>NC_056688.1:92347252-93557252 GCF_018350215.1 Panthera leo
CCTACTCTGTGCTTGCTATGTCCGGCTTGAAAAGGGCTCCAAGGAGAAAAGTGAAGTGTATTGTTTGGGTTCATCTCAGTAAATTTCCCGTTTCAAGAGTTACGGCATCTCCTGTCTCAGATGCCTCAGGAGCTCTTGCTGTCTTTACACATAGGTGTATTTCTCTGTTTTATTTTGTTTTGTATTTTTCCAACTTTTCTTACAACAAAACCTTGGAATATTCTACCTCTTGGTTTGGATGGTGGATTCAAAAATCGTCTTCCTATAAATAAACAAATAACGAGTCTTAAGAGAGTGGCATGCATGTCCCAATAATAACAGTGTGTTGTTAATGTATATTTAAGATTAATCCAATCTGTGCAACTAGGCTTCAAGATGAGAAGTAGAAAGAATTGGATGACAAGTGCCATCTATATTTTAACCCAACCTCTTAACTGAAGCAGGCAGGGCTCTGGGGTTTAATAACTGCAACCCTAACAACCACATAGGGCACCTAGTATTTACATATGTTGTAAAGTTTCAGAATTTTAAAATTAAGAGTAGCCCTGATGAGGAGATCTAGAGTACATCTTACATGAGTTCTAAAAGCATATAATAAACCACCCTCTCTTTACTACTTCAAGAGTAGTAAGATGTGGCTTGCTGACAGGTCTGTGATTAGAGTCCTATAGCTTCATATGAAATCAATGTCCACTTCCTCTAGAAAGGATTTGTGTGTCCATCTTGTGAATTTAAGATTTGATCAGAACATTCTAATGAATGACGAATGAGACTCCCTTTCCTCCTTTCCCCCCAGAAACAAACACTGCATAAAAACTTTGAAAAAACGACATTAGAAGAAAGAAACTTGGATGATTGTCCCATGCTTTGCATAGTTAAGGATTTATTTACTATAAAACATTCACAGCTTTCCATATGTGTACCCAACAGACATTTCAGTAATTTTTAACTTTAGAAAATGTAAAATGACCAAAACTACTACATATTTAGGATTACTTTCAAGTAAAACTGTACTTTAATAATAGCCATATCATTTATTTTATTTTATTTTTTAAATAACCATATCATTTAGAAACATGAAATGTTACAGCATTTATGTGAGAGATATAAAAGCATATAGAATCTACAAATATTCTTGATCAAAAATTGATACTCAGTACCCCGAAGTATAAAAACAAATTCCCTTCCAATTTTTGTAACTAGAGTAAATAAAAGTGATGGTGTAAAAAAAAGAAAGAAAGAAAGAAAGAAAGAAAGAAGACAAGTCACTGCAGAAGTACTGTTCCTCCTTATATGTCAATATTAAGCTTATCAACAAATCCAAGAAATGGAGTAGAAAAGTAAGTCATATCATCAATGAGCTAATACAACAGTATACGCACACACATATATGCATGCATCAGTAAAATATACATAATTTCACTAGACAAAGTGTAGAATTCTATATTGCATTAAGAAATAAATGATATTATTTTTACATTCAAGCTACTTACCTAACATTATCTTTTGACTTTTATAAGAAAATTTTACATGGAACTTCTTAATAAACTCTGAGACATATTTTTTTATCAGAAATATGTGGATACTGTCAAAATGTTGGAAAAGAATAGTTGAGGGCTTAGAACAGAAAAGATCACTTAATATAAATCGGATATTTAATTTTCCTACAAATTATTGGCAATTTTGCATTTATTCTTGGCTTAGAAACAAATATGTCTAGTTCCAAGTAGAAGAGTGTGCTGAAATAATCAGATAACCTGTTCTTTTTTTTTAAAAAAATTTTTTTTTAACGTTTATTTATTTTTGGGACAGAGAGAGACAGAGCATGAACGGGGGAGGGGCAGAGAGAGAGGGAGACACAGAATCAGAAGCAGGCTCCAGGCTCTGAGCCATTAGCCCAGAGCCCGACGCGGGGCTCGAACTCACGGGCCGCGAGATCGTGACCTGAGCTGAAGTCGGACGCTCAACCGACTGAGCCACCCAGGCGCCCCAACCTGTTCTTTTTAAAAATAATATTTTTTTTTTTAGATTTGATGCCAAAGCACTTTGTTAAGGTGTTTTTGTTTTTGCTTTTAAGAAAGGTAAAACCTCTCAGATTTCTAAAGCTTTTGTTGTACTTTCTAGGGATTTGTTTTTTTGGTACCATAGTTTTGTTAAATCTTGTTGCAAGCTGGGGCGCCGGGGTGGCTCAGTTGGTTAAGCCTCCAACTTCAGCTCAGGTTGTGATCTTGCAGTTTGGGGGTCGGAGCCCCGTGATGGTCTCTGTGTTAACAGCTCAGAGTTTCAGATTCTGTGTCTCCCTCTCTCTCTGCCCCTCCCCACTCAGTCTGTCTTTCTCTGTCTCTCAAAAATAAATAAACATTAAAAAAAAAAAATCTTGTTGGAAGTTAATCCACTGTAATGATATCTAACCATCAAATCCATGAAATTAATAATTTCAGTATCTTGATTATCTATAAATAATAGTAAAAATAAGGACCATATACCAGTTCTTTGGTAAACTAGTATAAATTAATCTCCCCTTCCCTTGTATTCCCAAGGAATTCTTTTTAATCTATATTCTAACAACTAGTAATTTCAGCCTCCATCTACTTCCATTGGATTAAAAGCTCCATGAAAGTAGTAACAGTACCTCTGAGCTTTACACAAAGTAGGTGCTCATTAAACATTTATGGGATTTAATTAATCAATATTTTTGTTATAATCTAGGTTGGCTAACCTCAAGAAACAGTTGATAAAATCACAAGGAAACAAAGGCATTCCAAATTCTGGTGTGAATTAATCCTAAATGATCTCCATCAACATAGATTCATAAAGTACTCTGAAATTCTCAGAGGAAAGGTCTCCTCAACTTATATTTGTCCCTTACAAGTTCTGTTCTATAAGTCTCTGGGTTTCTGCTGATGGGTTTGGTAAGAGAGCTACTAAATTATTGCGAAGTATTATTGAATTCATATGAAAAAGCTATGGACTAAATATGATTTTACCCATTTTACAATATTTTTAAGTATAAAACAACGAAGTATACATTTATTGAGTCTTTACGTGTGCTATGCATTATCACAGTTTACATATTTAACTCCCTTAATTTCATTTAGATGAGATTGTTACTTTGATTAATAAAATGCATGTTCTTCTAACCGATTTCACAGAACTTTTGGATCACTATTTTTTCTACTGATGGTTGTTAATAATATAAATGACTTGAAATAATATGCATGACAATAAAAAGGGAATCTCATATTCAAAATATTGAAAAGTACTAGAATTGTCCAATGACCGCTCACAATTTGAGGTACATGTACTATTTCTTTCAAGGAAACTCATTTTCTAAAACCTAAATCACTATGTTGTAGTCTTTTATCCCTAAAATACAGTGAGTAGATGGCTTAAACTAAGTTAAACAATTACCAAGAAGAAAGACTTCTGTTAGCAGGCCCCTCCTAGAATAAACTGGTTGTTTTTTCCTTTCTATAATCCAACACAACAAGAAATCCCAACAAATGTACATCTTTAGGGGATCGTTACCCTAGAAAAGAAGCTTTGATTAAGTTTAGATCCATTTGCTATGTCCTGATTTCTTAAGGTAGCTATGTATCAATTAAAACTTATCCATCTTCCAAGAAGAAACTGCTTCAAAGATCTTTGATTCTTAGGTGAGGAGTACATGAATCACTAATTGCAAAGCATTTCTCAGCTTTCACACTTACTTTCATCTTGTGAGGAGATTAATAGCCATCCTTGAGACAACAGCTGCTTTCTATTTATCAAAGAGAAGCCAGCGGCTGGCAGCTCTTTGGGAGGACTAAGGGAAGATAGTACATGGACTTAAGTGCATGGTTGGTTACCTGAATGTGGAGATGAAACAGAGAGCTTCAGACTCTGTGGAGTCCCTGAATATTGTGGCTGATTTTTCCCATTTGGTTAATATACCCGTCACATCTTTAATTGTACGCTGTTCATTTTATTTTCTCTGTTTATAGTCTAAAGCCACATCAATACTACAGACAGTTATGCCCCACATTGCTTTCATAAGAAACCACATCTAAGTAGACTAAAAGCTGGTGATATTGTTTTTCGCTGTGTCTTTCATCCTCTCTTATATTTTAAAAAAGAAACTAATTCCTTGCTCTCAAGATTACACAATCTTAAAATCAGTGAATATTAGATAAATAATTTAGACTATATTCTATAGTCAACTTCCTGCTTGAAATTTAGTTCTAATGCCTGTGCTGTAATCACTTCAAAACATGTGTGTTAAAAAGAAACTCATGAGAGGACTCTGGGAAGATGATACAGTAGGAATTCCCAGGAGTATGTGCCCCACCTAGACAATTCTGCATGGAAGAATCCGTCTGATGTAAGGAATTCTAGTGTCTATGGAAGACTTGCAATCTCTAGGGAAAGAATTGGACAGCAAATTGTGGTTAATTTTGGGCAATTTTGGCTCTGCACATTAACAGTTACCCATCCCATCCCAACCCCCCCCCCCAACCAGGTCTCTGCAAAGAGGCAGACTACAACATTATAAATGAATGAATAGATAGATAGATGGATAATAGACAGATGATAGATCGATGATAGATAGATAGATAGATAGATAGATAGATAGATAGATAGATAGACAGATGATAAACAAAAAACCATAGGCCCAAAATGCCCTCACAGGTTCAGGCCCCAAGTCAGTAAACCAAGACTTAATACCTAACCTGACTGCAGTTTCAACCCCAAGAAACGTAACCTTTAACCTATCAACATGGGAATTTTCTGGTCAGCCCTAGGAAATTACAGATAGACCCCCTCCTTTCCCTTTTCCCCTTCTTCACTAAAAATGTCCTTTTTTCCACTCCCTCTCTACCTTTAAAAACCTTTCCTTTTCCGTAGCCCTTTGGACCTCCCCTCTACTCGCTGGATGGGAAGGTGCCTCATTCATGCATCGACTGATAAAGCCAATTAGATCTTTAAAATTTACTCAGTTGGGTTTTTGTTATTTAACAGTATATACTTGGGCAATTATAAAATAGTAATCCCCATGGTAACCACAAGAAAAGGGCCTTCAGAGGAAAGAATTTACATAAGGACAAAGATTTTTAAGCAGATACAACCAAGCTTGTTGCAAGCTTTTAAGTAGGTAGATCCAAGCAGATAAGTCAACCCCTTGGCTGTTCCTTTTTCAGTGCTCTCCTCATTGGTGAACACTGAACGTGAATATTTTATACTCTTTCACCACAACCAGGTAGGTAATCATTTCCTCATTTTTTTTCCTGTAAGGAATTCCCAGCACAAAGTTCCCCATTCAGCAAATAAGGGCAGTAATAGAACACAGACGTCAGGCTGTTTGGGTGCAAAATTAATGTCATTCCCTGTCTGCTTCTAAAGTAGAAGTGGAGTTCATCCAGCAGCGGAATGTTACATAGTCATGTTATTGGGAAATTAATCCTGAATTTGCCAGAAGGGACTAGAAATACAGTTAATAGGGGAGGCCTAGTAAACAGCCTTTGTAACTCAAAAATTCAAAGCATTAACCTAGGCAGAAAGGTTTGAGCAGGCTTAAAATTTCAATAGATTTCTTACATGCGAAATCTAATAAAACAGAGAGTAGAACATAAGGGAATTGAAAGACACTATTAAAACTATATAATACAACAAGGGGGTTTAACCATAATTTATAAGTATGTCTGTAAAAACAGAATATGGAAGTTAAAGCTAAGACTTATCAGGACACATAAACAAGAATTCAAAATTTACTTAGGATCCAGCTCTCGGAGGGTCACTTGTAGCAGAATCTCTAGTACCAAAATCTCTCCCACAACAGTGACTTCCATTAAGATGCAGTGTATTTTGCCAGAGAACTGCTGGAGCTGTGAGTCTCCAGTGTGGGAGGAGGCATCCAACTCTCTGCTCTTCTTAGATATTCTTGCAAAAATGTTTGCCAATGGGTTTCGCTCAGCCTGCAGCAGGTGACTGTGGATACCACCATTAGCTCTGTGACCCTTTGCCAGTCAGGGGACTATGTCCCCATCACTGGAACAAAGTTCTGTACTTTGTTTTTTTTTTTTTTTAAGTTTATTTATTTATTTTGAGAGAGACAGTGAGAGTGGAATAGGGGCAGAGAAAAAGGGGAGAGAGACAATCCCAAGCAGGCTCTGCAGTAATAATGCAGAGCCTGATGCAGGGCTTAAACTCATAAACCATGAGATCATGACCTGAGCCAGGATCAAGAGTCGGACACTAAACCGACTGAGCCACCCAGGTTCCCCCAAAGTTTTGTGCTTTGAACTGGGAAGATCAGTCAGCAGTTGTTCTGGCCACAGTAAAGACAAGAAAAGCAACAGATTCAACAATGGGAAAGTGGATCCCTCTGGGAGATACTTTGGTGGTATCATGGTTGAAGAAACAGTCTTGGCAATTCTCAGAGGGGCACCAGGGGTCCCTATACTCCCTCTTTCCTGACTCCCACATGGAAAAGTGCTTTGACCAAGTGGACATGTTCAATGGTTTGGATTGGTCCCTGGACCACAAAACCTTCTGTTACATTGACAGCCTATCCTACCCTGTGGATGCCTTTGACTATGACTTACAGACAGGAAAGATCTATATGTATTTCTTCATCATTCTTTTTAAAACTGCTGCTATGTTTTTCATATGTATGTAACAAGTAAGCTGCCTCTTCCTCAACTCTTATGAAAAGGTCCTTACTTGTAAAATAAATAACTGTCTGATGTTAAAAAAAAAAAGCTACTTAGCCATAGAAATCAATCTGGATGTCAATTATAATTTGGAAGACAATTTTAATTTTAAAGATCTATTTTAGGCATAGTTGTATATTATCCACTTGACAATACAGAATACTATCGCCTACAAACTAAAGAGAAAATATAAGAGAATAATACAAAGAAAGTTTTTCTTTACCTCTTATTTTGTTTTGTTTTTTTTTTTGTTTTTTGTTTTTTTGTGAGTAAGAGAGAGAGATAGAGTGCACATGAGTTGGGGGATGGGGCAGAGGAAGACAGAAAGAGAATCCTTAGCAGGATCCATGCTCAGCGGGGAGCCTCTATGGGGAAGGATCCCAGGACCCCAGGATCATGACCTGAGTTGAAATCAAGAGTTGGATGCTCAGCTGAGTGAGCCACCCAGGCACTCCTATCTCTTATTCTTTAAAGTAGATATGTTATATTTCTGTAATCCTACAATCACATTAGAGTACTCAAGACTGAAATTAGGTACACATATCTGCTCCTACAGTAAAAGTTAATAATGTATTGTATAAAGTCTCATATATGGAGGGCCTGCATCAGAAAGTCAAGAAAAACACACCTTCTGTATCATTGATATAATTCTTGGAAGTATGGAAAAAATTATTCATGGGAAAAAGTATAAAATAAGGTATAAATTTTCATAGATTCAGATTCTATCAGTTTTATCATATATCTTTGGTGGTGAGTATTTGAAATTCAATTCTACCTGATTTATCTACTATAATAATATATTCAATGTCACTTTAAATTGTGCTTGGAATTATATTGTAGGATGTGAGCTTCTTGGTCTTGGAATATAGCTATATTGAAAGATTTTAATAATCAGTATATAAAATCTATTTCCATTAAATAATTTGATTTTTTTTAAAAAGCTTTTAAATGAGAATAACTCACATGTTACAGTAAAAAAGAAATGTTGGCTTTGTGTGCTGATATAGGAAAACCTTGTCCCAGACTAACTCCAGACCCTATCTGCAAGTGCAAAATTGGTTGTAAACGTGCAACCCCTAGCCTGGGTGCAACCCCATTACCACATTGCCTGGGCAATAGTACAGTGAGGTAGGCTTCTATTATTGCTGTAGGCTAAGGCAAGACTGGGAGAAAATGAGAATGATGTCACCTTGTGAGGGAGACAGCATTATATTTACTTTAGAGATTAGTAAACAGAGGTCCCCAAACTTAAATTATTTATTTGAAGTGAAATGACTTATTTGAAGATAATAAGTTCTAGCTTTGAAACAAAATCATTTTAGTTCAAGCTTTATTATAGTTGCCTTTTGCAATTGTAATTATAGACATTTCATTAAAACATGAAATTTTAACTCATTCTAGTTCTGTAAAATGTCAGTGAGAAATGTGAATACATTTGTAAAAATTCATTAAAATCCCACATATTCAAATCTTCTTATCTTCTGAAGATAGAAAGTTTTGCTTAAATAATATATAATTTAGAATACTTTGTAATTTTTGTTTTCTTTTTTTTCCTAGTCAGGGCATAATTTTTAGCACCAAATCTATTATTGTAGTGTATTCTTCATTAGAATACAGTGCACAGAGTGGTGGTCAAAAGCTTTCTTCCCAGAGCACTACACGAAGCAATTTTCTCCTATGAGAATTATAGTTTAGAAATACAAAGGGCAGTGAATCAGTGATTCAAAAGGCAGTCTCTGAAAACGTATTTTGCAAGCTCACCCTACTGAAAGAAAAGTTCATGAGTTACTAGCATGCCATGTTTGGACAATTAAAATTAAGAAAAATTTTCTAAGATGGATATACAAGAGTTTCTTCACTTCTTTGATTTTGTTTCTCTGAAGGGAGGATTTTTTGACTGTAGACATGAAGCCAACTGAGCCCTGTCATTTGATTCAGTTTGAGCCCTTCAGTCATGAGCAATGTCCACTGAACTGCAGACTTTCATCAGAGAACAAGGCCACCCGTGAAGACAAAACATGATGAATAGTTTGGCACTGTTACCCTGAGGAGCTGACCTTGGCATTGGTGGGACTCAAATTAGTATAAAATCCATAGCTCATCTTTCATTAAATGCCATCCCTCATGGGTCACAGCTTTGCCCAGATGTTTGGCAGTTACGTGAAATGCGAAATAATCTCTTATCTTTCGCAAATATGAACTCACCCACATAAGACTATTACAAACAGAGAATTACAGAGGAAGAAAAGGCTTAATCTAAGGTTATTTTTCTTTCTTTTTTCCTGTCTTTTAGTACTCAGCGCCTTAAATAACACCATTGTAATATTACCAATTACATGATTCATGGTACATGATTTTAACTTTCTTGGTTGTTATACAACAAAAACAAAAGATCTTACAAATAGATTCCATTATCCTTGAAACGGTCTTAATAATTTTTTAACAACAATTTCGGAGAAGAAAGTACTTACACGGCTTCTAGAAAATTGTTCTGGTTGATCTACCCTCAATGGTACCCTCTATTTACCTTCTAAATGCATCCTAGAGAAATAAAATCAGGACAATTTTATTTTGCCTGTGTGTATGTATGTGCATGTGTGTATGTGTGTGTATTGCTTTCTTTTTTTAAAAAAAAAATTTTTTTAACATTTATTTACTATTGAGAGACAGAGATATACAGAGCATGAGCAGGAACGGGGCAGAGAGAGGGGGAGACACAGAATCCAAAGCAGGCTCCGGGCTCTGAGCTGCCAGCACAGAGCCCAATGCAGGGCTTGAACTCACAAGCTGCGAGATCATGACCTGAGCTGAAGTCAGACGCTTAAGTGACTGAGCCACCCAGGCGCCCCATGTATTGCTTTCTAAAGTCATCTTTGTGGGTAGTCCAATTTTAAAACGTAATTAGAATTCTGGAATACAATCTGCACAGCATCCTGCAATTTGTATGGTGAATCCATTTCTTCAAACTTTTGGGATAATGCATGCATTTTCCCTTGTTTCAAACAAAAAAAAATGTAAATGTCATGAGTACTGTTTCAAATATCAGTACTACGAGTTAAAGAAAATGTCAGTCTTTACTGATATCATTTGAAGTATTTTTTTATAAATTGCCAAAATTTTTCTCATTTATCTTCACTTATCCTTCCCAATTCTTACCTCTCCCACCCCATTCTAATAAAGCAGAGCTAGTGAAAATCTTGGCTAATCAAAGAAATGTGTTTCAACCCATAACCGGGAAATCAAGCATCTTTCACTAAATTCAGCTGAAATGATATACCGATAAAATATGAATAGTCATTTGTTATCCCAATTTTTCCTCTCAAACCATTTCTCCATTACAAGTTCTATATATTTGAAATAAATATAATGAAATATATATAATGAAATAAATAAATGTTACATATAAATATATATACATATATATATATGTAACATTTATATGTGAAGAACATATATTTATTCAGTAGCATTTATTCAGTTTTGAGAGACAGAGAGAGACAGAGCCTAAGTAGGGGAGGGGTAGAGAAAGAGGAAACCATAAAATCCGAAGCAGGCTCCAGGCTCTGAGCTGTCAGCACAGAGTCCGAAACAGGGCTCAAACTCTTGAACCATGAGATCATGACCTGAGCCGAAGTCGGACGTTTAACCGACTGAGCCACCCAGTTGTCCCATTTGAGATAATTTCTTAATGATGAAAAACCCACAGAGCAGCTTAGTAAAGCCTCTAATAGAGAATAATACTTCTGCTCAAACCTATAACTCTGAGTTAGGGATTAACTTTAGGTTGGGATTTAGTAAATTTCTCTGTGTATAGACCAGGTTTCCAAGTTAATGTGTGTGTGTGTGTGTGTGTGTGTGTGTGTATAATTTTATGTAATTTATATGTAATATATAATAGTATCACGCTAAACACTACTGAAGATGCAAGAAAAATGCAACATGGATCCTAACTCAAAGAGGGGAAGGAAACGCTGTACAGACAGTGATCACAACTTCATTGAGCACAGAATCCATTTAGAAGTTCAGTGTAGCGTTTTAAAAATATAAAATACAGTGAAGATAGGATACATCAAGATACCAGTTTATAGGACTAAACAGATGGAGGAAAATAAGAGAGAGTGGGATAAGGCAGAATAGATGGGTTTAATGGTTTGTAAGGTTAGAATGGACTACAACAGAGTAGAATCAAACACATTAGAGCAGGACGAATGGTAAGGATAATCATGTGCACACTGGATAAGCCCTATAGAAAGTATTTCTTACTGAAAGTACCAGTCAAAACACTTTGGAAGCTACTATTGTGGGTAAAGTAAGTAAACACAAATATTTATACTATAAATAAGAAAGTGTTAAATGTTTTAAAAAGTTGACAAATAGAAATTCGGAAATGGGAAGAGATTTCTGCACTGTGAAGATGATTCAAATAACTGTAGCATTTTTGTGACATATAAAAGTCTTTTTCTTCAGAGAATAAAGGGGAGAAGGCAGGGGGATAGCTGGGATGAGATGGGAGGTGATTGCTCTGTGAATACTTCTTCAAAAAGAGGTTTTTTGGGATGCCTGGGTGGCTCAGTCGGTTAAGTGTCCAACTTCGGCTCAGGTCATGATCTCACGGTCCATGATTTCGAGTCCTGTGTTGGGCTCTATGTTGACAGCTCAGAGACTGGAGCCTGCTTCAGCTTCTGTGTCTCCCTCTCTCTCTGCCCCTCCCCTGTTCATGCTCTGTCTCTCTCTGTCTCAAAAATAAATAAACATTAAAAAAGTTTTTTTTTAAAAAGAGGTTTTTCCTATAAACATCAATAATAGTATATATATATAATTATATACCTAATTAAATATATCATTGCATATATAATTGAGTATATGTAATGTATATATAATATATAATAGTATAATAAAATATATTTTATGTGTGTGTGTGTGTGTATATATATATATATATATGTAAAATAAAGATCTATGATTTGATAAGCTTTTTGTATGTCTTCAAATTTTAGGTCCACTTTAAAAATAATAAGGCTATTGCTAAAAATAACTCTGACTTTTCCATTCCTAGTGTGTCAAAGATATCATCCTGGGTACTTCCTGTCATCCAATCCATGCAAAATATGATCAGGTAGATGTGCTTGTTGTTTCCACTTTAGATGATGAAAATAAACTCTGAGAGGTTAGGGAATTTACCTCTTGGTCATGCATGTAGTTTATGAGTGACTGAGCACTGATCTGACGCCAGGCTGTATTACTCCTGAACTGCTGGGTTAGAAGAAGCATCACATTCTCCTACCTCTCAGAAAGTATAATGATATCTGACTAGAGGAAATTTCTCAGTAAATGCATGCAGATGCTTCATTATAATGAAGTGTCTTTCAGGTGTAAAGAAACTTTCAAATATGTGAGTGTTGCCTACACCATCTAAAGCATCTCACAGTAACTAAATAATCGGTCCTTTTTCTTCCTTGATTTTTTTCCTTTTAATAGGTTTTCCAAGTTGGTTCAAACCAATGTGAACTTTCTGGATCTGATCCAGTGATCCACAGTGCACAATATAAGGAATAAAAGCTTACCCTCACTTTTCTCCAGATGGATTTCTGGATGTGAGTTTCATCTCTTTTGGCATCAAATGCTAAAACCTGCAGTAATCACAATGCAGATGTGCAACAAGACAATTTTAGCTACAGCCTCGTGCAGAAAGTACAGCTCGATTTGTATGAAAAAAGTTTGCAAGAAACATATTGGGATGCCTGTCTATTTACATTTTAATGGGATATGGGTCCGGGGCTATATTTTCTATTATATGGAACTAGTTTCCTTGCAAAGCATTGTGAATACAGCTGACATTTTGCCTTAGTGGCTCTCAATCATTTAAATACAACATTTGAGCTTACATAATCTTCCAACATATTTAATTTTGTTCTGAAGTTCACAAAATTAGCCCCTGGAGTATAAGTGCAACATGTAAATAAGTGTTTTACAAAATGCCATAAAGAAAGGATCAATGCCAATAGAATGAGAGAGTACTTTAAGAATTTTTATAACTATTTACAGAGCAGTTGGTAAAGAGCAGCCTGATGGCAATCCAGACTTCTCTCTTGCATTATGATCCCTGAATCTGGGGGAGATTTAAAATGATGATGTCTCGAATATTTTTTTAAAAATGCTCCGCTCTACTTAGACCCTTCATTTTTTTCTTCAATGTGATATAAACCTATGAAATCCCCTTTCATCCAGTGATCCTTCCCTTTACTAGCTAACATTTAAGAGTTTAAAAAACAATTTATGCAATACGCATCTGAATTATTTCCCCACAACAGTTGAAGCCTCATTGTGTGCTCATTATCACTTCCTCCTCACACCTCCCAGAGAAATTCACAAGCCTGAATGAAGTGCTTATCATTGCCCAGGTATCCTTATAATTTTCTTATCTATATTGTTTGGAATGTTTTAATATTATTTTGAAACAGCATAGTATTTTATACATACATATACATATATATATGTATATGTATGTACATATATATGTATGTATATATATGTTATATATATACATATATATATATATATATATATATATATATATATATATATATAAATTTGTGACTTACCTTGTGTCTTTAAGCAGTTAATTTCTAGGATTTGTCCATATTGAAACACGTAGATGTAATTTACCTATCTTAATCAGTGTATGGTATATCATTGCAAGAATATTCCTGATATTATTGGGTTGTTCTCTTTTTTTAATAATTTTTTTTAATGTTTATATTTGAGAGAGAGAGAGAGACAGAGAGAGATACAGAGCATGAGTCGGGGAGAGGCAGAGAGAGAGAGAGGGAGACACAGAATTCTAAGCAGGCTCTAAGCAAGCTCCAATCTGTCAGCACAGATCCCAGTACATGGCTCAAACCCACAAACCGTGAGATCATGACCTGAGCTGAAGTCAGAGGCTCAACCCAATGAGCCACCTAGGTGCCCCTGGGTTGTTCTCTTTTTGATGAGAAATGACTTTGTTTCTAGTTTTTTTTTTGTAATGCTAATGCACATTCTGTTGAACTTCAGTGAATAAAAAAAGTGTAATTGCTGATTTTAAGAATATAGTAATGTACAAATTGTTTAGTTATTGTTACATATTGGTGCTAAAGGTGGAATGCTATTGTAACAATAATGTCAAAGTAGCTTTGAAATTGATTAAATATGTAGGGCCTAGAAGAACTTTGAGCATCAAAAAAAGTAGTCTAGATTGCCTTGATGAGGCCAGTGAAGGGTTAGTAGAAGTATGGATGTCTAACACTATTTGTGAGGGCTCAGAAGGAAATAATGATTGCAGTAGATAAAACCTACGTCATGCATGGATGTTAAAGGCACCCTCAGTGATGGCTGAGATGAAACTGAGAAACACAGTAAAGAAATCTATATTGTCTTAGAAAATACCTACATCTATGTTCCTCTCTCTGTTTCTTAGTTATCTGGGTGTGGTTAATATAATGACAACATTCCCTCTAATAAGAGGGACATACAGGGGCGCCTGAGTGGCTCAGTCGGTTGAGTGTCTGACTTCGGCTCCAGTCATGATATCAGGTCATGATATCACAGTCCGTGATTCAAGCCCCGCTGCTTCAGATTCTGTGTCTCCCTCTCTCTCTCCCCCGTTCATGCTCTGTCTCTCTCTGTCGCAAAAATAAATAAACATTTAAAAAAAAATTTTTTTAAATAAGAGGGACACACACACACACACACACACACACACATACACACAGATTTCCAGATATCTCTTCCGTAAAATTAAGAAAATATTACATATACTTCTCTAAGTTAAAATTTTAGGTTTTCTTTTGGGGACGTTTTATTAGCAATTAGAAGACATTGGGAAGGGTAACAAAAATAATAACATCAATATTATCAAAGTTAATAACAATATAGAGTTATGTTTCCGTATAAAATATTATTTATTAAGTGATATGTTATTTATTGACAAGATAAAATTTTGTGGCCTCGTATTCCTCACATTTTAGTGGATAGATATGGAAAATAATAAATAAGTAAAATGTATAGTATAATAGATAAGTACTTTGTAGAAAAATAAATTTAAAAATAGGAAAGGACAGTGGTTGACAGAGTTGTTTTTAACTGCATTATTAAATAGAATGGCTGTGACGGCTTTCACTGAAATATTAGCCTGGATGTTTTACATGAACAGGAAAGATGTATGAGCTCATGGGAGATACCCAGATTAATGTTTACTCTTCTAAAAGGCATTTTCCAAAATGCATTGCAGAAGCAATTTTTCCATATGTTAAATCATTCAAGTCTGAGGGAACAGCATGTGCAAAGATCTTGAGGCAGGAACCATGTCTTACATATTTGAAAATTATCAAAAACCACCGTAGCTCAACGACAGGGAGCAAAGGAAATAGTAGTAGGAAGTCAGGTCTGAGAATTAAGGCAATGGGGCAAATCCTGAGGAACTTTTGAGGGATTGACACGACTGGCTCTCACTCTGGGTAAGTTAAAAAACTATTAGACAATTTTGAGCAGAAGAGGGACACGGTATAACTTACATGTTAACAAAAGACTGTACAAGGGCAGCGGAGGAGCATGGAAACCAATACAAAGATCATTGTTTAATCTGTGTGAGAGACGGGCCTGGGCCAAGGTGGTAATGGTAATGGTGGAATAGGTGATGAGCCAGATTCCATGCACATTTTCAATAACATTCCTAATGATCATTATATGAGGTAGGTGACAAAGAGAGAAATCAAGAATACCTTCAGTGTCTTTGACCAGTTCCAAATGGTGGAACTGAAGTCTACTGAGCTGAGAATGATTGCATAAAATACAGGTTTAGGGAGAAAATCAGGATTTCTGTTCTGAACAGCTTGTGTCCTTGACACCTAAGTGAGGATATCAAATATGCAGCTGGAGCCTGAAATTTAGCAAAGTTATCTAAACTAGAGTTTTTTAGTCCTTAAAAGGGCATTTTTCTAAAGTGCATTCCACGTTCTGCTAGCTCTGTAGCAGGTTAATAAGTAATAAACACACAGATTATATAATCAAAATTTCTGGGAAAGGTTGAGTTACTTTAGTATTTCTTAGAATCATTAATATGATAATGTCATTTTGATGCATAAAAACTAAGATATGATATTTAGAATTTTCCAATTTTGTCCTACCTGGAAACTTTCTTTTCCAGGAAAATTTTTGGGACTATTGTTTTGAAAGGAGCATGTCCCAAAAAACTATGACAAAAACTCTGAAAGAGCAAGTATTATGCTGATTTTACGAGTGAGAAAATGAAGTATCAGACAATTTGAGTATTTGTTCAAGGTCATATAGCTGGGATTCAAGCTTAAATCAATTATTCTTGGTGTTTAATTGAATTCATGAGAAAGAAGGAAGATTGGCAACATAGGTGCATGAGATTTTTCACTTAGATTTTGGGTGAAGTAGAGCAAACCCAGCAAAATGCCCCTCGACTTGGTACAAGATCCCTAGTGGAGAGAGCAGAAGGGCAGAGTAGAAGCAAGCCAGAGCATACGGTTTGATTTACTTAGTTCTGCCTGAAAGTATTGTAACTAATAATGGCTACATAACCCAGAATAGTGTGAAGAGCTTGGGAAATACCTTGAAATTAGCATGGACAATTTTCCTCTAACATATGTAAACCATGTGGATCACTGGGAATTGTTCCTAGCTCAAGTTATTCTGTGTATCTTCAGCCACAGTCATCTTGAGATGTGAATCAACAAGATAAATTTTATCCAATAAGATAAGGATCAGATGGTGGCAGAATGGTGGGAAGTGATAAATATCCTTGCACAAAAAGGAATCAAATAATGAACCTTTTGAAAGCAGGCTTTGAGGAAATTACTGTTCAATAGTTTGAAACTGGGTTTAATTATTATTCTCTGAAGTTTGGGTGGCCTCAAGAATTGAATCTCAAAGATGACCTGGGTTCCACAGAGGTGGAAGGACATCATAGTGGGCTGCACACTGAGCCCTCCAGTGGCCCACACTGTTGCTAACAACCAATTCCATAGATTGTAATTTTGAACCTTGAATTTCAGGCTGTTTTCTCGTAATGTACTTAACGATTAAAGGTTGCTAAAAATGTTATTCGTAATCTAAACTTTAACACACTACTAACATTTACTGATGGCTTTAATTCCACCTTTTACAAACGAGATTAGCTGCCATGCAGTGTTCGCCAAGGTGGCAAAAGTGTATCTGTGTGTACACACATGCAAGTGACAGAAATAACAGAATATCTACCTTGCTGTTTAAGTTATAGGACACAGTATCTTCAAAAATTATAGAATACTGTTGACAGACTATAGGAAAAGCAAGAGGAACTTAACTCCTGTAAAGCCATGCTCAGACACAAGGGTGAAAGTTTTCATAGGCTTAGAGACAAACACCTCCTTCTGGGAATAAGAGATAACAGCCCTTAGGGAGTAATGGTTGTTTGGGTAAAATTAAAAGTAACAATTTAAAACCTGCTTACACAAGTATTTGTGTTTTCCAGAAGCCATAAAATAATGTCAGCCATGGAGAAGGGCATCTTGTGATTGTCTTGTGCCCATTAAAAAGTAAGGACCACAAGATAATGACCATGGGACTGAAGGACACACCCTAACATCCAGCACCCTCACTCTTTAGAAAAGCGCCTTTTTAAGCCTTGCACACTATCCCCTCAGGGAGAGACATTCTTCTTTCTTGTTGCCTCCCTTGTATACAAGCTAATAAACTCCACTATTCTCTTTCTCTCAAGTTCAGTGTTCATTTCTAGGACATTGAGACTCAAGAGCCTGGTCTTAGCGGTCCAGTAATGCTATGTTTATACTCAAGACTGTTCAGACTCTCCAGGACAGTTGGGGTAGCTGTTAAAATCTCCAGCTATCTCTTTACCAACTCCAGAAATTCACCTTCCCTTCCAACTGGTTCCAGGTTCTCCTTCTACTACAATGAAAAACTTAAGGAATCCACTCTAAAATACACTCTCAAAATGAGCTTCTTGACCTCTGAGAGATGATAGATACTGACTGCTGAAGATAAAGACAAGTGCTCTTAACACTGCAGTTAAGAGTGGGAGTTTGGGGGGCGCCTGGGTGGTTCAGTCGGTTAAACATCCAACTTCGGCTGAGGTTCATGATCACAGCTTGTGAGTTCAAGCGCCACGTCAGGCTCTGTGCTGACAGCTCAGAGGCTGGAGCCTGCTTTCATATTCTGTGTCTTCCTCTTCTCTCTGTCCCTCTCCTGCTCACATTCTGTCTCTCTCTCCCCAAAATAAATAAACATTAAAAAAAAAAAAGAGTGGGAATTTTGATGTTAGGAACACGTGAGTGTAAATTTTGGCCTTATAATTTATTATCTGAGACTTTTTAGGGACAAGACAGTTACTTAACTTCTCTAAGTATCAAATTTCTGCTTTATAAATGCCAATAAGAACAATTGCCTCATAAGGTTTTGGAGTTAAATTAAAGGAGAGAAATCATGTAAAGCACTTAGCACATTATACAGGAAGCAACTGGTACATGTCAGCTAAAGAAGAAATCTTGTTTTACTGTGGTAAATCTTGAGATTCTTCTGGAGCTATATTTGTTGGTTCTATCTACAGAGAATTTAAGGCACTTAAATGTATTAAATAAACTCACTGAAAGTTCTGTGAAAATGACCTCATCTCTGCCTCAGATATTTTCCATTCTTGAGCCAAAGATCACATGGCTCAGATACTCCTGGGGAAAGGGTGACTGATAGACATTTTCCTCTATGGTTTTTGACAAGGTCAACATCATACAGCTCTACCAATAGGCTTCACAACCTGAAAGGAGATGCTATACCTTATGGCATCTGTGTCCATTGTTAAGTCATAAGCTACCATGGCAAATTTCAATAGAACTTTCCTTCCCGATAGACAAATAGCAAAGGGTAGAAAACAGTGGAAAGACAATTATGAGTATCATACAATAAATGGAAGTTGATTTGGTATGTTAGAGAATCAGAGTCCAAAGTTCATTTTAATAATGATGCATCTCCTCTTCTCAAGATGACATGAATTAAATTACGATTATTTTATTTCTGCCAATTTCGAGGCAGTGGATAGCCTTGTGTTTTCATTTTAAAAACAAGTTGACAAGACCTAACACCTGAAGGAAATAGCAGGTACGATCATTGTGATTTAGTTGTTGAACAATTTATTTAGACATTAATTAAATCACATGTTTAAGAATAAAAGCAGAATGGGCCCAAACTAATGTTCTAGACGTAGCTGAGTAGGTCAGAGAGTACTGAGCCTACATGCTTAAAGTTGGAGAGAGGCAGGCAAACCACAGTCAGGGAAAGAACAGAACGAGGTTAAAACAGACGCCAAGCCAGAGTAAAGGAGGATAAAGCAGGACCCGGAAGGATTGAGTAAGATGAGCAGCCTACGTCCAAGCCAGTCGTCTAGAAAAAGAAAAAAAAAAGATAACTACAATAGAGTGTACAGGAAAAATCAAGCAAAGTATCACTGAAAGTCATTATGATCAAAAAAGGAAAAGGAATCTCTGTTAAAAAAAATTTTTTTACATTTATTTACTTTTGAGAAACAGAGTGAGACAAAGCGTGAGCGGGGGACGGGCAGAGAGAGAAGGAGACACAGAATCTGAAGCAGCCTCCAGGCTCTGAGCAAGCGGTCAGCACAGAGCCTAAGGCGGGGCTCGAACCCACGAACTGTGAGACCATGACCCGATCCGTACTTGGATGCTCAACCGACTGAGCCACCCAGGTGCTCCAGAAAAGAAATCTGTTAATGGAGATATTTACACATCACCTGTATAAATTTTGTATGACTTCTGATAAGTCGAGAGCCAGTTGATGTTTAGCTTTTAGAGATGAGTAGATATGAATATATGAGATTAGCTGGATCTTACAAAGGCTATAATGAAGCAGGAACAGAAAGGGTGTGATAAAGAAAATATGAGAGAGAATAATTTGTAATTAATTATAGAAATTATTCAGTGTTTAAAAATTTGTTGAAAATTTCCACAAATATTTCTTGTTTCATTTTGTGTACTTAAGTGAAATGATAACATGCTTTATTAATAAGGTGGGAATTGCTATTATGACTTCTATACAAATTTAATGAGAGAAAAATTCTTAGATAATAAAACGTTTTCACTGAAACTTAGTTTGTGTTATTTTCTAGGGACTGTATCAATTAAAGGCAATGCATGCAAGAACACTTGAGCAATATAAACCAATGTAAGAACTGAGAGGTTGAAAAATCATTCCTAAAACTTGAAATATGTAACAAAATAGTTTGCCATTGAGACTTAGCTGAACCCTGTGTCTGATTCACACACACTCCCACTACAACCTCAGAATTGATCTAATAAACATTTCAGTTGAAACAAATCACAAAGCATTGGTATTATTAAATTATTGGGGGCAAGAACCTAGCAAGCTACTTTATTGAATTATCTCAGGCCTTAAACATCTCTTTACCAGGTTACTATTGAATAAGGTAGATGGTGTACATACTATAGATCAGGAGACAGCCAATGGCCTTCAAACAGATATCAATCTTCTTATTTTACACAGACACAGGAAAGGCCCAGAAAGATTAATAGGTTCAAACCCTCCAGCTTATGGGAGGGTTTGAATACTAATAATACCAGTAGTATTCCTAGCTACTTTGGCCAGCTTAATCAAAGAGATTTCTCAAAGCATGGTGGCATGAGGTCAAAGAACTAAACAGATGCGGATAAAATAAAATAACAATGTATAAAATTTCTTTTACTCTCTAATTTTTATTCTCAACTTTGATAGAATCAAAACAATCAAAGGGAAATCTTGCTGTGACAGGATTTATGTGTCATAGTTAGGAATTGCTTGACATTAGAAGAGAATTCCATCTCTCAAGGTGTGTGCCTTTTTTTTTCTTCTTATTTACTGACATTTTTTGGCAGAGAAATAAAAGCCATTGTCAATGCTAAACATGTTTGTCCACTACTACGAATACATATTGTTTCCTTAGAACAAGCACTTCCTAAACAGCACAGAATTGGGGCCGCTGTCACCCATCCTTGATTAGATGAGATGTTCCTTCACACAGAGGAAACATGAGTGTGAGACAAAACCCTTATCTAAATAAAATTTAGAAGCATCAATGGATCAGTTACATGCTGATGGCAAAAGATTTGGGAGGGTGGAAAAAGCAAGATAAACAGGTACTAAATATAATTTAGGGAGAACGTAATTTAGGGATATAAAGAGAGAGAGAAAGAAGAGAAGAGCAAAGATAGAGATGTTAAAAAAAAAGAGGAAGTACAAAGGGAAGAAAGAAGCATAGGAGGCAGAGAACATGGAGAGAGAGAAATCAGGACAAAGAAAAAGAAATACCAAGACACTGAGATATGAGCTAGAGCTTAAGGCAGACACAGAATTTGAAGAAAATTTTAAGAAACTATCATTGGAAAATTATTTTAAAAGCCATGGACACGGTGTATTCCAATTCATTGCCAATTAAAAATAATAAGCTATAGTAAAAAAGTTTCCATTACTCCTGATATTCTTCAGTTAAATCTAATATTGAGATTGAATGAGGTAATCCAAGCACACTGCTCAGAAGTGTGCTTGACACCTAGTAAGTGCTCAATAATTTTTGGTTATTAGTATTCATTTCATTATAATCCAGTTCAGAGGTTAGCCAGACTGTAACGAATAAGGGCAGAATACATTGGAGGCCCAATAAATTCTAAGCAATAATCTGCATGTCAAATGATACTCTAAATGCTCTTGTAACATGTGATATATTTTAACCTTCTATGTTCTTCACCATTCCCTCCCCCCCAACACACACACACACACACACACACACACACACACACACACACATCCTGTAGTTTCAAGACTGAGGCAAAATTCTTAATTTGCATTGATCTGGTGGTAGGAAGTTTGTAATTTTTATTTAATAATTATGTAATGTAAAGAGTTAAACACTATCCTTAAACAAGCCTAAATTGCAGAAAAAATTAAGTTGTAATTTCAGAGAAGAAATCCCCCAAATCCCTGGGTGGGCCAAAGTGGCTCTCTACATAACTGTAACAGAAGTCATTGCTCATATTTTAAAGATTTCTTCAAAGAAATGGATATTTTTTATTCTAAGAGGGTATTTCTTGATAGGACAAATGTTTGAGTTGTTTTTCCCATGGAGGTGAAAGAATGTGTTTAGAGTTAAGAATTATGCAGGTATTCTAATGACTGTTATTTTCAGCAGTATCATTCACATTTTATATGTATCAATTCAGACACAGGTGCAAACATTAGCTTGTCAATTATTAACAATCAGCGTTCTTCAAGCCCCATTTCCTTAAAGAATTTTAAAAATGGAAAAGAAAGAACTAAAAGGAAATAATACTTTTCTTTTGTTACACAAGTAATTCTAGGATAATAAAATACAAGATAAAAAACAATTATTACTAATAAAATTATCAGCGAGAAAAGCCTAAGCCATTTTATAATGGAGGACCACACAGGTTCACTGTGGTTCAAACCCTTCAGAGGCAACATAATTATTTCTCCTACTGGAGTTCATTGAAAAACACAGCTCTCAGGTCTAGTTTATTCTGTTTTTTGTGATAGCCCCAAATTAGAAAGATTATGGCTTTTACTCAACTAAAAAGAACCTCTTCGTGGATGTTTTCTTGTGTTTACCTATAAAGTTTCCTGGAACCACATTTTATTCTGTAGGTACTTAGCAGCACCTTTCTGTGTTCTGAATTATCAGGTGCCGTTTCAGTTTGGTCAATGCAAAAGGAAAGGAAACACCTTTTATTGGGCACTGAGGCGGCGGGGCGGGGGCAGGCAAAGCATTAAACGCCATTCTGTTAATATCTAATTCTCACACTACCTTGCAAGGCAAGAACTTTGACCCTTTTAACATGTAAGGAAACTGAGTCTGGGGGTTAGAGAGTTTCCCAAGATGATTCCATGGTCTTAGAGATTCCAGAGTTCTGATGCTTTTAACAATACTACAAGCAACACATGAGATCATGAACTAGCACACAGTTTTACAATTTAAGATTCAAGCTTCTTAGTCTTTGATATAGTACAACTAATAAGCCTTTTTACCTTGACCTTATCACCATAAATCACATTCTCTTTGTTTAAAGTTGGGGAAGATTTTTGTAGTGTCAGTAATTTATTTAAGAATCCATACCTTAACTCTCACTGAAATGTTACATGTGTACAAGGTAGGTCAGCACACATGCACGATCCAGAGGCCAACCACTATCCGTTTCTCAGTTAAAATCCGATGCTTTGCCAATCAACATGATGAATGCTCAAAAATGTGTTTTTATCAGTAAAGATAGTATTCTGTTGTATGGCATGATGAATGATAGAGATGGGATATCCCTGTAAAATTAAAGGTATTCAGGTTATTTGCCATGAGCTGAAAAATGCTTTAGAGGCACCCCCCAGTTTTTTTCACAAAAATAGTATAAGAATCCAGTGAAGGGGCGCCTGGGTGGCTCAGTCGGTTAAGTGTCTGACTTCGGCTCAGGTCATGATCTCACGGTTTGTGAGTTCGAGCCCCACGTCGGGCTCTGTGCTGACAGCTCAGAGCCTGGAGCCTGCTTCTGATTCTGTGTCTCCCTCTCTCTGTGCCCCTCCCCGACTCATGCTCTGTCTCTCTCTGTCTCGGAAACAAATAAACATTAAAAAAAAAGAACCTGGTGAAGACTCTTGGCTTTCCTCTCAGACATGGATCACAAGGTTTCTTCCCTGAACAGTCCCGGTTACCAGTTGTGGAAGATTTATTGATGCCAGATATCAACTATAAGGCACAGAACCTTGCCTATGGAAATTTGTTGTATCTACCCAGAGTAAAGTTTTTAGTAAGGTGGGACTGGAGCTCCCCAAAAGACAAAGTACAGCGACTTTACCAGCAGCTTACTAGTAAATGTTTGTTTCATAACCATCTGTTTGAGGAGGGAGGTTTGTTCTTAGGTCTCGCATTTTAAACCAGGAGCATGACAGTGGGGGCATAGCTAAATCTTATTCATCTCAAAAAATTTTGGAAGCTAGTATTTATCTCAAAAAAAGAACTTCAGACAGGCACAAGGTCATATTGCCTTAGGACAGTTAGCAACAGTTTGTGCAATGACCCAGGAGATGCTTTGAATATACACAAAAGCAGAAATCCACACTAAGTCTTTTGGACTTAGGGAGAAACCTAAGTGGGGTTTTGTTTCTAGGGCGTAAAACACCACTGAATTTACTATTTAACTATCAACTTTGTACTTTCTTTTAATTTCTTTTTATTTTCAAGCCCTTTGTGTGTGGTTTTTAAAAAATTGATGTTCAAAAAATAAATAAGAAATTGATGTACAGGTTACACACAATGATACATTAGTTTCAGGTGTCAAACCCTTAGTTTTTAATCGCATTCTATTATTGGCATTATTTCCATTTATACAGACATACTTCATAAGGCAATGTACTGACTAAAGGATTCCTTATCACTCCTACTTCCTTACAGCAGGGCTGGAGTTTTCTAATTATGACAACATGAAGAGGGAAAACATCTGTGCTGTCAATGCTGAACAGCAGCAGCTCTCAGTAAGTGAAGAAAAGAGCTTTCAGATACTTTAAATATTTGAGGGATTAAGTGAAAGTTTGCTACTGACGTCTCCTTGAGTAGTCCTTTGGGAAGCTTGGGAGAGAGTCTAGGTACGTGTAACGTAGTAATAAATGGAAATTTAAGAAAAAGAAGAAAAGAGGCATTTATTGTACAATGAATTTTAAGAGATGTTTAGAGTCCCCAAAGTAGGTTTAATAAATGGTGATGGAAATATTAAGAAATCTCTCCATTATATCCTATAGGCTCAGCTATGGATTCATAAAGACATTACAAAATGCACTAGCGTTAAGTTAGATCAGTGGACCGACTCACCCAGTCTCAACCTGTCCATGGCGATACAAGTCTTATCTGACAACATTCTCAAAGCACAGATCCCTCAATTGCTCCCAAAATCACTTCAGAAAAATTCTAAATTCTTTAGCATGATATACATAACTTTAATGATTAAACTGGCTCCACGCTCTGTTTTTTCACCGCCCCCTCCAGATCTGTAAACTTTCCCCTTTTTCTAGCTCAAGCCCTAGCACTGTAGCAATTGCCTGTGCTGATCTCAGTCATCAAGTCAGGATGCACGGTGCCAGCTGGCAAAGAGAGACTACCGCTGACCATCTGGTCAGACTAGATGTCTACACCCTGAGCCACTATACTTTACTCTGTCACTAATGAGGAAGGGCGTGAATGAGCAAACGAGCAGGTGAGTAATAATACCATCAAAGTTCTCTTAAAGCTTGGCATGCACAAGTACAAACAGTACTCCAGGTCTCATGCACTGTTTCCCCAAAATGAAATGTAAGAGTTCACATAAATTCATTCTACTACCTTTAACCGTGATGCCAAGCACTAAATTGATTGTATTTATTTGTTTTTTTAGTTTTTTTTTAACATTTATTTAGTTTTGAGAGACAGAAAGAGACAGCACAAGTGAGGGCGGGCAGAAAGAGAGGGAGACACAGAATCTGAAGCAGGTTCCAGGCTCTGAGCTGTCAGCACAGAGCCCAACGTGGGGCTTGAACCCATGAACTGTGAGATCATGGCCCGAATCAAAATCAGATGCTTAGCTGACTGAGCCACCCAGGTGCCCTGAAATTCATTTTTCTTAACCACTCTATTGGTTCTGCTTCCAATGACCTCTAGATTTTTGCCATGACCTGTGAGAGGAAAGTTCATCGTTGTGATAGTATTTGCACTACATTTTTCAAATGTTTTACCATATGTGCATGATTTGTTCTTGATATGTTCTGATTTACCATATGTTCTTGTTTGCACTAAAATATACCCATTCTTACATATCAAATCCACACAGCCCCAACATTCAGCTCTATGGTTTATTCTTAGTTGCTTGGCATTTACCCACACCAAACTATATTCTGCTTCAAGTCTGGAAATTTCTCAGTAACACGGTTTCATCCAGGTCATTTACGAGAAAATGTTAAATGAGATTGTTCATATTGCTTAATCTAAAAGCTACAATTTTAACATTTTTTTTTTACTTTTGAAGGTTTTTCTAGGCATACTATGTAGCACTTTACAAATTTTAAAAATGAGAAAATACATTAAAAATGGCCACATGGGGCGCCTGGGTGGCGCAGTCGGTTGGGCGTCTGACTTCAGCCAGGTCACGATCTCGCAGTCCGTGAGTTCGAGCCCCGCGTCAGGCTCTGGGCTGATGGCTCAGAGCCTGGAGCCTGTTTCCGATTCTGTGTCTCCCTCTCTCTCTGCCCCTCCCCCGTTCATGCTCTGTCTCTCTCTGTCCCAAAAATAAATAAATGTTAAAAAAAAAAAATTAAAAAAAAATGGCCACAGAAATTATTCTCCTAATGCAAAATAATGATCATTGTATTTATGATCATATTTAATCTCTACATATTCTTTAATCCAGATCTATGAATGGGCTAAAACTGCCTCAATTCTTCAAAGCTCCATATATTCAAGATATGTTCAAAGTAAGTACATTGCATTCCTTGGACCCTGCTTATACATATTCATATTGACGTTTGATGATTTATCAGGCATAAGTTTCCAACTTCTAGGGTACTCAAACTCCTTCTCTTTACCGGTACACATGTGATCTTGTGACAATCTTTTATGAGCGTTTTCACATAAAAGTCATGATGATTAAAGGAAGTGAGATCAGAGCAGGAAGAATAGTGGGCTAACAGTCAGAAGCCCTGAATCTGGGCTCCAAAGCTGCCATTTCGGGTTCGTGTGCAATTGCATCACTTCTCTGAGCCTCAGTTCCCCCATCTGTAAGTTAGAAATAATGATGCTAAAATCACTTCTATGCGAAATTTAAAAAAAAGATATATATCAAAATGTTTGGGGATCTGCAATATGAAATATTAGGTGTTTTCTTTCTCCAGTTTCAATATAGCTTTTAAAATTGGAGTTTTCACCACAGGCCATCTGAGTCATATATATTAGATTCATTTCATTCAAATGAAAGCAATTACTGAGTGGTTAACACGTGCCAGACTCTGTGCTGAGCACTTTACTTGCATTATCTCACTCAAAACTCATTAAAAACCTGCAGGGAAAGTATTATGATTCTCATTTACATCAAGAAAGCTGAGTCACAGTAAGCTTAAGTGATTTGCCCAAATGTTGGAACTGACATATTAAAGTAAATCGAACCGGTTTTTTGTTTGTTTGTTTATTCTTTCTCTTTGCATATACATGAAGACACTGAATTCCTTTGACAAACCAGGGAAAGTAAAAAGTAGATCTCTAGAACAGCAATGACTTTAGCAATAAAATCTTTAGAAATAAAAATCATTTATTGCCGGGGTGCCTGGATGGCTCAGTTGGTTAAGCATCCGACATCGGCTCAGGTCGTGATCTCACAGTTCATGTGTTCAAGCCCCACGTTGGGCTCTGTGCTGACAGCTCGGAGTCTGGAGCCTGCTTCTGATTCTATGTCTCCCTCTCTCTCTGCCCCTCCCCTGCTCACCTGCTCACGCTCTGTCTCTCTCTGTCTCTCAAAAATAAATAAACATAAAAAATAAATTTAAAAAACTTTAAAAAATCATTTATTGCCAGCGCAGAAAGACAAAATAAGAACGAAAATAAATGTCTTGATATAAAAACATACAAACAAGAAAACAGAAAGAGGATTCCGGTTTCTAAGATTTAATTTGCAAATGCAGGTATTACAGAATCACAAATCTCAAAGTTTGCCATCTTTAGGTTACTGGTCCAATGCTACTGTTTTTAGCTCATAGCCTCATCCCCTTGGAAACATTCTCCTGAAATAGGCTTCTAGATCAGTCATCTTCAGCTGCTCTGTTTCTCTCCACAATACATGATGAATGATATTCACAGACACAATAAACACATATGGACTTGAGCTGAGACAATGAAAAAAAGTCTGACTTGTGCACAACTCTTGGAATGATAGTTATTAAAATGCTTCTTTTACTCCCAGTTAAGTGATACTATATCATTATATGATAACTTCATATTTTTCTTGATTTTAAAAAGATACCCTCCCAAATTTTAGTGATTCAAACTAGAAGTAGCAAAATCCTCCTATACAATAGCCTGTCATGATGATGTTGATGATAGAATTCTCTTCTGCCCTATATTCCTGCAACTCAAGTGACAGGTTGTATCAGTTTGCTTTGGTTCAAAATGACATAAAACTTCATTCAAACGAACATAAATAAAAACTGAAAATTTACTTTTTCATTTAGTCACTGAACCCAGAGGCATGGCTTAGTTCAGGTATGACTTGATTCTGGTACATCATGGCATCAGGACTCCAGCTTCTTTTCCATGCTATTCTTTCTAGTATTTTCTCTCCCCTGTGCCCACTTTATCCACAGATCGCCACCTCCTCACACTATGTGGTTTCACAGTGCACATTCATTGTCACACACATTGGTCAAAGAGGATGAATCTTTGTCCCCAAACTCCCAGGAAAGACCCAGAAATGCACCGTCCTGGGATCGGTTTAGGTCACATGCCAAATATGAGTCAATCACTCCTACCTAGAATGGAATGCACTGACTGGCTTATTCTTGATCACGTGTTGCATACCTGGTGAAAAGAGCCAGCTCCTATGAAACTACAGAGACCCCTCCCTAAAAACTCAGAAGCTATCCGAAAGAGGGAGAGGAAGCTGTTGCATGGAGTATAGCCTGAAAAGTTCACTCTTGAGAACTTTCTCTGAAAAGATCTCCTTCCCCTTTTAAACAACCAGTTAGAAAATTCTCTCCTTTTTTAAGCCTAACATTATTTGCTCACAGATTCTACCCATGAATCTACCTTCTTCTCTTGTGGATCCACAGAACAGATTGTATCCTTGCCTTTGCTATCTGTGGCTGATGTTTATCAATAGGCTATCTTCTCATAGTTTACTTCCTTGAATAGCAAAAAATTTAGCTTCTGGTATTTTTTTTTTGTAAACTTAAATAAGGATATCTCAAGACAATAAACAGAGAACATTAATATTCAATTTATCTGTTGATTTCCAAGGAAACCTAGTGATTTATGAGAACCTATCTTGACATTTCATAAAGAAAAGGTATTTCTCATATAAGTATTAATCAAAATTCATTAAGTATTCTGTAGCTTATAGGACAGATTATAATGAATGTGACTGGTCTCTTTATTTCTGGATGGGGAAAGGTAGACTTTGTTTAACTTCTTTAATGCCAAGTTAATAGGGGCACGTTGGAGCAGCTGAAGTCCTTTGACCTTGAGTGGAATTATTTTAAGGCCCTAATTCTTCACAACAGGAAGTCAGAGAAAGTGTTATCAGATCTCTCTTCAGTTCATTGAAAGACCTTTCCATCTGCAGGAGCTTAGAGATGTAACTAGATGCTTGCCGATCCCCAGGACCCCAATGGCATTCCTTTTGGATAAATCTTTTAAGATTACCCATCATAGTTTAATCATTCTTTTAAAAGGGTTGTCCCTTTCTCACACTAGCTCTTGTCTCATTTTTCATAGAAAGGAACTATCTCCTTTTTTTTTTTTTTTGATAGTAGGAGGGAGAATGCTACCTTAAAGGATGTAAGAAACAAGCTTAAATCTAGGAATCTTCTTAGGAGTGTTGCTTTGGATTACGCTGGGTATTAACCACGAGAGAGTTTCAGAATTACACTAGTGACTTTTCTTCATCCCAAATCTGACAAATGAATTGATCAATGTGACACAAAGCGTTTCATTTCTAGTAAACAGATGGTGTGTTCCAATTAGATGTTAGTACATGTTGAATTGTGATAGGTCTACTAGAAGGGAAATTTGTGGTGCTTCACCCACGAAAATAAAACTATTCTAAATTGGTTTTTGAATGAAATACTCTTTTTTTTTACTCCAACTATGGGACGAATCAGTGATCAAAAATGGCCTTTCATGTATGTGCATGCCTGTGCACACATGCACACACACACACACACACACACACTCTAGATGTTTTCAATTAAATTGCCAAATTATTGTAGGAAAGATTCATAGATTCAAAGATCATATTAGTCACGGCACTTACTAAGAACAGCACTGAAAAACCAAATCACTTAACTTATTAGAGAAGGAAGAAACATTACAAACACGAGTTCTAGGTGTTTAAACTGTCATAATGGGAAATATAAGTGGATACCAGCTGGACAAGTTAATCTCTGAAAACAGTTCAATTCAGAATATATTGATAACTGCATTAAGTGGACAGCTTATTGTTATCAGGGTAGAAATAGCTATCATATGTCTTTTGAATTATATATTTTAAATAATAGTTTAGTTTTGAAAAGAATAGGTAAGATGATGTAATCATCTTTTTCCATTAATGATTAATAATTAACTCAAATATTAAAATTTCATAGTCCTAGAAACATTCTCTATCATTTCTTCCTAATAGTGACAGTGAAATATATATATAATGAAATGAAGGTGTCAGACTCCCGGATGAAAATAACATTCTTTACATTTGTGAATGTTTAACACCCAAAGTACATTATTTAGACATTCCGTAGCCACAAATGAGCATTTCGTCTAAGAACATGGATTAAAAGGTATGTAAAAGAAGTCATGTTTTTAGTATCACGAAACTAAAGATATGTTTCCGAGATTTTTAGCTAACCAATATGGAAAAATCACATTTTGATGTGTGAATTTACTAGGTGTTATGAATTGAATTGTAGGCTCCAAAAAGATATATTGAAGTATTAACCCCTAGTACCTCAGAAAATTATCTTATTTGGAAGGAGGGTTGTTGCAGCTGTAATTAGTTAAAATAAGGTCATAGTATGTAGGGTGGGCTCTTAACCCAATACTACTGATGTCCTTATAAGGAGAAGATTTAGAGACACAGGGGAAGAGTATAACAATGGGGGCAGAGATTGAAGTTCTGCCCTCACAAGCTAAGGAAAGCCAATGATTGCCTGCAACTGCCCCAGAGCTAAAAAGAAGGTAGAGAATAAATTCTCCCCTAGAGTCATTGAGAAATCCTGGTCTTGCAAACACACTGATTTCAGACTTCTGGACTCCAGAACTGTGAGAGAATAAATTTCTGTTATTTTAAGTCACCCAGTTTGTCATAGTTTATTATGGCAGCTCTAACAAACTAATACAGATTTTAAAGCAAGAGAAGTTTTTTTGTTTCACAGTTCTTGAGCCTGGAATCCCAAAATCAAGGTTTTGTCAGGGTCACACTTCCTCTAAAACCTCTGGAGAAAGATCTTTCTTTTGCCCCCTCTAGCTTCTGGTAGCCCCAGCTGTTTCTTGGCTTTTGAAATCATATCGCCAGTCTGCTTCTATCCATATATGACCCTCTTCCCTCTGTATCTCTGTGTCTTCATGGGGCATTTTCCTCCCTGTGTCTCTCTTTTCTTAGGTGGACACCAGGCATATTGGATTAGGACCCACTTTAGTTCAGTATAACCTCACCTTAACATGACTACATTTGCAAATATTCTACTGCCATATAAGGCCACATTAATGGATATGGGGGGCAGGACTTGAACATGTCTTTTGGTGGGCCACAATTCAAGCCATAGCACTAAGCAAAGAAATTTAAGATTGAAATATCGTGGAAATATGTTAGGTTCCAATTATCCATATAATTCTGTATGCTCTTCAACACCCCCTTTTAAAGGTAGCATAACCTAAAATCTATATCATACTTCATGGAATATAAGATAAAATTGATCGTAGACATGTGTTAGTTTACGTACCATTTGAAAGGAAATAAAACCACCACCAATTAAACTACAATACAGTGCCTTCTCAGCATTTAAGCTGCGTACTTACGAAAGCCTTCTGTACTTAATTAGGCATGGACATCTTTTCATACATGACTTTTGTGCATACATTAAAAGCAAAATAAAAGCAACATAAATTGGTTAATGAATTCTAAAATTTCTACACCCCCAGAATCTTATTCTTTTGAATCAGCCAACTCAAGAGTCAAAGATGCTTATTTTTTTCCCACACAAGACCATCCTCTCCATTATCAGTAGCAGTGGCAAGATAATATTACTCGCCTACTTCAGGAATGCTATTAAACATCTAATCACCATCAACCCTCCTCTTCCCACAACCATTTGATTTCTGGGAGGTAATATTTAGGATTATCTTTCAATCTTGTGACAACTATTCTTCATTTAACGCTGACGATTTCTAATGATTTGAAATACATGGAAAATAATAATTATAATAGTAATTTTAAAATAATATCACATGAAAGAGACATTCCAATTTCAGAGATGTGGTAATGTGAAAAGAAAATATTCCTACATAAAAAATAAGGTGTCTGAACATTTTTAGTGACAGAAAATTTGGGTATCTCAAAAAGTAGTCTATTCTGTCAATAATTATTCCTTTTAGGAGCACCTGGGTGGCTTAGTCGGTGAAATGTCCAACTTCAGCTCAGGTCATGATCTCACCGCTTGTGAGTTCAAGCCCAGTGTCCATCTCTATGCTGACAGTTCAGAGCCTGGAGCCTGGATCCTGCCTTGGATTCTGTGTCTCCCTCTGTCTCAGTCCCTCCCCTCCTCGTGCTCTGACTCAATCTCTCTCTCTCTCTCAAAAATAAACATTAAAAAAATTAAAAAAAAATAATTACCTTTTAGAAAGCTTTCCCAAGTGTCAAATAAACTCTGGCCCCATAGCTTTAACTTGTCTCTTGCAGTTCTGTCACTTGCTATTTCACCCAAACAACATTATTTCTTCTTCTTCCTTCTTCTTCTTCTTCTTCTTCTTCTTCTTCTTCTTCTTCTTCTTCTTCTTCTTCTTCTTCTTCTTTTTTTAAATTTTGTTTTAATGTGTATTCATTCTTTGAGAGAGAGACAGACAGACAGACAGACAGAGTGTGAGCAGGGGAGGGACAGAGAGAGAGGGAGACACAGAATCCAAGGCAGGCTCTAGGCTCTGAGCTGTCAGCACAGAGCCCAACGCAGGGCTCAAACTCACGAATCATGAGATCATGATCTGGCTGAGGATGGACACTTAACTGACTGAGCCACCCAGGCACCCCCGCAACAACCTTTCTCAAAAGTAAACTCTACTCCCAACAAAGGGCTCAAACTCATGACAGCAAGGTCAAGAGTCACATGCTCTACTGACTGAGCCAGCCAGGCACCACTTTACCCAAACAACTTAATGGATCTTCTAAAAGAAGGCCTTCCAATTATTTTAAACAATTACTTAATTCCTATCCTTCTCTCCCAAGACTCTTCTCTCAAGGTAAGCATGTTCATTTCTTCAAAAATATTTCTCATATCAGTTCTTGAATAAGCACTTGCTAGATGAGTCATATGCAACAAGGACCATGTTAGACACTGGAGAAGCAAGTCTTGACAAAAGATGGTGTGTGTGTGTGTGTGTGTGTGTGTCCATGAATGTGTGCATGTAAGTGCTTACATGTACATTTCATCCCCTCAGAACCACTGAGGTGACAGTGCTGATACTAGGAGCAGAGGGAGTGGAATATTCACAGAAAGAGAAGAGCAAGTTCAAAGTCCTTGATGCAACAAGGTGTTGGTATTCACAAGCAAATAGAAGGTCTTCTGGCACATGCTTATAAGTTTAAGGTTTATTTTTTTTATTTGTATTTATTTTTTTAACGTTTATTTATTTTTGAGACAGAGAGAGACAGAGCATGAACGGGGAAGGGTCAGAGAGAGGGAGACACAGAATCTGAAACGGGCTCCAGGCTCTGAGCTGTCAGCACAGAGCCCGACGTGGGGCTCGAACTCACGGACCGTGAGATCATGACCTGAGCCGAAGTCCACTGCTTAACCAACTGAGCCACCCAGGCACCCCATTTTTTTTAACGTTTATTTATTTTTGAGACAGAGAGAGACAGAGCATGAATGGGGGAGGGTCAGAGAGAGGGAGACACAGAATCTGAAACAGAGTTTAAGGTTTAAACCTAACACCAATGAGATGCCAACCTCCAGTGACTAACATTAAGAATGTTTTGGGGCACTGGGTGGCTCAGTGGGTTAAGCGTCTGACTCTTGATTTCAGCTCAGGTCATGTTCTCACAGTTCATGGGATTGAGCCCCATGTCAGGCTCTATACTGATGGTGTGAAGTCTGCTTGGGATTCTCTCTGCCCCGCCCCCACCTCTGTCTCTCAAAATGAATAAACAGTAAAAAAAAAAAAAAAAAAAAGGATGAAAGTAGCTTTAAGTCACCTGCCTGTCTTGTGTGTACCCTAGGTAAACTCTTTCAATTGTCTTTTTAAATTGTCTTTTTAAAATATGACATCTAAATCTGAATGCAGGAGTGCCAGTACTTTTCCTGGACATGGCAAACAGAATGTAACTCTCACTATCTTGCACTTACAATGGTGGAACTGTGAGCTATCTTGTTGTATTTAGTATGTTCTAGTCTGCCAGAGCAGATATTTGAGATCCTTTTGTATTATGATTCTTTTATTCCTTGCAACCACAACACTCAGTGTCCCCCATCAGCTTCCCACCACCTACTGACTTTTCAAATGTTCAGCTCCTTGATTAAAACAATAAAAGTGGAATGGGAGACAGTTAAAGGTCAGGTCTTCAATGTCACTCAAAAATCTCTTGTGTTCTAACATTGATCAGCAATTCAGTATTTTGAGGGCAAGGCCGTTCAAAAAGTTGTAAATTAATCAATTTACACTACATACAAAGTCATTTATCTTCATCTTTTTTTCAAAGACATCATAAGGAAACTTCACAGAACTTACCATATGGTATAATTACATTGTTTATTTTGTGAATACGTTTTCCCCAATCCTTTCCACTAAAATGTGAGCCTAATGGAAACTTTAAAAGTTTATGATATGATTCATTTTAGGGGAAAAATGTGCTATCTCAGGGAATTTCTTTCAGGGAGCTTCCATAAAACTAAAACTTGCTCAGTCTGATGGCACCAGAGTGGAATGTTGACCTGAGGTAGTCGTGGAGGCGTGCTTTGAAGATCTCCTTAAGAGAGGCTGAGATTCCTTGGTGTCTCTCATGCACTGAGGTGATGTTCCCCAGCCATTCACCGAGCATGGCAGGGTCTAGAACTGCACTATTTCTGCTCAACATAGGACTCCTCCAATGGGCAATCTTTACTTGGGGACTCCCTATCCATTATGCCCAAAATTCTCTCAGAGCTGCGCTATTGTCCTAGGCTCTTTCAACACAAACTTTCCTCTTTCCATCATTTATTTATTTATTTCATAGGCTGGGTCTACACGGAGGGCTGAATTTCTCCCTGCCTCCTAATTTGCCAGCTCTCCCAGGTGCTCTCCTAGGTGCTCTTTTGCATGAAATTCCATCCTGCTGTTTGCTCCTCAGAAGATTCAGACTGATGCAAATATCTTCCAAAAGACTCTCAGGATTTAGACCACCGCCTCCCAGATCTGCTTGATCTAATCAATTGCCTGAAGGCTAAGTTTCTCCTTTATTCAAGTGTCTTCCCGTAGTTCACTCTCATTCTCTTAATGTGACCAAATAATTCATCCATATATTCCTTTCTTGTAAATCCTTTTAAGATGCTCTCTGGTTTCCTAAAACATGATCATCCAACTCTCCTACATCTCAACCAATTCGCAAAATATTACCATTGTCTCTTTAACCAAAGTGTGACTGCAGCCAGGGAGCACTTCCTTCTTGACCCCCACTTCAAACCCTGTTTACTTTTGTACACAAATTGGCAGGATAATCATATTCTTTGTTCACAATTTGTATTGCAGAACACCAAGCTTCTACTTTATTATAACAAAGCAAAAACTAAGAGCAGAACAACAAAACAAAAAACCCTGCTCATCTGATATTCACAGAGATCACTACAGATACCAGCCTCTCCATCTACAGACTTCCCCACCTCACCTCTTGATTTTAATGAGTGACCCCACTGATCCAATGAAAATTTTAGTTCTCAAACTGGTTCATAGTTTTTTTTTCCCCCTGTGAACTCCAGTGATTCTTTCTGGAGCCAAAAACTCCTTTGTGAATATTCCAGTATTCTTGTCAGTTTATTTACTTCCTTATCATCAATCATCAATGACCTTCCCTCTCCCCAACACACGACATTTCAGACACTCAATTCCAAGGTCACATTTCAGAATTTGTCATCACCAAACTAACCAATGCCAAAATTCTGAAAGCATGCATCCCATTCTATCACAACAATTTCCTAACCATCCTCTATACTTACTCAGGTATTTCTGCTTAAATATTTTTGAACATACATGACCCATACTTTATTCATATCATCAGTTTTTTACTATCAACAACCTCCTGTCTTCATTTCCCATTTTATTCAGGTTAGCCTATGAGTCATTATTTTAATCACACCCAAATAACATAACCTGGCAAATTGAATTCACACTAAAATCATAATTCTGTGTGTCAAAGGGACTCTAAACATAACTTGGTAATCTTAGTACTGTTCTTTTTTTAAAATATTTTTTAATGTTTATTTATTTTTGAGAGAGAGAGCGAGAGAGAGTGAGAGAGAGAGAGAGAGAGAGAGAGAGAGAGAGCATGAGCAGGGCAGGGGCAGAGAAAGAGGGAGACAAAGAATCCGAAGCAGGCTCCAGGCTCTGAGCTGTCAGCACAGCTGACTCGAACTCACAACCCACGAGATCATGACCTGAGCTGAAGTCAGAGGCTTAAGCAACTGAGCCACCCAGGTGCCCTTCTTAGTACTGTTTCTTAAGAAAATTTACATTTCTTTCCAGATTTCCCAAATCATCCTGCTTTCTACTCCCTGTCACCATATCAGCTGATGATAATAATTCATATTTTGATGACGTTAAAATGTATAAGAGGCATACCTCTATTTTCCTATCTCTACCTGAAAATTTATCTGTGCACATCCACACCTTCACCCATCTGTTTTTATCCAACAAAGTGCTTTTTATTTTTTAATGTTTATTTACTTTAAGAGAGAGAAAAAGAGAGCACAAGCATGGGAGGGGCAGATAGAGAGGGAGAGACAGAATTGCAGGCAGGCTCCACACTCAGTGCAGAGCCTGACACAGGGCTCAATCCCAGGAACTGTGAGATCAAGACCTGAGCCAAAATCAAGAGTTGGATGCCCGCAAACTGAGTCAGCCAGGCACCCCTACAAGGTGTTTTTGCAATCAAAGGCCAGTTGCTCAATACTGTAATCTTTCTCCTATTCCCTTTTGCCTTTTTAAGAATTTTGAATGTTAATCTGTACCTTGTTAATCTCACGATCCTTTTAAATATTTTTAATGAGTACATAACTGCCTGCTAATGTCTATCACCCTAAAGAAAAACAAAAGAAAACAAAGTTGGTAAATGCTTCCAGTTGTTCTCCCTCCTTCAGTGCCCATGCTTTCAAGAGTTTTATAGAAACTTGATTCACATTCTCATACCCCACTCATCTTTTGACAAGATGCAGAGCACCTTCTTTTCCGGACAATAAAGTGAAATGGCTCTTCATTTTACCGATGGCCCTTAGGTTTACAATGCCAGGTTTCAAGGCAGGATTCTAGGCTCCACAGACAAGTATGGTAGCAGATACATCCAGTTCTTCGGCGTGAGCACAGTGGAGTGTTTGGTGTTCTCACTCTAATGCTATAGATGCCATATTTAGTGAGATGATAGCTAGAGCATATCCAGATGAGTCTGGACATTTTTCTGGTTAATCTCCTTAAGGCTCCTACACATCCAGGCTCAATTTCATTATCTTCCCCAAAATACTGTAAATCACATAACACTTTAAATAAATACCTTTGGCTTTAATAAGCAACAGGAAATTTATTTATCACCACCTGAGAATCCTAAATATTAGAGATCTTGCAAAACCATACTCTCCTGATTGTTTTCTTAGAAATAGTCATATTTGGTCTCCTTTCAAATCGCCTTCTCTGCCTCCACTAGAACTATAAATGCTTCCCAGTATGATTTTATAGGTATTTTTCCCTGCCCATAACTTTTCTAGGTGATTTTTGGCCTTTATTACAGCCTTCCATGTCATCTAGATAGTGTCAGATCATTTAGACCAAACTTCTCCGAGTTCCAGGTTGATATAACAACACACTGTCTCAGAATTTTGCTAAAGCCCCCAAATCAGGTAAAGTAGGCAATACACATCTCCATAATATAAAGATATGATAGATAATCTTTCGTAGCCAAAGTTCTATTACATACTACCAGACTCTATTTAAAAGAGGGATTAATTAAAGAAGGAAAGGTGAGTTATGATTGCAGGAACAGCAGATGAGTGTCAAAATGTTTCACCTTCTCCATGTTGAAGAGAAGAGAACAGAGTTTTTCCCTCTTCTTGGCAAATACTTGTCAGAAAAGGAGACTGGCTTTGCCCTCTGGCTGAATATACGCTGAACTGTGAAATTATGGGGAATCAATGTCATCACGGTAGAAAACTAGGGATAAGATTGGAGTGAACACTTTTATCACTCATAGACTTTTTTTTTGTTTTTGCTTTTTTTACCCTGTAGCTACTTTCATAAATACTCCAGTTGTGAATAGTTGGCCCGCAGGTATTTTCATTGTAAATGCTTCCATGTCTATAAAGTGGTGATTGTTTAGCTTGCTAATGCAAATGAAGCAGTTGCTTATAAAATGAAGATAAAGAGAATGACTGCTTTAGAGTGTTTTGTGATTTTTTAGATGTGGAAAGGGAAGATAAAGTGATAAATAGACTCACATTGTATTTGGATGTGAATTTTAAGCAAAGCTAATTTTACACATAACAGTTGTTCCAGAAGGATTCTATTTACAGAGTTTCTGTGGTTAGCAAGAAACTGTCTCAACTCTATCAGCTTACTCAATGAAAATGTACAGTTACAGACATACTTAACAAACTAATATGATCAGTAATATGTAACGTGTTATATTTTAAAATAAATGGAACTCTTCCTTTTGAATTTTAATTTTGAGAGTGGCCAAGTGGGAAGCCGTGACTGAGTGAAGACTACTAAAAATCAATAATTTGAATTTCTAAATGTGTATGTCAATTAAAACCCTGGTGAGACAGCGAAAGCCTTCGGACTGATGGAGGATTTTTAGTAAAATTGCTTTGCATAGCATTCTGCAGTGTCCTATTTATGAGATCAGCCTTTCAGGACGCAAGTTAAGAATAAAGATGGGTTGCCTGGAAGCAAAAGGTGTAAGAACAGCAATAACAACTAAAATCTAAGACTGCCGAGATCACGGTAAGGTTGTGTATAGCAGTGGCTTGAAAGGAAGGAGAATCGGTAAGCTGGGTTTTTCTCTCAGCGTTTGGAATACTCTTCAGACTCAATACCATCTTCTGAATGAATAGTGCATAGCTTAGGTAGTAGCCATGTAATCCAAATCCATTCCTTTGGGTGGGGAGGAAACATTTTGCCATCATCACGGAGGTGTGGATATGGGGAGAAAAAGCTTCAATGGATAAAAGCAAACTATTTTTAGATTGTTGATTCATACGCGAAGAAGCCTAATAAGGACACTGGTGCAGAACCGAGACCCTCACATAGGTCACTTCGATACCATCGTCACTTAAACTGGGGATGGCTGTAAGTAACATTGCTGAATAAATCATTTTCTGCTAAGAAGCAACACATTTCGAATGATACTACAGTAGGTTCAAATACTCAATGGCATGGAAGGGATCAGCGAGACTATGTAAACTGTATTTATAAAATATGATTTATACATCAAGCCCAGAAAAAATTCTAAACGTCACACTTTGTAAAATACAGTTGGATTATTTTTTACTGCAAATAGGGGAATCGCTTTTCATGAGGAGGTGCCGGGTCTGCAGTTTTGAAAACTCACCAAAGGTAGGACACAGCATTTTTAATGTCAGAGGGGATTTAGTGGGAGATTTTTGATGAGAGAGGAGTCACCCTACTCAAGGTCTCTTTGTGGGAGACCGCCTTGGTAAATAGCAATCAAAAAGTACCACCTCTCAATGGACATTAGGTCACTGATGTGGCATGAATCATTCATCCAAGGTCTCCAAAGTCCCTGCTGCCCTGGGGTTGCCGGACTTCTTGGTGAATAGGAAATGAAATAAGGTTCATGTCTGATTTTTTTCCTCTAATGCCCCCTAGACTTTTTCTTGAGTAGGTTGAAGCAGTATTGGCTGGATGCCGTTAAAGCAAAACAGAAACTGCTGCTACTCGTACAATTGTTTTCTCCATGAAAAAAGAGAACATTTCTTTTCTCTTTGTCAATTTTATATCTTTCAAAAGCATAATAATGATATAGAAAAAATAAAATATTTTTGCCGGTACAGAAAAGGAAAAGATAATAAATAAATGCAACCAATAAAAAAGAAAACAGTGGCTTTTGGATATTTTTCTTACCTGTTTTTTTCTTTTGTGTGTGTAATGTTTATTTATTTTTGAGAGATAGATAGAGAGAGAGAGAGAGAGAGAGAGAGAGAGAGAGAGAACAAGTGGGGGAGGGGCAGAGAGAGAGGAAGACAGAATCTGAAGCAGGCTCCGGGCTCTGAGCTGGGCTTGAACCCATGAACTGTGAGATCATGAACTGAGCTGAAATCAGATGCTTAACCAACTGAGCCACCCAGGTGCCCCCCGCCCCTTTCCTACCCTTTTTGATGAGTCTATTTTTACAACACATGGTATCATTTGTTTAAATAAATGACTTGATCAAGCTGAGTTACAACCCATAGTTCCTCACCTTTTGCTCGCTAATCAGCTAATCAGATTCAGTACTTCAATATTAGCTTGGAATTCCTGCTAATACTAGGCACCTTTAGACAAAACACCAATTTCATGGGATCTCCAGTGGGGTATAGAGATCTTTGTGTGTTAAATGTATATTAGGTCAGTGTTTTTCACCAGCTGGCCTAGAAGAGCCTAGGGATCAGAGGGGAGTGCATAGGAAAGAAACTGCTCCTTCTTCCAATTTACCCATGACTTAGGGAGCATGAGTCACCCAGCGTGAGCAGTACTCCTGAAGCCTGAGCACCAATTACATTTTATAATAACTATTTATCTAACACATCTGAGCAATGCACACGTAACAATTGAAGAAGAGGAAGTTTGCCAAGGAAAACAGATGTTAGATTGCATAATTTATAACAAGTTATGTATTCATTATTCTTAATATGGTAACTTCTAAGTGAATGATGTCTCTTTCATTAACACCATCCCTCATATTCCTTTTATTCATAATTCACCAGTCCTGCCTCTCTATATTTCAAACTTTTCTTGGAATATAATAACTTCTATAAAATGACCACATTTCCAATCCACTAAAATAAATCCAAGTTTAAGAAAATGAAGCAAAAATGCCAAATCCTACTGAATGGATGAGGGATTATATTTAAAAACCAGATTGGGCAAGTAGAGTTCTAAATTCAAGTTATGTTTCACATTCAACTCGTGTCTAAATTCAACTCGTGTCTCAGATTAAACAGGTAAATACATTTATTTTATTTTGAATTTTTTATAAAAGACATGAGAGGATTGTCATGGTGATAAGTATTGTGTTTTGTAGAACAGCAAAAACTGGGAAAATAAGAATTTTGGCTACTTTCCCAAAGAACTCCAAAACAGGATGAAAAAGCTGTAGGTGGTTTCACTCTTTAACAACTAGAGGATTTTCCCTTAAAGGATTCTTACCTTCAAAATTAGAACTAAATGCCTAATTTCTGGATATAAATAGGATGAGCATGAAATTACAAATCAATTCTGACATTATACAAAGATCGTGGTATATAAGATAAAACAGATGATGTTGGAACTGAAGTTCTGATATGATCATATTAATACATTATTCAGCTTATAGTAATGAGAACACACACACACACACACACACACACACACACACTATCCTATATAGCTTCCAAAGATGTTGACCATAAATGAGGCAAACACTTGGTTTTTCAAAGATATGCTGCTTGGATAGAAGTTAATAATCAAAACATCTACCAGAACATTCTCTACACCAAATCCTCCCAAGGTCTGGTCCCCAGATGCACTTTCTGGAAAATGGCAGAAATCAAGTTGCCTCAGAAACAAGCAAGGCCAGATGGCCTCACTTCTCTGAAGATAAATGGTGGATCCCATCATTTCCCAATAATAATGGTCTTACATAGGTCCCTGCCATGCATAAACTCAGACTATTCAGCTACAGAACTCAATCTTTTCATGTGTTCCCCACTCCATGAAAGTCTTCCCTCATTCAGTCTGTGAAAAAGGGAGAAATGTGGGAGGTAGAACAGCATCCTTCTCTTTAAGTCCACTCCTGTGATATATTCAGCTATGTCCAGACCTAAACAAACTTTCCATGGGATGCCAAAACGAGAGAAAGCACTCTACCCTGCTGACCCTTTTGCCTCTGAGTCCAGCCTATACCAAGTAATGTCCTTGTTTTCCCCTTTGAAAAGATCCTCATTAGTTCAAATTCTGAGGGTGTGAATCTCTTTAAAAGGGATTCATGGCACAGAAGAAAAAAAGGAGCACTATGTAAACGTTACATCGTGCAAAACTACTCAAAATTAGGAGGCCCATTAGACCCAATAATTATTCTGAAATTGGTTTTAAATAATTAATGTAGAAATAGATATAAGAGAAACATAGAAAGATTGTATTTTATAAAAAGTGGAAGTTGGAGAAGAAAATTACTTCAATTAAATAAAAATAAACTTGAGGGGTGCCTGGGTGGCCCAATCAGATAAGTATCCAACTCTTGATATTGGTTCAGGCCATGATCTCACAGTTCATGGGTTCAAGCCATGCATCAGGCTGTGCCCTAATAGCATGGAGTCTGCTTGGGATCCTTTCTCTCCCTCTCTCTCTGCCCCTTCCCTGCTTGTGCTCTCTCTCTCAAAATAAATCAATAACTTAAAAAATAAATAAATAAGTAAATAAATAAAATTTGAAATATTTAATTTGTTTACTGCATTCATTTAGCCCTATCCATATAACAGAAACTTCTGGTCACTGAAGGTGAAGGACTAGACAATTATGATAATGAGATCCAATCTAGCCACTGCATTTCTTGTTTTAAAGAATATCTGCTATACTAAAATATATACATATGCATATAGCAAGATACAAATTTATATATTTGCTACTAATCTTGAAACATGTATTCAATAAAAGCATAACAACAATGGAAATTAAATACACCAAAGTATTAACAATGGCAACTCTGGAACTATGTATAACGTTTTTTTTTAAGTTTATTTAAAGTGGGTGAAGGGTAAACAGAGAAGGAGAGAGAGAGAATCCCAATTAGATCCCACGTTGCCAGCACAGGGCCTGATGCAGGGCTCAAACTCACAAACCATGAGATCATAACCCTAGCCGAAATTAAGAGGCACTTAACAGACTGAGCTACCCAGGTGCTCCTTGTATAACTCTTAATTCTAGGTGCTTTTTTGTTTTCCAAATTCCTGGTAATAAGCATCTGTTTCTTTCTAATTTAAAATAAATTTTTAAAAACTATTAAGGAAAATAAAGTTTTCTTGTTAGTTAGTTAGTTTGTTCATTTATATCTAAATCTGTGAGTGGCTCCTTTGAGTTTGACAATGGCAGGGTAGCCTAATGCCTGAGTGTAGATTCTTTATTCTTTGCAGTCTGGGTTCAAATCCCATTTCTTCTGATATTAGCCATGCAACTTTGTGAAATTTAAGTTGGCTTCATAGTATCTCTGTTTCCTCATTTGTAAAACAGGAAAAACTAAAGTATCTAAGTATTAGATATGCAGCCTTGAGAATAATAATTGACTATAGTTTTCTCATTTGAAAATAAAGGAAATAAAAGTATTTAAAGTAATTGGATTCTAAAGAGGATTAAATGAGTTGATATTCATAAAGCAGTTAGTTAGCGTCTGGCACTAATAAGCCCTCCATACATGTTATCTCTCATTTTTATGGACAAATTTTAAGATATAATTTACCTATATTGTATGTAATATTTAGATACGTGTGACTTACCATCACACAAAAATATGCAGGAAGTTCCAAAAACCCAGCCAATTCTACCCTAAAATGTGGTATCATAGCTCTCTCATTTGGGTTTAATTGCCAGAAGTGAATTTTAATAGCAGGTTCTCACCCACAGTGCTAGGAGTCCATGTGATATCAAAGAAGAGTTGCTGTGATTTGTGAATATGCTTACTTCCGTCTGTGCATGATAGTACCTAAAATAAGAGAGAAATGCTTCCTTAATCCTTACAGTGAAGGAAAACTTTTACTATAAAATTTAGTGATAAATAAAAGCTATCCACTGGCATATGAAAACTGAGGGAGCATGAGGGAAGCTGAGACTCCACAAACCCCTTTCCCCCTCTGGTGGGTATGACATTCCTCAGGCATTCCTGGATGTCCTAAAGCTAAGAGAAGGTGTGAAAACAAGTGGTTAACTGACAGATCACAGTCATGCAGGACATGAGTCTCCAACAGTTCACAACTGTCTTAGTAAGTTACAAGAAAAAGACAATCTTGTCAAGAGCCTAACCTCCAGAAACCCACAGACTCAGGTTCCTGAAGCCCGAACATCATCCTCCCCTCAATAGTGATGTGGGGAACAAAGACAAGAAGAAAATGGTAGATAAAATTAAATGTCCTTATAACCTGCAGCCCACTGACAAGTACTTAAGTTAGGGAGAGTGTAACATTTCTCTAGGAACTCCCCACTGTCTTAATGTTAATGCCTTACTAGAGGAAAAAACAACCTTAGCTTGACAATAGAATAGCTAGACCTCCAGGATCTTATGAGTCCTTGTTAGCACATGAAAGTCCTTCTGGAAACCTCCCTTTTGCCTTTACCTCTCCCAATTCCATAGTATATAATTGGTTGCTCTTCACCACCCCAGTGCAGCTCGTTCTCCCCAGTGCAGCTCGTTCTCCCCACTGTCCTGTCCCTGTGCTTTAATAAAACCACCTTTTTGCACCAAAGATATCTGAAGAATTCTTTATTGGCCATTGCCTCTGTAAACCATCACTCCAAAATGACATCAAAAATGAGTCTTTGCTATATAGAACCTCAGCAAATATTTCTAGAGAAGGGAAACAGCGTCTTCACGTTTATATTGCAAGTGTTTGACTTAATTTAATAGGAAAGAAAGCTTTGACATAGGAATGCATACTTATCTGTCCCAAATCATATTGTCACCATGTGTCAAAGCCTAAATTTGAACCTCCATTTCTCTGGTTCTAAGTCACATGATTTCTGTGGTTAATAGCCCACCATTTCTCCATACTGAGACATATTAATTTTATTGGGAAGCAAGAATTTCTATCTCCTTCAAGGGCTCTTCTGGCTGAACTAAGTATCAAATTAGGAGACAGGAGACAGATTAACAGGAAAAAATAAAATGTAATAGCACATTTTGGTGGCTCAGGATTTATTTTTGGTGGTTCCATCTCCATGAAATTATGATTCCCTTTTGGAGAATTCTAACTGCATCTCTGTGGATGCCTGAGTGAGCCTAACACTTTAGCTTCCTGATCTGCCCCAGTGATGTTATAGCATATGCATATGACCTAGAGAAACCAATCAAATCCCCCCCCCCCCACTGCCGGAAATTTTATTTATTTTTAATTATTTTTTTAATGTGTATTTATTTTTGAGACAGAGAGAGACAGAGCATGAACAGGGGAGGGTCAGAGAGAGAGGGAGACACAGAATCTGAAACAGGCTTCGGGCTCTGAGCTGTCAGCACAGAGCCGGATGCGGGGCTCCAACCCACAGACCGAGAGATCATGACCTGGGCCGAAGTCGGACGCTCAACCGACTGAGCCACCCAGGCACCCCCGGAAATTTTAATCCTAAACAAAGTTCATCTCCAGAAAGAGGCACACAGAATGCAACAACAATAGTGGCCACCCACCTGCTATTGAGTGGAGAAAGGTCACTGCTACCCATGCACACTGGGAGAATTATGTAATTCAGGGAGAAAAGACCATTCACTCTGTATTTTATTTATTCTAAGAGCTTTAAAAGATTTGGCAGTCTTCATAATGATGATTGAAATTATCCAGCATATCCTTATCCTTCTGTATGACATAGGGAATGCTTGTAAGTAGTTATAGTGCTGGGGGGTGGGGAGATTGTATTTATGGACATCCCCATAGACTCAGAGACTGAGTCAGCCAATACTGTCTACACATAGCATTGAAGGCCTGGTGAGATAACTAAAGCACAGTCCTTTCCAACCCTCAGTGAACGATGGGGAGGATTCATTTTAAGAGAAGCCCTCTGCTTGGCCAAACTTCAAATTAAGACCAGGTCTTTAATACGGAATGCAACACTAGTTTCTTATTCCTTCCTTTAAAATAACTTTTATGTAACTATTTTTATGGTCCTTGTTGTGAAAGCCTGAAATGACAGATTTTAAAAGGACTTTAAAACTGTGCTTTCATCACACAGTGATAAGTGCATTTATCAGAATATTAATGCTAAAAAAGTGTCCCTTTCTCAAAAATAATCAATCCTTAAAAAAAAGAAAAAGTTAAAGAAAGCGGCTTCAGCATTCGTTTGCCTGTCTTCATTCAAAGGTTCTACTTCAATCACCTTTCTCTTTGCTTCTCATCTGCTTCCCTTCCTCCATATTCCCATCTCACTCCTTTCTGTGGCATGAATATATTGTTCTCTTTTTACTCCTAAGAGTCTTTGCTCTTCCTCTCCTCTGTGATTACCAGGCTTCATAAACAGGACCGAAATATGAGTGAAAATGACTTAATAAGGATTTCCTATTCAGAAAAATTTGTCTTCAGTGGTGTTTGATGATTTCTCCCGAGAAAAAGGCATTCAGAGTCTTACCCCAGTCATCTCTGAGCAAAACATTTCAAATTGGCAAAGCAGCTGCATAAAAGAGAGCTAGAAACTGACATGAACAAAAAGATTTCCAGCAGCAGTAAACACAATGATGCTTTTATACAGATAACACTCTGAGGGCAATTCCCGCATTTCTAGCAAAGGCCATTTAAAGTGCAGGTTAACAATGGGAAATCTAGCCCTTTTAAGACAGTATGCATGAATAACATGTTGGTTTGCATTCATCAGTTGGCTTTTAAATTTTTCTATTTTTAAAAACAGAAAGAGTCAGTGTAATTTGTGCCATTTGAAATTCCTATGCATTATAATACATCTTGAAAATGATTATTGGTTTTCCAAGGGAATAAAGTTTTATTTCTTACAAAACATTTTAATTGGTGTATCAGAGAAAACAAATGCTCTAGAAATATTTCTCAAATGTTTTATGCATTATTATTCCAGTGAGAAGAAAGAGTATGTAACCCTTCTGGGCTTTAACCAGGTCGCAAGAAATTCCTTTAAATCTTAAAGATTCAGGGGTGCCTGGGTGGCTCAGCTGGTTAAGTGTCTGACTTGATTTCGGCTCAGATCATGATCTCACGTGAGTTTGGGTCCCCGCGCGTCAGTCGGGCTCTGCACTGACAGTGAGGGGCCTGTTGGGAAATCTCTCTCTCTCTCTCTCTCTCTCTCTCTGCTTCCCACCTTCCTCTTGCACTCCCATGTTCTCAAAAAAATACACACTTAAAAAACAAATCTTAAAGACTCATGTGACTTTGCATTTGATTCCTAGCAGTATCAACATTTAATTTAAAAATAAAGTTTTAAATAATTTAGCTCAATTTTCTCTCTCATCTTTAAGAAAAAAATATCTGATCAAAATAGTATTGTTCAACATTTGGTCACCGGCATCCTCCTGGGATGCTAACTCACATCCCAGTATAAGAAGTACAGGCCACTTAGGTCTATTGTTTCAGAACTGGAGGTACAATATATACCCTGGTGAGGGCAGTTATCAATTTATTTTGGAAATGCAACACTGACCACAGATTATTTCAAGTAAACATCCCTATCATATGTGCCTGTGCATGCACGTGCGCACACACACACACACACACACACACACAGAAGTACAAGACAAAGAACATGCTGTTTCAAGCAATTGAAGAAAAGGTCACACTGTTAGTTTAAACAAGATATAGTCTGTTTTCCTTCATATATTAGATCAAGAATGCACCTTAAAAGATACTCATTTCTTCAGTTAGTCAACAATTATTGACTGAGTGCTTGTTAGGGGCACATTTTGTGGGTGAGGCGGGTCAACAGGACAATTAATGGAGTTGCCCTTGGGGTGCTGAGATTTCATGGAAACTGCAGACAATTAACAATGTAGATAAATAAGCCACTCAACCAACCCACAACAAGGTAGTTACAGATTGCAAGAAGACACTGGAGGAAATGCACAAGATGATGAGATAAAATTCTGGGAAGTAGCCAATTTTGATAATATACAGTGAGAAATGTTTTTGAGATCAGCAACTCTTGGTCACATTTTTTTATGGGTAAAAAAGGTGGATTTATTTATTTTATTTATTTATTTATTTATTTAAACATTTATTTTTGAGACAGAGAGAGACAGAGCATGAACAGGGGAGGGGCAGAGAGAGAGGGAGACACAGAATTGGAAGCAGGCTCCAGGCTCTGAGCCGTCAGCCCAGGGCCCCATGCGGGGCTCGAACTCATGGACCACGAGATCGTGACCTGAGCTGAAGTCGGACGCTCAACCGACTGAGCCACCCAGGTGCCCCGGATTTATTTTTTTTAAATTTTTTTAAAATGTTTTATTTTTGAGACAGAGAGAGACAGAGCATGAACGGGGGAGGGTCAGAGAGAGAGAGGGAGACACAGAATCTGAAGCAGGGTCCAGGCTCTGAGCTGTCAGCACAGAGCCCAACGCAGGGCTCGAACTCACGGACTGTGAGATCATGACCTAGCCGAAGTCAGACGCTTAACTGACTGAGCCACCCAGGCGCCCCAAAAAGGTGGATTTAAAGTGAGATACACTTTTTAAGAAATTGATTATTGGGTCTCTTTTGGTTCTTTGTTTAGACATTGGCAGGAAGCGATTCTCAATTGTGACTGCTATGTTCCAGGTATCTATGCACAAAGCTGGGCTTTCTGCAACTTTCATTCTGTAGATATATCTCACTCTGGAGGAAGGCACCCTGAGATAACATTTCTGTAAACTTTTTAGAATCGTTTAGTACATGATAGATATGAATCCCATTAGCATGGACTTTATCAGAGGGTTTATATTTCTGAATCTCCTTATACTTGGTTTTGATACATGCAAATCATTATATGTGTTTTCCTAAGAAAAACATAGAAAGAGACAATGTTGTTTTACCATCCAAAGGACAGAATCCTTTTTTAGTCATTTTAACACAGAGCTAAGTGCACACACACACACACACACACACACAAACATGTTCACTTTTAGCCATTTTCTTCAAATGGAATTTCAATGTTGCCAAAATGTAGTAACAAAAAATTCTGATTAAATCTAAATTTGGAGGCCAGGTTGCCTCCCACCATGCTTCATGCTCCCCACTTTCTTTTTTCCACTAGCAAACCTTGAGCATTTTGACAATTGTCCACCTGGGCTCTTGGGAGCATGAAATGAAAATAATTTTCTAGAGTGATACAGAGGTCCATATCAACATTTCCTTTCTTACCCCTATAATTTTGAAAGGAAATATATAATATCTATGAAATATTATGAAGTCCAATCACATTGCTGCCTTGATGGGAATCGAGATTATTAACGCAGTCTTAATTCTGTTAATAATTTAAGCAATGCATTATAGCAGCACTGTACAAATAACACTTTACCTTATATTGGAAAATTATATTTTTCCAATATAGCTCAAATAAAGTTCAAATGCTAATATCCATTAGCTTAGAATACCTGCTAGAGAAGGTCACCTTTTCAAAATGTTTAATTATTTCTAACCATTCTTTCAAGACAAAAATCATTTCAATCTTCCAATTCTACCATTTGATGTAACCTAATACCTACAAATAAGTCATCACGTTGTCATTAGCAAAGGTATAAATATAGATTTTAAATATTTTTCTAAATTTACAAGTCTTTCAAAGGAAACGCTTCTTTTAGAAATGTTGTTTAGGGGCACCTGGGTGGCTCAGTTTGTTCAGTGTCCAACTCCAGCTCAGGTGTGATCTCACGATTCATAGGTTTGAGCCCCACATCCCTCTCACTGCTGTCAGTGCAGAGCCCACTTTGGATCCTGTCTTCCTGCTCTACCCCTCCCCTGCTCTCGCTCTCTCTCTCTCTCTCTCAAAAACAAATAATAAAACACATTAAACAAAAAGAAGAGTTTTTTAAACAGTTTTGAGTCCATGATTAAATGTTTCATTTAAAGAAGATAAACCCTGTTATTCCTTGTGTGGGGAGCAAGGGCAGGCTGACCCCAGATGGGCCACTTTGGCAGGAAGATTATTTTGAGTTTAAAAGCCATCAAAACCTAGCATATTCCGGAAAAGCTCCTACCTCCCCTGCAACCACCTAAAAAGAATTTAGATAGAGGACCTACTCCAGGAAAAGAGCTATCACCATAGATAACTACATTATGATATGAACTAGGTGTGATAGGGAGGAACTTAGCAAAACCTGTTTGATCAGTCTTCTATGAGCCATTGTGTCCAGTGACTCAGCAAACATTTGTTTACCAAACATTTATTCTTTTTCCTCTTCCTATAAATTGCATTCCTTCCCTTTGAAGTCCCAGAACCCTACCGCCTTCTCCTCAGTTCAGAATGACATATATACGTCATTTTGCCTGTCTCTGGAGTTTCCATGTCTGTGTGGATTACCAGTAAGTATGAAATTAATTTTGATTTTCTCCTGTTAATCTGTCTCATGTCAACTTGAGTCTTAGCCCAGCAAAGAAGACCTTAAAGGGGACAGGAACTTCTTGCTCCCTGACAGTTGCATTATTGTACATTGTCTGAAATAGTTTTTACTACGTGGTCTAGCCTACCACCTCCTAATAGACTGTTCAATAAGAATACTGCAGTGGGCACTGGCTCTTATCTAAGGCAGCACACTGCATTTAGAGGCATTTCCAGGTGCTTCTGAAGCACACTCAAAATTTAGAGCAGCAGACCTAAACCGTGGATTGGCTTATGGTTACTGCAATTAATCTTACGGAGGAAAAATTATAAACATAAACTACATTCAATAAAAGAGTTTACTCAGATGTAGTTATGTGACTTTCTACAATAGGAGGGCTGGTGGCCAGCTTAATTGCCACATCAGAACAGTTTTAAATGATGTGGAATTATATAGAAAATAAAAACTGCTTTTTCAAATCAGTGGATTTTTGGAGGAAAGTTGTACACTAAACATGTTAGCAGCTTCTTGATAATAACCTTATGTGCAATCAGATAATTTTCAACCTGTTATTTAAGGCTGATACCTGCACTTGAAGAATGACTATTAGTTTTCTCCCTTTACCAGGTTCTACTTTTATTTATTTTTTTCAATAAAATTATATACATTTTTCTCAGTGTAGAATAAGAAAACTGTGCATATTCCTTGTAAGTAAGTGTAAAAGATGTGAGGCTCAAAACTTTTTTAATGAATAACTTATTTTGAAAACTGTTTTTCTTTGTTTCTGCAGGATATTCTTTATGATTGTTATTCCATGCACTGTGCACTTTTGGTACACACCCAGTACAAGCGAAAAAGTTTATGTACTTTAAAACATTAAAAGTATTTTAAAATATTTTTCCTCCAAATGATTTTTTGACCTTGTACTTTCAGAAGAGAGTTAAAGGAAAGATCATACGAATGCCCATTGCTAGAGAGAATGGAACAGACGGAAAGAATTCTGTAGAACAGGTAAATTCAGGGCAATATTTATGATTACTCTTGCTTGCTATGATAATCTGAATAAAGGTTTTTATATCAACCTAGGATTCCTGGAGTAAAGGAAGCCATTTGTTCAATACAACTGGAGTATTTTCAAATGTGTAGCAGTTATCTTTTGGGAAAAAGATCACAGTTTCACCAGTAAATGAAGATAATTGTCAACTTTTAATAAACACTTGATTTAAAAAATTCAAACAATTTCCATGGTATTTGAGCACCTGCGATTTTAGTGAGAAAATATTTTTCATTGAAAAGCAAAATATGGATCAGCAAAAGAACAGAAATTAGGAAACAACTTGGTCTTAGTGTTTTCCCAAGTCCCTTGTTCATTATTCCAGTAGCTAGAAAGAGCGAAAGAGGTACATAAACCTCATACTCCAAAAGCTTGACCGGGATAGATTAATTAAAAGCAAACTTTTTCTTCAAATATTTGGGACCCTCTGCTGACACAAATAGTCACCTTCAAATTTGACTGTTTCAGGAGCATGCTTCTTGCTGTTTCCAATGCAATTTCAAATATGCTTGTGTAGTCTAAATAAAACAATTGCTGCTTTTTCATGCATTAATAAAAATAAAGGAAGTTAAAGGGAAAGAGGAAGGAAAAAGGAGAGAGGGATAGAGAAAGGGAGGGCAGAGAAAGGAAGTAATTTGGAAGTACTAAGGAGAGATGAGGGTCTCCAGTGAGGGGCTCGCTCATACTTTTGCATATAATCTTGTTATTTATGATAGAAATATACTAGGAATAGATTCCCATCAAGTCTGTTTTTATAGGACTGGTTTTAGGTTCTCTGTCAATGTATAATTCTGATATACTGAGTTTTTTTCTTTACAAAACTTCATACCAATTGCCCAGAAAACCATAAACCTGAATTATCTTCTAAAAAATGTTCTTGGTTTATGTAAAACTATTCTGGGAAATCAAGATCTGGAACAGAGATAGTGGGAAAAAGACAAAAGGCCTCTAACATAAGAAAAGATTAAGGACTAGCCATAAAAAATATTTAAATATTCAGATTGTGTTTCTCTCTACAATGTATCACACAATCTAAATGAAAAGGAACTGGGGCACCTGGGTGGCTCAGTCAGTTAAGCATCCAACTCTTGATTTCAGCTCAGGTCATGGTCTTATAGTTTGTGAGATAGAGCCCTGTATTGGGCTCTGCACTGCCAGTGTGGAACCTGTTTGAGATTCTCTCCCTCTCTCCCTGCCCCTACCCCCAGGGCGCTCTCTCTCTCTCTCTCTCTCTCTCTCTCTCTCAAAATAAATAAATAAACATTTAAGACAAAACTAGAATGTTATAAAAAAGGCACTGAGGATACAAGCATCTCCTAACTCCCTAAAACTTCCCTGTGATTCTCCAGAAGGCATTATTTAGAACAAGGTGGAAGCTGATTTCATAAGTGAAAAAGAATATGAATGTAAATAAAGATGACGTTTGAATATAATTCTAAAGTCTAGGGCTGAAGCATTACCAACTACCCAACCATTCGGAAAGACTAATGATAAAAATATTTCCCTATACTCTGTCCTTCTAAATATTTCAGCTGGAAATTTTAGCCTTTAAATATGTTTTGGGAAGAAAAAGTATAATTTTATAGATACAGCAGAGGCACATTAAAAAAAATTCAAGTTTATTTAAACAAACATTAATTTCAATAGGGCATCATCAAACTGGAAGTCGTTAGAGGCATTCTGCAGACAGAAGGTAAGGGAAAACTTTTATAGAGCAGGCACAGAAGCAAAGTAAGGAAATCATCTGACTGGCTATCACTTGGGAAAACCTAGTTGGTTGGTCGTGACTGATTGCTCTTACATTTCGTTTTCTTGGATGCAAGTGTGTTTATAACAGACTTTGGCTTAGGTTTCAAGTGGGCTTATGTAGGCTCCCAACGCATTAAAGCCACCTCAGTCTAACGGCCTCCTTGTTTAATTACTTTCACAATTTTCCCTTTTGGTCATCTTCCCATACATGAGAGATTGCCCCAAAGTTTGGTACGAGAGTCATTCTCAGTCACCCTCAGGGTTAAGTTATTCGTATCTCATTGTGAAACTCAGGTTGGAATGACAAGTTCATGGAATGTTTTTCGGGTTTTTTTTGTTTGTTTGTTTTTGTTGCTGTCCATCTTGTTTCTGTTTCTCTAAGTGCAATGAGAACATCTAATGTGCTACTGATGGCTGTGAACACATATTTAAGACACTTGACAGAATACAGTGTGCTAGGGAGACTGCAAGGTTTATTACCTAGAGGACGCTACCAAGAGACTGAAGTATGGTCCTTAGCCAGGGCCCCCATTGATGAAATCAATTGGTATCAAATAATTCAAAGAATGTACCTAGAGAGTTTTGTTTTTGCCATGTGGTTTGTTTGTTAATTTCTTGTATTTGAGTTTCTATAATACCAGAGGTGTTGCTCTAGGTACAGTGGGAAATATTTGCTATGGCATGGACTCCTCTTGATTCAGTCAAGTAATCTAAAGCAATTCTATTACCTAAAGCCACCTTATCAAGAGAGCATAGGGACTTCGGTTGTGCAGCTCTGTCCTTCATTTCAGCAATCGTTATCAGATTTAAGGATAAGATTAAAGTCATGTTTTCATTTGCACTTACTCCCAGACAAGGAAAGTGGGGCTCTTCAGTGATGCCCATCCAGAGAGGCTTAACATCTGCCAGAAAGCTTCTTTTGGATTGGTGATACACATTTAGAAGAGTGGACCAAGGATGGGTTTCTGGTTTGTTTTGAAGCTATAATGGTGCTGCTAATATTTCTAATCCACATTGGCCCTATACTTGACAACCCTTGAGACAGATCAAACCATACATATTTATAACCATTACCACCACAGACAAAAACATATCCTGGAGGAGCACACATTACCCTTGCTAAAGTGGTAATTTATCGCTTCACTATTTTAGGATGCTATTATTTCTGGTTAATAGCCAGGGGTCAGTGATATAAGGATCCCAGGAGGCCAAGCCACCAAAATTCATCTGCCTTTTAAACTTCTTACATGGTAAGGTTTTGAATCACTGAGTGGGCAATTCATATTGATTTTGGCTTAGTATGACAAACCCAGCAGTTAGGTAAGTTTCCTGCAGTAGCTGTTGCTTGTGAAATCCTAATTATAGCCTTGTCTTTCTGTGCATTCACAGAGAGAAACGGCAAGGGACAAAAAGTTCAATGATATGGAGGTTTCATACTGGAGATTAAATCTTGATCCCTGATCTTTGAGAGCTGTTTACTTTAAGATGCTTCTGGAAAGGAAACCCCCCCACCCCCACCCCAGGCTAGTCAGTTTTAATTTCAGATCTCCAGCTGGTGTGCAGTGCCAAGATGCTAGAGGAAGAATTTTCAACTGGGAGATGTGAACCCAAGTTTCAAGGACCTGCGGTCTGGCTCTCATCTGGGTAATGACAACGGCCAAGTATTGTCCCTTTCAAAGAGGCTCAGAGGCAGTCTTTGTTCTTTGTGGTTCTAAGTCAGAAGAGTGAGGCAAAATTAGAAACCTTAATTTGGAGAGTGATGGCCAGATATTTGGGGAAACTAGAAAAATTCAGGATATAGTCCAGGGTACAGATAGATAACAAGGCTCAAGAACAATAAACAGGACTAAATTCTGATATCCACAAGGGGATATTATAGTTTTCTACTGAAATTTTTTTTTCTCTACCATCACCCTAATTTCTAGCAAAGATAATCACAATAAGACTAATTTGTTTGCAGAATAAGTCTAGTTGCATGAAACTTGGCTGATATTTTACATACATGCGGCAAGAATAATAAATAATCATATGTATTTGTTTTTTAAGCCTGCTTTACTAGAACTTTTCATAAGGAATCTCAGGTTGGACTTTAGAAACTTCTTGAGGCTAAAAAGCCAAGCAAAGAACTCAGCATCAGACTTTGCCCGGAAATACCTATAGATTTGGCTGAATTATTCTCTTCTTGGGGGTCCCCAAAATATTCTGAGATTTCTGGGCCTGCCTTACTCACCTGGCAAGGCTGCCAAATAGCCTATAGGCAAGGTACCAGGTGGCTTTTCCAAGGAACTTTATTGGCACCACAAAGTCAACCTTAGTTCCTTAAAACTGTCCGGTTGTATCTGATTCTATGCACATCATTTTCAAATATTATATTCTAGTTAAAGCTTTGATAATACAATAAATGTTTCCAATTATGTCCTGTTAAAAGGAGAACGAATTCTTATTAAAATTATGCGAATAACAATATTGCCATGAAAATAAAACACTCACTAAGAATTTTCTAAATTCTGGAGAGCTGAGGTGGGAAGAAAGAAAGAAATGTTTCAATTCTGTTAACAAAGCTAGAATTTACCAAATTGCTGTAAGTTAAAGATAATTGAAGAAAAACAAGTTTTTTCTTAAATCTGAAAAACACTAATGAGCTACCAATGTTTCAAACAAAACAATCTCATAAAAACTTAATTGCCCCATCAGTTCATTCAGTCCCACATAATCAATTCTTGGGTTAGCAGTTTTATGAATTCCATTTTTCCATTAGAGTTTCTAGAAATTCTTACCCATTCAGTGGTATGATTATTAAAGTTACCAGAAAACTATATTTTTCAGAGTCATTCCCACAAACTTCTTGAAGAAAAAGAAATTTTGTAAAAGTATCAGAGTAAAACCACTGTCTGTAAATGACAAAAGGATTTGATAATGGCCATGGTTAAGGATTGGATGAGGGTTCATTATAATGCAATTAGCAAGAAAATTTGATTATTTCTGTGGCACACATTTAAAGTTAGTAACTAGAATGATGACCAGTAACATCATACCAGGACCCATCAGATCTTTGGGATTTCATACAATGTCTGGAATACTTTTATGAATAACACATGTTCAAACAAATACACCTAAAGGAGGTTTAATATCACTTCATATACAACAATGGTTGCCACACAATTTAATATATCAAATAAGTTTGGTTCAACATCTCTATACATGAACAGAATAAATTCATTTGAGTTTTTTCAGGGACCCGTGGAAATATCTCAAAGTTGGTGAGAAATCAAAAAGACCTCATTTAGAATTTGATTTGGGGAAGGTTGTCAAAGATATCAAAAGGTTCAAAACACTTGATTAAATAGGATCATGGATCATTATGAAAAAATACTTGGCTATCCCTTTAACCACAGTAGCAGTTAAAGACTTCAAAGACAATGCAGAAAGTCACACAGTTGTAAAAAATGAAACAAAACAAAACCTTAGCTCTTATTAAAAAAAAAAAAATACAAATGCTTTTATCTCTTTTAACAGAAAAGACTCAGTTCTCCCCAGTAATCAAAAACCTGATAAAGGCAACATGGAGCCCAGGAATCTATTTTGGTAGGATGCAAAATCTTTGCTTTCCAGGCAGATTACCCAAAAGGTAAAGAAAAATCTTTCACGATCTCTTATCAAAAACAGACCAATAGTCCAAGAAAACTTTATCATTTTAACTGATGAAAGAAAATTAAATTTTAGTTTCACATAGGCACGCTCTAAAAGCTTATCTTAAGGACAAAATTATTCCCTTTTCCCTTAAAATGCAGCTCCATACCCTATCCTTTCTCTTATCAAAAATATTTCCTTCTTTCCTTGCATAGAGTTGTTTTTCTTATTATTTCTAGAACTTTTAAATACATATATTGATGAGAATTCTTACACTTAGAAATTTTGATTTGTAGTGAAAATTATGCCAGAATGTTACACCAGCATTCTGTAGACTAGCGAATTTATGAATGCATTTTATAATATCTGAAGCATATTCTTCCTCATAGTAAATTTTTTAATGTCACGCAAGATATGTTTGCTAACAGCCCCAAATATCTTCAGTTATTCTACAATAAATAGCCACAAGTAGATAAATCTATGTTCAGTAATTATTTTTTTTAGTATATAATCTAGATTTTCAATGAACACTTACCATTTAACTTAGTATAACTTTAATGTTTCAAGTTACCAAAAGCTTTTGGAAACTATTTTTGAATCCTACCATTTCTCTTTTATTTATTATCCATAACAATAATGTTTACTTTTGAAAATTTCACAAGACCTTAAACAACTAGTTATTATCTTAAATTATTTTTCTTGCTGATAAATTGTGTATTTAGGTAACATTCCCTTATTTTATTAGTAATCGTAGGTAAAATAAAACTTGGTCTGCATTGTACTTAATGTTTATAATTCTGAAGACATACCTCTTCTAATTACACCAACAAACATAATCTAGCTTTTATTTACCAAAGATTACCCCAGATCATGTGAACTTGAAAAAGAATTGGGTTAGTTTCTATATTTCTGAGAGAATACTTAATTTATATAAGTGCTTATTTTTCTTTAGGCCAATTAAATAGAACTCTTTTACAAATTAATTTTGGTAATGCCATCTGGAGGCAGAAAGATTACACATCTATAACACAGATATATAGTCATACAAAAACATACAGAGACAGAGATATTGCAGCGTTCATTTAAAAATTTTAGCCATGAGACAGATACAATAATACAAAACTGACTAGTTTATAAAGGAACAGTTGGATCAAAACTGTGTTTCTGGTAAATGGAATAATAAGTTAAGATTACCTATTCAGATGGCTAACATTTTTTTTACCAATATTTGTGGAAATTTTTAAAATATTCCATTTGCCTTTTGTAAGAAATATTTTAAAGAGGCAACTTTTTTTTTGCTTCGTTAACTCTCAGAAACATTTGCATATCAGTAAAAAAAACTGCAACCCATTGTTTTGGGGCAGTTTAGGACCCCTTTTTCTCTCAGGTTCCTCATAAATGGATAAATTACATAGATTAGAATTTCCCCAAAGTGGTCACTATAATTCAAAATTGTCTTTGGTAATGTTAACCCATTTGTTCAGACAAACATATGTTAGTCTGGGCCTGTAATTTTTATCATATATTTAGCTGGAGTCTTATTTATTTAATTTTTTTAAATATATTAAAAGAATTTTTAAGTAGGCTCCACACCCAATGCAGGGCTTTGACTCATGATCCTGAAGTCAACAGGTACATACTGCACCAACTGAGCCAGCCAGGTGCCCCTTAGCTGGAGTTTTAGATGGAGGAGTCTCAGGGCCTTTGGACTTGGAGGAAGACATTTTCCCTTTTTCTTTTTTATATTACTTATTTTAAAAAAATTTAAGGTTTATCATTTATTTTTGAGAGGGAAAGAGAGATAGAGTGTGAACAGGGGAGGGGCAGAGAGAGAGGGAGACACAGAATCTGAAGTAGGTTCCAGGCTCTGAGCTGTCAGCACAGAGCCCAACGTGGGGCTTGAACTCACAAACCACAAGATCATGACCTCAGCCGAAGCCGGAAGCTTAACCAACTGAGCGGCCCAGGAGCCCCTCCCTTTTTCTTTATTAAAACAAAAGTCTCCCTACCTAAGGTCTCACATTGAACACAGGGGTCAGACTTATGACCTCCAGAACTGTAAGATAATTAAGTTATATTGTTTAATCTATCATATTTGTGGTAATTCGTTATAACAGCAATAGAACATTGCTAATCTCACAACCTTCACAAATGCAACACACACACACATGCACACACACACACACACACACACACTCCTCCACTCCTGATGGGGGAAACAAAGGCAAAAGAAAAAATTAAGTTTCCTTACTATTTACAGTCCATAGACAAGTTGTTGAGACAGGCAGAGTGACTCTCCTTTAGGAATTCAACTGCCTCGATGTTAATACTTTGCTGAGGGCAGAAGGCAATCTTAACATGATCCCAACCTCCAAGGTTCTGTAAGTCTCCTTTAACATATAAAAATTCCTTTGGAAACTTCCTTTGTCTTTACCCACTCCCCAAGATATATGTTAGCAATCATCCTCCAAGCATATGGCCCACTGATAGACATCTGAAGGGTCTCATGACTAAGGGTTTTACTGGACAGTAATAAATGACCTTTTCCTAATAACAGCTAGTCCCCAAAGGTCCTGGAAATCTTGCTTCCAAAATTCCTTAAAAACTTATGCTGTCCCTAAGCCCCACCCAACTTGAAAGTATCTCACCACTCTCACAACCACAAAGCAGCTCTTTCTTGCCCAGAGGTCCCATCTCATGCTTTAATAAAAGCACCTTTTTGCACCAAAGATATCTCAAGAATTCTTTGTTGGCCCTCGACTCAGCTCCAAACCGCAACGTTTCCACATCAACTCTCACAAATATAATTTGGATAATGTTTAGAAATGGATGGAACCTAAATATCTAAGGTAGAAAATGGAGTTGCTTCACTTCAGATAAATAGCCTATTATAAAAAATGAAACAAAGCAAATTCTTGAAGGGACAGAGGTTAATCTGTTTTCATTACTTCTTTACCTTTGGACAAATAATTTCTAAGGAAGAAAATAAATTAAAAGAATAGAAACCCCAGTCCCTACTCTTACCATTTCTTCTTTTGCTCAACTATCTTTATGTAGTGAAAGGGCAACCATTTTATGACATATTCTAATTGTTTTCATATCTTTGTATTTGGGGAGACCACAAAGTATTAAGAACACTTAAACATTAAAATAGTTAATTCTTTCATGAGAGGGATAATGACCAACTATTGATAGTTTAGCTAGTTTAATTTTGAATCAAGGGTGACTTAGTTATGGCTGATTAAAAGTCTGAACTGAGCTTCCTGGAGATCAGAAAATTTCTGGCCTTACCGGAATTGGAAGCCTTCAAAGGAATAGTGTTAAGTAATTGCACTTAGCAAAACATACCCAAATTTTCAAACTGGCATTTGTGTGCACCACAAGTCCCACAATTATGTGTACCCGGTTTGCCTGCTTCTGCTGTTACATAAACTTGCTTTATATCATTATATTGTGTTTTCTCTTCTAGGGGCCTCCATCTAATGACAAACTCATCCTTAATGGAATGGAGCATTTTACGTCTGTTTTGTTCCCCCACACGATAAACATTCAATACACTGTTGACTAACTTCTCAACGTAGCTAAAGTAGAAACCACCTGCTCGGGGACCAGAATCTTCCTTGAAACCTCAAATCCAGTATTACTTCAGCTAATTGCATTCATACGCTACCTTTATTCCCAGGATATGAAGCCACCCTACATTGCCGTGAGTCACCTTCACACCTGTCTGATACGCAGGCAGAATGTGTCACACACGATAATAATATGGTTGCCTTACTCAGTAACCCAAATAAAACATTCTGGTACAAAATAAAGAGATCTTTCAAGTACGGGGAGGCAGTGGCTCTCCAACCTGAGTGTGCATAATAATCTTATGGAATATGCAGATTCCCGTGTCTCCAGATTCAGAATACGGTGTTTCACCACAAGTAGTCAGGGGGCCACACCTTAATGCCGAAAACAAAACCCGGCAAAAACAAAACCAAGTGAGTAGGCTCAACCTGGAAAAAATAGTTGAGTAAGATGGAAATTTTTTTCTAGAGTTAAGAGGTAGTATCAGATAACTCCAGGGTAACAGGCTTAATCTCTGATGATTGGGTTTTTTGTTTGTCTGTCTGTTTTGCTGTGCTTTAAACACTATAGAAACACCTAAGATATCTTTAATTTCCTTCAAGAAAAACCATGTGGCAAATGATTCACCATGATGCCTCTGCGTTTGGACCAGAATGAAGTCAGCTCTGAAAACTTTTGAACTATGAGCATGTCTGAAAGAGGACAAGAGCTCCAGTTGGGCTGATATGAACATATTAGAACCACAGGGCCAGGGGACTAACCCACTGCAGAAGCTGACCTGGGAAGAACAGCCAAAGGTTCCGAGACCAGGAGTTCATTATCCCAAGGAAAAAAGGAGAAACTGAATTTTCCTGTGTAGAGACAAATGTGTGTGTGTATTTCTTTTTTTTTTTTTTAATTTTTTTTTTAACGTTTATTTATTTTTGAGACAGAGAGAAACAGAGCATGAACAGGGGAGGGGCAGAGAGAGAGGGAGACACAGAATCAGAAGCAAGCTCCAGGCTCTGAGCCATCAACCCAGAGCCCGACGCGGGGCTCAAACTCACGGACCGCGAGATCGTGACCTGAGCTGAAGTCAGACGCTTAACCGACTGAGCCACCCAGGCGCCCCGTGTGTGTGTATTTCTAAACATGGCATGGAGCAGAGTATACCAGCAGAGAGGACCCTGTGTGACACCAAAAACCACTACCACCTTTTTTTTGAAGCATGTGTGTTTCCAGAATTAAGATGAGTTTACAGACCTCAGCGGTCATCTTATCCTGAATCCACCGCTTTCTAGCAATGAAGTATGTAATCGTTAGCAAATTGCTATAAGCATAATTTTCCCTGTTGTACAAATGAAGATGATAATGAATGAGAAACAATTTAACTGGGTGTCTAAACACTGGAAGCATCGCCAAAATGTAATTGTCTTAAAAAGCTTTGTATAAACATAGTCTTATATATTTAAAAAAGTCTTAAAGGTAACAGAGTAATACTGTTTTTTCTCTTCAATTTGCTTCAAAGAGTTTATTAATACAAGAATAATTTTAAATACATGAGCATACGTATAATGTATTAAATTAGAACAAGTTTTCTCCTTTAGCTGTGCTGATCTCATTTGAGTTTATAGTTACTGCTCATTATGTACAGCATCTGTTATATTGAATAAATCAATAAATCAATTAGGACCATAGAGCATGAGCTAGCAAAAGAGCAACATTCCAAAGCTTAGGGACGTGCATATGAATCCTTCTGGTTAATTCTAATGAAATGTAGTAGAAAGAGTATTAAATTGGGAATCAAGAGACTTGGGTTCTTTAGCCTAACACCTGTTATGGATTTCTTTGGCAAGTTGCTTTCAAGTAAAATATGAAAAAGCAGTGATACACAAACAGTTTCCATTAATTTTTATGCAACAGTATCCCTTCTTCTCTTTCCAAAAGAAATCAAACTCATCTCATCTTTATGAATCAGAAAATGCAGGAACCCTCCTTTATTCAGTCTGGAATCCAAGGAAGTGCTACCTGCTTGTTTCCTTTTTACTACCCTTCTATTTCTCTATAAAACCTCACCCCAAACTAAAGAAACATCTGAGATAAATCCATGGGTTTCTAAACATTAAATTTTTTTTGAAAATTATTGTTAATGTCTTAAACATTGTTCATATCTAACTTTGATGATTCTTTGAACATGTAAGCTCAAATATTTGATATACCATCTAGATAAGTTTATTTATATGCCATAATCTAGATTCATAAAATCATGTATTAGCTTATTCCATACACGCACACACACACACACGCACACACACACCCTTCCTAATTTACAAAAGCTCTACAATGGGGGAGGGGAGGCATATGGACTGTGTTCAGCTCAATTCAGATTTCCTTCTTAGCCTTATAGATATAGGCAGCAATAAGATGGAAAGAGAACTCATGATTGACCCTGACTCAAATTCTTTAAAGAGTCCTAAGTCAACTCAAAGTCTTGCTGGTGCTAATATGAAGTGGAAGCAATGGCAAGAGGCCTATTAGCCATCTTGAAAACGTGCCATGACTTAAAGTTGGAAGTCATGAATTATCAAAGGTAGAACAGATAGGAGGAGAACAGGGCCTACTGAAGGTGAAGCAGGCAAACTTCACACCAAGATCAGATTCCCTATTTCTAGACTTCTTTAATTGAAAAATAAATAAAATTTTATTTAAACCACTGATATTAAGACCCAGCCTAACTTAATCCAGATATTAACATTTTCTAGACCAAATATAAAGAAGTATAGATTACAATGACTACCTCTACCTTTTTTTAAACATTTGAAATACCTTACAATATTGCCAAAAGAGACTTATACTTTGTTTTTTGGGGTTTGTTTTTAATTGTTCTTAGAAAGGGGTGCCTGGGTGGTTAAGTGTCCAAATCTTGGTTTCAGCTCAGGTCATGATCTCATGGTTTGTGAGTGTGAGCCCCACATCAGGCTCTGCACTGTCAATGAGGAGTCTACTTGGGATTCTCTCTCTCCCCTCTCTCTCTGCCCCTACCCCACTTGTGCTCTCTCTATATATAAATAAATAAAGTTAAAAAAAAAAAGTAACGGAAGTGGTTAGGGGTTGTATATTTTACAACATAGTGGTCATTTGACTGCTTTATTCTGAACCTCACTTACTCTATGAGCTTTGGTGTTGCAAGATAAAAGGAGATAATAAGGAGAACTGAGGGGATTCAGTGGATGAAGCTCTTCCAGGGAAGGGGCTGAGGTGAGCAGGTGTGCATTTGAATATAGCCCACTAAGAAGAAAGAACCGTAATGAAGGGTTCAGGAGAAAGTAAGATATAACCTCAACGTGTTAGGTTCAAAGAGATAAAATAGCTCCCTGGACCAAGATCTTCCCGAAGACTGAGATTAGTTCTATATTGTTCATTAATATGCCCCAGCAATTAGCACAGGGTTTGGCAGGTAATAAAATATCAATAAATACTTGATGAATGTTCAACAACTTGCCAATTTTCACAATACTAAGGTTAGGTGCCAGGAAGAGCCAAAGTCTTCTGAATACAACCCTGGTGCTTTTTTTTACCCCATCACTTGCACATTGTCTTAGCACCACTGCCTAGCACAGTAAACATCTGATAAATGAATGAACAAATTAATGAATAGCCCACTCTGCTTTTGTGAATACGCCACAATACAAAAAGAAGAAAGACAAGAAGATAAAAAAGGAAAAAAGAGAGAGCCATCTCTGTTCCTTTCCTGCCCCCTCATCTCTTCTTTCTCTGCCTTCTCCCACTCCAACACCCACACAGCGGTTCAAATCCAATCCCAAAAAAATCTAAATCAGAGCAAGATGTGCGGGAATAAGAATGAGGCATTTGGCCTTGGTATTTTTATTTTAATATATGTACTTGCAAAGGACAAAAGAAAGGTCAGAAAGCAAACAATGCATGGAAGCAGTTGAAAAAATAATAATCGTAGGGGAAAGCAGGGTTCTCTCTGACAGTAGTGACTAAGGATGAACAAATGTTGAGCAGCTGTTGTCAAGGGGATTCATCTGAACTACAATTTGGAGGAGAGGAGTTGTTTTGTTGCTTAACCCATTAAATATGCATAGAAAAGGAGGAGAGTAAATCATGCCTCATTGTAGGAGTCCTAATATGTGCCAGCAGGTGCTGCCTGAGTCAGACATACTCCAAAAACCACCTAGAAAATGCTTCAGGAAGTCAAAGAAGTTGGACGATTCCCATGTCTGATTGGGTGGGAATCATTTGTTAGGGGGACAGGTTTTTTAGCTGAAACACATCTATGTGGGAGTTCTGTGCAAAACGATCTTGCAAAGGAGTGGAAAAAAAATAGAAAAGAAAAGGACAGCTTTTGGAGAGAAGGCAAACCATTTCAGAACAAAGATGAGGCCGTTTCAAGCACGAGCTGCTGGGAAACTGCAGATTTTCTCCCAAGAATAGCCACCCCCCCAACCCTCTGTGGTGTGTTCAGTCTCCAACAGGCTCCCAGTCCACTGCAGTGGCTCACCAAATGTTTGAAGCTCTACTATAAAAGACTACATTAAAAAAGTGAAGATGAGTGAAGATTCAGGAAACTCCAAGCTCAGTTTCTCTCTCCAATTATTAATAAACTCTAGCTGGCCTTGCTTTGCCATAGCTTTATCATTTATTTAAATAATATAACTTGTATTGTTTTTGTTATTACTAAAACAATGAATATTTATAGAAAGGCAAAATAGAGTAGTACCAAAACCTAGTCAGCCTAAATTACTACCGTGAGTATTTAATATCTTGGTGATCTTGAGCCTAACATTTAACCACTCTTAGTCTGTTTCTTCAGCTGCCAACCAAGGCTATTAACAGTACCTAACTCATAGGATTGCAAGAGGACTAAATGAGTTAATTTGTGATAATAATTTATAATGTGACCTGGCACATATTAACTGCTTTGTGTCAGTAATTATTGCACAAAACAAAATACCAAAGATTCTAATAATATTAACATGATAATAGAGATATGTAAAAAAAAATATCCAAGATCTCATTCCAACTAGAGATAGCCACTGTAAAATTCTGGCATATTGTCTTGTATTTTGCTGCTTTACATATTTTGTAAGTCCTTTTTCCTTATGTTGATTGTACTAATACTATTAATTATAATAATGATAACACACATATTATTTTACACTGTGTTTGGAATTCAAGTTCTTTCTTATTTAATGGCTATATAATTCCAATTAACTTGGTACATTATTAGCTCAGTTTTACAAATAAACACATTAAGCATGAGTGTACTTGGTGGGCAGAATTTTAAGACGATTCCCAATGATTCACACTCTCATTAAGTGTGGGCAGGAATATGATGGGATTTCATGTCTGTGGTTACTTTCCATGGCAAAGGTGAGGGAATTTTGCACATATAACCAATGTTCCAAATCAGTTGATTTTGAGGAAATCACAAGGTAGGTTATCTTAGGTGGGCCTAACCTGTACAGCTAAGACTCTCACTTGTTGGGCTTCAAGAAACAAAATGCTATGTTGTGGCGAGGGTCCCATGGAAGGGAATGATAGGCAACCTCTGGTTGCTGAGGGCTTCAGTCCTCCAAGCACAAGAAACTAAGTTCTACCAACTACCAATGAGCTTGAAAGAAGACTTCAAACCTCAGATGAGATCACAACCTTGTGAGACACTGAACAAAAGATTCAGCTAAACTCTATGAACTCCTGGCCTGTTTTAGGCCACTAATTTATGATGCACAGCATACTAACAGTCTTAAAAAAACACAGGAAAATGAAAATATAATTAAATAGCTCAATATGAGTAAGAAAGAGAACCAACCTTTGAATCCAGTTCTAACTAATGTCAAAACAAGTGGCTTAAGAGCTATTGTACAGGTTCTCTCTTAGACAGGTATGATGTGTATTTCTTAAATTACCACATAAACATTATTTGCTAAGTTTTATTCCACTGCTTAGGTATATGTTTATATAGTGAATCAATCACCTATGTTGGTCATTTAGCATGTTTTTTCTATTTGGAAACAGTGCTACAAAAGATATATCTCAAGATAAATCTTTTCTTGCATCTCCTTAGCAAATTCTGTAGGATCCTATTCTTCACAGTGGAAAGACCGAATTAAAAAGAACGTGCACCTTAAAACCTTTTATCTTTTTCCTAATACTGATATGATGAACAACCCCACTGGGATCCCCGTAAGTATTGAGTTTATTTCCTCTCTAGACTATGTTAGGTACTAAAATACATATTATATCAAAACTCATAAAACCTGTAAAATAAATTTTTGAGAATCAGAAAAATATAACTATGATTAAGTCTGCACAAAAATTTCTTTAAGGCCTTTCCATGGGGAATATTGAGAAACCAAAAACATATTACGTTATCCGCTAAGGCACATGTGCCAATCCCAGAGCAAAGTGTGGCAGGCAGTTAATGACCGTTGGTAATTGTTGGAATGTTACTCCAGGCAGAAAGAAAATTTATACACATTCTGAAAATCCTATCAGAACAAAGAATTCTAACCTTTATTCCATAAGACATTTGAGAAGTTGTTAACAGATTTTTCTAACACTTTTTCCTCTCTCCCCCCCTTATTTGTCCCTATCCCTGACTGGTGCAATACAATTAAAAAGAGGGAAGGTTGGGGTGCCTGGGTGGCTCAGCCAATTAAGCATCTGACTCTTGTTTTGGCGCAGGTCATGGTCTCATAGTTCGTGAGATGGAGCCTCATGTTGGGCTCTGCACTGACAGCACAAGCCTGCTTGGGATTCTCTCTCTTCCTCTCTTTTTGCTCCTCCTCTGCTCATGCAAGTGGTTGCTCTCTCTCTCTCTCTCTCTCTCTCTCTCAAAATAAATAAATAAACATTTAAAAAATACAGGGAAGATCAAGGAGAGAATAGAATGAATTAATGAAAAACATAAAGGACCTTCAAATTATCAATACACCTTACACCAAAAATCAAATCTATCATGTAATAAGAAATAGTTTAGGTAAGAGAAATAGAACCTGTGGAAATTCAGTATGTTCCAAAAAGAAGAAGAAGAAGAAGAAGAAGAAGAAGAAGAAGAAGAAGAAGAAGAAGAAGGGTTGTTGGAATGATGGTGAGAATCCAATGGCAAGGTATCTAACATTTATGAAGAACCAAAAATATTACTTTTCTTTATCTCAGGTCTGCAGCACATTATCTCGCCTAATCTACCCTCTCTGAAGACTTGCCGTCCTAGTTTGGTGTGCTATAATTATCCTTGACCCAGCACTCCATGATCACAGATTTGCCTGACATGGGCCAACTATAATTTCTGTGACACCAATTCGGTTCCTGAGAGTATTATATTGATGTGTTAAGGCAAAAAGCTACTTCCATTCTTACCAATCTGGTCTGGGGGTTGAAGGTCACATTTTATCCTCCACTGGACAGAGGAGCAGATACTCTAAGGAGAAGCAGAGATTCTCCTTAAGCAGAAATTAAGTTATCCATTAATTTATACAATTAATATTTCCTAAAAAAGAAAACATAAACCGTACATTTTAGAGTTTTTAAAAATCTCCTTAAAGTATTTTTGGTGAAAGCGAAGAGGAAGATTTTTTTTCAGCTTTTTATTTAAAAATAATTACAGATTCATAGGAGATTGCAAAGTACTATACAGAAAAATCCTATGTACACCTTTTCCCAGCCTCCTCTAATGCTAACATCTTACACAACTTAGTATAATATCAAAAACAAAAAATTGGCACAGGCAAATCTATAGAATTTATTCAAGATCTGTTCATTACACATACACTCATTTGTGTTTATGTATTCATATAGCTCTATGAAACTTAGCATGAGAGTATCCTTGTATAACTACCACCCAAATCAAGATTTTCAACTGTACTATCACTGCATAATTCTTTCTTATTACCCCCTTCAGCTGCACTCACTCCCAACTCCTATCCTAGCCTTAACAACCAATAGTATCTTCTCCATCATTTTAATTGTGTTATTTAATGAGTGTCATAAGCATGGAAACGTGTTGTATATATCTTTTTTGAAATAGGCTTTTTAAAATTCAGCATAATTTCTTTAACATTAGTCTAAAATCTTTGCATGTATCAATAGTTTGGTCCTTAATACTTCTGAGTGGTAGGTCATAGTATGAATATACCAAAAGTTTGTTTACCCATTCACTCATTGAAGAACATCTAAGCATTTTCCAGTTTAAGGATACATGATTATATAAAGCTGCTATGTACATTCATGTTGGAAGTTCTCGTGTGAAAATAAGTCTTGCGTGAAAATAATTTCTCTGGAATAAATGCCCAAGAGTGTAATTTTGTGTCATGTTGTAGGATTATTTTTAGCTTTAAAATTAACTTCCAAACTATTTTCTAAAGTGGCTGTACCATTTTACATTCTCACCAGCAAAGTATGAATGAGCCAACACTTCCACATTTCTGCTAGCATTTCGTGTTATCACAATTTTTTATTTCATACATTCTGACATGTGTGTGGTAGTATGAAACTGTGGTTTTAATTTATATTTGTCTAATGAACAATGATGTTAAACATCTTTTCCTATGTTTATTTTGCATCTGTTTATCCTTTTTGATGAAATATCTGTGCATGTCTTTTGCCCATACTAAAATCGGATTGTTATTCTTTTACAGGTGAGTTTTCCGAGTGCTTTATATATTCTAAAGAAAGGGCTTTGTTGAATATGTGCTTTACAATATATCTCTATAAGTCTGTAGCTTGTCTTCATGTCCTTTTAACATAAGATGTTTCACAGATGAAAGTTTTTATTTTTGATGAGGTCTAATTTATAAATTTTTACTTTTATGGATTATGCTTTGATTTCTAAGAACTCTCTGCCTAGGCAAAGACTCTGGAGATTTTTTTCCTATGTTCTTCAATCTCATAAAGAGTACCCATAGAATAACTATACATAAAATCGTATTTAATGGTCAAATGTTTTCCCCTTAAACTTAAAAAGGATTAAACTTAAACTTAAATGTAAAACTTAAACTTAAAAAGGATTAAAAAAGGATTCTTCTCACACAACTCTTATTTAACATAGTACTGGATGTCCTAGCCACTGCAGCAAGTTAATAAAAAGAAATGAAATGAATACACATTTTTTAAAAAATGAAATAAAATTTCCTCTATTTGCAGATGATATGATTGTCAAAACAAAACATTAGGAAATTTTATTCTAAAATGTATATGGAAACCAAAAGATCCAAGAATAGCCCAAACAGTTTTGAAACAGAAGGATCAAGAATTAGTAGGCATTCCTTCCAGTGTTAAGATTTACTATATAGCAATAGTAATCAAGATAGTGAGATGCAGGTGAATGGATATATGCAGATTAGAACAGATTAGAAAGTCCAGAAATAGATCCACACAAATATGCCCAATTAATTTTAGATAGAGGAGCAAAAGCATTTCAGTGGAGAGGAATAGCTTTTTCAATAAGTACAAGATCAATTGGACATCAATTGACAAAAAAAGGAAGAAAGAAAAAAGTCCCTTAATTGAAACTTCACACATAATACAAATTCAATCCAAAATGTATCATAAACTTAAATGTAAACTGGAAAACTATAAATATTCTAGATGATTTGTTTTTAATCATTAAAATCTAAAGTTGTGTGCATGCAGATGATGTTAAGAAATAAGAATACTTTGCTTTGAATAGAATCAGAGTATTTTAAACTTCTTTGAACAGGTGCATCAGCATTTAAACATTACAGAGAATGTTAGTAAACCCCTCTGTAAAAGAGGAAACATGTAATCAGCTCATTCTTTGGTACATCAATATTCTAATCAGGGAAACATTCCTGATTATGACTCAGTGATAATTTTCCCTTATTTTTTCATAATTCTTCTTAGAAATATCCAGTATATGATGAATAGACCAGAACTATGTCATGGAAATTGTTTGCTTTGCCACAACTAGACAACTAGTCTATACAGATAGATATGGAATAATAGTTACCATGATAGAAAAGGATTAACAGATCAAACAGTAACACTTGCCAAGAATGGAAATTGATATGTTTCGAAACACTGGTTATAGCCAAGATGAGTAGGGTGAGAGCCACTATTCTGTGTAAGTTCTGTGTAAACTAAAATTCAATAGATTTTTAGTTTCTGTAGGCACAAAATAAAGAAACAGGGAGAGTATGCTTGGAGTGAGTGGTTTACATTCAGTTGTGCTACACAGGCACTCTGTAGCCTTTGGCAAATCATTAAACTGTGTGAGTCTCATTTTAGTCATTTAAAAAATAGGAATATAACATCTACCTCAAACACTGGTAAGGATTAGTGAGATGTGTAAAGAGCTGGCCCAGGGTTGGTACTCAATGAATGGTAGTTACAGGTATAGATAATATGGTCACTGGAATCCAAAGAAAATGATTTTAAATCTCTGGCCATAAAGAATCTATTAAGAAGTTACCAAAGGGCTGATTTTAATTGCCACCTTTTTCTCTTGGCCTCTAGCTGAGGGCTCATTACCCATATGCCTATATTAAGTTCAATTTTGAGACTTAAATTTCTCTCCTTTCTAAAATGTCTCACTTCTCAAGGTGTAACAACTGACAAAGTTTTGACCCTCTCATAATTCCCTGATGCCGTTTTCAGCTTTTCCTGAAATTAACACATATCAGCTTTATAAAGCACTGGAGTGCAAGCTTCTGAAAGACTTTGCTCTTATTACCACAAAATGCCAACTCCCAATGACAGCCTGGTATCCTCTCCTTCATGCCACTGCTATTCACTTGCTAACACTTTTCCTTTTAAGTAGAACAAAATTCTGACATATCTTTTGACATACCTGTTGACCCACGAATTTGACATTTTTAAGTTACTCAATTGGAATAACAAATCCATCTGTCTATTTAGGAAGCTGAAAAACATGGGGGGCGCCTGGGTGGCTCAGTCGGTTAAGTGTCCGGCTTCAGCTCAGGTCACGATCTCGCGGTCCGCGAGTTCGAGCCCCGCGTCGGGCTCTGGGCTGATGGCTCAGAGCCTGGAGCCTGCTTCCGATTCTGTGTCTCCCTCTCTCTCTGCCCCTCCCCCGTTCATGCTCTGTCTCTCTCTGTCTCAAAAATAAATAAACGTTAAAAAAAAACAAAAAAAAAAAACAAAAAAAAAAAAACATGGATTATTGTAAGTTTGTTTCCTTCAATTTGTTTCCTTCATCATTTTTCACATAGATAAGAAAAGACATAAGAATATCTCATGTATCTACTTCATTCATTCATTTTATCAATATTAATTGCGAATTAATTATTAACTGAGAATCAATTTATCCAGAAATCGGGATGTATATAGTAGAGATAACAATGAGCAATACTTGAAGATCTCTGGTTTCTCTAAGTATGCATGACTTATCTATGTCACAATATTTCCACACACTTAGCTCCTTGAGTAACACACATTGATTGTTTCAGTTGGTGTGGGTAAGGAATTTGGACAAGGCTTTGCTTGGTGCTGTTTCAGGGTCTCATCTGAAGCTAATGCCAAGGTGTGGTTGTAGTGTCTCCTCAAAGCTTCAGTGGAAAGGATCCACTTCCAAGGAAATGTGGCATTGGAAAAATTCAGTTTCTCACAGGCTATAAGACTGAGGATTTTAGTTTCTTATTCGTTGTTGGCAGTGTCTACTCAGAGTTCATTGTCACATAGGTCTCTCTATAAGGAAACTCACAATATAGTAGTTTATTTCAGTGAAAGAAAGATACTGCTGGGAAGATAGAAGTTATAATTTTATATAGACTAATCATAGAAGTGACACCTATGACCTTTACGATTTTCTATTGGATAGAACAACTCATGAGTCTTGCCTATGCTCAGTGGAAGAGGATTATTCCAGGGGGAAGGAAATACCAGATCACATGAAAAATTGAAGGCCATTTTAGAATCTGTCCAGCACGGAATATAAAATCTAATAGAAGTTCATAAAGGCAAACAGGCCATTACAATGTAGTTTCATGCACACCTTATTTAAAAATTTTACTTACCCTCATATCTAGGTATTATTATCTCATTTAACAGATGAGGCTACTAAGCCTCAAGGTTCTATCTAAAGTACCTAGCAGTCAATAAAACCAGTATTTGAACTTAGGTTAGGTTTATTTAGATCTATAGCTATGCTCTAAAAATAATGGTAGTAAAAAAGTGTATCCCTAGAAATCCTGTAGAAATTCTAAAGATAATAACAAATAACATAAATATGTTTAACAATAAATTCAATGTTACATAAAACAAAATTTACTAAAAAATAAACAAGAAAACATAGAAAAGCTAAGTATCCTGTATCTGTTGAAGATATTGAATTTATATTTAAAAAACTCCCACAAAGAGAATTATAGGTCCACATGATTTCACTAGTGAACTCTATCACATATTAAGATAATAATATCAGTCTCAGACAATTTTTTTTCAGGAAATACAAAAGAGAGGACCCTTCAAAACTCATTTTATTAGGACAGAATACCCCAGATAATGTACTCTTAAAAGTATATCTTACAAGGCAATCTTACAGAGAGGGAATATTAGAAACCAATATCCTCCAGGGGCACCTGGGTGGCTCAGCCAGTTAAGAGTCTAGCTCTTGGTTTCGGTTCAGATCATTACCTCATGGTTTCTGAGTTTGAGCCTTGCTTTGGGCTCAACACTGACAGCATGAAGCCTGCTTGGGATTCTCTCTCTTGCCCTCTCTCTGCCCCTCCCATGCTCATGCACACACTCTCTCTCACTCAAAATAAATAAATAAACCAGAAGAAAGAAAGAAAGAAAGAAAGAAAGAAAGAAAGAAAGAAAGAAAGCAAGCAAGCCACTATCCTCCAGGAACAAAGTCACAAAAATTTATAATAAAACATTAGTAAATTAAATCCCATAATATGCAAAAAGATAATACATAATAATCATAAACAAGCAGAGTTTATCTCAAGAATGCAATGTTTGTTTAACATTTGAAAACCAACTAATGAAATTAACCACATTAACTGAATAAAACAATCCATATATTCATGTCAATAGACAGAAAAAGCAGTTGACAAAATTCAATATTAATGATAAAAGTCTTGATAAACTAAAAATGAAAGGGGTTATCCACTATTTGACAAAGGGCATCTACAAAAAAAATCTTCAATTAACTTTATGTTAATGGAAAAATATAAAACAATATCCTGTTAAGATTTAGAACAAAACAAGCATGTCAGTTCTGAACACTTTTATTTAACATTATACAGTGTGTCCTACCCAGCTCAATAAGGCAAGAGATAAGCATAAAGTTTGGAAAAGAAGAAGCAAAATTATCTTATTTTCTATTGACATCATTGCGAAGGTAAAAGCAAAACAAAACAAACAAAAAATCTCCTGAAGAATTAGTAGAACCTATAAAGAAATTCAGCAAAATATTAGAATTCATTCTGTATACAAAGATCTATTCTGTACTTCCATACTATCAATGAATGATTAAAAAATAAGATTTCTAAAATGACACGTAAAATACCAAAATTTTTAACAAAAAATTGTGCAAGCTTGCACATTGGAAATTACAAAATAACATAGGAATTAAAGAAGACCTAAGTAAATGGAGAGATATATCATGTTTATGTATTAGAAAATTCAATATTTTCCAGACATTAGTCATTAAAACTTGATAAATAGAAACAATAGAAAATTGATATATCAAGGCTTTTACTTTTAAATTTTGGTAGAAATTATCAAGTAGATTCTAAGATTTGTATTGAAAAATCAAAGGACCTAAAATGGTCAATACGATTTTTAAAGAGAAGATCAAAGTTGAGGATTTTAGCTACCTAATAACAAATGTCAGTAATTAGGACAGTGTTGTATAGGCATAAATATAGATATAAAGAGCAGTAGAATAGAATAGAGTGTCCAGAAATAAAACCACACTTATGAAGATAAATGATTTTTGACTAGGGCACAACCAAAAAAGGAAATGTTTTCAACAAATGATGCTGAATCAACTGAATAAGTTTATTCATAAAATAAAATTTAATCCACTGATCATATCACACACAGAAATTTGTGAAGCAGGTGCGATGTATACATAAAAGCTAATACTGCAAAGCTTATAGAATAAAATAAAGGGGACCTTGCAAATTTGTGTTTGCAAATAATAGTATACAGAAATCACTAAACTAATAATAAAAGTATTTAAAAATAAATTTTATCAAAATAAATCTTTAATTCATCTAATAAAGACATTAAAATATGAAAAGGCAAGCCATAGTTGGAGAGAAATTAATCATGGTGTATATTTCTGACAAAGGACTTGTTCCAGAATATATAAATACTCTAACACTCTTAGAAATCAATATAAAAAATAGATAACCCTATTTGAAAAAAAAAATTCTTTAGGCAAGAGATATAAATTGTCCTTAAGTATAGAAACAGGTCCTCAAATCATTAGTTGTTAGAGAAATGAAAATAAAACCATAAGATGACATTTCACAATTAATGGAATGGCTAAAATTTTGTAAAAAGTGGTAACAAGTATTAGCAAAAATGTGTATGGCCAAATACGCAGAGCAAGTAGAACCCTCATACATTGTTGGTTAGAGTGTAAAATAATTCAAACATTTTGGAAAGCTGGTGGGCAGTACCTTATGGTGGTTGGCAGCCTCAAAGATAATTCTTAATCATCTCCATCTCCTTGAATTCATGCCCTATGTAGTCCCTCATCTTGAGTGTAGACTGGAACTAGTGACTCACTTCTAAAGAATAGAATACAGCAAACGTAGCTGCACTTGTGATGAACATAGCATAAGGTATAACTTGTTGAATCACTATGTGTACACCTGAAATTAACATAACATTGTGTGTTAACTATACTCAAAAAGAAAGGGAGAAAAAAAAGACTAGTACTAAATCAAATTCAACAGCACGTTAGAAGAATTACATGCACACACACACACACACACACACACACACACACACGCACAGAATAAAATACAGCAGAAGGGATGAGATGTCATTTCCAAGATTTGGAAGTCTTCCAAAAAGACTTGAGTTCTGTCCCGCTCATCACCTCTACCTTTCTTTTTCTTAGAGTCCTCACTGTGAGGGAAGCGAGCTGTTTATGGAGAGACCCTGTATCAAGGAATTGAGTTTTATAACCTGCAGCCAGCAAGGACAAAGTACTGTCAACAATCATGTGAGTGAGCTTGCACATGGGTGCTCCTTATCCCAAACCTTGAGATGACTAAAGCCCCAGCTAACTCCATAATTTCAACCTTTTAGAAATATTAAGTCAGAGGGCCCAGCTAAATCATGGCTAGATTCCTTGACCACAGAAACTGTAAGATAATAAATGATTGTCATTTGAAAACATTAAATTTGGGGGTAATTAGTTACACAGCCATAGATAACTATAATATGCTTATAAAGTTAAGTATATACCTATCCAAGGACTCAGTAATTTCTCTTCTAAGTATTTACCCAAAGAAAATATATACATGGATGTACTCTCCCTCCACCACCACCCCAACACATGGATATACAAATAAAAGCAAAAATCCTTGTGTAAAAATATCCATAGTGGACAGGGGCTTGATTCATAAAAGTCTTAAGGGGTGGCAGGTACAAAAAATAAAATCATAAATGCTCACTAAGAGGAGAATAAATTGTGGCATTTATAGGTATAATACAACTCAACTGTAAAACTAAATGATTACAGATCGATGTAATAACATAGATTGACTTAAAGTACATATTAAGCAAAAGAAATCAGACAAAAAGAGTCCATACTATATTTACTTACCTGAAGTTTAAGAATAGCAAAATAACCTATGGTAATAGAAAGCTAAATAATGGTTGCCAATGATTGAGTGGGAATTAACAAAGAGTGGGCATAAGGGCATTTTCCAAAGGTATTAAAAATACTGCATATCTTGGTTGGGTTAGTGGTTACTACATAGGTATTTACTTATCAAAAATGTGAAGTATACATTTAAGATAATATAATTCAACCACATTTCACTGCACATTGCACATTGCACATTTCACTGCAATATAAATCTCAATTAAAAATTAAGACAAGTATTTTTAAGCAAAAAAAACCAGACATAAGAGTGCATTAGCATATGCTTCCATTTATATGAAATTGAAAAACAAATAAAATTAATCTATGATGATAGAAAGAAGAAACTACGAGCATTGGAGATGATAGGAAGGAGCGGTAGGACATGGGTAGAGGTAGGACATGAAATTTTAATTGCATTGGTCAAAATTCACCAAATTTTAAGATTAGGATCTTTACGCTTAACACTTCATATTTTTTGTCAATAAAGAAATAATAACCATAAACTAAATTTATTGAATATATTTGAAAGACACTTGGTTTTCTCAAGGGAAAAAAAAAACAGTAGAAAGGCAATAACAGTTCTTCAGACCCTAGGCACTGGAACTGAAATTTAATTCCTACCAGATACCTTCTCTTTCTATCATTATCATTGTGTTTTTACAATTAGCTTCTGCTTCATCTTTGGCAAATGTATTTTAGATTCACCTTCAATTTTGTTGAGAGGCAAGATAGCTACATCTTTCTCCCATAATCAGTTTTAGAATCTTGAGGAAATACTCTTACTGGATCAAGTTGGGACATAACTGCTCTTTTTGACTTGCTATTATTGGTCCAAGAAAGTCCTCCAAAGAATTAGATCTTTCTGGGAAGAAACAAAAATCAGATAAATTTCCCCTGTAATACTATGTTAGATAAGTAATTATGGCACCTCCTACATTCAAACTCATTTCCAGCTAACACCCTTGAACAGTTGTCCACACATCCTTTCATTTATTTTTGTTTATTTTTTTATTTTAAATAAGTAGTCACTTTTTGGAACACCAGTGTACTCTTCATTAAAGGATTGTTCCTACAAACCTAAAAACGACTCATGGAAAGGCCCCATACAGAAGGCTCTACACAATAGAGTTACAGTAACTAGCTACACTAATCATATTTCTCTGGAATCTGGACTGAAGAATGGAGACATGATTGAATAGTAAGGAGTAAAAAAAAATAAACAAACTTATATATGAGAGCGAGTATCTAATTTAAGTTTCTGCTAATATCAGTATCATACCTATCACATTGGGAATCTTTTAAAATGAAGATTTAGGGGTGCCTGGGCAGCTCGGTTGAGTGTCCGACATTGGCTCAGGTCATGATTTCATGGTTCATGAGTTTGAGCCCCGCGTCAGGTTCTGTGCTGACAGTGCAGAGCCTGGAGCCTGCTTAGGATTCTGTGGCTCCCTGTCTGTGTGCCTCTTCCCCACTTGTGCTCTATCTCTGTCTCTCTGTCTCTCTGTCTGTCTCTCTCTCAAAAATAAACATTAAAAAATAATAAATAATTAAAACGAAGATTTAGATTTAGTAGGACAAGGTTGGGGCCTAAGATTCTGCATTGATAACAAGGTTTCAAGTCAAGACCTAACCCCTGAGGGCTGTAGGTCTTTTGAGCTTCCTCTGATCCCCAGGGCTTTCAAATTTCAGTTCTAATCTACACACATCCCACCCCAGTTTCTTAAGGTATTCTAAACCTACTTTTGCAATTTAAGCAGCCTGCTTATCACAGAAAATCAACACATAATAAGTTTTATTAAAAGTCATTTCTATCAGTTCATTAACATCATTGAGAGCCTAATAACTGTCTGTTCATCACTTCTTTTTTTTGTAGCAACTTCCTTTTGAAGCCACCCCTTGCTAAATATCTCCACGTGAATTCTCGTGTATTTTAATTTTGGAAAATATTTGGCAGCTACAACAAAGTTCTGGATCCTATAAGCATGAAGTTTCACATTTCTCCTGTTTGTTGTCACTGAAAATTTCCCTTCGACTAAGATATGTTCCCTAGGTCATATCTACCAGAGAGGTGGCTGGAGAACTAAGTAGATGGTAGAATTTCTTTACTTTTGTCCAAGCTCCCATATTGTCTTTCAGGGTGCAACCTCTGCAAAGTACTTAACTTTTTCTGACATGAGTTGTAACACCTAGTAATTGTAGATTAATATGTCAATCAAATGAAGATGTTTATAAACAAATTAAAGATTGCATGGCCAAGAATTGTCTCTATTCCAATTTCTGCCAGTACTGAAGTCAGAAAATGGGAAATGTTTTATCTCTGGCTTTGCACTGAAGTTATTATAATATAAAACCTCACCCTAATAATTAACCTATACCTGGCCTTAAGCAGCCAGATTCACTGAGGAACCATAATCATCACATCAAAACAAATCAAGAAGAAGGAAAAATAAGAAAAATCTAGTAATGCTATACATTTATTTCTTTTCTGCTCTCATCTTCATTTATATCTGCACTCAACTCTGTTTAATTGCCCTTCAACTCTGACTTTGTACCTGTGTCTGGTCTTTGAACATGGTGTTTGGGGAACTACCTGCCATTGGAATTGTCCCTTTATTTCTGGACTATGACTTATATCCTCAAGTTCTCAGCAAACTTGTTGCCAATTCTAGGAAGAAACCTCAAGCCAGATATAAGTGTATCTCAAATATTGTGTGACACAAATCTACACTAAGAAAAAACACCTATTTTTCATTTATCATGAATCAAACTTAACCCGATGTCCTCTCTTTTTGTTAGTTAAGCCTGATGGGACTTGGCATCATGGGGAGACCAACACTAACAATATAAGGCTGAACTTGCACTTGACATCAAGAAACAGCCGTCCCTCTGTGCCCCCATACACTATACATAAGTGGACCACAGGATAAGTAAAATGAGTTAGTCCAAATTCCACTGATCCTTTGTACCCCAAGCAAATAGAAGTGTTCAGAAACAGCACAGCAGAGACTATATAAATACATAAATCCAGGGGCGCCTGGGGGGCTCAGTCAGTTGAGCATCTGACTTTGGCTCAGGTCATGATCTCACGGTTCGTGGGTTCGGACCCCACGTCGGGCTCTGTGCTGACAGCTCAGAGCCTGGAGCCTGCTTTGGATTCTGTGTCTCCCTCTCTCTCTGCTCCTCCCCTGCTCACGCTCTCTCTCTCTCTCCAAAATAAATAAAAACATTAAAAAATTTTAAAAAAATGAATACATAAATCCAACAATGACAGGAAAATATACCCACTATATGGCATTGAAAATATCTTAGCAATGCTCTGTTATCAAATGGCCCTGAGGAGTGGCTCCCAAGAAGTGGAGGTAAGAGGGACAGAGTTGTTTTGAGAACATTGCGAATTAGGTGAACACTATACAAGACTATAAATAGGCCAGATATTGTATGCTACATATGTGTTGATATATATTTAACTCATATGCAAATGTTGTAATGAATGCTCAATAAAATCATTAAAAGTTATTACTGAATTCACAGTAGAATTTTTTGCTCTTTGAGGTTGCTTTAGAAATTATTATGTCATTTCTCTATTTGTTCATTTCTTTAAGAGCTTCTGAAAATCAAATAGGTTAAGAAACATTTGCCACAAGTTTTTCAAAGAGGTAAATGTACATGTTCAGCTCCATAAATATCATCTTTTAAGGATTAGGTCCAACCAAGACACTGACTGTCGAGGAAAAGGGGAAAAGTAAGGCTTCATCTGAGCTTCTGAGAAATGATGTATAAAGTGATATTTGTTTTCAAAGGAATATAAAACAGCTATTTAAGCATGGGAGGCGCAGGATGGCATTACATCTGCTTCCCATTGCTCTTTCCTTTTATAAGAAGCTCTGCTGCAGCACACACAGAATGGGGACAGCGAAGGAAGAAACAAGAGGGCGTTTGGCTCTAAAGCTCTGCCCAGCACACTCTTACTTTAAAAAAGGAACAGGGGCAGACAGCAATCATAATAAAGAGAGAGCAAAATAAAAAGCAACCTTCTTTTTCAAAAAGAACTGCACTCCACTGGAAAAATAGAGATGAAATCAATTCCGAGCAGCAGCCGAATTCACATTACACAATACCCTATTCAAGGCAAGATCTGTCAATCATATTCGATAGCACAGAGACAGAGAGGGAGAGAGAAAGAGAGAGAGAAATGATTATTTTACAAAAAAAACCCCTGCCTGCTCCCCACTCTGCTTTCATCAAGAGCATCTAAATTTCTAAGCTGGGAGACAGAGGAGTTTTCTGGTTGTTTATGTCCTGGTGGTAATTCTAAATGAGTCTCCAATGTCTCCCTGTGCGTCTAAATTTTCTCTTCTAAGGACACCAGTCAGATTGGATTAGGGCTCACCCAAAAGGCTTCACTTTTACTTAATCACCTCTTTAAAGGCCCTATATTCAAGCATAGTAATATTGTTCCTAACCTGGATGTCTTTTATTTCATTTTCTTGCCTAACTGCACCACGTAAAGCCTCCAGTACAGGGAGGAATAGAACTGGCAGCAGTGAATATTCTTACCTTTCTCCTGATGTCAGAGAGAAATCATCCAGTCTTTCATCATAATGTATGATGTTAATTGTGGGGTTTTCAGAGAGGCCCTTTATCAAATTGAAGCTCCTTTGTACAGACATTTTGTTGAATGTTTTTTATCAAGAAATGGTGTTGATTTTTAATTGTTTTTCCTGCTTCTATTGAGATTGTGTGTGTGTGTGTGTGTGTGTGTGTGTGTGTGTTTTCTGTTAATAAGGTATATTATACTAACTCATCTTCTGATGTTAAAAAAACCTTCTAATCCTGGGATATCCCACTTGGTTATGATGTATAACTTTTAAAAACATAATGCTGGCTTCAGTGTACCAGAATTTTGTGTAGGATTTTTGTGTCCATATTAATAACTGTTAGTCTGTAGTTTTTTTGGGTTTTTTTTCTTGAAATGTTTTTATCTGGATTTTTGTCAGGATAATACTGACCTCAAAAGATGATTTGGCCAGTGCCCCCTCTTATTTGATTGAGAAAAGATAACATTAATTGATTTTTAAATGTTTGGTAAAATTCACCTGTGAAGCCACTAGAGCCTGGGGCTAACTTTTTGGATAGTTTTTGATTCGTTTTCATTTATTTCTGCAAAGTTGGATAGTAAGCCCCTTTTTTCATTTCTAATTCTTTGATTTATCATAAGGATAAATCATAAAGGATGATTTATCTTTGATTTGAATTATCTCTCTTGCTTCTTGGCCTCTTTAACTAAAACTTTTTTTTCCAGTTGTATTGAACTCTTCAAAGAACCAGTTGTTGGTTTTGTTTATTCTCATTTATTGTTTTTATAATTTCTATTTCATTAATTTATGCTCTCATCCTTATTATTTCCTCATATCTAATTCTTTAATTTTAGTTTGCTCTTTTTTTTTCCCCTGAAGGTGGAAGGTTAGGTTGAGATCTTTCTTCTTTATTAAGATAGGCATTTAGCATAAATTTCTCTCTGCCACTGCCTTAGCTGCAGCCCATCACTTTGGCATGCCATTTTTTCATTTCCAGTCATTTCACACTATTTTCTAATTTCTCTTTTGATTTGTTCCTTGACCCATTTGACTACTGGAAACTGGGAATTTTAGAAAATATATTTTATCAACTCTGTTTCTCTTCTGAAATTCTTAATAGTATTTGCTTGTTAAAACTGGATGGATTACTTCAGTGCAGTCTACACTCCACTCATCTCTACCAACACAATGTGAAGCCTCTGATGTGGCTCATTGGCAGTCACATTCTTCTGTATGCTCATAGTCACCCCGGAGTTATAGTAGTTTGTGCATACTGGGTTGTTAAACTCTACTAATTGCTAGCTTGTTGTTCTATTGTTGCCTACAATACCCTGGGCCATAAATTGCTTCACAGACTAATTCAATCAAATTTGAGATTTTCCCCAAGGTCATTGTTTGAGATTTGTTCTGACCCAGGAGGGTTCTTCCCAGCTGTTCCCTGTCCCACTTCTGTCTGGCGAACTAGCCAGCCTACAATTTAAACTATATCTCCAGTGCATCCATCAATCTCTGTGTGTGAATCTATATATAAATTTTCACCAATTTTGCTTGAGAGAAGGTCCATGGAGCTCCTTGTGCTCTCATGCTTGAAGCTGACCCTCTTGCATAGTTTTTACTTTAGATTTTTCAAAGTGAATTCACACTTATTCCTATGAAGATAGCACTGAATAAGAGTAGTAATAATTGGAGAACATAATATTCTTGAGTACTGTGTATGTGAAAATGCTATGCATATATTATGCACTGCACTGTCAGGAAAATATTTTTATCCATATTTTACAAATAAGAAAACCAAATATGAGAAAGTATTTTACTAAAGACATTCAAGAGTCCTGGCCAAATCGTGCAGTCTACTCAAGTCTCTCGCTTAAACATCATTGTCTAAAACCAATGATCTGACTTATAGGCAAATGTTAGAATGAAAAACTTGAATAATAGAGAAGACAGCTAGCTATCTAATAAAGTTACCAGAAATTAAATAATAAAATTGGAATTTGCAACCAGTCTTTGCATCATTTGCTCAGAGTACTCTCACTTAAATTGTAATTATATATTTATTATGACACATTCCTGAAGAACCAAGAGCATTTTGGCACAACTCCGGGGAGTAGGATTATCCTGTTACTAACTTATATTATCTTTAGTTGAAATCAGAGAAACTATGATTCATTCAATGCCTTGAATTTGCTATGTACTGTGCTGGGATATTTCAAATACACCATCCTATTTATTTTTCCCAGTAAGGTAAGCCTTGTGGTCCCTATTTTTTTAGATGAGAGGTTAGACTCTGTGAAGTATGAGGTTGGGGAATGTTTCCTGTAAGACTGACATTGCTATGAAGAAAGGCCTGAGTGTGTCTTATTCAAGCTTTTTCCTACTTATTTAACAAAACGTTTCACTCATGATAATTGTATGGGAGGAAAACTTTCCCTCCCTTCCTATGTTCTCTGGATGATCTAACAAACACACCAACACAAGACAGGATACAACTCACATTTTAATTTTGTACGTATGGGAGTTCATAGAAATATGAGATTCAAACTGACCAAAGCAGGCACCCTTTATATCTTTTACATAAACAAATTTGTGAGGACTGACAAGACAAAGAAGTTTGGGTTTGGGATAGAAAACTAGTGAAGAAGTAACACATTTGTTTATACAGGCTTCTCAGCCCTAAATTCTCTATCTCTGTGATAAAGATGTTTCTCTACCTCCTGGTACAGGAGGATACCTGTCACATGAGAGATTTATTTCCTGCCTTTAGGAGGACAAAGGAGGGTCAGAGTGTCTTTGCTCTGGCTATTTCTTAAGTAACTTTAATTAAAAATAATCAATATGCCAAAGTGGCATATTTTGGGGTGCCCTCCATCAACCCCACTATAATTATTCAGTACATGTTTGTTGAAGTGAAAGAAATGAATCAAATAAAACATGTGTTTGATTCTAAAAGTTAAGTTTTAGAGCCTATAAAACTTAATATCATATATAAATATTGTCTTTTCTGTTTTGACATTAAGAGTGAAAATCAATCTAAAAGAACAGTTAAGAAACAAATTCCTAACAAACTAGATGAATAATCAGACTTACCAAGGATTTCAAATTAAAATGACAGTAAAACAACCAACAAAAGGGGGGAAAACCCACAAAACAAAACCAAGGGAGGAATCAAAATAGACCTTAAAGGTCAGAAACAAGCAAGAACAATAGAACTTGGACTAGACATGGAGGAAAAAGCAACAAGATGTTTCCGAATATGGTGCGATTGATATTCAAGTGAGGTTGGAAAAAATGCTGATATTTAGATTCATTCATTCATTCAGCAAATATTTATACAGTGTTGATTACGTGGCAGATATTAGAAAGACAACGGTCCCTCCTTAAGAAGCTTATCTTTCCATGGAGGAGAAAGACACAATTAATAGTGTATATAATATTCATAGGCGAGAACTCTGGTACATGTATAATATTATGGGAAGAACAAGAAAAAGCAGAGACAGGGAGCCCAATGATGTGGAAGGAGTTACACAAGAAGGCTCAGCAGTAGAAACGCTGCTCAAGGTGATGAGAAATGGTTAGCCAGAGAAAAGAGGGCATTCCCAGTCTGAGAGAACGTATTTTAAAAAGGTCTAAGGACCTAGAGAGAACGACATATTCAGATTTTCATAAGTTGTTAGCTTTCTGTGGATGAATCACCAAGCTAAATAGAGTTGAGAGATTGGAGATAAAGGCTGAAGAGGTAGGAAGAGCATCCAGCATACCAGTCTGAAGACGAGGAAATCTGAGCCATTTTGAGGAATGAGCTCAAAGCAGGGGCAAGAGCGCCATCTATCGAATCTCAGCAACTACGTGCTACAACCTGTCTGAATCTTTTACTTTGTATACAGTCCGACTTTCCCATTTTTTTTACAAGCCAAACAGCCCCAAATTTTATGAACTGAAGGTAAGTACTTTTCTTATGCCATTCCTGATGGGCCATATTCAAGGAGCTGTTGTTCAAACACTCCCTTCAGAATGGCAGGTGTAACACAGTTGAACCCCCCCCACCCCCCACCCCAAGTTCACATCAATAGACTTGCATACCTTTTTAAAGAGAAGCCTGCTTGATTTTCTTGTTTTCTTTTGACGGTGACACAAAAACCCTGTCTACAAAAATTGTGAATATTTTTTTAAAATGCCTGCTCACTTCGTAAGTGGGCTCAGGTTGGACTTTTAAACGTGTCTGAGACTACTCACTTCTCTGGTACAGTTCACTTTTGCTTGATATCATTACAAAGCCGTTTGGGGTTTGCTCTCATAATTGTTTGAAACTAAGAATGTTTTTGTTTTACCTTACTTAGTTCCTTCTATGAAAGATTTGGAGAGAGAAAGAGAGAAGAATTTTTTTTTTTTTTTTTTTTTTACTATAATCAGAAACCTCAGACCATTCTTCTCTCCTCTCACTTTCCAGTGGTCTACATTCTCTACCACAGCAATGATATCCATGGCACATGAATTCAATGTGGTTTCAGTTGGCATCCAGCAGCATTCCACCCTATTTCTCATAGGTTATTGATTTTTGCCCCAGGAATCAGGCTGAAATGTATCTTTGTAAAACAGTATTTGCTTGAAAATACGTAGGAAGAAAATCTAAGCTGCCTTTATTCATATTATTGTTGTTAATTGTATCATTGTTATTATTATAGGGATAGTAGCACTAATTATGGGATAGTGAAGCTGGTAGTTTTTGGATGAAATTACACATCCTGAAGGATGCATCCATACAGGAGAAATGTAACAAGGTGGAAAGCCACAGGAAAGCTCTTATCAATTTGCCACTGTTATGAACAGTTTTCTGCTGGATAGTCTGGAAGCACTGACCTAAACAAAAGGATATATCTGACATGTTAAAAGAAACATAATGCTCTTCTCAAAGCCTCTTTTAAAAGAAGTAAAATTGTTTTATGGTGTGCTGAAAGCATAAAAAAGAAAGAGTCAGTAGAGTGTGCTTCTAAAAGTTTGGAAATGATTAGGGCCCTATTCTACTTCTTTACGAAAGCAATTGAACATTTGATTCTGGTATTTTTATTCCACTGAGTTTGAAACTTGTCTGTAGAATACCCTTTGCTGGTGATATGTCAAAATGAAAGGGACCCCGAAAATTCAGAAGACTTAACAGAAGAAAATTACATTTTTTTCTTAAACTATTAATTCAAAATAGGCACTTTGGAATAATTATCTCAAAATTTGTATGTATTTGGATTACCTCAATGGCTTCCTTATTACCTATATAACAAATTCTAAAATCCTTAGCAAACTGCATAAGCAACTCCACTAGTATCTGACTAGCACTAAGCACAGATTCACCCTGGTTTCTAGTGACTCATTTCTATGAACCTACAATGTCTGATCAGGATGGTGTTTTCAGTGTGACTTCATGGGATGCTTTAACCTCAAAACCTGGGGTTCATTGCCTCGCCGCTTTGAAGAATGGAGAGGTGGCCATAAAATGATCAGCAGGCAAAAGTTTATTAGAGTATAAGATCAGAAACTAAGAATAGTAGGAAAGCTCTCTTTACAGAGAGAGGGGGCATTCGAATGTAAACACCTGTGACTATAGGCAAGGGTCCTTGTTTTATAAGGTTGTGGTCAGCCCTCCCCCTTCAATTCCCCCTAAATCCTTCTCGGGTTTTACCGGAGTCAATGGCTTGACTCCATTGTGTGAGGAGTTACTTTTCATACTGTCCCTCATATACATTTTATGTTCACTTTTTTTTAGTTAGGTATTTTGATTGTCAAATTTCTGAGGGGAACCTGAGGGGGGAGTAGGTTGTACCTGTTATATTCTTAAGAGTGACTTTACCCCTAAGGGGGTTTGCTGTAGTCAAACGCTCCCAGCATTGTTCCAAAATAGATGTTTTACCCCACCCAGGAACCTCAGGTTCTAACCTTTCCCTCTCTGCCTATTTTATCCTATCTTTCTCTATTATATTATTATGTTCACTCTTATTTGTATTTCTTTACTACTATCCAAACTGGTATTCTTCCATACTTCTCTAATTGTGTGGGCCTTGCTATATCCATGTATCTATCTATCATCTATTTATCTATCTAGTATCTATCTATATGACATGCTCAACCAAACCTTACCTTCTCTTTGAGTCCTTTTTCACTGATCATTTGTTCAAAGGCAATCTCTTCTCTCTGAACAACCATAGCATTTATTGTTGGTTTTCTATTGATTCCCGCCTAGAGGCCTTCATTCAATGGTTCAAAACTACTACTAATAAGTTAGCTCCTATAGGTAACAGGTCTTGGATATATAGATGAAATGTGTGTGGACTATGCTCTTGTTCCAGAGGGTGGTATCCTGATGGCAGTAATTGGTTCTTATAGTATGTATAGTATTTGATATATATATATATATATATATATATATATATATATATATATATATATATATATAAAGCAGCAAATATGTAAACTAAAAAACCCTATCTTTCCTCTTCATTTTATATTCATTAATGAAATCTGAATGAGAAACCTTGCAAAGTAATATTGCATGATGAATTCTACTATTTCTTCTATAAAAGGCCAATTAATCTACTCCTAACCAAGAGACTAATTATGGTAGGCTATGGTAGCAACAACAGCAAACTCAAAATATATTACAGTTCAACTCAACTGACATTTATTCTGCACCCCTGTAACATTCTGAATTGGATATTCCTGCCCAGCAGGAATAGAGGGCAAGGGGTAGATCTGCTCCATATGTACATTTAAGCACCTAGTCTTATTGAGGGTTTATCACTTCATCACATGCTTATCTCATCTCAGTCACCTGGAAGAGGAGAAATAAATGAGGAGCTCAAGTGGGAAATATGTATGAGCCTGGCCCCAAAGTGGCACATATTATTTCCATTCACAGTTCCTTGATCAGAACTCAATCACATGGCAACACATGACTGCAAAGGAGATGCAATCTGGTTGTGTGCTCAGGAAGAAAAGAAAATTCATTTGGGGGAAACACTTAAACATATGTTAGGGATTTATAGAAATTATCTGTTATCATCCATTCTATACCACTTACATACCACTAGTATTATAATACTATATTTACATTAGGAAGGAAAAGAAGACCAGATGGATCCTTAAAGAAAACTCTCGAACATATTTATGGATAATATTAAATAGCATTCTATCTGGGAATTAACAAAAGACACAGTATTAATCAGGGTTTTCCAGAGAAGAGATTTATTTTAAGCAACTGGCTTGCACAATTATGAAGGAAGACAAGTACCGAGATCTGCAGGGTGAGTCAGCAAGTTGGAGTCCCAGGAGAGCCAACAGTGTAGCTCCAGTCTAAAGGCTGGCAGGCTCTAGAGCCAAGAAGAACCAATATTGCAGTTCAAATATGAAGTCAGGAAAAAGCTAATATCCTAGTTGAAGGCAGTCAAGCAGGAGAAATCTTCCCTTTCTCATCAGAGGGTCAGCCTTTTTGTTGTGTTCAAGCCTCCAACTGGTTGAATGAAGCCTGTCCACATTAAAGAGGTCAATCGGCTTTACTCAGTCTACCAATTCAAATGTTAATCTCATCCAAAAACAGCCTCACAGAAACACTCAAAATAATGGGTGGCTGACCATCTGGATACCCTGTTGCCCAGTCAAACTGACACATAAAATTAGCCACCCCAGACACTAAAAATGGACACTGCTTTACACATATCCTAGTGTCATTAACTTTCTCAAGACAGTGTGGGTTCAATCCTCTTTCATGTCTCAGTATGGATTTAAAGCAATTCTTTCATATCATCATCATCAACTCCTTCAGCATCTTCATCACTGTGACCATGCTAGGTAGATACCAAAATAAAAATGCTTGAACTCTAAAGCTGTTTTGAAAATTAAAGCCAGGAATTATCTTTCATATCACTGTGTCCTAATTGCTAACTAACAAAGTAGGAAAAGAGGATGAAAACTAGTTTCAAGTAATTAATCAAGATTGAAAAGTCATCACTTAGATTAAAAAAAAAAAAGAATTGAACTATTTGCAGTGAAATATTCTGAAAAACACATAACTGAAGTTGTGAAATGAAATAATTTAACTGTAAATCTGGTAGAAAAGTTATAAATATTCTCTTTGATTTTTTTAATTTAAGTGAAGATTGTCTTGTTCAACTTGCATTTTAGTTAAGGGCATGATATTTTTTCTCTATGAGAAAAGTGCTTGTAAGTGTAAATGGAACATGGCTGATATTCATAACACATTTTAAATGCAATTATTTGCCAACAGGGTTGGAAGAAAGTAGATATTTTTCAAGTCAAGTGATCATTTTTATCAAGTAAGATATTACCCACAATCAAGAAAGCACTCCTTATTTTTATTTTCATTTTTGTAGCCAAGAAACCTCTTTAACAATCAAATGAACTGGAAATTTCTATGTGTGGCTTCCATTAACACTTGGTGAAATTCTCATTGCAGTAACTAGCAATGTCTCTTGATGAATCCAAGTGGAAAGATACTGTTTTCTTCATAGGATTAGAGCAGTGATCAGAAAATTGATGTTCTGAGATGAAATAAAAAAGGATTAATACCAAATCCTGTATGTGGCTTCAAAAAAGAAATTTCATATAAAAAGAACAGAGGAAATGTTTAACTGCAGTGGATCATATCAAAAACCACTTAAGAATGTACATGACTACAAGCTTCTTATGACCCCAAGCCAAAGTATAGCTGCTTTAAAAATGAAAATATTGTATAATATATAAACTTGTTGAATCACTATGTTGTATACCTGAAACTAATGTAACACAGTGTCAACTATAGTCAAATAAAATAATTTTAAAACCCTAAAATAAGTATTGTTATAGACAGAAGATTGAATCTTTGCAATGTGGATTTAGACGAAGATTTGTTATCCAAAAATTCAATAATATATCTCATGAAATAATTTGTTACCATCTGCCAAAGAGTTCAGTAAGAGAATATGATAATTTGACAGGAATAGTAATATTTGTAGAAATCTTGCTTTGGGTATATAGTTAAAATACATTTAAAGTAGTTTAACTCTAATATTCTAAAATTGATGATACCACTATTTGTCCCTTTGCATTTTTGTATACCTTGCAAATGAGATACTTATTCCCCTTTGCTTCAGATTGTCTTTCAAATATTTCTGTATACCCAACAGTTTTAGAAAACAAAATGACCATTTTTCTCCAGAGAAAAGGGTAAACATGCCTACTATCCAGCATAATGAAGATAGTATTTTTCCTCAGAATAAAGAAAAAACATACTACCTGTTATAAAAGATTCAGGTCCCCTAAACTCAGGGTTCTCTTTTCTACTGCAGTTCTGTTCAGATATGGACTTCTGGGAACTAATATGAAAATGATTGTCTTTTGGGGCACCTGGGTGGCTCAATTGGTTAGGCATCTCACTCTTGGTTTCAGATCAGGTTATGATCTCACAGTTTGTGGGTTTGAGCCCCACGTCGGGCTCTGCGCTGACAGTGCAGAGTCTGCTTGGGATTCTCTCTCTCTCTCTCTCTCTCTCTGCCCCTCCCCCTCCTGTGCTCTCTTTCAAAATAAATAAATAAACTTTAAAATAAAGAAAATGATTATCTTCTGCTATTAATATTGCTTTCAATAATAAGATGCTATTCACTTGTGACTCAGGCGTCAAGTGTCTTATATCTGTATCCATGAAACTATGTTGAACTAGCCTCTTAGCTTGCAAGATAGTGTCAGAGTTTTTTGTGCTTACCTTGACCAAAATTATATAGAGCAGTCAAAACTCACTATTTTAAAATCAATGCCTATTGAGGTATAATTCATGGTAATTGAAGCACATATATTGACTAAAAGCCCAAGTTACTATTTCTGTGATTTTCCTGACCCTATGGAGTTAGTCTTCAAAGATTAATTCACCATAGTATTTTTTGCTTATACAAGGTAAAATATTTGTTATCTTGTATGCCTCTCAAAATGGCCTAGAAGTTATAACAGTAACCTAAATATATTCCCTCAGTTAACATAGACATAATAGAATTGACATAGATTAAGAGCAAACAGGGATGATTCAGGAGGAGGGAAATAGTAAGATCTGTTACAATAGAGGTCAACGGAGGCAGTGCCTTCAGTGGGTAACAAATTAAATCCAAATCAGTCCATGGCAAAAACCCCAGTTCTTGAGCTATTCTCTGTAGTTTAGGTTCCATACTGGGAAGAGAGATGTCTTCTCCAGGAGCCTTTATTAGTGTGCCAGTAGGAACAAAGGAAAAGAAAAGAAAACCCATTGAGGGCATAAACTGCTCTCTTCAAGGTCTCAGATTACTGAAAATCTAAGGAAGCTTCAATTCAGAGAGCGAGGACAAAATAAGGAGATTGTTTTTATCTACCACCCTGCTTTTTTACAAGATTGCGATATATTTTCAAAGCAAGAATTCATTCTCATAATATTCTGGTTGGCTATGCTCCCATTTTTTCTAGAAATTGGTAGGTCATGAGACATAATTTGATTAATCATTCAAGTATATTACTACAATACCTATGCGGCAGGTAGAGTCAGATGTAAGACTAACAGAGATTATGTTCTTAAGTTTGTCATCACAGTGCCTACTTGGTGCCTGGTACAGAACAGCCACTCAATATTTGCCTATTTAGATGACTGAGTTAATTTATCTTTGCTGTGAAGAAAGGAATTTCCCATTTCAATGAGTGGAAATTGCTCCGGTTATATTAATCCTGTCTAGAGCTTGATGTACCTTATTCATAATATAGATACACATTTTACTATTGTAAGAGAAAACATTGGCTTCTATGCAAAGCAACATGAAACTGCTAAGTGATATTGTCAGCTGAACTCACATATAACCTGATTTCCTAAAAGAAACAAACTTTCATATTTATAGTGAGATATTAGCAGATGTATATCAGAACTCTAGTAAGACAATCTCTTTGAATATTTACAATTTTTATCTACTGTTGACATTTTATACTAACCTATTTTTTTTTTTTTTTTTTGCAAAATCCATTAGCTTGCCATGTTATCTGGGAAAAAATACTCTTTCAACATTAAAAATTTTTGCACAATAAGATAGATATCATTGTAGTAAGAAATAAAAACTGAAGAAAGTGACATTAGAGAATATTGCCTACAAGAAAGTCAGATTCCGTGAAGACTTTATACTCTGCGTGCGTAAATATTTGGTTATGTCTCTAGCAATGTAATCCCTATCTATCTATCATCTATCTATCTATCATCTATCTAGATATAGATATCTCACACAAGACATCTTTCCATCTTATGGTTATGTTCTCCAAGATGAAGATACCCATCATTATTTATTTCTTTGATTAAGTTAAATCTTATGAAAGATAATGTACATAAAGATCTCTTACTTCTTAATAGAGAGTAGAAAGATTAGATGTTTCTTTGCTTCTCAGACCTTCTTGCAGGACTATACTTTTCTCAGTTTAAATACATACAGGCCTTTTATTTTATAAGTTTGAAAATAAAAATAAAGAAAACAACAGTGTTTTCTAGTGGTATAAAGCCATACTGTGAGCTCTCTTGATTCATCCTTAGGTGCATCCTACAGGACACTGGGATCAACTATAATATGGAGACCCTAACCACAGGATAGTTAACAAGGTATACATCTGAAGACCATGCATCATAAGATGGGCTAAATTAAGTATTTTACCTCATTTTATTGTGACCACTAACCTTACACTGTAAGCACGTTAATCGCCATTTCACAGAAGAATAAATGAAGGATTTAAGAGATTAAATACATTATGTAAGATTCTATGTACAAATGATAAAAGCTGTCATTTTAAAGCCAAGACTCAAGTTCCTCACTAGAGCAGAATACTTCTGTGAAGCTGTCCATGGACACTAACTGTATACCTAACAAGGGCGTATAGGTTCAGAGTCTTCAGTCAGACTGCATACTTGGCCTTGCTATATCTAAATTACCAGGTTTTAAAAATAATATTCATAAGAATAATGCTAAATAAACATCATGTGTCATTGAACATTTTACTGAATTGACACAAATATTAAATTAGTTTTGGACTTCTCAGTATCCCATGTGTTCACAAGGAATTTTGGGGGCCATGTGGTCTTATTTGACTCTTGCAGAATAGAGTATTCTAGTTGAGAGTTGTGTCAATTATTTTTATTTTTAAAATCTGTTTATGTATTTATTTTTATTTTTCCCATGCTATCTTATAAAACCTTATATCCCACTTTTTTCCCTACACACACAGACTTCCACCCGTGTGCCACAGGTGAAATTCCTTGCTTTTCTCTTAGAGTGGGGCATGCTTATTTTTAATGCTTATCTCAAGTATATCTCCATTGATGGAACACTATCTTTTTTGCAAGGCTTGACCTTAGACAAATCATTTTCCCCTTCTGCTTAAGGCAAATATTAATTGGTACTCTAGCCAACTTACAGAATTGTTGTGAGTACCAAGTGGAGATTTAATTGTATGATATTACAATGAAGTCATATTGATTTTATCATCTTGGGAAAGTAGTGAAAAGCTTTGAATTGAAAACCTGATAGAACCCTAGTTTGGCTGGAATGTTCTAACCAAGGTGGTAAGCAACTGTAAACTAGGTTGATTGCAGCCTGAGTCTTAATCCAGAGTGTCAATCTTCAGAACGATTACTCATTATACACAGAAACCACATGTTCTCATTGTTCCATCTCATTAAGGGTTTTGAACATGGTAGATATTGAAAAATATATTAAACAGGAAAAGCTCTTTACTTTTGAGGGTCTCAAAAAACACAGACTCTTCATGCCCAAAAGAAATGCTTTGGAATGTGGGGAGGATTTGAACAGCAAAAGCCTTTAGGTCAGAATCAAACTGATCAACACGCCAGGGCAGATAAATGAATACAATAGATTATTATAAGCGAAGTCACATTCCCTAACATGACTAAACACCCCCATTGTTGGGTTCTAAATCATGGTTATAAAATTACACAAGAAATAGCACCATCTTCACATGGTGCCCAAAGAACATTTTACAATATGAAATAATGCATTTTAATCTTAAAATTGTGTGTATGTGTGTGTGCATATCTAGACATAATACGTGAAAAGCATGATACCGGTTCTTTACCTTGGCAACTACATGGTCACTGAACACTAGAATTGCAATATTTTGTATGAACTTTTAGAACATCACTTAATTAAATTAAAAAATAAAAACATTCCAATCTCTTTTAAATAATATAAAAGATTATTGAGGGCAAATGTACGGTAACAACGATAACATGATTGGTAAGGAAAAATGTATACAAGATAAATTTTGGCCAAAATCCAAAAACACTCTTTGGTTATGAATGGCACAAAGTTTGAATTTTTTACTGGAGACAGAATCTCAGTTGTGCCAATAATGATGACATTCTTTGGAACAATTAAAATTTTCTGTATGAGATCTTCTGGATATCTCTAAAGAGGGAATGTATTTATAGGACACATTTCAAATTTGATGTGATGGGAATGCTGACTAAATGTTCTCTTTAACTCAACTAGGTGAAATTTAGACAATAAGATGTGTAAGAAAAATGCAACAAAACAAAGATTCTCCAAATAAAGAGAAATCATGGTTAGCAGACAAATTAAAATTAATTTTGAATTATCCCTATCCACAGAACTGTTTTTACTATTAAAAAGGTTGGCAAATGCTTAACAACAACAACAACAACAACAAAAAAACCCTCAAATATAAATTTGATTATGCCACTTTTAAGGGATTTACAAATATTTAGGAAAAACAGCTTTTCAAATAAAAAGAAATGCAAAAACGAAGCAAAAAAATATTTCAATTTAAATGTTAGAGAATCAGAGCAATAAGGGGTGCCTGAGTGGCCTAGTCAGTTAAGCATCCAACTCTTGATTTCAGCTCAGGTCATGATCTCAGGGTTTGTGAGATCAAGCCCCATGTCGGGGTCTGCACTGGCAGCATGGAACGTGCTTGGGATTCACTCTCCCTCTCTCTCTGCCCTCCCCCCACTTGCGTTTGGACTCTCTCTCTCAAAATAAATAAACTTTAAAAAAAAAGAAAGAGGGGCGCTTGGGTGGCTCAGTCGGTTGGGCAGCCGACTTCGGCTCAGGTCACGATCCCGTGGTCCGTGAGTTCGAGCCCCGCATCTGGCTCTGTGCTGACAGCTCGGAGCCCGGAGCCTGTTTCAGATTCTGTGTCTCCCTCTCTCTCTGACCCTCCCCCGTTCATGCTCTGTCTCTCTCTGTCTCAAAAATAAATAAGCATTAAAAAAAATTTAAATAAATAAATAAATAAATAAATAAATAAATAAATAAATAAAAATAAAGAAAGGGGCACCTGGGTGGCTCAGTCAGTTGAGTGTCCGACTTTGGCTCTGGTCATGATCTTGTGGTTTGTGAGTTTGGGCCCCGCTTCCGGCTCTGTCCTGACAGCTTAGAGCCTGGAGTCTGCTTCAGATTCTGTGCCTCTCCATCTCTCGTCCCCTCCCCTGTTCACCCTCTGTGTCTCTCTGTGTCTCAATAATAAATAAAAGTTAAAAAAAAATTTTTAATAAAGAAAAGAAAAGAAAGGAAAGAAAGAAAGGGGTGCCTGGGTGGCTCAGGGGGTTAAGTGTGCAACTTCAGCTCAGGTCATGATCTACAGGTTCATGAGTTCAAGCCCCACATCAGGCTCTGTGCTGACAGCTCATTGCCTGGAGCCCCCTTCAGATTCTGTGTCTCCCTCTCTCTCTGCCCCTCCCCTGCTCATGCTGTATCTCTCACTCTGTCTCTCAAAAATAAAAAAAATTAGCATTAAAAAAATTAAAAAAAAAGAAAATCTGAGCAATGAAATAAAAAGATTTGCATAACTCTGAATTAGACTTAAAAAAATACTGAAATTAATTTCTATGGACACCATATTCTGGGCAATATATACCATAGCAGGCTCTCAATCAAATAGAGAATTGAAATGTTAAATAACTTTCTCCTGTTTTTATTTTTTATTATAACATATTAACATTAAATTTTCAAAAGACAAATAACTTAAAATACACTGTATCTAAATAATGGCTTAAGAACTGTTGAAATTACAATATATTCATGATAGCAATGTATACAATAAATTGAAATATTTTATAAAATTTGCACAATAATGCTAGCTTATTATATGCTATCCATTATAACACTTAAATTTGTTATTAAATAATAAAATTTATTGTTCATTTATAAATCTATTCCATTAAGAAAATTTCAGTTGATAATTTCTCTACATTAAGATTTTTTTTTTTTTTAGAGAGAGTGCATGTGTGTGTGAATGGGCGAGGGGCAGAGAGACCTTAGTTTAAGAGAATATACAATTTTATGGCTTGTCAAAACGATTATCAGATCTGGACATTTTCCTGTTTCCTGTCTCTCTTATATCAACCATTTCTTTGCTATGCAGCAGAAATGATTACGCCTACTTCCTGACTTATGTGTATATTTTATTTGTTACATTGGCCTTAAAATATATAGCTAGTGATCTTGCTTGAAATTTGCAATCAACACGTACAATCAAACCTGACACACTCAGGAGACAGACCTCCCTTGACTGTTCTTTCATTTCATTTTGTTCTGGAGCAGTTACCTTTGATTATCAGAAATCATAATTTAATCTTGCCTAGAGCTACTACATACCTGTAAGCATATCCCTGTAACCATAAATTGGACTTAAAAGAATAAAAATGTAGAAATCCATATTTTTTATAGTACCTTATGGCTTACAAAATACTTTCATCCATTCTCCATACTGACCCATATAATTATCTAATGGGATAGGCAGCAGAGGCCATTTTCTAGATCAGCATGATAGGTATTAAAGATGCTAACCAGCTTGTTTAGCATCCAAGCAAGAAATAAATGAAGGAAACTTAAGGTCTTTGCTTTCAATAAGAAGAGTTCTACTTATACATTTTCTAAAAGAAGGAAAATAAAATAGCTTTCATCAACATGCAGCTTTTGATTGTACTCTGTCATTTGCTTATTTTGCTCACTTTAAATATAAATTCCAATTACTGATTTTGAGAGTATATGTTTTATTCAATATCCATGAATATCTTGGCATTAGAGAATAATCACCGAAATCCTGAGGCTATATAAACCCAGTGAATGAAATTAAAGGACTGGATGTATGCATCTAACATGAATGAACAAAAGAAAAACTGAACGCTGATGAACACGAATAAAACAAAAAAATTACAATAACACTGACATCACTTGATGTTGGCCTTTTTAGTTAGAATTCTTCACAAGTTCGGTATAGATGGAGATGTAGATACAAATAGAGATTATGTGGTGGATATGGATATAGATTTCTCTCCCCAGGGCTTCTGTGGTGAACAAGAAGACCTGTTACAGTTGGTCTTACAGCTTTTCAAATGCCAATTTTGCAAAGAAATGCTGGTTCATACTCACAGTACTATTATGTACTCAACTAGCTCAGGATTTCTTGGCATTGACATGCTTACTCTCCATGGTTCATCCATATAGAGTCGACATGTCTCATGAACCTCACCCACAACTCTAAGTAGATAAACTGTGCAGAAAAACTGCAGTGGAATTAAACCAGATGAATATGAATGTAAAATGTAGACGGTCTCGATTTCAGCTTCTTTACTTATAAAATACAGATAGTAATAATTAAGCTTCATTAGTAATATACAAACTAGAATTAGTATGTTAAAAGAACCCGTCACGCAATCTGGCAGATAGTAAGTGCTCAGGACTCGTTAGCAAATAAACATTCACAAAACCTCCATAGCTATTCACGGTTTTATTTTATTAGACCTTTTTTTGTCACACCTTTTGTGTGTGATATTTTTGGTGCCATATTCTACAAAATAATAAGCTCCCTCAGGAACTATGAACTACTTAATTCAAATGCTTTCACATTGTCCAAACCAGAAGATTACAAGTGATTGATGCTCAATAATTATTAACCCAGTTGAATTTTATCTATTTGACTAAAGTCTAGGAGAGTGCTAATATGTAACATAGAGAGTAACCATTAAATATTTTTGGAGTAAGTATAGGTTCTTGAAAATGGTTATTCTGCATCATAAATTTTATATTTATTTTAGCTAATAATGTTACTGACTTAAGAAATACTTGACTTGGCAAATATATCTCCAACTATGATTTTTTGCCAAATTTGTTAAAATCTTAATACCATCCAAAATTCATGAGTCAACACTAATAATAATAATGATGATAGCAGCAGTAGGAACAACAAAACTACTCTTTACTTCCATCCAATTTTATTTGCATAAAGCACTTTGAAAATTCTAATCTGATGGAAGACTACAACTTTTAGGAAGAAAACAAGGCTCATGGGGTGCCTGGGTGGCTCATTCGGTTGGGCATCTGACTTCAGCCCAGGTCATGATCTCGCAGTCATTGGGTTCCAGCCCTGTGTCAGGATCTGTGCTCACAGCTCAGAGCCTGGAGCTTGCTTTGGATTCTGTCTCCCTCTTTCTCTGCCCCTCCCCAGCTCACGCTCTGTTCTGTCTCTCAAAAAATGAATAAACGTTAAAACAAAAATTAAAGGAAGAAAGCAAGGCCCAAGATCAAATAATTTATAAACCTCAGACCTGGTACTATAATCCACGTTGTTTTCTCTACCCTTATTGGAGTATAATTTTTTCCTTCTGCTTTTGTGGACTGTGTCTTTTGGGTAAACTACCTAGAGTCCCAAACCATAATTTGGATGCATTATATCAAGGGTTGTTTGGAATGCACACCTCAAATAAAAACCTGGCATTCAGCCTTACCTTCAGAGGAAAGAGAACTAAGAGAATACTCAAAAAGCAACTGAGAATTCACATAATCCATGTCAATTTAAACAGCCAAGTAATACCTGAGTATCAGAGTAGCCACTAGACTGATTTGTCACACTTCGATAACTTTGTTGGTAAGGATACAATAAGCTCAAGATAAGCTGTTACTCACGGCACAACATGAAGCAAAAGCTTTATTGTTCCTCTACCCTACACGTTCCAATGGCAGGTGATGCAGAGGTAACCCAGGTGGATGCTGTCCTCAAGTGTATCTGTTTCACCGCTAAGGGATACTGAGCTTTGACGAAAGGCTGCTGGTAAAGCTGCTTTACATTTGTTTGGAGGAAGAGGTTGTCATCACTCAGTAATGTAAGCAAATCTCTAGAAAGGAGGAAGACTTTACCATTATGGAGTAAATATAAATCTGCTCTCTGACCCAGATGTAACCCCTATGACTACTCTTTGCTTAGAAACGATCAGAAATGCCAGAATTATCTCCCCAAATCCATGTAGCTAAAATGTAGGTAACATAATTCCTGAGCCATTCCAGATACAGCTTTATGATTTTCAAAGACTAGGTGATTGCCGACATTTCTTTGATCTGTTACAGTGATGAAACAAATTAATTAGATTGTTTTCAGCAGCTCTTAGTAGATGTTCAAAAATGTGATAAATGTAATTAATGTAATTTAATACTATTGACAGTCAAGAGAACAAAATTTAAAATAGGAATTCCATAGGATAAAGGAAGAGAATCTACAAAAGGGACTCAATAGGACAAGGGAGTTAAGGGAAAAAGTAGTGAAGTTTATTGGGCACCTGTTTCTTACCAGCCATTATGCCTTATATTTGACTTTTTTTTTTCTTTCACAAGAACTATTTGAACTATAATCCACTGCCCCATCTGATAGATCAAAAAGACAAACAAGTTACAGCTATGTACGTTACTCAAGTTTACCAAGCTGGCAAAGAGCAAAATCCAAGGTATTTTCACTCTCAGATCCTATATTTATCCTAGGCTATCTTACCTGTGAAACTTGTATCTGTTGAGTTATTTGAATTAATTTGCTAAAACGCACTACAGAAAACATTATACTTCTGAATATAAAGGAAAGAGGAATTCAAAAGTCTTTCAACCTCCAATAGAATGGCAAAAGACTATCATCTGACGTTGAAATAAAAAGATTAAAATAGAACTGAATTTTGTAGCTTTGGACATTTTACTTCACTTTAGGTCAGTGACTTTAGGAATGACTTTGGATCTAAAATTGTTTTTTCAAATACATGCTGCATTTTGGAATTAGAAAATGTATTTGAAACTGAAAAAGGCATTGCTTTATATTTCAGCAGGTATACAATAATTAATATACAATAGACTTACAGCACTAAGAATGTGATAAGGTGTTAAGGGGAATAAAAGAGAATAAAAGGTTTAAGTCCCTGAGGTAGAGGGGAAGGAATAGTTCATGTTAAAAAAAGAAAATGTGCCACCAAAATAACCTTATTAGTGTTAACGATAGTGTTAAACAAATAACCCTAGATTGAATTCAAATTGTAAAAACAAATAAAAACCTAGGCTATAATTAAAGGTGTTTTGTTATAGTATTCTGTACCCAAATAAAATCAGTCATAACTAGAAAGAAGCAACCTATTTAAATAGCATTAATCATGTGGAGTAATATCATATTTAAACTATGGAAAATTGACATGGAGTTATTGATGCTTTTTTTTAAACTTGAAACTGATCAACAATTTTAAATGCTGTCAATTTAAAACAGCAGACCTTTTGGTTTTATTAGATATATTACTCTCTTTCTAAATATCTGATTTATAATTGAGTTGCCAATGGATGATGTAAATTTCTAAAACCGTTAAATCATTTCTGGTATATAGATTATTCTAAATTTACTTTTAGCTAAGGCATATGATAATGAAGAAAGAGCCACAAGTCTTTTATACAGTTTTCAAGAAGGAGGAAGATGCAGTCAAGCAAACTGTGGAAAAGATGATAAGAGATAGAATCAGAATGAATAATTTTCCTGTTGTACAAAGACTCATATTAAGTATAGGCATCCTGGGGGCCAATGAAGTGACTAAATTACTTTCCCCATAATATTTTTCCCTTAAAAAAAAAGGAAAATCAATGCATTTTTAAAGTCTGAAATGACAAAACTTGCAAATGGATTAGAGAATTCAGGATTCACTCTTTTAAGTTCAAAGGGACAGTAGTAATAGTCCTACTACTATTGTTTTCTTGCAATGTGTAAGACACGTTTTGACACTTTTTGCTCACATTTTGACACTTTTTGCTAAGTGCTGCTTTTTATAAAATAGCTTATTTAATATTCATGAAAATCATATAGGAGACATAGTATGAATATCTACATTTTATTAAAGAGAAAACCAAGATTTATAGAGTTCAAGCGCCTTGCTCAAGGCTGCATAGCTGGTAACAAAAACGGAAAGAAGAGGACAACAATCATGATTCGAAATCAGGTATATCTGAGTCTTGTACTTAACCTTGTATGCAGTGTTTCCTCCTTGAGAAATCAAAATGCTGAAACTCATCCACTCGTGCCCATATTCTTCTATACATCTTCTACTCTGATCCAATTCCCCACCATCTCAAACCCTTCTACTGAGACTTTGTGATCATCTGTTCTGGGTAGAAGTTTGTTAATATTTTCTGAAAATGTGTACTCTTTATGCCTCGAACCCCTCTTTTTTTTTTTTAAATTAAAGTATGGTTGGTCCCAAGGATACTACTCTTCCTATTGCTCTCTCAAAATGAGGCTCATTTTTTCTCTCCAATTCCATACCTCAGAGCTAGAAAATTGGGTTTGTATCACTTTCAAACTATCACTCCCCCTCTTTGCTGCAAAAAACTTTGCCCCTTGAGACTGAGACTCATTACGCTGGTGTTGTATCTCTTTAGTTAGGCGATAGACAGATGATGATGACAGATAGATAGATAGATAGACAGATAATAGATACACATACACACAGGCACACACAAACTTCATCCTTCTATTTGTTGTCATTTGCTGATATTCTCTCTATCCCCATATTTATGAAAATTTTATATCCTGGCCTATTTTCTCTTCATGTAAAATTTCTATTGTAATTTTTCAAGCCTTCACATTTCAAATAGTTAAAGCATCTAACATTCTCTTTCATTGACTGCCTCATCCCCAATTACCATTTTTCCAAATCCGCCTCAGGAACTTCCTCTAATGTTCACACCGATTTGATTTGATAGGCCTCTTATAAAACCTCAATTGCAAGCAGTTTACCAACTACTTTTGATTGTTGCTCCTGAAATTCTTTATATTTCTTGATTTTAAGACATTAAACCCAGGTTTTGTATAGACCAGTGCTTTCCAATGGAAATACAATGCAAACCACATATGTAATTTTAAATTTTTGAATGGTCAACTCTTTAAGAAAAAAAAAAGATGAAATAAACATATATGTTGATGAAATATATACAAAATATTATAATTTCAATATATAAACAATATAAAGATTACTGAGCTATTTCCTTTGGGAAAACTGGCATGCAAGTACATTTCAATTTGGACTAATCAAAACCAAGTGCTCAAGTATGGCCGCCATATTGAAAGGAAAGGTAAATACAGTAAATATTAATATTAATTACCAACAATTTTAAGAGTTAAATATGTGAATGCTACTATTGGCTCCATCATTTACAGATGGGAAAAGTGATAACCAGAGAAGTGGTGAGACTTTCCAGAGACTTTGCCACTGTTCCGTGGCATCCTTTGTGGGAGGGGAAAAAAAAAAGATTTCTCAGGATAAACAAATTTTGGAAAATGCTAGATTTTTTCCAAATGCTTTAAAATTCAAATGCATATTATAATACTTGAAATGAAAGATAAGAAATTCAGTATTTCCATAATGTATTTGACCACAGCATCCCTTTTTATAATAATTCTATCAACTTTGCTTAACTGTTAGATGGTGATCACATAAGTTACAGGGAGAACATATGCTAGTCAAACACATTTTTTTTCAAGTTGTCTTTATTCCATTTTGATTATACTACATCAATGCTCTTCATGACTTTTCTTTTTAAGTAAAAAAAAAAAATGACAGATTTCTGGTTTTAGCTTCAATAGAGAAGAGCTTCAAAGTTATCAAATCTGTCCTTACAAAAACAATAGAAAAGTCAGAATAAAGAAATCCAATGTTTCTTGATTCAATCAGAGAATTGATGCCATAAGCAAATCGCCATATTAAAATCTGGAGAGACAGACTAATACAGAAAATCACAGTTAAGATCAACTTATATAGTGCAAAGGTCACTGGGGCCATAAACAAGTAGAAAGACTCAAATGGTAATTTCAATGAATAACTTTTACTGAGTGTGAACTGGCATGAACATGACAGGCTCCTGGGGCCCCAGTTTTGGAAGATCCTTTTTTCATGGAACTTACTTTCAACACTCCATCAGCTGCTCAGGACACAGAGCTGTGAAAGATCTCCCCGGGGACTTGGCATGAGGAGGGGAGGAGTAATCACAATGAAATACACTCAGCATGTTTGCCATCATAGAGATCTACTTTTCAGGGGCAGAGACTTTACTAAGAGTCTTAACCCACATTGGCAGGGGCGGGGGGTGGGGGTGGGGGGGTGGGTGGAGGAGGGAAAGAACATCCCTCATTCCTATATCCTCCTATAACCTTTCTTGTCTTATGTAAGGTGGGGGGAAAGCTATATGGCTAAATCTACCTGTGAGATACAGGCCCACTAAAAGACTGAGATGTAATCTTGAAATTATAGAATGCTCCCCCTCCTCTAAACTTTAACACTGTATCAACAGTGCTCTACTGTAATAAAAGAAGATTGAGAGTGAAGTATCTGCAATGCCCTGGATCAATTTTAAAGAGAGTTATTAAGGAAAAGCAGACAACAGAGAAGACTAAAAGAGGGTTACTAAGAAACTGCTGCCTGTGACACCTACAGTTATAACAGTATAAAGTCAGGCCAATTGCTAGCAAGATTAGCCCAACATGTCACACTAATGGCTACTTACCTCAGTTTCTATTACCTAATACATTATGTCTCACTTTCAAAACAGAATTAGGAGACATCGTAAAAGGCAAGAATAAAAGGCACAGTCTGAAGAAACAAAGAAAGCATTAAATCAAACTCATGATGAGTCTTGCAAAGATAGAGGCAGAAATTGGCACTATACATCCACAAACCAAGGAACACCTGGAGATACCACAAGATGCCAAAGGAAAGGACGTATCCTCCCTGAGATGCATGAACTTGATCACCTAGAGGACAGTGCTTATTTGCAACCAATATTGATACGTTATTATTAAAGTCCATACTTGACATTATTGTTCAATTTTTCCATTGGGCAGTTCTATTAATTTTGACAAATGATAATGCCATGCATCTGCTACTACAGTATCACACAGAAAAGTTTTGCTGAACTAATAACCCCCTCCACTCCACCTACTCATCCCTCCACATATCCCCCTCAACCCCTGACAATTACTGATCTTTTTGCTGTATCCGGTTTTATGTTTTTTGTGATGTCATATAGTCAGAATCTTATAGCATAGCCTTCAAAAAAAATTTTTAATGTTTACTTATTTTTGAGAGACAGAGAGACAGAGAGACAGAGCATGAGCGGGAGAGGGGCAGAGAGAGAGGGAGACACAGAATCTGAAACAGGCTCCAGGCTCCAAGCTGCCAGCATAGAGCCTGATGTGGGTCTCGAACCCATGAACTGTGAGACTATGACCTAAGCTGAAGTCAGCTGCTTAACCAAATGAGTCACCCAGGCACCCCAACATGCAGGCTTTTCACACTGACTTCTTCCACTAATCATTAGGCATTGAAACTTCCTCCATGTCTTTTCAAGGATTGGTAGTTCATTTATTTTAATCGCTGAATAATAGTCCGTGGTATGCATGTACCATAATGTTTTTATCCATTCACCTATTAAAGGGAGCAGAGCAGGCATTTTTTATTTTAATAAAGTCCAAGTTTATTTGCTAATCCATTTTTGAGTTTTCTCGCATCTGTATTGAGGAGCATTATTGGTGTATAGCTTACCTTTCTGGTAACGTCTTTATCAGTTTTGTTTTTAGGGTGATGCCTCAGAGAATGAGGTTGAAAGTATTCCCTCTGTTTTACTTTTGGGAATATACTATAGAGAATTGCTATCATTTCTCTTTTAGATATTTTGTAGAATTCATAAGTGAAGCCATCTGGACCTGGTTCCTTTTATTTTTGGAAGGTCATAAGTTAGCGATCCAATCTTCTTAATAAATACAGGTCTTTTCAGATATCCTATTTAACCTTGTTTGAGTTTTGATACTTAGTGCCTTTCAAGGTATTTTTTATACCTTGGGTTCCCATAACAAATCATTACGGATTGGGTTGACTTAAAATAACAGAAATTAATTCTCTCATACATCCAGAGGCTAGAATTCAAAATAATATGTTTAGAGTTGGGGCTGAGACAGAGGTAGTTAATCCCTTTGTGTATAATTACCTATATACTGAGGGGTCTGAGGTAGACATAGCCAACCATGTGAAACAGAAAATCAGAGGAAAAAAAAATCTATCTACAGAGTGAAAAAAGAATGAGAATACTGATGTGTGTGTGTGTGTGTGTGTGTGTGTGTGTGCGTTTATTTTTTTTCCAGTCCTATTCTGTAATCGGTCGCATTGTTGCCCTTCAATTCCACAAGATAACCAATTATTCTCTTATTATTTTAACTTTAGGAATTCATTGGGCATTGAGGATAGGGTCTGTAAACCTTACAGACAAAAATATCTTCCTTTAAGGATCTTATAACTGAGTGTGCTTGACTTTCCTTGCTACCTTCCAGTCATGCTGGTCACCACACCTCCCCTCCCCCCCCCCCCGCCCCACCCCCAGCTCCCAGTTTCTTCAGTATAAAAGTTTCCCTCTATCTTCGGATTTGGGGGACACTTTTACCCCTGTGCTTGGGATACATTCATGAATACATTCTAACAATGTGTTTTGTCTAGCAAAAACAGACTCGGGGTGCCTAGGTGGCTCTCTTGATTTCGGCTCAGATCATGATCTCCCAGTTCATGGGATCAAGCCCCACATCAGGCTCTGTGCTGACAGCATGGAGCCTGCTTGGGATTCTCACTCTCTCCCTCTCTCTCTGTCCCTCCCCTGCATGCTCTCTCTGTCTCTCAAAATAAATAAACTTCAAAAAAAAAAAAAAAGAAAAAAAGAGTAAAGAAAAAGCAGACTCGAGTCAGATTTCTTTATATCAACACCTGTGAAGGGCAGAGAAGGAAGCAAGATTGGGAAGAAGAAGGAAATGAGCTGTGATGCAGTTCAACCAGGTCTCAGCCCACCCCAAGGGAATATCTACAACTGGAGTGGCCCTTAGGCTTATACCATGCTGGAGTGAGCTGTTGGCAATTTATACTCCTGAGCTGACCACTCATCAGAGAGGGCTTCCCCTGAAAGGACATGTGAACTTGACTGAAGCAGCATTCTTCAGCTGACATATTTTCCAGAGAAGGCCAAGACTTGAGATCTGACTTCCAGCCACACTTCCAGCACTTGGGAAATAAGTTCTTCATTCTTTAAGGGAAATCTGAGTTGGACTACATGCCTGTACCCCACCTCAATTTATCTACATATCTCAGCATTCCTGACCCCAAATACACACCACTATACCCTAGGCCAGACTTCTCTATCATATATGCTAAATGCAAGCTACGTATATTGTTTGTTTTCTTACAACTTAAAAAATGGTATTATTTCTTTCTCATTAAACTACAAGCTCTGTGAAGGCAAGGATCGTGTTTGTTTGGTTCATCACTCTTATGTCTAGAATTAGTAAATGACCTGGCATAGTGTGGGGCTTACTATATGTCTGTTTACTTCATGTTGAACAATTTAACTTATACTGTTGACAATTTTTCTCATTTGGCTACATCAGAATTGATAGAACATAAAAGTCAACTCTCCAGCCTTTCTATATCTAAATTAGATTGAGAAAGTCTACGTATTTATAAAAGATAATGGAAGCCACCCTGGTATTATCATGTTAAAGCTTCGTCAATACTGAAGAACACTGTATCAAAGGGGCACCTGGATGGCTCAGTCGGTTAAGTGTCTGACTTCAGCTCAGGTCATGATCTCACAGTCCGTGGGTTCGAGCCCTGCATCAGGCTCTGTGCTGACAGCTCAGAGACTGGAGCCTGCTTCAGATTCTGTGTCTCACTCTCTCTCTGCCCCTCCCCTGCTCATGCTCTTTCTCTCTCTGTCTCAAAAATAAATAAAAACATTTAAAAAAATTTAAAAAAAGAACCCTGTATCTAAGACCCAATATAGCTGTAAAGGAACAGTGATACTAAGAAAAATATCTTCATCTACTTATAAAAACCACAAAATTCATCTTGTGTATACCTAGATGTTACTGGTATCATCTTGTCTTTTATAATCTATATAAATTATCTCAAACTGCCTATCTCAGTTCTGGTGGAAAGTGAAAATCTCTTGGCAAAATTTCCAAAATTTCAGGGAATTTAAAATCTCACATTCACTTTGTTGCTACAAGTTCTTGTAGCAGCTAAAATCTTAACCACTAAGGCGTCTCTCATCTCATGGTTGATTTTTTTCCCATCTCTGTAAGAAACACAGAAGTGAAACCCATCTCCTCTGCTTAAATGTCTTCCAGAAGATATTTGTGAATATCCAACTTTATCAAGGTTTGGACAACAGAAATTGTATCACAAAATGTAAAAATAACAGTACTGGGTACACTGTTCAAGTCTCAAGTGGCAGGACAGATATGTGTTGAGATCTGGCATTTATTCACCTTCTACTTACTTAATGGCTTAATACCAAGGACAGAAAAAGACACCTCTATCTCTCTGCCTCTGGTTCTATCTTTGTCTCTTTTTTCTGCCTGGCCTTCTATGGCCTGACACTATAAAATATGTTAGAATTTATTAAATAAAGTATAATTTTTGATACTTTATATTTTTCTAGATGGTGCATTTTTCTTCCCTTAAATTAACAATTAACATATGCTTCCAGAAATCTCTCGGTTTTCTAAATTTCGTTTTAAACATTTTGTATACTTTAACAATACATTTCTGGTCACTGTGGTCTTTCTATTTATTAAAATTAAGCTCTTGGAAGGATAAAATAACAGTGTTACTTTTTTAATGCAAGTTGCATTCACAAGACAGTGCTGTATGTTTGTAGATGTAAATGGCTTCAACTATATGTTTTAAGTCATGGACACGACCCAATTAAGATTAATGCTAATATAGGAGAGATGGGCATCTGGACCTGTCAGGAAATTTAGCAGTGTCTCTAGCTAAAGAAATGTCCAAATCAATCAGCCACACAATACCATCATAAACTCACAAGGAGCTAACCTAGAAAAATTCCCATTAATAATTACTAGTGCACACTTGGCTATAAATCTTCATGTGGAACTTCTATTCACATGCAAAACATAGAACTGTTCTTCTATAGATCTTAGTTTTATGGAATAGACTGAGATCTAATCTAGAGCTACTATCCTCAGATGTCCACTCTTAGAGTTTTATAGGGAAAGTCCCATACCTAGGTACTATCAAAACAAAATGAAGTGAAATAAAACCAATGCATGCTATCGAGGTCTTTTCATTTTTAAACTCTGTATAGCCTACTAAATTCCTTACTAATGCCCATGCAAAATCTTGGTCAAATTCTATCTTTGAATGTGACCTTTATTCTTTCAAAAAGAAGCCCTCACTGAGCATTATACTAGGCCTCTAGAACTATAGTAAGTCTGCAGTTGAAATAAATGTATATGTATGTATGCATATATGCATATATGATTCTCCTTCATAGATGTTTGCCATATGAATAATTTTTCTCAATATACAGCCTGTATTATTTTACTCTACTCTCTGTAGTTAAGCAATTAAGCTTTAGGGATACTTATACAACTCAACACCAAAAAATAAAACAATAATAATTCAATTAAAAATAGGCAAAAGACATGAACAGTCATTTCTCCAAAGAAGACACAATACAGTTGGCCAACAACACATGAAAGATGTTCAACATCACTAATCATCAAGGAAATGCAAATCAAAACCACAATGAGATATCATCTCACACATGTCAAGTGGTTGAAATAAAAATCACAAGAAAAAACAAGTGTTGGAGATAAGGTGGAGAAAAAAGAACCATCATGCCCTGTTAGTAGGAATACAAACTGGTGCAGCCACTGTGGAAAATAGTATGGAGGTTCCTCAAAAATAAAAAATAGAATTACCATATGATCCAGTATCTATCTATATACATAGTATACATATATATATATGTATGTGTATATATGTATATATACATGTATACATGTATACATATATATATATGTATGTGTATATATGTATATATACATGTATACATGTATACATATATATAAAATAGAATATTGCTCAGTCATAAAAAGAATGAAATGAAACCTGGCCATTTGCAACAGCATGGATGGATCTAGAAAGTATAATGTTAAGTGAAATAGAGAAAGACAAACACCATATGATTTCACTCATTTGTGGGATTTAAGAAACAAAACAAATGAACAAAGTAAAAAAAGAGACAAACCAAAATCCAGACTCTTAACCACAGAGAATAAACTGATAGTTCCCAAAGGGGAGGTAGGTGGAGGGATGGGTGAAGTAAGTGAAGGAGATTAAGAGCACACTTATCTTGATGAGCACTGAGTAAATATTGAATTGTTCAATCACTATATTATACACCTGAAACTTACATAACATTGTATGTTAACTTTATTGGAATTAAAATTAAAAAAAAAAAAAAAAAAAACAAGGTCAAGGTCTCAGTTTCCTTGACTCTCATGCTACTAACTCAGCCTGCTTTTATTTTTCTCCCTGAAAATTGTAGCTGAATACCTGCTTCCTCCAATTAGACTATGAGGTATAAATTCAGTTTTATCAAGAAATACAGAATATACTATGTACAAAACAGGTATTCTGGTGGTTTTCATATACCCTACTTCACTAGTTCTAATTTTAACATCTCAGAAATCATATGGATTACTTAACTCCTATTTCTTGCTGTCTCTAAAATAAGCACTAATATGTTTTTGTTCTAATGTATTTATGTCTTTTTTTTTTATTTCAAAGGTTTTATTGATAATCACTTGGGAGAAAACAGTGAGTGATTTTAAGAGTCTGGAAAGCTAAAAAATCTTAGAAATCTTACATTCACAATTTTGTTGTTTAGATGCTCTTGAAAGTTGATAGTTATATAATTTTTATCTTTTGATTCAGAACATGAAATTATTTTAAACATCCCCCATAAGAGAAATTTAGCTACTATCAAGACAAAATTAAGTGAGATAAAGCCATGCATGCTATAGAGGTATTTTCATTTTTAAATGAAAAGGATAGGATACACTGGTTAATATTTCTTCCATTGGTGATAATCTCAAGGTAGTAAGTGAGTTTACAGGGCTGGGTGACAGTGAATTTATACGGTTCTTTACCCAATATACTCTCTGCCTATATAATTGTCCTGTTTGAACTTTAAATCTGTAGCATTTCTAGGGGGGCCTGGGTGGCTCAGTCAGTTAAGCATCCGATTTCGGCTCAGGTTATGATTTTCTATGCTGACAGCTCAGAGCCTGGAGCCTGCTTCAGATTCTGTGTCTCCCTCTCTCTCTGCCCCTCCCCCATCACATCCCCCATCACTCTCTCTCTCAAAAATAAATAAAAAAACATTAAAAAAATTAAATTTGTAGCAATTCTGTTTGACCAGATTTCCACTTGTAACATTTTGGACTTTCTGAAGATTTTGTGTGTGTATTGTTTTCTGACACTTCAAAGGACATAAATTATGAGTGAAAGCTGCCATTATGCAAGAAGCCCAGCAGACATTGTGGACAACCCATTTTCTTGTTGGGGAAAATGTTTTTCTAACTGGTTAAATTGTTGACATTTTTTTTACATACATGGCTCTGCTACGACAGAGGGGGCATCTAGCCCAGTCAGGATATTTGAATATTGTCTTTAGAGAAAGAGATGGCCAGTTCCTGAACACCTGAACCAGCTGGCTACGGCCGTCATGAATTCAAAGAACATACTTAATAAGCTATGTTCCTCTCCTTTTTAGAACAAGGCAAGGAAAGTTGGATGAACATATGTTGAAAGCTTTTGTTGTGACAGGTATCGTACTAAGCATTTTAACCTATATTTTGTTGAATAATCAAAAACCTCTAAGAGAGTTATATACTTTTAGCATTCCCAATTTATAAATGTGACAACCGAGGCTTAAAGATTAAATAACTTGCCTAAGCTGATTCAAAGAGCCAGTAGGTGTGATTTTTACCCAGGATTATGGACTAGCCAACTCAGTTCAAGAATTAGTTTTGCTTCACAATCAAATCGTAATGTTTCTCTGAATGTAATGAAATCTCCCTTCTTTTCTTGGGTTAGGTATTGCTTCTTCTTTGTGTGTTAGTGACACCTTTCTGACTGTATCTCACGATACTTAAGTCTCTTCAGTGCTTTGCTTTATAAACTCTGCATTTTGAGAACTATATATGTCATTGATATCAACAACATTTAATCTCCCTACTCCTTTGTCTTCACATAATGAATTAATATATGTAAATGATGATGATGATGATGATGATGATGATATTATTGCCACTGCTGTTTTTGTTATTTTTTATCCCTATTACAATTAGATAAACGTTTAACATTGAAGGTTAAGTGTAGGAGAATATACAGTGAACTAGATTAATGATAACTTATTGTCTGAATACCTACTCTGTCTCAGGTTCGGCACTAAGCACTTTCATTAATATTTAATATAACTTCACAATAACCATGAAGTATATACCATTGTCTTTATCACACAGATTAGGAGACCAAGAATTAGAGAGAATAAGTAACTTTCCCAAGGTCAGTGCTAATGAATGGTACAGCTAAGTTTCCAACCCACACACTATGTCTACAAAGCCCACCCATGTCTTTGTGTGGTTGTAAACTGAAAACACCTCTGGAAACAGAGGTTGTATTGTATCCACAATTACGTGTACACAGTAAGTTCTGAAGGAAGTCACTTTTTGAATGAATAAATAAGAAACACCTGACTTTACTGTGAGTTCTTATTTATCATTAGGTATATTTAGTAGATCTTCTTGGTCTCAATTTGGTAATCTAAAAAGTATAGGGTTGTCCTGAGTAACTACAAAAGTTATTTTCAGTTATAAATGTTTTTTTTTTATTTTTTTAATGTTTTTATTTATTTTTGAAGGAGAGAGAGAGAGAGACAGAACATTAGCAGGGGAGGAGCAGAGAGAGAGGTGGACACAGAATCAGAAGCAGGCTCCAGGCTCTAAGCTGTCAGCACAGAGACTGATGCGGGGCTTGAACCCACAAAGTGTGAGATCATGACCTGAGCCGAAGCCGGGCGCTCAACCGACTGAGCCACCCAGGCGCCCTAAATGTTTTTTTTTTTTTTTAATATTTATTTATTTTTGAGAGAGAGGGAGAGAGATACAGAGCATGAGCGGGAGAGGAGCAGAGAGAGAAAGACACAGAATCTGAGTCAGGCCTCAGGTTTTGAGCTGTCAGCTCAGAGCCCAACGCGGAATTCGAACCGATAAACCGTGAGGTCATGACCTAAGCTGAGGTCGGACACTTTAACCAACCGAGGCACCCAGGTGGCCCTTCAGTTATAAATGTTTGATTCTACTCCCACAGGGCATGTATCTCTTTATAACATAGAAGTAAATGCATAGCTTTATTGAAAAGACAAATTTCAGCAGGATCCTTTCAACACATTCTCTTTTACAATTTGGATCTTCTACTTCATTCTCATAATCATGGAGTTGAAATTCAGAGAGATTCAAATAATGACATACCCTTTCTTCCCTTTGAATCCATGTAATTTACTCCAAGAAATCCGTTGGCTGTCCTATTTTTGAAGACCTGAAAGGATAGTCTTCTAAAATGGTATTGTGGAGCAGCTTATTATGTTTTGAGTGCCTCTCATGCCCGCATTTCTTCTAAGGAAAATTGACCATATGTGTTCCTTACTTTGGCTTGGCTTAGCTGACTAATGCTGGGGATCTGTCTCAAGGACTACTGATTTACAGATTTGCCAGTGGCCTCATGACAACCAGACAGGAGAGCTATACTTGACCAAGATCAGTAGCAATGACCAACTAAATGAGATTTCTCTCTCTTGCATCTTCAAATAAAATATGCAAATATGCACAGGATGGTTCAGATCATTAAAGGCTTTAGGAAAAACAGAAACACGGGTAGAGAATAAAGTGCTAGAATGTCACAGAGGAGAACAGAGTTCCGTATAGTCTTTCTTCCGTGATGGTAGCTGCTATTTAGCTGTTAGAGGTACTTCCCCATCATTATTCATGCCTAGATTGTGGTAACTTTTCTCCCGGTAGTGCTAGGTTTTTAGCAATCTCTCTTTTCCATCTGTCTCCATAAATCTTGACCATAATATTCCCTTTCTAAGGGAACCTGAGAATGTTGAAGTCTTCATAATCTGAAAGAACATGACTAACATGCACGACCTCCTTGGCATAGCCTGTTTCTCTGCTTAAGGCCCCTCATGCTTAGGTAGTCAACTCTTTTTTTTATAATTTTTTTTTTTTTAACGTTTGTTTTTGAGACAGAGAGAGACAGAGCATGAACGGGGGAGGGGCAGAGAGAGAGGGAGACACAGAATCGGAAGCAGGCTCCAGGCTCTGAGCCATCAGCCCAGAGCCCGACGCGGGGCTCGAACTCACAGACCACGAGATCGTGACCTGAGCTGAAGTCGGACGCTTAACCGACTGAGCCACCCAGGCGCCCCGGTAGTGGACTCTTTAAATTAAATCTTTCCAACTATCATAATGTTTATCTCATTTACTTTTGCACTTTGTGTAGAGGTAGAGAATATATCCTGGGTGTTTCTTAAAATAATTCTTTAGGTACTTCAATAGAATGGTTAATGATTTTTGGCTCAAGGCTCAATCAGAAGATGTTCTTTTAGTTTTAACTCATTTTCCAACCCTTTTAGATAGGTTACCTTAGTTTGTCCCAACCACCTTTAATTTATCCTTTTGCTCTAAGCTTGATTGCTTTTCTTCTAGATCCTACAACACGTGAAGAAATTTAAATTTTAAATATCTATTTCTAGGGGCAACTGGGTGGCTCAGTCGGTTAAGTGTCCGACTCTTGGTTTTGGCTCAGGTCAGGATCACATGGTTCATGTGTTCAGGCCCTGTGTCAGGCTCTACACTGACAGCGTGAAGCCTGCTTGGGATTCTCTCACTCTCCTCTCTCTCCATCCTTCCCCCACTCATGCTGTCTCTCAAAATAAATAAATAAAGGTTTAAATATCTATTTCTAACTAGTAAAGAAGGCAAAAGTCTCTGTAAACTTCAACCTTGTAATTCATACGTAGTCTGGAACTATTTACATAAGTTTTTAGTCAGGGAGCCCCACTCACTTAACAGGTCAATAAGTGTGTGTTCTCCTCTGCCTAAAACCCAGCATACTGACTCCACCATCCAATTGGAAGAACTCCAGAAGCAAAGGCACATATTTATGAATAGTCAAAACAAACAAACAAACAAACAAATAAATACATAAATAACAATACATGGTGCTTACCAACAATAAAAGTTAACTGCTTTCACTTGTACATTTTCCAAACACTTCAGTTCTCATTCTGGTTTAAATTGCAATTTTTGTTTTCTGGTGGTTGACCATACTTATTCAGTTAAATTTCTAATCCTATTGGCTGTTTTTTTGTCATATATTTTGATGGAGTATGTGGGTGGAAGTATGAAGAACGTGTTTGTTCATGAAAGTATGTATAAGGGTGTATTTGTGTGAGTGTCAGAGAGGGAGTTTTTCAGCCATGAATATTTCTTTTTCGTTCATTAGGTACCTTATGATTATACTGAATTCTTTTGTTGACAAGCAGACCTTTGATATTCAAAGTGTGGTGCTTGGACCAGCAGCATTGGTTTCACATGGAGCTTGTTAGAAGTGTAGGATTTTGGTGTCAAACTCAAATGTGCTGAATGAAAATTAGTGTTTTCACATGATCATCAGATGATTTGTATGTACAATAAATTTTGTGAAGTACTTCTTTCTAGCATTCCTGTAACTAATGTATCCGTGTTATAGTTATTGTTTTATTCATTATTATTATCTTTCTCTGTCATTTTCTTGCATTTTGAACTACATCATCATAGATTGTCCTATCTGGGTTTTCTTTAGACTGCAAATTCTCAGTACACCTAAATTCTCAATAATGCCCTGTATTCTGGGTTTATCTTATTTTCATGATCATTGTTGCAACCAGCATTTCTCTTGGACACCTTACCTTTTAGAATGATATTTTAGGTTTCAAAAACATTTATGAAGATTACCAGGCATCGGGGCCCAATTCCATTACTGATCATATGTGTGTGTCATCTTGATCCTATTGATTCAGATAGCTATACTCTTCAAACTTATTTGATTCTGTGTATTTATGTGTGTCTAGCCTTTTTAGTTAATTCTACAAAAAAGATAGTTCTCTCACAAGAAATAAATTTGATTCTTCTTAGTTTATTATTTCTATTTTTAACTTCTTAGTTCTTGGAACACAGTGGAAGAGGAGGCCTCGGGATTAAATCCCTCTTCCACTCCTTTTAAGCTAAATAGTCTTTGGGAAATTAACTTCTCTTAGTGCCATATCTTCAAAATTGGCAAAGTAATGTATTTTATTGTGAGGAGGAAATGAGCTCTGTAAAGCACCTAGAAGAGCACTTTGCACACAGTTGGCTCTCAAAGATGGCAGGACCTTTTGCTTTTTCTCACACAGATGCAGAATAAGAAAGAAAATGTCTAAGTTTCACACATTGCTGGCTCATCCTGAACTGTTGCAGACAAAGAGTTTGGCGCTTCAGCTATTTCCTGGCTGCCATATTGTCTAGATTCCATATTGCTGTTAATGACCTAAGGACTCCTTTATTCACTACATCCCCCCCCCCCCCAGCTTTCCTGAATTCCAAAAGGTGGCAGTTATATGAGGCATGAAAACAAAGTTTTGCTCAGAAGCTTAATGAAAATAAGAGAATATGACCAAGGGAAACCTGGAGTATGATGGGAAACTTACACATATTTGCATCTCCTTTCAGAGTTTATTCAATCAGTTAGTCTAAGACTCTAGTGTGTGTGGGGTGTCTTTTTGTTTTGTTTTTTGTTTTGTTTTGTTTTGTTTTTGTTTTTGGGGCAGGAATGGGTGTCTTTAACTTATTGATCAAAGAAGAATAGACAATGAGAAGTATTAAAGACAGATAGTGCCAGTCAGTTCATTTATCTATTGTATCACTACAGATGTTAATAAGTCCTTGGTAAACAGTATCTTAGACCCTGTGTATACAACAGTGATAAAAGCTTAGATAACATTTCTCTTCTCATGGAACATAAATTCAGGTGAGCAAAAATAGATTATTTACAAATTAAAAGACAAAATATATAATTTCAGGGAGTGATAAGTGTTATGAGGAAAATAAAATAATGCAATGTGGATTTTATGCAAAACTGTTTATATTCTCCAGCTTTCCCCGTATCAATGTTCTTTGCAATATGGCTTAGCATTTCCTCCCATCAGTAGGTATGGTCAATTTGCCCATCTTTTGATTCTGGGTTGGCTTTGTGACTTATTTTGGCAGGAGAATATGGCAGAAATGACCGTGTGCCAATTCTGTGGATGAGTCTCCAAACCTCTCATGTGCTTTTACTAGCTCTTTTGAAACAAGCCTGGACTAACCTTCTGGAAAATGAGAAACATATGGCTCAAACATCAACATTAACCCATGCGTCAGCAGAAAAGATATCACTGGTAAGATAAGCAAATATCTAATCATGTGAGTTACTTTGGCCTTTTTGAGGACTTTGACTAGTTAAGATTTAAGGAATATGAATTAAAGAGGTCACGCATATATCTGAGGTCAAATCATTTTCTTGCAGTTCATGATGGCTACTTGTGAATCTGACTTGGCTACTGCAAATCTATCAATAAGGTGAAGAGAATATTCTTTTGCGGTATTATGGAGACATAAAACTTGAGCAGCACATTTAATTCCAGAACTAAAAGTCACCATGGAGTTATAATTTCTTTTGATTAAAAAGACAGCAATTTCCAGAGACATGCTGTGAGTGCTCCTTTCCCTGGACGTAAAGTTTGGCATCATTAGGATGATCTGGGTGATGTGATTATGGTTGATGATGCTGTTGTTGTGAGATGTGTGGGGCAGTCCCCACTGAGCTTATTTCAGGAGGTTGCCTCTAATTCAGAACTCTGTACTAAACTCAGCTAGCTAGATATTAATCCTCGGCAATTAGAATAGAATAATTAATGCTTTCCAAATTTGTCACATGACCTGAAATCATCCAGCTTGCATGGCTGAAAGGCTGTATTTAACCGATGTATTTCCAAAGGAAAGCTCTTGTGTAGAATCACAGCTGGGAAGTCTGGCTGAGACGTCAACGTGGAGTGATTACAAAGCGGTATGAATGCCTTATGGTAATGGATCATCTTGTTTTAGGACCACAGTATGTACTCAGATAGAATAAACAGAAAATGATGAAAATTAAAACCCCATCTTTTAAGTTTCATTTACCTAGCTTGACTGAAGCATACTGGTCAGCAGTTCAACAAATACTCATTGACTGTGTACTAGGAGCCAAGCACCAGAGAAAACAAAACGAAAAACAGAAGTTCTGTCTGTTCAGACTCTATTTGGAGAGAAACATATAAACAGGTGATTTAAAAAAAAAAAAAAAAAGGGCAGGGACGCCTGGGTGGCTCAGTCAGTTCAGTGGCTCAGGTCACAATCTCACTGTTTGTGAGATCAAGCCCTTGTGTGGTGTTCCTTGCTGACAGTACAGAGCCTGCTTGGGATTATCTTTCTCCCCCCTCTCTAACCCTCCCTCCCTCTCTCTCTCTCTCTCAAAATAAATAAATAAGATTAAAAAAAAAAAAAAAAAGGTTCCTTTAAAAAAAAAAAAAGGTGAGGCACCTGGGTGGCTCAGTCCATTAAGCATCCAACTTCGACTCAGGCCATGGTCTCCCCATTCCGGAGTTGGTAGACCCGGGTTGGGCTGGTGCTGACTAGCTCCGAGCCTGGAGCCTGATTCAGATTTTGTGTCTCCCTGTCTCTCTGCCCCCCCCCCCCCACTCAAAATCTCTTTCTCTCTCAAAAATAAATAACCATTAAAAATAAAATTAACATAAAAATTTTTAAAAAGGGCATGGTAAGTGCAGTCATAGAGTTATAGATGCAGTTTGCTGCCAGTCTAGGAAAGAACATTTTTATTCATTTGACCTATCTTTTTTTTTAAAGTTTATTTATTTTGAGAGAGAGAGCGAGAGAGCACACATGTGAGTGGGGGAGGGGCAGAGAGAGAGGGAGACAGAGGATCTGAAGCGGGCTCTGTGCTGACAGCAGAGAGCCTGATATAGGGCTCGAACTCACAAACTGTGTGATCATGACCTGAGCCAAAGTCAGATGCTTAATGGACTGAGCCACCCAGGTGCCCTTCATTTATTTGATCTTTCTTTAAAGCAGAACAGAATACAGGGCAATTTTAAAAATTATATTACCATATAATATTTCTAAATTTTGTTAGTATGATAAAAATACTAGGTGTACTTCTTAGCTTTAGTACAAGACTATCAACCCTGCTACCAGTTTTTAGGATAAAGTATTTCATATTTAATCAGCAAAATAAAAATATCAGTTCTTCAGATTCTTGATAGAACTTAATCTCCAATTATGTACTCCTCAGTTCTTGTCAAATGCCCAGCTGAGAGAAATGATAATTAGGGAACATAGCTTAAGGGACATGAAATATATGCCTTAATATAAATGGCCAACATTCCATGACTTATTATATAATTGGCTTCTACAGGATATTATTCATTACTACGATGCCTCTGAATAATAATCACCATATCTCTTTGGAAAAGGATGGATCTCATGAATATTTCAAAGACTGAATTATTAAGCATTAGCAAATAAGTTGTCAACAGCTGAGCCATGAAATACTTGCAAAAATGTAGTGATTTTTTTTCATTTGTTAAAGCTTAATCTTTTGTCATATATTTTCAAATGAATACCTATGGCCATCTAGAAGACCTCTCTAGTCAAGCTGATTTCAGAAAAAAAATACAGAGATTTCTGATTTGTCTTGCATCCCTACTGCATTCAAAGCCACATAATGACTAGAAATACCGTTATTTTTTGCATTGGCGTACTATTTTCCTATAATATAAATGCAACTGACGTGATGCCGGAGACTTAGAGCAATGGTTCGCAAAATGTAGTTTGAGATCAACAGCATCAGTGTCACTGGGAACTGTTAGGAATGCAAATTTTTAGCCCTCCATCTACTAAATCTGAAACTCTTGAGGTGAAGTCTGCTATTACGTGTTTTTTATATGCTCTCCCCAGTGATTAAGATGCACACTGACATTTGACAACACTGTACGGTCATCACTGTGGGCTCAGCTGAAGGGCAGTAATGCATGTTGACATCTTATGAGATAAAGAGATGAACAAAAGACAAAAAACAGTGAGAGATGTAATCCATCTCAATTTCAGGCAGGCCTTCGATACCTTTCCAAATTATAGTTACATCAGCAACATCAGAAAATAAGATCATCACTCCACAGAATTTAGATGGATAAAGATTTGCCTTCAAGGACATAGTTAAGTTAGGATTTATCCTAATTCCTTACCCAAATTCATTCCCTTCTAGAAAGATGTAGACTACTTAATTAAATGCCTAAAATAAATATGTACCACAATCTCTATGCTTAACCTTGGACTAGGTGAAGTTCTAGAATTGGCCTGTGTCCTACATATACAAAATTATCTAATAATTTAGCTCCCAGTGTCAGTACCCTATTCTCCTCCACTCTCTACTTTGCCCCATGATTCAAAATGTTATATTGTTTCTGGGAGATTTTATATACCTCATTCTAGATGATGTGCCTTAAAAGAGGTAGGCTTTCTCCAGATTTGTAAGATGTGTCTATCATAAATAACATCAATTTCTGAAATGGCCATCTTTTAGACTCTCTGAGCCATAGTTTCCTCAACTGGAAAAATATTTATGGCATCCTTTCCTTTGACTGTATTGAGTTATTAAAACCCAATAAACATTATATAAGTGATTTATGTCCTTTAAAATATTAAACATAAGGAACACAATAATAGCAATGACAAGTATTATTACAATACTAATAATGGCTTATGTCATGCTAAATCTCTATTTGTCCAAAGTGTATTTTTGGGCATCTATTGCATCCTTTTGCAATAACTGAATATTTGTGTCCACCTCCCCCAAATTCTTATTGAAACCTAACCCCCAATGTGATGGTATTTGGAAGTAGGGCATTTGGGAGTTCATTAGGTTATGAGGGTGGAGCCTTCATGAATGGGATCAGTGCCCTTATAAAAGAGACCCCAGAGAGCTCCCTTGCTCCTTCTGCTGTGTGACGACATAGCAAGAAGATACCCAGAAAGTACGTCCTCACTTGACACTGACTCTGTTGGAACTTTGATCTTAGACTTCCCAGATTCAGAACCATGAGAAAGAAATATTGTTTACGCCACCCAGTCTCTGGTATTTTTGTTATAGTACCCTGAGTAGACTAAGTCTAGTCTCCCAGCAAGAATTTCCTCATCCTTCTTTGTTCCCCTAATGCTCACTTCTTGTTTTATTGTGACATGTACCCACAACTAGGTCATCCTGATAAGCTGGAAAACAAAACACATTGATATTTAAACAGGAACATTGAAGGCAATGGCCATCTGAATTTAAATGATGAAATAAAATAAAGGAATTTTTAAAAGGGATAATCAAGGGTTTGCCAAATATAGGAACTGAGAGAAACTAGGGGAAAGAGAAGCCTACAGAATAAATGAATGGGTCATATAGGTCTATTGGTAAGTCATAAGGGCAAATGCCGGAATAGAATTTATATTATTGAATTGGATAAAGCTGCTCATTGTATTTTGTATTAAACATTCCACAGCAAGATATTAAATTTGTATACTTTCATAAATTAATCTTGAGAACTTTAAAGGATCCTATTCTCTCTACAGAATCATCTTTTTTCATCTGTTTACAGATTCAAGAGAAAAGTAAATATAACAAAGGTAAACAAATGTAGGGACACAAAATCCTCTTCAATCAGAACTACTGAGTGAACTCTAGTCATTAATGGAAAGTGGCTGTCTCTCACTTCTAAATGAGTTAAAACTAAAATAGAGCAAAATGTGTCCATTCAGGCCAACCTTCTTTTTTATTTACTATTTTCTCCTTGATCAGAATTAAATAAATGCTTCAATTTTTTTCTTCTGAATTAATCCCTTATGTAAGTGACTGGATTGGATGAAATCTTATATTAACTCCTAAGGATCTGATATCTTTCTTAATTCAGCTATTACTTCCATTATTGTATCCTTCATTATCCTTTCCTTGTTTTTACCTTTACCATTATCCTGTCCTATGTTTTTACTACTCCCCCACCCAAGAAAGAAAAAGCAGTATAATTTCATCTCAAAGTTCTGAATGGTAACAATAAGCAAATGTTTGTTTCATTTTGTTTTTATTTCTAGAATGTCAGGAAAAATAAAAATCATGAAAGATATTTTGGTGGGATATGGGAGAGAACCTAGTGATCACCACTTGTAAGAAATAATTACATACAAGTCACAATTGTGAGGCCTATGCCTTTAAATATGTTAAAAGAGAGCAAAATCTCTTCCAGATGTCTTTGAATTCTACCTTCCTAAAAGCAGGAGGAGGGACATTAACTTGTAAAATGTCTCCTAGCTTTACAATTCAAAGAGGTAGATGACATTATCAATATATTCCAAAGAATCCTTGCCTGAAAAGATAGAATTGAGTCATATACATAAAGGCATGGTTTAGTGAAATCCAATTGGTCACAGACCTCTATGTGTGACAGCCATGGCTATGGCCATGAGCTGTGATGTTTTAAACAAAGAATCAATGGCTGGCTGGCGGCTGGTAGAATTCAGGAAAGAAAAGAAACAATATCTAGGAGAAAAACATCTTTCCAATAAAATCATCTGCTCAGAAATAGAAAATGCTCAACAATCCTGGCAAAATACATTGCCTTTCTCTAAATGTTTAAAATTCCTGCTATACATGTAAAAGAGTAAAATATATTACACTGCATGTTAAAAAAACAAACAAACACGATTTTTAGAAGAGGAACTGCCAGTCACTTGATATAGTAGCCAATGATAATTTATTTATTCCCTTACAAAGACTTCACACATCACTACCTAGATATTTAGAACCCAATAGGCCATTCACTCCATTCCTTTGAAGAGATAGACTATCTAACACTCTACAATATACCTCTTGATGCTTTTCTCTGATTGCTTAAACTTTGTTGTTAATGAAGGAATATCCAAAATATTCCCAGGGAACCTCCTCAAGAACCAACACAACTGTATGTTAAATCATAGTATGACTCTGAGCATTTCAATAAGTAGGTATTGATGTATCTTTACCAAATCCACTAGAGCAGCCTATCTATTAGATACCCCTTGTTCCCTAAAACCAGGCAACAGCTGAAGTGGAGATTTATATGGCAACTGCGGGCAGCATATAAAAATAGGCTGGATAGTTTTGTCCTCAAACCCAGTTTCCTGCAAAGAGTAATTCAGTCTTTATTTTCATGAGAGGTACATGATTTCAAAAGGTATGTATAAAAATGGATCCAGGTTTCTTCAATTTCCTGTGTAAGTTAAAATATTTAAGTATATTCCTCAATTAATTTTTGGCTGAACACATATCTGGCCCATGAATTCAAGTGAGAAGTAGCACTGACTGTTCTTTTTAAGGTGGTATTCAGCAGGCCTTAAAATGGACCCCCCCCCCAAATTAATCTGATATCCAAATATATGTGATTCCATTAAATTATCCACGAGGACTAATATACTGATGTTTTGCTTGATATAGAAAATGTTTTCCACTGATCAAGTAGTATATTACTCATTGACTTGAACATTAAACACAAACCAAGAGCAAACTAAAACTCACAAACACACAAGATACATAACTTTAGCTTCCACTGTATCGTGAAGTTTGTATGAATGTTAGGTCTTACTTTCTGTCCAGTAGTGAAACTAAAAGCGACTGTAAAGTGCTTGAAGTCTTCATGGGAGGAAAACAATCCCTAAATTATTACTTATCTAGTTCTTTATCAATGATTTAGTCAATGCAAATATAGTACAATCTTCATAGCATTCATGATGTGCATCAGACATGGTTTCTGTCTTTAGGGCATTTATGATCTGCTAGAAAAGATATAATCAAATGTAGCATACTTGGGGGTATGGCAATACTTAGTGTAAATATGATTTAGTGATTATGTGTTTTAAGTTTAGTTAGTACTATTTAAAAACAAATTTTAGAAATACTTATGTATCAATTAAAACTTTGTGTGGTATATGGTAGGAAAGCTCATGCAAATGATCTTGAAAATAAAAGACCAATTTTTGTTTTATGTGGTCCAAAAGTCTACTCCATCAGTTCAAATTATGTCACCTAGGACCTTCTCTCTTCTTCCCTTAATGTTGATCTATCTTGATTTTCCACTACGTGGTAATGCGTCAATTTCCCTTTCTATTTCACATAGATCAGCAGGAAGACTTTCTTACTCATAAAGACGGAACAGTTTTGACCACAGAAATCACATGAAAGACTTGGATCTGGCTTTCTTTCAGTAAATGGATACTGAACATTAAAACACAATAATAAGAAAATAATTCCCTAAGGAAGCATTCATGATAACAAAGGCAGGCACTGTTGAACAGGAGAAATGTACTTAATTGTTACAAAGATCGTAAGTATAAGTTGCCTGACACACTGGGGTCCACATCAAGTCACATCTCACTCAATGTTAATTTTCTATTTCTGCTATAACAAGCTAGCACAATTTTAGCAGCTTAAAACAACACACATTCATTCATTCATTCATTTATTTATTTATTTATTTATTTATTTATTTATTTATTTAAATTCTGAATGCCAGAAGTCCAGGTGGGCTTGACTGGGTACTCTGTTTAGAATCTCTCAGAGCCAAATCAAGGTGTCAGCTGGCCTGAGCTCTAAAAGGGAGGCTCCGTGTGAGTTTCCACTTCCAAGCCTATTTAGGTTGTTGACAAAATAGAGTTCATTGTGGTTGTTGGGCTAGGTTCCCTATTGTCTTGCTATCTGCCAAGTAGGAGACTTCTCAGCTCCTTGGGAACCTACATTCCCATCTTGTTGCTTCCTCCTTTTCAAACTATTAATCTTTAACATAGTCCTTTTCATTTTTGACTCTTTCTGATTTCTCTTTTGCTGCATCCCTGACCCCAGAGATAATTCTTTATTTTTTAAAAGTTTATGGGATTACACTGGATCCAACCAGAAAGTCCAGGATACTTTTAAGATCTTAATGTGTATGACCTTAATTATTTCTGAAAATTTCCTTTTCAGGTAACATGACATATTCACAGGCTTAACACCAAGGGGCAAAGGTAATAGGGGTCAAAATTCTGCATACCACACACCCATTGAGAGTCAAATGCCATCTATTGCAGGGAATTGGATAGAGCTATGGGAGCATGGGTAAATCTAAGAGAAGGAGAGCCTAAGTCAAACTGGGAGATAAAAGCAGACTCTAACACTGGGGAATCAGCAGCTGAAGCAATATAAAGACAATTCATGTTCTCAGTGGAAAGACAGCAAGGTGCAATCTTTTGTAAAATGTCATGGGCACAGTACTAGAAATTGTTATAACTTCAAATTGAAGGAACAAGATATCTTGAAGTCTCTGGGACAACATAGAAAGCCAGTGAAGAAAAAAAAACCTATCAAAGCACCATCTCTCAACCTGCCACATAATTTTGCTACCTATTCGTCTTCTTAGTTTTTTATGTGAGAGTTTCTCAAACAAAAACTGGAGTGGGAGAGTGAAGAATATTCTATTTAGTTTGCAAAAGTCTCTGAAGAAAGAAATTATGCTACATCCTTGTTAATATCTTAGTAGGTTTTACGATAAAATAACTGCTCTTATTTATAATTTGTTTCATATTTGGACACTCTGTCATTACTATGTTTAGGAGACAGATATTTCAAAAGAAGTCATCTATACCCTTTAGTTTGGAGGCATGTGGGAGATGTGGCACAAAAGTGTTCTTAAAGGATGGTATCTGTGCACAAAACTGTTGAACATCAGTTTCTTGATAATACTTAATATTTTGGGTACCATTAAATAGACCTTTCAGCAACAGATGTTTCAATCCAATTAAAGAAAAAGGGACCAAAAAAATAGCTTTCAGAATTAGAAATAGTAAAATGAAAAAGCTCTTCATTTAATGTTTAACTAATGTAGCTGTACAAATTAAAAAGCGTCAAAAAATCCAATGGCAATTGTTGTTAAGATGCTGGATGTCAGCTGGAGATTCATTGCTAGAGATGGCTTTGTATTGAAAAATATTAAGGCAAACAAATGGGTATAGCAGCAGGAACTCTTTTTTAAGCAGAACAATGTATCTCCTTTGGTTTATTTGGTGCCATTAATTGTGTGCTGTATTAAGTTCTGGTGGCTCAGAGAGATGGCCTATCTTCCCATGTGGGCAAGACAACAGCATTATGTGGGAGATGAAAAGGGTGGTCAATAAGGAAATATTTTACAGAAGAGAGAGAATTATGGTATACATAGCTGCTTCCTCTGCTGCTTATTATAATATAATTACTCAACAGTATTAAAATTAGGTTGTGAATTTTGAAAAACATAAGAGGTGATTTATTCTAGGAATGAAACACATACATGCACATATATACAACTATAACCCTTTGAAGAAAATTTTTTCCCTTGGCCATGGTCTAGTGATATGGCTGGGTTGTAGAGGCCTAGAATGAGCTAAAGGCAATGGAGTCCAAACTCTGATCCTCATTAGAATCACATGAAGAGCCTTTAAGAGCCCCAGTGCTCAAATTAAACTCCATGCCATTTAAATCTGAATGTCTGGAGTTGGGAGCCAGGAATCAGTATTTTTTATTAAACATCCCCAATTGATTCCAATGTACTGCAACATTTGGGGCCCAATGAGGTAATGATGAGAATCTGAGTAAGCATGGGTATATTATTAGGCTCTTCAAAACTACAGGTGGCTGTAAATAAAGATGATAAGTGATTAGAAATGTGACATTAACTGGAGGATGGGTAACACTTATGCCACTAAGAGCTCAAAGGATATTAACATTCTGGGAATCCCATATTTTGGCAAGTCTTAGTATGAGTAAATTACTTGGGGCAATGAACTCAATATTCTGTGGGTCTAGGAAGAAGAAACTAACAGTGGCCCATTCTGTCTTTTTACCTCACAAGGAAGTGAGGTTCATAACTGTGAATGATCTATTTTTTAATGTTACTTATTTTTGAAAGACAGAGAGAGAGAGAGAGAGAGAGAGCACAAGCGGGGAGGGGCAGAGAGAGAGGGAGACACAGAATCCAAAGCTGGATCCAGGGTGTGAGCTGTCAGCACAGAGCTGGACATAGGGCTTGAAACCACGAACTGCCAGACAACGACCCGAACCGAAGCCAGATGTTCAATCAATTGAGCCACCCAGGCACCCTGTGAAAGATCTTGAATAATGTCATTTCTATACCAATTAGAATATCCACCTGGAATATATAGAAAAGGACCATTAGAAGAGTTAGAATACCCTATCTGTCTTAGCTCAAATTGCTATAACAAAATATCATGAACTGTGTGGCTTACAAAATAGACATTTATTTTCCACAATTCTGGAGTTTGAGATAAAGGTGCTAACATGGTCATCTAGTGATGGCCTTCTTCCTGGCTTACAGAAGATTGTCTTGGTCTTGCTGTATCCTTATATGGCAGTGAATGATTGAGAGAGAGAGAGAGAGAGAGAGAGGGAAGGAGATTGGGGGAGGGGTGGGATTGAGAGAGAGAGAGAGATTGCTCTCTAGGATCCTCTTGTAAGGGGAATAATCCTATTATGAGGATCCCATGACTTTATGACCTCATCTAAACCTAATTACCAAAACCATCACATTGGGATATAGGGCTTCAACATATGAACTTAGCGGGGAGAAGGGGGGTGATACAATTCAGTTCAGAGTACCATCTTAAGTTTGGATAACTTTCTGGGATTTAAAGCAACCACATATAAAACAATAAAAGTGATTGTGAAATTATGCAGTACAAGCTATAGATGCAGAGACATTTCAAGAAGAAATAATTTAAATAATCTAATCAAAGACATATATTGAACACCCAATATGTAACTATGAGCCAACCAAGGTAGTAGGGACAAGAAGGAGTATTATGGAGGAGATGAACACATTGGGATCAGAAAGACTGGCTGACTATGGGTTTGGCAGAATGGAGCAGCAGCGTGAACGAATGCTTGGAAGCAAAGATAGTCTAAGAGATAAGTGTGCAAAAGGCTGCTAAGGGTCGATTTAGTCTTCTAGTCTTTAGTCTTCTAGCTGGGACCATTGCCAGTGGTTCAAAGCTGTAGACTCTTGTGCTTCATCATGCCTATATCTCCAGCATGATTTTTCTTGAACATAACCATTCCATTTCCGTCTTCTCATGACAATCTCCAGAACTAAGTACAGCTACTTATCAACAGCTTCACTCCCTAAAATTAGGGTCTCATGAATTTTCATTCCTTGGACCCATTTCTTTTTCTCATATGCAAAGGTCTAAGTTCCATCTCTCAACTACTCAGCTCTATCTAGAATCAGGACTTTAACTGATTATTTGCCAACAGTAATTTGTCAGCCATATTTGTTTGTCTTTGTCAGCATACTCTTTCTTCAAACTTCAGTTTAAATGCCTTCTATTCTAAGAGGTCTTCCCAAATTATGTTAGACTGGAAGTAAACTCCATCTCCTAATCCTAGTGGTGTTTAACTGGAGCTCTCGAAAAGCCAAGGGATTTTTGTTTCTCTTTTGCACCTCTATAGAAATATTTGTTGAATAACTTAAGTCAATTTGAATAGAATCTAACTGAATCAAACTGAATTGAATTGAAAGGAACTAAATTGAAATGGATGGCTCCTTTTATGCTTGAGTACCAGACAGGTCATAGGGAAAACAATTTATTTCTTTGTATTTTTTTCAGAATCTCTCAATATATGCATCTCTAATAGAAGAGATACACGGGATATTCTACACATAATCAGTTGAGAAGTTTGAGATGATTCAGACTTAATAGCCACATTCATGTACAGATAATAACACTGTCAAATGAGTGTCATCTTTGACTAAGAAACAGCAGAATTCTTTAACTCTATACTAAAAAAAATAGGATATATTTAAAGCTAGGCTAAATGGGCTCTGTTTTTAATGGGCCAACTTGTATTCAAAGTTAATTGGATATTGAAAATCCCAGCTTATGCTTAATATGTATCATTTTTCAGAAATCCCAAGATAAAGCTGCTAACTCTTTAAAAAATGACAAAACTATACATTTCCTGAGCCGAGGATTTTAGCAATCCTCATTTCAGCAATAAAGCCCTCCTTTGAAAATTTTCTTCCTCTATTTGCTTATAGACAATGCTATTCTTTCTTATGTAATCTACTTAAGCATTCATCACTTCTTAATACCTGGCTGTTATAGGGTAAGAAATATTCACAAACACATTTTAAATAGAATATTATGGGATAGGCAGTTGGATTGCAAAAAGTTGCTAAGATCCTTTCACAATTCCAAGATTTTATGATAATGTCATCTTCGTTTATTTGTGAATAAAAGCAAAACAATAAAGTCTTTATGCTACAGACATCATTTAACACATTCTGTTTCTTCTGGCCCAGTTTCATTTACAAATTTTAAGTTACAACAGCAGAGTAGAAACAAACCCTATCACAATTACAAACAGTAGTGTCTGTGAATCAATAGAGCAAACAATATTTGCTTAACATATTTCCTACAGATTTCTTTCCAAAAGCCAGGTCTGTTTCTCACCTTCCTTTGCTTACTGGAAAGACACAGAAACAGGAAAACAAACCCATACACACAATAGCCTTTTTTTTTTTTTTTTACATAACAGCTTTTGACATTTTTTAATTAAAAAAAAAAGTATTTTGATAAGAAGGAACTGCAGTTAGTATTATAAAACTTTAGTTTGATCTCTTGATTTTATAGAACAAAGGTTATATATCCAGAGGAATTGAAAGGCAGGACACCTAATTTATTTTTTTATTTCATTAGCTGTGCTTTGTTGTTTACTATAGTACATGCCTTTGTCGAAGGGCTTTCCTCACACTATCCAAATTAATTCTCACAAAAATCCTGAGGTTATCCTCTCCATTGATCAGATTAAGAAACTGAGGTTAATTAATCAGCCCCAAATCCCACAGTCAGTGACAGCAGGAACCGTAGTACCAAAGCCAAGATCCTTTCCTCCCAGTCATTTGAAGAGGAATGATATCTTAAGTTTCCTAACTGCATGTTCTGAACCTTTGTGAAACACTCAGAAACTTGTTTTCAAGTGTTTGCTTCTGTACTTTGTATTTAAAAAAAATTTTTTTTAATGTTTATTTTTGAGAGAGAGAGAGAGAGAGAGAGAGAGCAGAAGAGGGGCAGAGAGAGAAGGAGACAAAGAATCTGAGGCAGGCTTCAGGCTCGGAGCTGTCAGCACAGAGCCCAATGCAGGGGGTTTCAACCCAGAAACCAAGAGATTATTACCTGAGCCGAAGTCTTAACTGACTGGACCATCTAGGTGCCCCTGTACTTTCTACTTAAAAATATTCAAGTACTTACTACTTGGCTAAGCTGATCAGTTTTTAGTTTTTAAATTCTCATAACGTATTTAAACTACTGTGAACAAACATGGCATGACTTTATTACCTCTATTTATCTATCATCTATCTATCACCAATTGGTATCTATTTTATTCAGAAATTGTCATTCTCATCATATCCAAACTCACTGTTAACTCTTTTCAAATCATTGAATCAGATAATTTTAGAGGTTCAGCTCCCTTATATTAGTCAAATGAGTCACTGAGATTTTTTTTACTTTTTAAAAGTCAGAAATCTTTAACTTGACTGTGTTGTGCTCTTTCTCTATAACTGGGTTTAGACAAAAATGCCTAAGGGAGTCCTGTATTCATTACATTCAATCTTCCTTAAATTATTTCCTTACTATAAATATTTCCTTCTAAATATCATTAAAAACAGAGGAACTTCAGCTTTTTAGTGCCCCTAACATGATATTTTGTATCCTCATTTCTCTTTAATCCAAATACTGTAAATACTTGAAAATTCTAGCCTCTGTGTGAGTGTATGTATATATACCCACATGTGTGCCTGTGTGTGGTATTTAACCTGCTTTCAAGGCAATTTCAACTGTGCATAATTTTAGCCCAATGCTCTTTCAATTAAATTGATCTCTTTTTGGTCTTTTGTCAGTAGAGTAAAAAAAAACAAAAAGCTCAGAAGTTTCGACCTGTAACCTGCTTTTCTCTGAACACGGAAGCCTAGCGATAACAAGTGAAGCATTACATAAGAACCTGTATGTGACTATATCCTTCCTATCTTTTCAAGTATTTCAGGGAATCTTTGAGGGCACTCTGGTGATTCCATGCAAACTCATTATTTTGAGTCCTTCCTTATTTGTTTGGATTATTTATGTTCGTGAGCTCTTCATTGTCTGCCAAAGAAAAATGGCAGAGCTACCACCAATGCCCAGTAAAGGCATCGCCAGTTCGCAATGGGACAGTTTGAAGGTTGAGCGCCATAACCTCTGTCCACAGGGCACATGCCTACACTGAAGGTGCGTTACCACTGCTGGCGTCAGTGCTGACAGTTGCCTACACGCCCAGTCCTTTTCTAATGCACTGTCACCTCTGCTAACAGGCAAATCTCTGCTGCTGCGGACACCATTGACACCTTTGTGATGAACTGGGTGTGGTCACACATGGAAGTGAGAAAAATTCACAGAGGTAACAAAAAAGAAAAAAAAAAAAAAGCAAGGAAAACCAAAAGCAAAAACCCTTCCCAGACTTTTGTGTAAGTCTTTTTAACCTGTTCAATATAAAAGATTTGGAAGCCACGGGGGAAGGAGTATTGGGACAAACTGACGGGCAGATTGTTAAACTGAATGGCTAGGCCTGATTTTTCCCTAGAAATTCTTCTCCAAAAAAGACCCTTAATCTCCACGCATGCTTGCCACATTGGACTCTCATGTACAAACTGTATTTTCAGTGAAACGTAACTTCGGTAAGTGAAATAAAAATAAGCATGTTACAAATGAAGGCAGTCAGCGGGAAAGACAGAATAACAAGGCCATGGAAAACATGTAAAAAATTATTTAAAGGCCAATATATAACAAATTATTTATTTTCTAGTTTTTAAATTACTTTTGAGACAACAATCCAATATCTAAATTCCCACTAAGTATAGAAATGAAAATGATCCTAAATAAAATAAGTATATAACACAGCCTGATATTAAAATAGAAACCAAACAATTAACATTGTTCCAGAAATGCCAAAATGATTTAATATTGGTAAACTAGCACTTAACCCAATGTCTAGCTCATCTCAAGCACTCCATAAATATCAACCTTCTTTTAATGGTATTACTGTCTCTGAACATAATGTACCCTATAAATAAATCAAAGGAGCAAATTCACAGGATTATCTCAGTAAATACTAAGAAATTTTCACAAAATCCAACATTTCTTTGTAAAGACTTTTAGGTAGTTCTTTAACAAAGTAAAATATTTATTTTAAATCAATGACAAACATGATAATGTTGAAACACAACTCATTCTTTTTGAAGCCAGGATAAGACAAGGATGCCAACGAGTATCACTATTACTTAGTGTTGGGAAGGCTAAAGCTATGTCAATAGAGTTTTAATCAGGAAAAGTAGTTCTATTGAAAAGGAAGAGACACATTTTTTTAAATTTTTTTAAATGTGTATTTATTTTAGAGAGAGAAAGACAGAACATGAGCCGGGGAGGGGCAGAGAGAGAGGGAGACAGAATCTGATGCAGGCTCCAGGCTCTGAGCCACAGCTCGAACTCACCAAGCACGAGATCATGACCTGAGCCAAAGTCAGATGCTTAACCAATTGAGCCACCCAGGTGCCCTAGAGACACATTTTTCTTTATGTAAATAGTATTTAACTTCCAAAGAGCAAGTTGCAAATAATTACAACAATGATACAGTTAAATATTTGGCTAAAAATATGCAACAATAAATATTTTCTATATCTCAGAGATGTTTTTGAAAAATACCCACAAAAAAATCAGTCAAAATATAAATGTGTAGAAATTAATAGCAAGTATTTAAGACTTCTATGAAGAATTATGCTAAACATCATTAAAAGATATGAATACATTTGAAGAAAATTTTAATTTACACTTGTTTGCCTAGAAAGTTTACGTAGTAAAACTGTCAGTTCTCTTCATATCCTAATTGCTTTTAATTATAAATATATGCGTATAGATGATATAGCTATAGATTTATAAGTTCATCAAGTTAAATGAGTTTATGTGAATTTGCAAGATATTTCAAATTACCACAAATGAGGAAATCCATACATTGTGAAAGTTTGAAAAATGGAATAAAATTACAGTGTATATGATCATAAAAGCCCCGGAAGGAGGTAGAGCATGTCCAGAGCTGCAACTGCATGGAGTTTGAAGGATACGCACATACCCACATATCATGGATATATGCTTGCATGTGTGTGAATATAAGCAAAGGGAATATTAGAGTACAACATCATCCTCAGATTCAATAACTAACTAAAAGGACTCACTATTCACTGGGAGCCGTCATACTCACAATGATGCTTTATTAGACAGAAAAGATATAAATTAAATCAGCAATGAAAAGAAATATATGGGGCACAGTCCAGGAGGTTTCTAGACATGAAACTTCCAGCTTCCTCTCTTCATGGAGTCTAGGGCAGCAATAACTCCTCCAGGAAATAATGTGTGGCAATATACATGGAGTATTGCCAATCATGGAAGCTTATTCAAGCACTGATACCCAATTTTTTTTTACAGGGGCTCCATCACATAGGCATAATTAACAGCCTACAAGGCTGATCTCAGTTTCCAGCCTTTCAGGAGACTGGGCTGATACTGCTTGCCTCTAAGGCCCTTCCCTAGATCACATTTTATTATCTGGTTGGCCCAAAGATGCCAGGTAAATAAAGACACATCTACCAACCATGACATTCTAAGGGCCTAAAGATTAACCCCTAAGAAACCTAGGTCAAAGGGCATAGCTCTTTATGGGCAAGGTTATATTCTTTACGAAACAGATCTCCAAAGGAGAAAATTTTGTAGAGATGGCTCTGCCATCAGTCACTTTAGGTTAAGGGAATAATAGGTCACCCTGCAAAAGGTACATTTACAAAATTGAGATACGGTAATATCACTCAATACAGCAAGATTCAAAGAAAATCGTCACCCTATATTTTGGGGTTGAGCAAAAATTAACACAATTTTTCTGGAAAGCCAATATCAATATAAAAAAAGAAATACTGTAAATATGCATATACTTTGAGTTAGCAAATCTACTTCAAGTTATGTATCCTAAGAAATTTATTAATTTGGGTAATAATATTAACTAATTAAATCCATTCACTAGGAATAGATACTGAGCATCTATTGTATGTCAGGCAGCAGACATTGAGAATACAACAGTGAATAAGAGAGTAAGGTCCTTACTCCTCAAGGAGCTTTATTCTAATTGTTCTTTTCTGTAAGAACAATGATATTAATGTTAAATAAAATTAAAAGTCTAATTTGTTCATTAAATTATTACATACCCATAGGAGAGAATAAAATATTTTAGAAAAATATTTAAAGCAAATTATGCATTACTGAGTAAAAAAGTGAATTATGTATATTATTGCTTTTTTGTTGCACTAAAATTAGAAAATATTCATTTTTAAAGACTTTACAGTAGTTACTATTAACTGTAAAAATTATTGGAAAAAACTTTGTCTTCTCATGATTTTCAATTTTTTTAATAATGAGCATAATTAGGCAAACTCATAATTAGATATAAAATAACATTTGTTTTTAAAAAATCGTTTCCTAAATGAAAGTACTTTACGTGACACTTCTTTAATAACATACTATGTAACAGCAATATTAACAGAGTCTCTCCCTATTAATAAAACTTGAATGGGGAGAATTGCCAAGGTAGTTATTTGAGAAAATCAAGAAACTCTTATAATTAGATTTAGAAAATTTAAATGTGTTCTTATATAGTGGCAACAGTATGCATTTTGGACAGAACAAGTTTTAGTATTACATTTTATTCATTTCTATATGACCTTTGGCAAGTTAATTTACCGACTTTAGCTTAATTTCTGCATCTATAACTTGCAACTAATTATGACTGCTCAATAGCTTTGCTCTGAAGATTAAATGGAGTAACAATGCCTGGCATAGAGGATTTTAATTATTTGTTCTTTACTTTTAAGAGGCTCAAAATAAAAATGTTTGTTTTTATTACCTGGGTATAGTATTAGCAATCTACTTTTAGTCACTCTGCTGAATCTCTTCAAATTAATTAAACCTATATTTCAAATTATTGAAAGAGTTCTCTGAAAGCCATGGACTTGCTTCTGCGTTCTATTCTGTTAGTGAATAATATTTTCTGTTCTACATTATTAGGTAAATTATTTACTGTATCTAAATTAATATCAATTTATTTGACCCATTATTTACATGGATGTTACATTTGCATTTATGATTTATGGAGCCTGCTTAGATTTTCACCAAACACAAACAAAATTTCTTATCTTTGAGCAAAATGTTTAGGGCATACAAACTCATGTATTATTGCATACAGAGACTAAACTTCACAGAAGAAAACAACATAAGCCTACAAAACTGTTCAAAACCTGCACTCCCAAATTTCTTTTGAGTCAAGTTGGTCTTACCGCCATTCTAATAGTTTTTCTGAGCTACAAATCTAGACAGAATTCATATCTTCTTGAAGGAATCTCTTTACTCATATTATTCAATTGGTTTCATAAGAGCTTGTATTGACCCTGTTGGTCTTTGAAGTAATCCTTTAAGTGAGGAAACTAAGTGACTCTCTCTTGGAAGATATGTCATATGAATGTAATGATAATACCATGGGAGAAAATGGAATACTGTAGGAGAAAAACGATTATCACCTCCACTCCTTTTTTTTGAGTAAGAGCTTATCTTGGATGCTTCCTATGGTAATTATAATTAGGTCAATGATCAAGAAGGAAGAGTGATAGATATAGAGTAAGGATATTAGATGAAGTAAAGTAAAATAATAAGCATTTCAGATAATATGCATTTGTATAATACACATAATGATATATAAGTTATATAAGTATGCATAATGGTATAATTATATCTATCACATAATAATGGTAATATAAAATAACATTAAATATATATACATATGTTTACATATACGTGTATAAAATGATATAATAAAAGGCTATTCACAAACAACAGCAACAGTAGCAACAAGAACAAAGCTTTTATCTGAACTGAATTAGTCAGAAGCTGCCTCCAGTTTTTGCAACAAATGAGACAAGGAAGCTGATGTCTGAATGGAAAACAGCCCTTAAGAAATGTTGGAGAAAGAAGACCCAAATAGAGGTATCAGACCTAGAACTCTGTTCAAGGTCTTGGAAAAAGAACAAAAGCAGAGAAAAAACAGGCAGATTCAGACTAAGTTGCTTCACCATTCAATCCCAGAAGATCTGATGCTAATTCAAGCCTTTTCTGTCCACATAAGTACATGTGTAGTTGAAGGGAAATGTCTAGGATTAAATATGGGTCATATTTGACTATTGGTAAACCAAGCATGGAATTCTTGGTTTACCTGATGTTCAGTTTACTCTCTCTGAATATAAAATTGGTATAGAAGTAAGACATTTAATAGGAGTCAGGCAATGATGTTGGCTAGAAACCTTTGCTTCACATAGAAAAAGTAGTATGCTCTCCTAAAAGGTTTATTTTTTTTTACAAGTTTCCATCCTCTACTGAGACAAAATTTGATGCTTCCCTGTCTTATAGCTTGGAACATAAGTATAGAAAACTAAAGAAAGCAAAATATTAGACAAAATATGTAGAAAGTACTATTTATTATAAATATCAAGATTTTCCAATTTCAAGCTCCTATTGCTAGAGACATAAGAATAATTAATTCCATTGCTCCTGTCATTTCTCAGTGACTTCACTGCTCATACTCACACTTTATTAATAACTCCTGGTATTTATGCACTGTGTCTCATCCACAGGTCTCAAAAATTACAAACACTAGACTTACACAAGAGGTAGCTAAGTTGCAAGTTACCTTATTTTCTTAACGGAGAATCTGAGACCCACATGGGTTAAAATTGTTCTATAGGAAGAAACAGTGTGTAGTGAGTCAGTGCTGCCTCTGATGTATGGAACGTGAGACCATTCTGCTCTTATAGGCCACCCCACAGCTCAATGATCGTCTAAGGACCACTAAAAGAAGGAAAGAAAGAATGCTAGCTGAGTCTACCATCTCCTATTGCTTAAAATAATCCTCGAAACCCATAGGGATGTATAGAGAAAGGAAAATACTAGTTACTGAAAGTCAAACAACAAAAAAACTTTATATTTGCAAACAATTTTCCAACCTAAAAATACTTAATGTGTGTCTCTTAACTCTACATGATTATCAATAACTGACTTGTGAAAAGTTCATACTCAGTTGTCGTTTTTTTTTTTTTTTCTTTTTCATTTCCCTCCTGATTGAATGTAAGCTCAGTGAGGGAAGAACCATGTCTTTCTTGTTACTCGTTTTATCTCCAACTTTTCTCTCACAATCTTGCACTTGGTAAGAATTTAATAAATATCTCTGGAATATTTTTGAGTGAGTGAACATGGAAACCAAGAGGCAGAAGTGAGTGGAGAAGTCTTCTTTAATGCCAGCCCAGAGTTCTTTTCTTGCAGCATGTAATGGGCTCATAAGAGACATTGAATAAACAACTATATAAAGAAATGAGAGGAACAAGGGAAGGAAAACAATTTGGCATCCATAAAGTAACTGATTTATGTGATACTTCAACAAAGAAATAACCGGGTAGACGTGGGCAAAAGATAGTAGGTCATGGCAATACAGAGAAAACTCAAGATTCAACATGGGGGTTAGGGGAAAATAGTGTTCTCACCTATAAAACATTTTACTGACTCAGGATTTAAAGAGGGAATATGACCAATCAAAAAAGTAAGTAAAGTGGGGCACCTGGATGGCTCAGTCGGTTAAACATCTGACTTCGGCTCAGGTCATGATCTCACAGTTTGTGGGTTCAAGCCCCGTGTTGGGCTCTGTGCTGACAGCTCAGAGCCTAGAGCCTGTTTTCAGATTCGGTGTCCCCCTCTCTCTGTGTTCCTCCCCTGTTCATGCTCTGTCTCTGTCTCAAAAATAAACAGTTAAAAAAATTTTAACAACAACAAAAAGTAGGTAAAGTAGAAATAAAGATATAGAGACAATGATTAGTGATTACACATTACTTTTCATATGCAGAGGAATTTCAAATTCACAGAGTTGACTTCTCAATTTTATCTCTTTAGTAATGATGTTTTTCTCCTTAAGAATCCACCGCTGTGGTCGTAATTCCCCCCAAAATGAAGACGCTCAATTTCAAATACAGCGCTCTCTGATAATGTCTTTTCTTCCAGCTCACTTATTCTCATTCCAAAATTTCTTCCTAGCATATTTGATGCCTCTATTTTTTGTCATTCTTTACCATGTGTGGTTAATGCTCATGGCATATTAATTGCTCTCTTATATTCTATTGCACTTTTGCAGTTAGGTTGGACCTGTGACTGAGTTCCAGCAAATAGGATCATGAGCAGATATTATATATCACTTCCTATGGGTTGCACTTCAGAGCTCTTGTTTCCCAACCGTGGCAAACTTACAGTCATGCGAGGAGATGACAGTAAACCCGTATCTTTGCTGATTCATCACATCAGGAAGTCTCTCATTCTACCTCTTTACTCGAATGAGAAATAAACTTTGGTTGTGTTAAGTCACTGAAATTGTATAGTGTACGGGTTACTAGAACAAATCTGGGGTTAATTTTCTTAATGGAACACCTTCTACCAGTCCTCCACAGAGACAGCCAGAGGAATCATTCAAAAATGTAAAGAGCATCTTATCACTTTCCTTTTTTAAAAAATATTCATTCATTTCCCATTAAACTTGGATAAAATTCAAATTCCTTCCTGCTTCAGAACTAAAGGCTCACACCATCTGGCTTCTATCAATCACTGAGAACTCACCTCCATCCATTCACCCACTTGCTTTCATTCTCTTCCTCAATTACCCAATGCGTAGCCTTTTCTGTGCCTTCTGCTTTTCATGTTTATTTCGAAGACCATCACAAATCAGATCCAAGGTTAAACATAATTTCTTTAAGAGGTTGTCCCCTACTTAAATGAGCATCCTCAATTACTACATTCTCTGGTGTTAGAGTTATGGTTGATGTTTCCCTAACACTTACCAGCCCCTACAATTACTTATTTGTTCACATGCTTATCATGTATATACAGTTTGAGTTCTTTGATGGCAGAGACAGGATGAGTTTTTTTTTCATTTTTACATTCTGGAAACATGGAATAGTACCCATTGCATCGCAGCCATGCAACATGTATTTTTGACTGGTAAAAATCAGTAAGATTATTTTGCACAGAGATTAGCATACGACAAAAATCCAGAGGAGGTGATGTTTGAAATGCTAATTGAATATTATGTTTCTAACTTGCAATGTTCTGGAAGCAGAGCATTCCAGGGAAGGGAGACAGCAATTGCAAAATCCTGAAGGCAGAAATAAATGCAGTGTGTTCCTGAAAGAGAAATGAGGTCAACGAGACCAGGGAATAATAAGAAATAGCTCTGGATTCTTTACCCAACATTGTGCCTTTGCCTCCCCAGAGAGCAGATAGCAGCCATATAATTAACACAACATATCTGGGATCAGGGTACAAGAGTTCCCTGCCCATGGCTTTCTTATTAACAATATCCAACCTGGCCCTACGCACAAAATCAAGCAAGTTTCACACAATGCCTTACAAGATAGAGTCTCAGATATATTGTTGTTTCTAAAAATGGAATTATATATTTAAAAAATCAACAAGAAAAATCTTCCTCAACATTTAAACAAGACTTTTCAACATTGATCTTTAAAGGCTAGTGTTAGGACAATCTACTGATAAGAATAGTCTATGGAAGAAAATATAAATCTCATTTACATTTGCCCTACGTTTCCAATCACTGAGGTAGGGCAATACCAAAACAACAAATGGAGTAGTCACTGTAAATGAAAGGAACAGAGTATTCCACAGAAATCACGTATTATTTTTTTACATGGAAATAGAAACTTAAGAAAAAAGGTTGAGTCTGAAATGCTTTTTTGTTGACTCATTTTGGGTAACGTAGCAAATGGAGGATAACATCTCTTATACCTACAATGTAAAGATTAGCAAAGCACAAAAGCAAGTTTATACAAACAAATTTTTCTTCACTAATGTGCTGAGGGCCCAATTGCACCGCAGAGGTGGCTATTTCCAGAATGTAAAATCTGCACTTTTTTCAGGCCACTAGGAAACTATTTAGAGCCATCCTCAATTATGCAGTGCCTAATAGCCTCATTCGCTTCCCCTCTTTCTGTTCAGTCTTGCTACGGACAAGATGAGGGGGGAAAAATACAGTTTTTAGGCTTAGAGTCCTAAGATTCTACACTTTGATATGTTTTAAATAATCTAAGATCTAGTTTTTATCTTGACAGTTTCAGGGTGTTGACGCAAAATGAACAAAACTTTTAAAAATCTTTAAAGAAAAAGGAAGGGTTTTATTTGAGCCCAAGTTAGGACAGCCCCCTGGCATATACATTACTCACAAAGAAGACAGTGCTTTGGGGAAGGAACATTTGGTTCAAGTTTTATATATATATAAAACACACATATATACATAACATAAAGAATTTCAAATCATCATGACAAAGAACATTCCAGAAAGTTATAGAATTTACCTTATGTTTTTAGCATGTGCACAGGTATATGACTTTAATCTTATGGGAACTGGGAAGACTTTTTTTTAATCTTTATGTTTGGAATGCTCCTTTTTGGTTATTATTACTATTATTATTTAACAAAGCAGATGTACAATATTTGCTCAGGGCAGAAACAGAGCTTTGAGGTTTTGCTAAGTCATTTTGACCTTGGTAAATGTTAAAGGATAACTTCCCTGGGAGCCAAGGGGAAGGGCCCACAAACATGAGAAGTAGAAGATTTCCTTTATTTTATCAAGGATCTTTATTTTATTTGGGCAGGATTAAACTTTGTTTCAATGATTGGCACTAACTAATCTCTCAAAAGACGGTTTTCCCCTAGAAAGGTAAATGGTTCCTTTTCCCTTGAAAATTAGCCAGTTGGGCCAAAATGCTGGGTCTGCTGATAGGCCAATACCAAATTTCTTGAGAAAAAAAGGCAATGAGAGAGAGCAAATGAAAGTCAAAAGATAGATAAGTTTCTAGATGAAAGGAACTGGAAGATCAGAAGAGATTATTGTCATCAATCTCAGGATCTACATCCTCTACAGACATAATTCTGCCAAGTAGATAAAAACATTTTTTCTTCTTATGGTCAAAAAGCCCTAGGCAGCCTAAGAAGTCAGACAAATTCATATTCTCCAATTCTTTTTCTAACACCCACAAAAATCATTATCACTGCCTTCTTACTTGTCAGTTTGGGAACTCTTATTCTTAATTTGACCAAGCTAGCAAAAATTGGTATAGCTGTTTTTATTTGTATAATTATCATTGCATTTATATGAAGGATACTTCTTACTGATTTGGGAGTCATCCTAATTTAATAAGAAGCTACCTTCAATCATATAGAAAATGAGTTATTCAGAGGATTCTGCCTTATAAAATACAGAACCAACCCAACAGTGTGGAAACTTTGTAACTTCAATAATGACAGGATACTATTTAAAGACTATCAACATAGAACAGAATCTCTATTTGACATGTTTATTAATTCACTTAGTAGTCATTTATCGTCTGTCCACTATTTGCCAAGCTCTGACAGGGTGACCATTTAATTCATCTTCAAAAAGTGACACTGTTGAAAATTAAACCAGGACAACTGACATAAACCAGTACTGGCCATGAAAAACCAGAAGGAATATCCCCTTAGCTCTAAAAACACAAAGACTAATTCAAACTGAAGAAAAGCTAGAGCATTCAAGGTTGAATATTATGTTACCCTTTCCCACAAGGACTCAACAAAGTGGTCCTACAGGCATATCTATAGTTATCACACATGTCTGCCTTTAGTATTGTGCATGAAACATTTTTTAAATGTTTTCAGTGGTTCTTTTTTTCCCAACCATTAAGGCTCCAGTAAGAACTATACACATAGATCCATATTTTGTTCTACAGTGTAAATTCAACAATGGGGAAATGCTTATTCACAGATTGCTAATAGAATAAGAAATTGTTCTTGTGTTTCATTTTGAAATTTGTTCCCAAAAGAATAAAACTTAAAAGATGACCAGAGGTGGTTGTTAGAATTTTAGGGTTCTAATGATTATGTTTACTTTAATTCAAAAATTTGAGCCCCAAATTATGCTGTAATGCTTCCTGGAATGATCCATATTGACCCTTGCATCTGGGGAATCAGAACCTTAGCAGGTCTGCAACTAATCCTCTCACCACCTAGTTAATATTTTTCTTTTTTGCAGAAGACAAGTCTACCTTGTCTAATTTGTGGTTCACAGTTTGTCACTGGGGGAAGATCTTAGTTTAGGCATTTTAATTTTACTGGAATTAAATAAGTTACATGTAACAGTAATTAACACAGCTTTGTATAAAATAGGCACCCCCTTTTTTGAACACAAATGAATTATTCTATATTTAGAGTACCCATAATTCTTAATTTACCCAGAGTTCTCATGCTTTGTGCCTCTTGTTCTAGTCTGATCCAAATAGTAACCTCCTTCGTTCTTAAAAGTGTTCTGTTTCGGAACATAAATTATTAGGCCATCCAATCTAAGATTTCCATATTTACACAGCTAATGTGTTTTCCTTTAAGTTCAATATGGCCTAAGGATGGGAGTGTCCTTATTTCCTCCCTCCCATTTACATTCAGTTGTTCATACTGGATACTAAAGTAATCTGTTCATTCATTCAAATATCATGCTTATCTTTAGTGTTCAACACTGTGTGAGATCCTAAGGATATGATGGTGAGCAAGGTCCCTATGTCTGCCCTCATAAAATGCGTGGATATTTAGTGGGTCAGGCCAGTAAAGACCAAGATGAAGAAAAGTCTGATAAAGCCATACTGATAGCTACAGGAAGCAATTTACCAGCTTCAGTCAAGTTCTCAGTCAAGCAAGGGAAAGAACCCCTAGCTCTGTTAGGCCTCATCAGAAAAGCTAACCCTTTCAGCTCTAATGGGATCAAAAAAGCTCATACTCGGCATCTTCCACAACAGATTGTGTCTCATTATGTCCACTCACTGTAAAGTCCCGAACCTCAGTCTCATAATACGGCTTTTGAGGTGTGGGAAGGAAAACATTTCATTTTTCAAATCACATAAGGTAGACATTGAAATTTAGTTTAGTGGTTTCCTTTTTGCTCTTTTAGTTCTTTCCCGACAGTCACCACACAGTAGGGCAGGGCATAAGCAACACACTGTTGCCAAACAGCCTGGTTCTGGGAGAACCTCTTAGCTCTTATGTAGTTTATGAATCAATTACAGTCTTTGGAGAGTCATAGTATGGTGACACAGGAAAGAGCACAGGAGTGTTAGGGGAAGCATAAACACCTGGAAAAGGTGCCTCTGTTAACAAGAATTAAAATGGTGACTTTTACCTTTCTGTTTCATTAACAAGAGAAAATATGTTAATTACAGTTTTCTAGCTCTGACTCATTCGGATTTGCAGGATCTGTCCAAACGCGTATTTTCATTGAAATCCTAATGTATATTTCTTTCCTTCTTTCTTACATTTTGTTTAAGTTGTTATTGGATTCACAGTGTATTCATCCAACCATTATAAAACATGTATATCAGGGTATATATTGAATTTCAAAAATAAATGTTTCCTCTGATTTGCTTATTATAAGAATCACAAATGAATAGTAGTGATAGTGCCACTACGGAAACAATAAAATTTGACCATTAGAAAAATTCAAGTATAAGCCATAATATAATTTGTTAAAATAATGTGTGATATATAGCAAGTGATCAGTAAATGCTATAAATAAATGCTGAATTTGCTACAACGCGTGGAAAGGTAGGCTAAATTAATTGCCAAGACTTTCTAAATCTAAGGTCCTTTAAAATAATTTCATGGTACACTAACATCCCCATTTTAAGACACACACACAAAAACACACACACATTAATATATCTAGAAAAATTATTAGTGCTTAACAGACCAATGAGTGCAGTTCAGCAACAAATCTAAAAGATTTTCTCTTACAGTGATTGAGTTACCCAACCCATATAGAAGTAGATCTTATACTCTAGATAGAATATATCTAGATAGAATGCCAATATAAACAATATTTCCAGATGTGAATAATCATAATCTATACATTTTAATGCTGATGTCAATATTTCTTGCTTAAAGGATGATTATTATTTTTAATTTTTTGTATTGAGTATAGTTGACACACAATGTTACATTGTTGTACAGGTGTACAACTCAGTGTTTCAACATCTGTATATGTTATGCTATAACATATACCACAAGTGTGGCCACCAATTTTCACCAGACAATGCTATTATAATATCATTGACTATATTCCCTACACTGTAACTTTTATTTCCATGATGTTTTCATTCCATAACTGGAAGCCTGTATCTCTCACTCGGCTTCACCCACTCTACCTATTCTCCCATACCCCAACTTTCTGGCAACCATCAGTTTGTTCTCTGTATCTATAGGTCTGATTCTGCTTTTTGTTTACTCATTTGTTTTGTTTTTTTATATTCGACATATGAGTGAAATCATCTAGTATCTATCTTTGTCAGTCTGACTTGTTTCATTTAGCATAAAACCTTCTAGGTCTATCATTGCAAATGGCATGATCTCATCTTTTTATGGCTGCACAATATTCCATTGTGTATTCCATTACACACACACACACACACACACACACACCACCACCACCACCACCATACCTTTATCCATTCATCTATTGATGGACACTTAAATGTCCTTATCTTTCATAGTGTAAATAATGCCACAATAAACTTAGAGGTGCATATATCTTTTTAAACTAGTGCTTTCATTTTCTCTGGATAAATACTAAGTAGTATAATTATTGCATCCTATAATATTTCTATTTTTAATTTTTTGAGGAAACTCCATACTGTTTTCCACAGTGACCGCAACAATTCACACTCTCACCAGCAGTACAAGAGCGTTCCTCTTTTCCCATATCCTTGCCAACATTTGTTATTTCTGGTCTTTTTGATTTTAGTCATTCTGACAGATGTAAGGTAATATCTCATTGTGGTTTTGACTTGCATTTGATGATTAGTGATGTTGAATCATCTTTTCATGTGGATGATTAATTATTTTTGTTTTCTATTTGTAAAATTTTGTCAGAATCTGGCCATTTCAGAGACTCATATTCATAATACTACCGGTATTTGTGTTATTTTCAGTTTATATTTTTTTAGCTATACTATCTCACATGGTGGCCACAAATCAAGAGATGTAGATGGAATTTTTGTATTGTCTACATTTCACAGATAAGAGAACTGAAGTTTAGAGATATTGTGTGGCTATATCCAAATTATAATTTATTAAACATGAAGATAGACTTTAACATTTGGTCTTATTCTTACTTGAAAGCCTGAGGACATTAATCACACTTATTCAGAATTAAATATACGTACCCTGTCTTTTTTAAGAATTATTTTTTTTTAGGGTTGTGGAATAAGAACGATAGATTGAAAATGACAATCATAATAATAATGATTAATCACGACTGACACTTTGAGTGCTGTTGTCTTAAAATATAACTGCATAAACAAGATTTCCTGCAGTTTAATTTCTGCTGTTGAAGGGAAACACCCTCATTTGTATTTCCTGCAGGCAAAAGCTTTTGGAGGACTGTCGGCAAATCCCAGCCTCCAGGCACAGCAGTGCCCGATCTGGGGCTTTCGTGAAAATGTCTCATTGTACTCAACCCAAACTACAAATGGATTACAAGTCACATAAATGGGGATCATCTTAGACTTCACAGAAGTTTAGCTGCCTCTGGGCTGAAACATGGCAGCTGTTGAATCACAAAACACTGTACTCTTGAATAGTGTACGACAGTGTGAAAAATGGTGTGATTCACAAATGCTGCACTCAGTGGTAGCTGCATAACTGTCAAAATAATTTCAATATATGACAGGCAACCAAAAGAAGATTTAAAAGTAGTGAAGTAATGAATTAGTAAACTTGCATACAAAGGGAAATTGAAATTCAAAAGCAATGGACTCAGAGGTCGAATTGAAATAGAACAGAAACTAATCAGAAGATTGGGGTGCCTGGGTGGCTCAGTCAGTTAAGTGTCCAACTTCGGTTCAGGGCATGTGCTCAGGGCATGATCTCTCGGTTCATGAGTTGGAGCCCTGCATCTGGCTCTGTGCTGACAGCCCAGAGCCTGGAGCCTGCTTGGGATTCTGTGCTTCCCTCTTTCTCTGCCCCACCACCTCTCAAAAATAAATAAACGTTTAAAAAAAAAAAAAAAAAACAAAGAAGATTACATGACTCTATTAGGCACATGAGTTTAGACCAGTCACCCATACATTGTAAAGCTCAACTTTTTCACCCGGGGAAAGCACTAAGACTACATTACAAGCCTAATGTCCTTTCCATGACTAGACTTCTCTTATTCTGTAATTTCTTAAAAGCACTTTTTTTTTTAAAGAATGAGGCTAAACTAGGGCAGAGGTCACTAGATAAGAATGGTGCCTCCACAAAATCTGAATAATTCTTACAGTATGTAACATGAATTACTGCTACATATATTTGTCATTTTCTTTCACCCTGAAAGACAACCGAGTCATTCCTAGTTGTTTTATAACAACGGTCTACCTTACTAAGCAGGTCTGCCATGGAAGACTAAAAAAAATATGGTTATGTAAAGTAATTAACCAAAATTTCAAGGTGGCCACTTGAGTTTTGACCTTTTAAAAACAAATAAACTGCTAAGTAAACAAAAATTCCGCCTCCACCAAACAAAAATACACTGTCATTTAAAAGCAATAAATAAACCTAAGTGGGGCTTTCAACCAAAGATTAAATATTTATGCTCAGAAAATGTCAAAGTAATCAACAGCAACTCCAGTTTCTATTTTATTTTCTAATAACTATAAAAATAAAGTAAAATAAAAACAATTGCACTTATTAAAAAAAAAAAAAAAAAGAGCCACTACTTGGTTTCTTTCTCTTTTGTATCAAAGCAAAAGTTGTCTTAATGGGTAACGTGAAATAGGCAAGGAAGACTTTACATGAGGCTATTGCAGTAAGGGAGAGAGGCCAGAGTTTCGTGTGAATTCAACTCACCGGAAAGAAAGGGCGGGAGAGTTTTAAGGAGCTAGGGTGAAAGGTATCTTACACCATCTGTGTTTGATAACTGGCCTCACCCAAAAAGAAAAGTCAACTTTATCTTTATAGCAGGAGGTATTTTTACAACTTAGAGTGAGGCACCCATCTCAGTTAGGATCCTATTTTCCCAGAGTAGGAGATAGAGGCTTTGTCTGCCTTGATGACTACATTCCAAATGGAGGCTTTCAGGTCCTAGAGCGAGACATTCCTGGGTTGTAAAAGAAAAGGATTTTTAAAAATTTGCATCTCAAAGGGGTAGAGAAAGAATTTACAATTACAAATTTTCCAAAGAAAATACTCTAGGAGATCAGAGACTAGGGGCCAGAGAGTCAGGGAGAAGCCAACCAAATGTTTAGTTAAGTTAGGAGGAACATTAAAGTCATCGTGGCTAATAGCCAATAATTTTTTCTCTGTATGTTGTCAAGGAGAAAGTGGTGGAGGAAAGAAAGAGGAAGACAGAAACACAGATATAGAGATAGATAGATGATAGGTAAATAGATGAAAGAGAGAGAGAGAGAGATCTAGGTGTTGTTTGTTTTTTTTTTTATGTTTATTTATTTTTGACAGGGAGAGAGAGAGCACAAGCAGAGGAGGGGCAGAGAGAGAGGGGGAGAGAGGATCCGAAGTAGGCTCCATGCTGACAGCAGAAACCACAAACTGTGAGATCATGACCTGAGCTGAAGTGGGATGTTTAACCGCCTGAGCCACCCAGGTGCCCTGAGAGAGGTCTAGTTTTATAGTGACTACCTTATAGTGATTCTTTACCTTGAGCCTGAAGAATGACTAGAAAGGGTGGAAAGAAATTTAATTTGGGTTCTTAAAAGCCAGTGGCCTCCTCTGCTGTAAAATAAATTTAGATAGCTGTCATCTGCATCAGAAGATAAAAGGACAGCAGGAAGCCCTCATGTAAACCTTCAGTGCAGTATAAGTACTCCTTTCCTTGGGGGTATTGCCTTCAATTGGGAATAGCCATAGCATGGAGAACTGAGAGTCAGATGATTGAATAATCTTTCTCTCTTACCATCACTTTAACGATTGTCTGAAAAGTGGGAGATATGCCGGGTGTTATCAGAAAAAAAATAAACCTTTTATTTTTCCCCACTGAGCATCCATACCTGATCTCTGCCTTACACGTATACACCCCAGTTCTCCTATCACACCCCTAATGAAATTTGGAACTGATTCTGTGTCATACTATCATCAGAATCCATATCTCTTAGTTTTTTTATCATCCTTTGCAAATACTGTTGAGGTGATAGCACTTTACATTAAAACATGTGGGGAGTTTTTACCTATTATTATTATTATTACCTTAGGGCTCTAAGCCAGAGTAGATACACAGAGCGTCCATTGGAACATCTATTTTACTATCGATTTTTCCTGCTCTCTGCTCTCCTTTCTCTCTACTATTCCCTTTAACCATTTAAGTGATATCTAAGCCCTGCATTTATTTCCGAGCTGTTGTAACAAACTATCACAAACTCAGTGGCATAAAATAACATAAATTGGTTCTCTCACAGTTTTGAAGCCCAGAAGTACAAAACCAAGGTGTTAGTAGGATCACAGTCTCTACAGAGGCTGTAGGGCATATTCTGTTCCTGCCTCTTCCAGCTTTTGGTGGTTTCCAGAATTCCTTGGCTTGAGGCCACATCACTCCAATAACTTCCTGCATCTTCTCATTATTTTCTTCCAAATAATCTAGGTAATTTCCTCATGTCAAGATCCTTAACACACATTTGCAAAGATTTTTTATCCAAATGAGCCAATATTTACAAGGTTCCAATGTTCAGGACTTAGGTATCTTTGGGTAGCCATTATACACTTTAAGTCACACATTGTTAAGATATATTACCTAGGCACAGAATAGCAATGGTATTAGTCCTTAGCCCTCAGGTGTTTTGTCTTTCTTAACACAAAACACATTTTAAGACAATTAGGCACATGGGAAAGATGGCCCTTCCTAGAAATATATAGAGGGAAGGTGGGCAAATGAAATTTTGCCGCTTTGGTCCATTTTATCAGGTTCTTACTACCATAGCTTTGCCATGATTTGGAGCCTCTTATTTTCCATATCACTACTAGTAGACACTTTTAATAGTAAGTGAAAAAAAGAAGTAAAAGACTTAGCAAACTAAAACTGTCTTATGCTAAGATAATATTACTTAAGACAACAGAAGTCCATATTTTCATTTCTATTTTGGGAAAATAGTATAGAGAATGTATTTTAACAACTTGCATACTGTTATTTATTAAGTGTCTTCAAGTTATATTTTAGCCTTCATCAATTATGATCTTTGTACTTTCCTAAATTATGTGTAATGTTATTATTGCATTCAGTTAAAATACAATACAGTAAAACCTTGGATTACAAGTAACTTGTTCTGTGAGTGTTCTGCAGGATGAGAAAACATTTCTAATAAATTTTAACTTGATAAACAAGCAATGTCTTGCAATACAAGTAGTATGTAGCCGAACAACACATGATCACAACTGAGCCAATGGTTCTCCTCTCTCTCTCTCTCTCTCTCTCTCTCTCTCTCTCTTGCTGTGGGATTTTGGGTGATTGTCTTCCATGCTCAGATGCTCTGTATCAGGCCACAAGTGTTTGGCAGAAATCAGTGATTTTTCTGAATGTTGGAAGGTGCCCACAACTGGCACTATGTAATTTTTGTCACTTCAAAGCATCTAATGACAGTTCTTTGCTTTTCCACGCAAGAATAAGCTTAGACTCTTTCCTCTGATGCCTTATTGTCAGTTAAATACAGTATATGACAAGAGTTTATTAATACTGTACTGCTGTCAACATCTATGCGAGTCTATACAATGGCCCCATGCAGAAAAAAAGGTTGAAAAGGTGGTCAGAAGAAGGAGATGATTACGGTGGCATGTAAGAAGGAAATCATCAAGAAGTATGAACAAGGTATGTGAGTGGCCAAAATTGCAAGATTTTATAAGAAGTCTACATCTACCATTTGCACAATATTAAAGGAGAAAAAAGAAATAAGGGGCTAGATGCAGCAAAATGAGTCATGAGAATATCAAGGCAATGGCCACGTGTTCTGGAAGATGTAGAAAAGTTGTTTCTGATTTGGATAAAAATAAGAAGCAACTAGCAGGTGTTATTGTGACTGACAACTTTATCTGCGAGAAGGCAAAGCTTAGTACACCAACCTTGCAAGTAAACTCCAGGAACATCAACAGAAAATGAAGAAGTCTTCAAGGCAAGCAGGAAATGATTTGATTGATAACTTTAAGAGGAGAAGTGATGTCCATAGTGTTGTGAGGCACAGAGAGGCTGCAAGTCTGGGTGCTAAAGCAGCTGAGGCATTCGCTACTGAGATCCAGAAGCTCATGGTTTCTGAGCGTTACCTGCTGGAGCAAGTTTTGAACTGCGATGAGACGGGGCTTTCTTGAAAAAGGCTGCCAAAGAGGACCTACATTACAGAAGAAGAGAATGCAATGCCCAGTCACAAACCTGGGAAAGACTGTCTCACTCTCTTATTTTGCGCTAATGCAGGCCGGGACTTCAGAGTCAAACCCCTGCTCATGTGTCTTTCCAAGAATCCATGAGCCTTCAAGAAATGCAAGGTGAAGAAGGGCCAGTTAAATGTTATGTGGAAGTCCAACAGCAAGGCTTGCATCACTCATATCTTGTTTGTTGAGTGGATCAACAAGGTCTTTGGTCCTTCAGTGAAGAAATACTTTTAGAAAAGAATCTGCCACTGAAAGCCTTGCTGGTTATGGATAACGTTCCTGCTCATCCCCTAGGCTTTGAGAATGACCTATTGGAGGAATTCAAGTTGTTTAAAGTCAAATTCCTTTCTCCCAACACCACTCCAATCCTCCAGCCCATGGACCAGCAGGTCATCTTGAACTTTAAAAAGTTTTCTACCAAAGCACTATTTCAGTGATGTTTCAGGGTGACCAAAGGAACAAATCTTACCCACCGAGAGTTTTGGAAAAATCATTTCCACATCGTGAACTGCCTCAAGATTATTGATAAAGCCTTGGATGGGGTCACCAAGAGAACTCTCAATTCTTCTTGGAGAAACCTGGCCTGATTGCATTCTTGGAAATGACCTAGAGGGGCTTGCTCATGAACACGAGCTGCCAGTTGTCAAAGAAATTGTATCCTTGTGGAAGACTGTGGGACTGGAGGTGAATGAGGACAACATTCAAGAACTGGCGGAGGAACATGGCCAGGAGCTAAACACTGAACAACGGATGGATCTACATTGTAAGCAAGAGCAAGAGGCAATGGAGGAGATCTCATCTACAGAGGAGGAAGAGGAAAAAAAGGCAGAGGAATCCGTCACTTCAGTTGAGATTAAGGAGATGCATAAAATGTGGGAAACAGTGCAAAATTCTGTAGAAAAGCACCACCCAAATAAGGCTATAGCAGTGCGAGTGATGTATCTGTTGAAGGACAATGCAATGTCACATCTGAGAAATCCTCAAAAGGAGGCAAAAGCAAGTGTCATTGGATAGGTTCTTTGTTAAAGTTGCATGAAAAGAAAAAGATTCCATTGAGCCAATAGATTACAGAGATTCCATTAGTGATAATGAAAGTCGTCCTACACAACAACCCTCCTCTCTCTTGTCTCCCGCACCCAGCCATGAAGGTTTTCAAAGGTTAGTACTGGGTAATTTGTTTATTTTTCTTTATATTTTGTATTTCCTTATCATTTTGTATTATTTACAGTATTGTAACAATTTTTATATGAATATTTTTGGATTTTGGAAGAAATCATCTGAGTTTACATTACTTCTCATGGGGAAAATTGCTTTGATATATAAGTGTTTTGGATTACAAGCATGTTTCTAGAACAAATTATGCTTGCATACCTAGGTTTTATTGTATATAGTAATTAAGACCCTAGACTTTAGATTCAAACATAGCTGAATCTGAATCTTATCTCCTTCCCACAATTTCTGTGTTACCAGGGAAATAGATTTTTCTCTTATGATACTTATACTTTGCTACTTATAGTTTGTACAGTTACTAAATATTTAAGGTAATGAATGTTTGCTAAGTGCTTGGTATGTGAGCACCCAATAATGGAGACTGGCTTAATTCTGGAGGTGAACTGTCTGGGTTTAAATCCCACTTCAATTTACTAGTTTTGTGACACTGAACAGCTTAGTTAATATTTTTTTACGTCAGTTTCCTCATCTAAATAATAAGGTATGGGGTGCCTGGGTGGCTCAATTAATTAAGAATCCGTCTTTGGCTCAGGTCATGATCTGTGGTTCATGAGTTCAAATCCCCTGTCAGGCTCTGTGCTGACAGCTCAGAACTCAACCCTGTTGTGGATTTTGTGTCTCCCTCTCTCTCTGCCTCCTGCCTGCTCACACACTTGTCTCTCTCTCTGTCAAAGATGAATAAACATTAAAAATAAACAAATAATAAGATAACAATCTATTTCTTAGGGCCCTTATAAAGCTTAAATGATTTAATTCATATGAAGCATAGAGCCTAGAACTCATGAAACACTCAACAAGGATTAGCTATCATCATCATCATTTCTTTTTGTATTGTACTGATATTAAAAGAACTTCTCAGCAACTCTATGAGGCACCAAAGTTGAAAGACCTTAGATTTAAGTTTGATTTCAGAAAAAAAGTGTCATATGTGTTTTAATAAAAGATGAGTAAGTTATTTGTAATTGGCATGTGCATAATGCCTATCTCATCATAAGGAAAGGAATATTGAGTGGAAAACTTAATGTAGTAAATTAGAACTATTTCAAAAACTAAAAAAATTTAAAGTTAATATAATGAACAACTGACCGTCTGAGAGAATTAAGGTCATTGCTGAAGCTACTGGAAATAAAGCTCTTCAAAGGAAAAGACACTCTGTATGTAGAACAAATCACGATATAAATGCTCATCATTGTTTCAGTTGTGGTAACAGTTCAAGAACGTCGGCACAGAAATTTTGAAACTTGCCAAGATCCATTAATAAAGATGAGAATTTTCAGGAAGAATCCGCATTAAAATAAGCCAGTTGGTATAAAGTTCTGCCATAATTTGATTCAGGAATTTGACCAATTATATTCAATTCATCTCAAGTCATCTTAAAGATAACTCTAAGATCTAGGAGTGGTTGTTTAGGAATGATTATGTGCTATTAGTTCTTTTAAATTTAGGATCATATCATCCATTGATGTTTATTCAAAGCCTCCTTCCATGAGCTATGCTATTAGAATAATAAGCGTTTGTTTTAAATAACCATAATTTGTGGTTATAAAAATCTGTCACTTAAGCTAAAAATAATGTCTTTAATATTAGCATCCGGTACATAAACATAGCCATTTAGGAGGATTTCCCTTGCTTCTGATTCATATATTCATATGAATCATGATTATAAAAAGTCAGTGATTCTTCTCGACTTATTGAGAAATAATAACAAATTCAGCAAAAATAAGTATTCAAAGATGAAAATGAATGTTCTGAATCTGGGTTAATATGACGCTACTGATGGAATAAGGATATTAGCAACAAGAAGTAAGGAAGAAAACTGTTAAATTCTGAACACATTGGCTTTTGGGTAATAGTATCTGAATGGAGATTTTCATAGGTAATTGGGAAAAATGGAATTCAAGTCAACAATTAAGTAAGTTTTAAACTTGGAAATAGTATGAGATTACTAGAACAAAAAGAAGTATTCATATATGGGTGTTGGCAATACATAATGATCTTCAGGGAGAAGTCTCAGAATGGAGTCATAAGGAAGTCATAGGTTTTGAAGAAGGACCACAACAATGCCATATATTCTATGACTGAGGAGAGCATCTGTTACTGCTAGGTCATATTTCCATATATATATTCAGATATTTAATAGAGGTTTTCTATATCCTGCATGTACTGCTTTCTAATTCGATCACATGGACTCTATAATAATTATATTATTTGCACCTAGCCTAAAGTCTGTTATACTGTTAAATAATAAATAGTTTATAAGTATTTGTTAAGTCAATACTTAAATGAAGGAAGAAATCATATTACTTCAATTTTTTTCCCTTCCCTGGGTTATTTCTGAATGTGGCCTTACTATTTCCCATCACTTTACCAAAAATGCACACCAATGTAAGTACTGCTTGTTGTTTATAAGACTCTGTAGACTGTGAAAGCTCTGGTTTTACTTAACCATAATGTTTTTCTGCTTTTCAGGCTCTGGAGAGAAAGCTGCTCTAGGAAGGAAGATATGGAGCTGTCAATCATGCAGGCTCAAGCTCTCCCAGAGAGGATCCAAACAAAGTCAATCAGATTTGCCACAGTTATCCTTGTGATTAATTAAATCAAATTTAGGGTAGAAAATCCACTTTCTGAATGAATCCCCAAACTGGAAGGATATGAGTAAAGCCCCCAAATTGTCCACTATTGCTGCCACATGAAGAGAAATTGTAGAGAATGAGGATCAACAGAAATTAGTTGAGTTGAGAGCTGGAGAGAGTTATTAAAATTTGCCCCTCAAATGGCACACAGATTCTAAGTGTGACCGGACCTGATCTCTACAAAGTAGTTTTAATTAGATGGAAAAAAACCCCAGGTTATTTGCTGTTACACTTTTCACAACATATGCTTTTGATTTATGTATTAAAATGTGATATTATTAACTACTGATTGATAGTCACTGACTTCTTTCCATTTTTGGTCACCTACATTCACAGGATTTTGAGAGATGATAAGCCAATCAGCTCTTCAAGCCAATTAAATGTATGAGTGTTACTTTTAACATAAGAAATTATTCTTTGTGGGGCACCTGGATGTTGTGGTCACTTAAACATCCAACTCTTGATTTTGGCTCAGGTCATGATCTCAGGGTCATGAGTTTCACATGGCGCTTAGCGCTGGGTATGGAGCCTGTTTAAGATTCTCTCTCCCTCTCCCTCCCCTGCACCTCTCCTACTCTGTCTTTCTTTCACTCAAAAAAAAAAAAAAAAAAAGTATTCTTCATTTGCAAAAAAAAAATTCAAACTTGCTATACCTTACTATATTTCATGGGGTGATAAAGGAGTTGTTTTAAACAAAATTCTTTACTGATAAAGTGGTGTTGTAAGAAGGTCCCTCTCAAAGTTAACCTATTTTTTTAATGGCAATAGAGCACAGATACACTTTTAATTAACTTTATAGACTGACATTTGTGGAATTAGAGTGGTGAAATAGAGAAATCCAGATAAATGACATTTTGGGCAAACTGACAAGGTAGAGGTATTTGTGGAGTGGTATTTGGTGAGTGGGTATGCACAGGGTGAGGAGGAAAAATGACTCATGGTAAATGTGCTGGAGAATGTCTCCCGTATGGAAAAACCTAAAAGGCAAGGCTCTCCAAAAACTACCCTAAATTTTTCAAGTAGAAAATAAATGAAGATGTCAGAAAGAAGTGGAATAAAAAATATATATATATTTTTTCCCCAAAGTTAGATTACATTTCCTTTCTTGTTATGCTTCAAATGGCTTCTTGAGCTTTTCATTTTATTCTAATTGTCATCTTAAAAAACAACTCTAATGAAATTGCTGAAAGCGTTAGAAAAATATAGAGAGAGAAGCAAGGCACCAAAATCATCCATTATTATGAGACTGTGAACTGTAAACATCAGACAGGGCACCCATCACTGCAGAGGCAAATTGAAAGCTAAAAGAGGTTTGCTTTATTGTCTCTCTGATTTAAAATTGATTGAAATGCATATCCAAATGGAAAAGCTGTCAAAAATTGTGGTATGTTGATAGCTCATCTTTTCCTTCTGACACAAAGCTTTAATGGAATTCCTTTCAGGTGGGAAAGGAAGAGGTAGGTTTTGAACCCGTCATGTAGAAGTACGAAATGATATCTGGACACTGGAGACAACCATTTCCTGGTGTCTGTTGATCACACGGCTCATGAGCACCATTTATTTGCCCAAGTTGATGAAATCAGTACATATGCCCCCTCACCTACATTGTGTAGTGTTCTGTGGTTGTCATCCACACAAAGGATAATGTCCTCGAGCCTGAAGGGCATCCAGATGTCATGAAAATAGGCAGAAATTTTAAAAATGCTAAATCTAGGAGAACATCTCTATTTCACTTTTTGCTTCTTTTCTTTTGTCTGTGCCAATACCCTAGTCAAGGCATTGTGGTCCTACCTCTCATCCTAGTCTCTTCTTGAATCCATGTGGCAACCTAAAATGTATTTCTTTCTCTAAACTAATATGTTGAAGGTATTATGTGTGTGTGTATGTGTGTATATATATATATATATATATATATGTATATGTATACATGTATATATACATATATATATACATATATATGTATACATGTATATATACATATATATGTATATATATATGTATATATACATGTATACATATACATATATATATATATATATATATATATATATATATATATAAAACTGCAGATCTTGTAAAGGCTCTCAACTGTTAATATCCTTACTGAAAATTAAAATTTGAACCCCTCTTGGCAGGCATTCAAAGTTCTCAGTAAGCTAGATCCACTTTATCTCTCCATAATTAACACCTAGAAGTCGATTAAAGGTTCCATTAAAGACAGGTTGGTCTCCATCTTTCCTTCACCCGTAGACACCTCAGACACAACACAATATGCTCAATTCTACCTCTGAACTATTTTATGAACTATTAAAATAGTGAACTATTTTCGTGAACTATTTTCCTCACCTGAAGAACCTATCCAGATACTCTATTTACAAATTGTATCCATTATTCAGATTTTCATTCAAGTCTTAATGTCTTGATGCCTAATATGTCCCAAAAGACATTCAGTTGTTTCTGCTGGGGCAAGTTCTCAATATGGAAAATTCATTTTATACTAACAGGAAGGTAAGATGCAGGTTGTTTGTGGCAACAGTATATAAAGAACTCAGAACTTTATAATTTTGTAGTGTTTCTTGTTTTATACATGCACATACATGTACACAGACATACAAAACATATACTCAGTTCTAGTGAGACAGAATAGTTACTTTTAAAATTAGGAATTGTTCTATAATTGAAAACAGAAAATCAAACCAAAAAAATCCACATGTATATTATGAGATTTTGTGAGGCTCAAAGTGAAATGTCAAACACTAGTACCAACCAATTCCTTAATGTCAACCACAGTGTTAAAATTAAATGAAATAAAACAATGTCCTAAAACTTACACATAGATTATTTGAAATCCAGAATATATGACACAAGTTATTTTTAATTGGGATTTACCTTTAAGATGATAAAATTTACTTAGATCTTTAATGTGTTTTAGAGAATAAAATTCTAATAGAGTTCTAAAATTCCAAATCATGTTGAAGCACAATCATTTATGCTTTGAAAAAAGGCTGTCAGTTTCTTCAGCATGAGCTCAATATTGTCCAATATTTTAGGAAACAAAATTAAAGTCTGATTATAAAAATGCACTTACAACATTGTTAAAAGCAAGCTGCTATCTAACAGGAAGGAGCACACAATCTCAGAGAATACCTTGTGAAATCAGTGCTGTTTATATTGTAATAAGTATCTTAAAAGAGAAAAAAAATGTGAAAATGCAATTAGCACAATTTCCTAATAAGAATATACAATATAACCCAAAAGATATGAATCCAATGCATTCAATATATTGATTTGATGGCTGAGAATATTTGAAATTTTCACACTTCAGGTGGAAGACGTTTCAGATCTTGCTGTTCTCTTTGTCAGGTGGTTATTAAAAAATGTTTAAAAAGTGATTCTTAAAAAAACTACCATTTTAAGTGTTTTCATTTTTTAAATATTCAAAGGAAGTTGTCAAAGATGTGATGATATCTGTATTGAGAATTCTAAAACAGTGTTAGAAAAAAAATACGAGACTGTTATATGTAAGCTATTATTATATGTTTCCTAGAAAAATAGCACTGGTTAAGAAAACTTCCTAGAAAATATTATTATATAATATCAGTACTAATTGTTATTTTATTTAAAAGTTAAGGCAGATCATTTTAAATGTATTTTGTTTAGAGTTATTTATAATCCTAAAGTGAGTTAATTTTTTAAATATACATTACACTGGAATCTGTTGTATGTCTCTATGAAAGTTTACGATAAAAGAATTTCAGATGACATTTTAGATGTCAAACTCCAGACATTGTTGAAATAGTTTGCTAATAATCTAAATACGTCTGTTAGGGGGCACCTGGGTGGCTCAGTCAGTTAAGCATCCTAATCTTGATTTCCACTCAGGTCATGATCTCAAGAGATCGAAACTGATGTTGCTGGACCTGCTTGGGATTCTCTCTCCCCCTCCCTCACTCTCCCTCCCTCCCCCTCCCTCCCTCTCTCTCTCTCTCTCTCTCTCTCTCTCTCTCTCTCTCCCTCTCTCCACCTCTCCCACTTGTGCCCCCCCCAAATAAATAAACAAAAAATTAAATAAGTAAGTAAATCTGTTAAAAGAGGAAGTTGGAAGGGGTTGTTTTGAAAGAAAGTCCATTGGAGAAAAGCTTGAGTCCAGGGTAATGGTTTTTAATTTGCTGAGATGCAGAGGTGGTTCCTGTTGGATTGCGTAATTGATGTTTCTTTCCTATTGATGATTCTTCTGTTGGGGTCTGTAATTGACAATTCTTCCTGTAATTGACAATAAGTGGTAGGGCTCCTCCTGTTAGCCTCCCCTTTTATCCACCCTATTCCATTTTAGTGAGGTTTCCCTTTATGAATTTTTACAAATCTAGTTCATATTCAGAGTTATCTACTTTTAAGTGTAGACTGTCAGCATTAAAATTGAAGCTTAACATGTGATTTCAGAATGTAAAGAAAAATAAATTTGTCTGTTTTATTTTTTTTTTAATTTTTTTTTTTTAACGTTTATTTATTTTTGAGACAGAGAGAGACAGAGTGTGAACAGGGGAGGGGCAGAGAGAAAGGGAGACACAGAATCTGAAACAGGCTCCAGGCTCTGAGCTGTCAGCACAGAGCCTGACGCAGGGCTCGAACTCACAGACCGTGAGATCATGACCTGAGCCAAAGTCGGACGCTTAACCGACTGAGCCACCCAGGCGCCCCTAAATTTGTCTGTTTTAAAATATTAAATGATTATTTGATAGATAAAGCCAAATTATCACATTTATAACATTTTTAAAAGATTTCTAAGTTACGAGATACATTTGAAAAACTTTTTTTTTCTCAAGCAATGAACATTTCAGTTGCCAAAAGAACATTATCAGCTTCAATTAAAGAAAATAAGTATTATTTACACATTGGTAAGATAGTGATTTGATTTTGAGGAAAAAATCACTGTTTCTTTGTCAGGCTTTCACAATTTAATTGGAAACTTCAGCAAGGTGACACATAGAACTGTTAAAAAACCATTTGCAACTATTTATCTGTGTAAATCAAGGATTTCTCAACACTGTGCTAAGAAAAACAAACTTGAGAAATAAATTGGAAACCAAAAACGAAATGAACATGAAATAATTTATACCATCAAAACATTCTTTGGATCTGCTTTATAGAGCTTCGTGTAAGATTCCATTTGATAAGAACGGATCTATTGCTAAAAATGGAAAATTATTAGGGGTGCTTGGGTGGCTCAGTCAGTTAAGTGTTTGACTTCAGCCCAGGTCATGATCTCATGGTTTGTGAGATCTGTGCTGACAGTGTGGAGCCTGCTTGGGATTCTCTCTCTCTGCCCCTCCCCCACTCACACTCTCTGTCTCAAAATAAATAAATAAACTTAAAAAAAAAGAATATCATTAAACTGGAACTCTGTCAAAGATACAGGAGAGACTGGAATGAGAGACATTCCAGAGTTGGGCTGATTTTTTTTATTGTTTTGTTTGTTTTTGTGTAAAAGAAGATAGAGATCATATCTCTAAACCATGTTTACTGCTACATGTATCTACCAGTTTACAGAGATGAACAAGCAGAATAATAGAGTAATTGTGACCCACTAAATACCTTTTCCAATTAAGGTGTGGCACTATATGCTTTGTGTATTCTTCCATTCGACATGATGTGTGACGGCATATTTCTCTGTCCAATGCAGTAGTATCCAAGATTCTAGGCTACTGTTTAAAAAAAATACGGTGAGTGCTGTGAATTAGGAATTCAGGGTATTTTCTGCTACTCTAAATCTTTCTGTGAATATAAGCCTGAGTGAGTCAATAAACTTCTATTTGGAAAAATGGGCTCTATGGTCCTATGAAAGCCAGCAAAAAATATTTAATCCTGTATGCGCACATGTTTGCACAAAGGATTGTCTAATCTTTTTTTTTTTTCTTTTTTTTTGCCTTTTTAGACTTACAGGCAAATCTTATTTAATTATTTCCCTTCTCAAAGTATTGACAATAATCCCCATTCCCAACCAATTTTCTGTGTATTGATATGGCAAAACACATACAGAAAGTACTCTAAAGTCTATTCTGTGAACAAATAGCTTCATGTCTGTGATCTGGATTTAAATTTCATGAGGTTGCTCAGTTCTTTTTCTCTATTGCAAGTTTTCTGTATTACCACAGTCGAGAGGAAAATGCACCTTTGACAGTGTTCCAAAAAAGTGGGTCACATCTTCTATTGTAGAAACTTTGAAAGCCCAGCTGGAGGTTGAATGGGTGGGTTGGGATGGAGAGTGTGGTGTTGTTTTTCACTCTGTTTTTAAATAGATAAACTGTTAGACCCTAAAGTTCTAAGTTTTAAGAACCATTTCCCTAAATATTTTGCAGTAACTGGCCACAAATCCTTCTCCGGGAAAAACAAACAAAAAAACAAAACAGAAACAACAAAAATATGCATCAATATTGGAGTGATATGGGACAGGAATCCTCAGCTCTCCCTGGTTTCTAAAAACCCTCCCAGCTCCCTGATTTCCTATTGAAATGAAACTATAGTTGATGATAACTACAATGCAGATAAACTCTTAAGAATCTGCTACAGTCATTTGGACTAGAGAGTAGAAGTAGCCGAAGGAGGTCTTTACTATGTATGAGAAAAATGTATAAACTGTCTTTCAACTCATTATCAGAAATCTGGTATATGCTCTCTCCCAGATTATCTCTCATTTATCTATTTTGTTGATTCTGTAGAAATGGAGGGTGATTTTTTAACATTGTTTGGGTAGAATTGGAAGGAAGACAAGTTTTGTTTGAGGATTACCAAAAAGACAAAACTAGATATATGTTCTATAATTCAAGCACCTTAGAGACATGCCAACATAGTAAAATAATAATAATAATAATTTACCAGGTAGTTACACACTTACAGAAAAAAAAAGAAAAGAATAATGACAACCTTTAACTCAACAGTATGTATTAAGAATACATCTGAATTATTTTCATGAGCATATTTTAAATTATTCAACTGCTAAAATGCTATGGAATGACTTTTAATTTTCTATATTTGCATATTTGTCACATTGATCTTAGGCAGGCAAATTTCCAGGATGGGGAAAAGTTGTTTTAAATTAGTTTTCTTATTAACTAAAAGAAAATCAGAATGGTGATAACTACTTTTATCATTCATATATCCAGAGTGACAAATGTCATCTCGCATTGTGTTTAATAATTGATCACAATGATAATTTCTGGGGGAAAATAATGCATATATGGCTGCGGCTTAGATGAGTTTTTACAGCATAATGTAATACACTTGGTGGTAACTCTCAGACTGATGCCAGCCAGACTGACTGTATTAAAAACAACTGAAGAACTAATTTAAAAATACAGAGTTCTGAGCATCACACCATCAGATTCTGATTCAATAAGTCTAGAGGGAAGCTTATGAATATGTATATTTTACAAGTTTTCCAGGAAATTGTAATTTACCATAAAAATTGAAAACCATTAAATAATTTCCTCCACTTTCCTTGTCCCTCCCCCAGGAAACTTGCACCATCTACTCCCTTCAAAAGACATTATCTTCTATTATTTCCAACCTTACATCCATTTGGCCAGCTGCCACAAACAAAAAAGCCTAGACATAGATTCAACGGAAAAATTCACATTCGTTTTAGGTATATTACACATCCAGCATGGTGTTAAACTCCTATACAGAAATTGTCTCCAACTTATACATTTACAGAGATTTTATTATATACTTTTAAAAGATGAAGAAATAAAGAAAAACAAAGGATAAATATCTTGCCCAGGGTCAAGACTTAAGCCATTATCTCTAAAAACTTTCCTAGAGGATGGCATCACTAAGGAGAGATCCAAGGCCCAGAGAGCAAGGTTTGAAATCTTCAAAGGTATTCATCACAGCAAAGAAGGAAAACACCAGTTGTGTGCATCATCTCCTTAGCATATTCTCAAGCCTGTGGGACTCTATTTTGTGACATGATACACACTTCATGATACACTTGCACATTTCGTAAGGTAGTTTCAAGAAGGGCTCCCCTTCCACACGTTGCTTTTCAGCTTTAGGGTTTCTGCAGTTTAATCTTTTAGGATCTGTGGTGGCTCAAAATATGGCTTTCAACTCTTAGATAGTCCTCCTTTGTAAGAAAAGATATATCCTCCCCCTGATTCTGAGTGAGTTTCTCACTGAGCAGTCTATAGACGATAATAGAGGTGTCATTCATCATGTATGATGTCAGAAGATAGAGCATACAAGGATATGCACCTTCCACCTTGTTCACCGAACAATATTAGACCACTGAGATACCATGTAAAAAGTCCAACTGCTTTGAGGCTACCACATTGAAGAGACCACATGTAGGTATCCGGGCTGACAATTCTAGTGGAGAGCAGCCTTCTAGCTATCCCATAAGGAACACACATGTCAGTGAAGAAGCTATCTTGGAATCTGGTCCTTCTACCCAGTCTATTGTCTTCCCAACTCAGGCTCCGTGTCTCCTAGAGTAGAGGCATGCAATTCCTGCTGAGTCCTCTGTGAATGTCTGATCCACCAAATCCAAGGACAGAATATAATACTTGTACTTTGGTGCCACTAAGTATGAGGTGGTTGTAACACTGCTATAGCTTGGTTTGGCTTTAGTTCTGGATTCTGCTGTTCCTTCTTTGTGGTCCAATTGGCTCCACATAAACTGACATCATGAGTATTAACTGGTACTTTACTTCACTAAGATCTTTCAGGGGACAGCTCCGTCTAAACATTCCAGCTTCTGTTCACTACTCTCTGTGCTGCCGACTCCTGGGGCCAGATAGTCACTGCTGCTAGACCCAGGAGTTGAGTCAGATACTGTATACGAATGGGAAAATATTCCTTTGGAATAATCAGTCTTGTTTTTTGTCTCCAGCTCTGCATCTTTTCTATTTCAAATTAAGAGCTTTATTAGAATTCTTTGCATCGTGGTGACCAAGAAGGCCTTAGCATTTCCCTCAGTTTGTTTAACTTTAGACGGGCTGCTTCCTGACTCTCAGCCCCTAACCTCTCTCTCATCCTGGCCCTAAAATCATTCAGATGGCCTAATCACCGAACCCTTCCCTCTCTTGTCTTGGGGCATTTATTTTAGAGAAGTGTCCTAAATTCTTTCTCTGTCCCTCTAAGATGCACATCCTTTTGAAAGGTCTCTTGCCACTTTGAAGACCCAGGAATACTTTCTCTAGGCCCTGGGAGCAGTCCTTTGAAATGTAATCATCAAGGGAGATAGTGCTCCTATGTTTCATTCTCTGTGAGAGGTAGGAGCCTCACTTCGTGGGCCACTAGGCACCTTACTCCAACTTATAAAACTACCTCATGTCATGAAAATACTAGAAAGTTTACTTTTTATTTGGGTAAGGGCTCCTCTGCCATTCCAGCTCTTAAAAATTCTCCCACTTTTTGTTTCAGTGGAATTGAGTTCAAACTGCATTCTGGTTTCTCTATCCTGTTCTGATAACCTTGAAAAAGTCATCCTTCCCTTTTTAACTTTGTCTGGTATAATTTTTGCTTTGACAGAGTTCTAACGTCAAATAAACTGAGTTCAAAGATCTGTTTTGTATTAGCCTGTATCAATTGTGTGATCTTGGCTAAATTACCTCATGTGCATAAGAGAACTCTAGTGTGGCAAGAAGAAGCCTCGACTTTATTCAAAACGAAATCTCCTATCTGCATTTATGAGCTTTATGACATAAACACATTATTTACATTTCCTTTCATCTCCTATTCTTCATCTTTAACATTTTTTTAAAAACACTTACTTATTTTTGAGAGAGAGAGAGAGAGAGAGAGAGAGAGAGAGAGAGAGAGAGAGATACAGAGTGTGAGTGGGGAAGGGGCAGAGAGAGAGGGAGACACAGAAACCGAAGCAGGCTCCAGGCTCTGAGCTGTCAGCACAGAGCCCGAAGCGGGGCTCGAACTCATGAACTGCGAGATCATGACCTTAGCTGAGGTTGGACGCTTAACCGACTGAGCCACCCAGGTGCCCCCTTTTTCCTCATCTTTAAAAAGGTGATAATAACAGCTTTTTAACAGGATGGCTAATAAGACTGCTTATGCAAAATTATAAGCATAACTTGGTATGTGGTAGGGCTTAGTAGCTGTTACAGCTATAGTCCTTGTTAGATTCATGGATAGTTTTGGGAATCCTTGAGAAGGGCCTTCCATCACCATGGAGCAGAGAATAGGACATACCAAGTGTCAGAAGAAAGAGAAATCAAAAAAGAAATTCTTTAGAGAGAAATACAAGAAATCAGATTTACTGGTGGTGACTTACAACTATGTAAGAAAGTAAAATAACCACAAGGTAAATGCCACATGCCTTTTTCCTTAATATTTTCCCAGAAAACTCAGCTAAACCAAAATACAAGGACCAGAGGCTCCAAGTGGATCTTCAATTTTATGACAATATCATATTTATACTTTTTATCCAGAAATAAGATCAGTGGCCTATTAAAACAACAGTTTGAGATGTCTTATTAAATAATTTATTAATTTTATTTTTATATTCCCTGGGGGAAATATGTTGCTTTATTTGAAAGTACTCTTTAAAAATGCTTTTTCGGGGTGCCTGGGTGGCTCGGTTGGTTAAGCATCCGACTTCAGCTCAGGTCATGATCTTACGGTCCGTGAGTTTGAGCCCCATGTCGGGCTTTGTGCTGACAGCTCGGAGCCTGGAGCCTGCTTCAGATTCTGTGTCTCCCTCTCTCTCTGACCCTCCCCCGTTCATGCTCTGTTTCTCTCTGTCTCAAAAATAAATAAATGTTAAAATTTTTTTTAAATGCTTTTTCATCAAAAAAAATGAGGAGAAAATGAGAGAAAATAATGGGAACAGCTCTGTAGAAGCATCATTTTGAAATGTATGAATCAATAAACTGTTGCAGAGTTGACAAGGGCCGTAAGAATAGGGAGAAGACAATGATGGTTTCTTGAATTTGTGCTGTATGCTAGACCTCCCTATTTGCATATGTAAATTCAACTCAAAGGGACAATACATTTATGCAGTAACTTCTGGAATCACCACTTTGCAGATGAAGAAAGAGAGTCTCTGAGAGACTAGAGCTAGATACCAAACCAGCCTTTCCTCTTTTTCCACGCCAACAGAAGGATTATAATTTTGCACCTTTTTAATAGTTGGGGAGGGTTAAGTTACTATCTCTGTGTTGTGAGCAGAAGTGACTGATGTGAGCCACTTCCTGAGTGATGCACTTATTGTAGGTGTTCTCTTCCTCTCTACACTGGCCTGGCAAAAGCAACATATTCCAGATGGTAGAGCTATAAAACTGTGTCACCACCACTAGCCTGGAAAGATGAATTTCTGCATGGAGAATAGTTATGTGGGAAAGTTACTCCACTCCACAATGGACTTTGTATGAACAAGAAATAAATCTCTGGTTCATTCAGCATAATTGGAAGCCAGATCGTCCGGGTGGCAAACTTTTTACTCTTTTTCTATATTTTTCTCCCTTCAGAAACCACAGTTTCAACCCTTAATACTGAAATAGGTATATGGATACGAGTTCTCTTTTTTGGCAGTATTTAGGCAAATTTGTTCAGTCTCTTAGGATTTTAACCATCATTTAGTTCAGAAATAGAAATAGCATTATGTTCTTACATGGAGAAACTTGTCATTTTTTTAAGTTATCTTGTAGAAAACTACATATGCATCTTCAAACTGCTCAAATCTTGATGTTTATCTAAATGAAATTATTGTTAGTTCAAGACCATCTAAACCCTTTCTGTCAATCAGGAAGGGGTTAATAGTGAAAGGTTTGTTGTAGCTCTGAATATTTCTACATACAACTAAGTACCGCTTATGGGAATGACTTAAAAAAATTCCTGGTTCCATATAGCAAAAGTATAATAAATAACTCAGCCTTTACATACAGATTGGATTCCTTAAAGGCAAAGAACGAATACACTTAGCATATTAATGTCTTCGGAATTTTGCTTTGTGAAATGTTTAACAATTTTGATGAACTTTATGCTTTTGAGAACTCTGAGCATCACGTGTTTAAGGATATTGAAGAAAATACAGGACATGAATAGAGATGTTGATCTTTGAGTATAAATATTTCTGATTTTATTTTTTTATTGAGGTAAAATTGGTATGTAACATTATATTAGTTTCAGGTGTACAACATAATAATTCAATATTTATAGACACTATAAGGTGAGCACCACAATAAATCTAGTTACCATCTATACCATACAATAGACCCCTTCATACTTTTTACCCACCCACCCACCAACTTCCTTCCCTGTTATTACTACCAATCCATTCTCTGTATCTACAAGGTTTTTTTTGTTTGTTTTTATTTTGCTTAGATTCCATGTATAAATTAAATCATATAGTATTTGTTTTTCTCTGACGTTTTTCACTTAATATGCTCAAGTTCCATCCGTGTTGTCACAAATGGCAAGATTTCCTTTTTTTTTTTTTTTTTTTTTTTACGAATGTGTAGTTTTGCATTGTGCTTTTATGCCACATCTTCTTTATCAATTTATCCACTGAGGGACACTTACATTGTTTCCATATCATAGTCATTGTAAATATTCTGCAACTAACATAAGGATGCCTTTTTTCCCCAATTAGTGTTTCCATTTTATTCAGATAAATGCCCATAAGTACAATAGGTACATCATACGTAGTTTTATGTTTTAAAAATTTTTTGAGGAAACTTGATACTATTTTGTATAGTGCCTGTATTAATTTACATTCCCACCAACAGTGCATGAGTACCTTTTATTCCCCTATAACCTCTCCAACACTTGTTATTTCTTATCTTCTTCATAACCCACCATTCTGACAGGTGAGAGGTCATACCTCATTGTGGTTTTTATTTGAGTTTCCCTGATAATCAGTGATGTTGAGCATCTTTTCATGTGTCTTTTGACTATCTATATATCTTCTTTGGAAATATGCCTTTTCAGATTCTCTACTCATTTTTTTAATTAAATTTATTGTTGTTCTTATTACTGAGCTTTATAATTTTATGTATTTTGAATATTAGCTCCTTATGGAATATATAATGTGCAAATACCTTCTCCCATTCAGGTCAACTTTTTATTTTGTTGATCGTTACCTTCACTGTACAGAAGCTTTTTAGCTTGATGTAATCTCGTTTATTTATTTTTGCTTTCATTGTTAATGCCTTTGAAGTCAGATTTAAAAACATATACTGTCGAAAGCAATGCCAAGGAGCTTACTGCTTATGTTCTCTTATAGAAGTTTTATGATTTCTGGTCTTACATTCAAGTCTTTAATCCACTTCGAGTTAATTTGTGGGTATGGTGTAAGATAGTGGTCTAGTTTCATTCTTTTACGTGGATTTGTCCAATTGTGCCAACACCATTTATTGAAAAGACTGTCCTTCTCCCATCGTATACTCTTGTCTCCTATTTGGAATTAATTGACCATATATTCATGGGTTTATTTTCAGGTTCTCTCTTCTGTTCCATTGATACATGCGTTTTTTTTTTTTTAATTTTTTTTAATGTTTATTTTTGAGACAGAGGGAGAAAGAGAGAGGCAGGGAAGGGGCAGAGAGAGAGAGAGACAGAATATGAAGCAGGCTCCAGGCTCTGAGCTGTCAGCACAGAGATTGACGTGGGGCTTGAACTCACAAGCCATGAGATTATGACCTGAGCCAAAGTAGGACATTTAACCAACAGCCACAAACAGGTGCCCTTGTATGTATGTTTTTATGCCAATATCATACTGATTTGATTACTGTTGCTTTGTAGTACAGTTTGAAATTAGGGAGAGTGATAATTCCAGCTTTAATCTTCTTTCTCAAGATTGCTTTGGCTATTCAGGGTCTTTTGTGCTTCTATACAAATTTCAGAATTGTTTTTGTAGTCCTGTGAAAACTGCTATTGGAATTTTGATGAGGATTGCATTGAATCCGTAATTGTTTTGGGTAGTATGGGCACTTTAACAATATTAATTCTTCCAATCCATGAGCATGAAATATCTTTCCATGTATTTGCATCTTCTTCAATTTCTTTTTATTAGTGTCAGTATTCAGTGCACAGGTCTTTCATTTCCTTGGTTAAATTTATTTGTTGGTATTTGATTCTTTTTGATGCAATTGTAGGGATTGTTTTCTTAATTTCTCTTTCTGATAGTATATTAGCACATAAAATTACAACCTATTTCTGTATATTAATTTTATATCCTGAAATTAATTTTATTAATTAATTTAATTTTAATTGAAACATTACTGAATTCATTCATCAGGTTTTTTTTTAATTTTTTTTAACGTTTTTATTTATTTTTGAGACAGAGAGAGACAGAGCATGAAGGGGGGAGGGGCAGAGAGAGAAGGAGACACAGAATCGGAAGCAGGCTCCAGGCTCTGAGCCATCAGCCCAGAGCCCGATGCGGGGCTCGAACTCACGGGCCGCGAGATCCGCGAGATCGTGACCTGAGCTGAAGTCGGACGCTTAACCGACTGCGCCACCCAGGCGCCCCTCATTCATCAGTTTTAAGAGTTTTTTGGTGATCTTTAAGCATTTTCTATATAAAATATCATGTCACCTGCAAATAGTGGCAGTTTTACACCTTCCTTTCCCATTTGTATTTCTTTTATTTCCTCTTCTTGCTAATTGTGAAGGCTAGGAATTCCAATACTATGTTGAATAAAAGTGGCAAGAACAGGCATTCTTGTCTTGTTTCTGATCTTAGGGGAAAAACTTTCAGCTTTTCACCATTGAGTATGATGTTTGTTGTGGGTTTGTCACATATGATCTTTATTATGGTGAGGTATGTTCCCTCTATCCCTATTTTGTTGAGAGTTTCACCATAAAAGGATGCTGAATTTGGTCAAATGTTTTTTTCTGTGTTTATTGAGATGGTCATGTGATCTCCATCCTTCATTTCATTAATGTGGTGTATTATGTTGATTGATTTGTGTATGTTGAACCATGCTTGCATCCCTTGAATAAATCCCACTTGAAATGACATATGATCATTTTCATGTATTGTTGAATTTGGTTTGGTAATATTTTCTTGAGAATGTTTGCATCTATGTTCATCAGAGATATTGGCCTGTAACTTTCTTTTCTTTGTGGTGACCTTGTCCGGTTAAAGGCATCAGGGTAACACTGGCCTCATAAAATGAGTTTGGGAGTGTTGTCTCCTCTTCAGGGTTTTTTGTTTTTGTTTTTGTTTTTGTTTTTGAGAGTTTGAGAAGGATAGGTATTAAATATTTCAGTGGTATGATTCACTAGTCAAGCTGTCTGAAACTTGACTTTTGTTTGTTGGTAGATTGTCAAACTGATTCAATCTCCTTCCTAGTAATTGGTAATCAGGTTTTCTTCTTCTTCGTGATTCAGTCTTAGAAGATTGTACGTTCCTAGGAATTTATCAGTTTTTTTCTATATGGTCCAACTTGTTGGCATATAACTTTTCATAATAGTCTCTTATGATCTTTTCTATTTCTATAGTATCAGCTATAACTTCTCTTTCATTTCAGCTTTTATTTATTTCATATTTCTCTCCCTTTCTCTCTCTCTCTCTTTTTTTTTTTTTTTTTTTTTTTTTTTTTTTTTTGGTAAACCTAGCTAAAGGTTTGTCAATTTTGTCTATCCATCCAAATAACTAGCTTCACTGATCTTTTCTAATTTTATTTCATTCTCTAGTCAATCTATTTTCAATGTGATCTTTATTATTTTCTTTCTTCCATTAATTTTGGGATTCTTTTTCTAGTTTTTTTTAGGTATAAAGTGATTATTTATTTAAGGTTTTTGTTAGATTTTGTTGTTTTTCTTTTATTTAATATCTTGTTTCTTGAGGCTGACCTGTATTGCCATAACCTTCCCTCTTAGGACTGTTTTGCTTCAGCCCATAGATTTGGGTAGTTATATTTCCATTTTCATTTGCCTCGAGGTATTTTTTTAAATTTCCTTTTTGATTTCTTCATTGACCCACTGTTTGTTTAGTAGCATTTTGTTTAATCTCCACATCTTATAATTTTTCCATTTTCTACCTGTAATTGATTTCTAGTTTCATATCCTTGTAGTTAGAGAAGAAGCTTAAAATGATTTCATTACTTTTAGGTTTATGGAGACTTGTTTTGTGGCCTAACATGTGGTCTATCCTGGAGAGAACGTTCCATGTGCACTTGAGAAGAATGTATAACCTGCTGCTTTTGAATGAAATGTTCTGTTTATATCTACTAAGCCCATTTGGTGTGATGTGTCATTTAAGGCTAACATTTCATTATTGATTTTATGTCTCAGTGATCTATACATCAATGAAGTGGGGTATTAAAGTCTACTGCTATAGCATTTCTGTCAATTTCTCCCTTAAGGTCTGTTAATGTTTGCTTTATATATTTAGGTGCTTCTATGTTGGGTGGATACTTAAATAGTTATAAATGTTATACCCTTTTGATGGAGTTGCCCCTTTATCATTGTGCAAGGCCCTTCTTTGTCTTTCATTAGTCTGTGTTTTAAAGTGTATTTGTCTGATGTAAGCATAGCTATCCCAGCTTTAATTTCATTTCAATTTGCATGGAATATCTTTTTCCATCTCTCCACTTTCAGTGTGTATGTGTCCTAAGATCTGCAGTGAGTCTCTTGTAAGCAACATACAGATGAGTATTGATTTTTATCCATCTGCTTTTTTATCCATTCATCTTTTGTGTACCTATTGCAGGTTTTTGCTTTGTGGTTACTGTATGGTTTACATATAACATTCTCTCTATACAGCTGTCTATTTTAAGTTGGTAGCAACTTAAATTTGAGCAAATTCTAAACACTCCACATCTGACCCCCACAACATTTTATGTTATTGACATATTTTACATCTTTTTATTCTGCATATCCCTTAACTATTATTGTAGTTATGGTTACTTTTACTACTTTTAACTTTCAGACTAGTTTTATAAGTGGTTAACTCATTACCATTACTATGTATTCACCTTCATCTGTGAGATTTTTACTTTCATATGTTTCTTATATTTTTTCTTTCATATGTTCTTGTTATTAGTGCCTTTTCCTTTCAGCTTAAAGAAGACATTTAGCATTTCTTCACTCTCTCAATTCTAAATGATAACTTTGCTGGGTAGAATGTATTTTTAGGTGGAAGATCTTTCCTTTCAGCATTTTGAGTATTTCATTCCACTTCCTTCTGGCTTGCAAGATTTCTGCTGAAAAATCAGCCCATAGCCTTAGGGGGAGGGTCCCCTTGTTCATAACAAGTTGTTTTTCTCCTGTTGCATTTAAGATTCTTTAACTTTTGACATTTTAATTACAATATGTCTTGGTGTGGATCTCTGGGTTTATCTTATTTGAAACTTTCTGGGATTCCTGGATATCTTTTTCTGTCTCCAAGTTATGGAAGTTTCCAACCATCATTTCTTCAGGTAAATTTTCTGCCCCTTTCTCTCTTTCTTCTCCTTCTGGGACCCCCTAGAATGCCAATGTCATCCCACATTCTCTCCTATAGGTCTCTTAAGCTATCTTCACTTTTTAATTTTTTTTCTTTTTGCTGTTCTCTTTGGGTGAGTGCCACTGCTCTGTCTTCCAGGTTGCTGATTTCTTCTTTTACTTTACCTAGTTTGTTGTTGAAAGCCTCCAGTGTATTTTTCAGCCAAATCATTGTTTTCTTCAGCTCTGTGAATTCTGTTTGGTACTTTAATATATTTTCTATCTCTTTACTGAGATTCTCACTGTTATTGTGGATTCTGCCAAATTTGGGGAGAATCTTTATAACCATTACTTTGAACTCTTTATTAGATTGATTACTTATCTACATTTCATTAAGGTCTTTCTCTGAGGTTTTGTCTTGTTCTTTCATTTGGAACATGTTAATCTATTTCTTAATTTTCCTTGATTCACTGTGTTTGTTTCTGTTCATTATACAAATAGCTTCCTCTCCCAGTCTTGAAGATGTGGCCTTGTATAGGAGATAAACCTTATCATTTAATCTTGCCTTTGCTCTTAATTGTCTCCAAAACCTCTGTGATTGTCTAGCTAGCCTGATTTATTCTTGATAGGTCCTATTTTTTGAGAGATTGCCAGGAACTGTCAGTGTTCCAAAAAGAGTGATCTCAGTCACTCTGATCCCAGTCAGCACCTGGATTCGGGCTTATTGGAATCCAGATCCTCAGGCAGTAGCTTTTGAAGTATGCAAATCTATACAGTCCTTTGGAATGCAATCATAGATCCTACTGACCTCCAGACCAGGAAATCTGGAGGTGTCCCCTGGGTGACAGACAGCTTCAGACTAGTGTATTAGCTTCTTTTTAGAAGGTACCAATGAGCTGTGGTGAGGCCAAGAGAGGGCTCTCAGATGGATTCTCCTTGTCTATGGCCCCTGAGAGTGCCCCTGTAGTCTTTAGACATGTGGCAAATTTGAAGCCTATATCTCTGGTTGAAAATCCAGGACAACTAAATGGGTAGTGTCTATGTAGTGCCCTGAGTATGGTATCCTGTCCAGAACTGTCTGTAAGATTGTTACAATCCCACAGGTCCTAGAAGTATAAGCTCCCTCTGGCCAGCAGAGCTAGGCAATCACGAAGCCTCCTCTTTGCAAGCTGTGCTTGCATATCAGCTTTAGCAAGGCTACGGAAGAATGGTGGGAGCAGTGTGCATGCACAAGCTTTAGGGAGGCCTGGGAAGAGCACTGGGGGCAGGGTAAACCCATTGTTTTACTAATTCCTGGGAAGAGCATTAGGAGCGGGGCACATCTGTGGCTTTAGCAATGCTGGAAAAGTGCACTGCAGGCCAGTCATAGCCTCAGCTTTAGTGAGCTTGTGTCTTTCAATTCTAAATGATGTCCGGTGTACATGTGCACCTGTCTGTACTAGCAAGGGAGAAAAAGAGTTCAAAAAATGGCACTCACCACTGTCTCTGTCCTGGGAAAAATCCCAACTAATTCCTTCCCCTCCAGTAGATGCTTTAGCAAATCTTTAGCAACCAAATCTTCTTCACACATAATTAGTCACCTCTCAAACTGTTGCCTTTGTGCTGGTGTCTGAGATGAGTGATTTTGTACATGAGCCCATTGAAAGGAGTATCTCATATCCCCACAGAGTCCAGGTCCCCTGGAGATAAGCCTTACTGTTTCTCAAAGCCAGACATCTTGGGGGTCTCATATTTCTGGTACAGGTCTGAAAGGTTGGGGTGGCCAATGTGAGATGCAAATCTGGAGTTTTTCAGGGAGAGACTCTAGCCCATGAGATCCCTTCTTACTAGGGATCTGTCTGTCTGTCACCAGACTGGGGGTAGAGTTTTTGGTAAGACCATGTCTCTGCCTCCTACCTATCTTGATATGGTCCTTATCTCTTGTATAGGAAGCCATTCAGATAGTTTTCAGCTCTTTTGCAGTGAGACTTTTTTTTCATATTTGTTGTAGATTTGGTGTGTCATGGGAGGAGGTAAGTTCAGGGTCTTCCTATATCACCATCTTGAAACCCAGCCACCTTCCCAGCTTAATATTCCATATTTTAATAATCCTCAGGCCTATAAGCTGACTTATTGCTTTCTCTTTGAATTTGCAAAAGTCACACATTATCCTGAAATTCAGATTCCTGATTTATAAAATGTGGTGAAGTGAAATAAAGTATGGTGGTTTGGGCAAGTAATGTATTAATAACAAATGATATTATAATGCTATAATAATATATTAATATAAATAAATGATGATAATAATAATAATAACAAAATAGCAAGCACATTGAATGTTTTACATACTCTTTTAGGGATAGAAGAATTAAAGATCTTTTCTTAGCAGCCTGTTATGACCAACACTATGCTGATATTTCTTGTTATATTTGGACTCTCTATATATATTACTTTCAGGTGTGCAACATAATGAGTCAATATTTGTACATATTAAGAAATGAATACCACAGTAAGTCTGGCTAACATCCACCATCATAGATACATTTTTTCCCTTGTGTTGAAACTTTTAAGATCTATTCTCTTAGCAACTTTCAAACATGCCATAAAATATCACTAACTATAGTTACCATGCCATTATATCCCCTGTACTTGCTTATTTTATAACTGGATGTTTGTGCCTTTTGACTCCCTTCACCTATTTTGTCCAGCCCCCATACCCTGCCTCTGGCAACCACCCATCTGTCCTCTTATATTTGTACTTCTCAAGCTTGATACAATACTTGAGCCTGTAACCATGAAGAGTCAACCCAATTTCTATTATTGTGATATAGAATTGTGCCCATAAAGTATACACAGATGCTCTTGGAGAAATAGCCTTGGGAAAAGGAGTCAATGAGGAGGAGTAGGAATAAGTTAAGCAACACCATAAGAGAACGGAGCCCTCGTCAATCTGTGGAGCTAACTTATTGGTATAATATACCGTATGGATGATGCACTGAGACTCAATCTTCTTTGAGTCCCTTTGAAGTACCTGGTAAAAAAGGCTTTGCAGGGTCGAATACAGCTGAGACATGATCCAGGCAGAGTTATTTTTAACAATTTTGCCTATCATCGATTTGGTCTATCTAAAGGGACAGAAGTCCTGACTGAAGAAATCATCTGTCTTGGGGAGTAGGGATGAGAAAGAGGAGGAAATGCTGATTTCCTTCCCTTGTCATCTGTAGTATTGCATTACCTGTGCTCAATTCTATAGTTTACACAAGTGTGTGATTTCCTATTCCTTTGTCTAGCTAAGAGTCAAACCAAAGTGTGCAGATAGACTGGAGCTAGGTAGGAACTGAAGCACCGAGTGTAAAGTGGCTAATATGTGCTGTATAGAGAAAGCTGGCAGGACAAATTTAAGCTTGAGCAGATAAGTACAAAGTCAGAAGTGGAGAGACAAGATATAAAGATACATGAAGGTAGAAATTATCCAATTCCATATTTATTCCTAGCTCAGTTGACATTCTATATCTATCATAAATTTTTCCAGATATTTCCTTCAGAAGAAATGACTCTTTATATAATCCTCTTGTATTTTGCTTGCTGCTCATAATTGAAAGATGAGTCTGGACTTGGACAAATAAAGATAAAGGGAGTATATGTGAGAGAGTTCACATGGCAAGTAGTGGTGCCTTTTTATGGCTTACTTTTAATACCAGATGCTTGATATGTGGGCGAATCAACCTGGTTTAAAAATACAAAGCTGGTATGGACACAACCTTTGTATGGCAGTTTGCTTCCTGTGACAAATGCAGTCTGGATCTGTGATGAGGCTTTTGGCTGTATAATAAGTGAGTGAACCGATGAACCACTGAACCAGATAATGAATCAGTGTTGGGCCTGATTACATTTTAAATGCATATTAACCATTTAACCTCAATTGGAAGTAGTATTGGAAAAGAGTCTAAAATGATTTACAAGTTTGATTTAAATAAGCAGAAATCTTTAAAATCTAAGCAAAAGGAGACCACTTGTGCAAAATGCATGCCAACCAATACATAGTAGACATCTAACGAATGTCCTTTCCTTCTTATTAATTCTGGGCCAAATCTGAACTTCTGTCAACTAAATGATTGTGTACACCATATTGTTGACTGAATTTTGCTTAAAAATAATCCAATGTTATAGTCCTGAAATGCCAAAAAGCTTCCATTATTTTCAACAGCTTTATTAATGTATAATTGATGTATAAAGAAATGTACATATTAAGGTATATAATTTGATGAGGTTGGGTATATGCAAGCACATGTGTTACCATCACAAAATCAATCTAATATATATATATGTATGTATGTATATATATACATATATATATACACATACATATATATATACATATATATATACACATACATACATATATGTGTGTGTATATATATATATATATATACATATATATATACACATACATACATATATGTGTGTATATATATATATGTATATATATATCAAACAAGTTTCCTTATGTTCTCTGTTTTGTTTTGTTTTTGTGGTAAAAGCACTTAACATGAGATCTAACCTCTCAACAAATGGTGGAGCACACAATTCTCTATTGCTTACTATATAGGTGCTGTTTTGAACACTAGATATCTAGAACTTATTCATCCAGCATAACTGAATACCACTTTCCATTTCTCCCACCCCAGCTTCTGTAAATCACTATTATATTCTCTGCTTCTATGAGTTTGACTATTTTCGCTACCTCAAAAAAGCATAAACGGTTATCACCAAATTTTCAACATGTTATCCTGTGAAGAAGCTGAAATCTTATTCACATTTTTACGAAGTGTAATAGTCAATTTACTTTAGTTTAAATAATCAGTAATCTGTTGACAAAACAAAGCTGAGTCTGTTGATTAACACCAGAGAATGAGACCACCATCGTCTGCAAAAACTTGGCAGTGTCTCAGAAGAAGGAAAAAAAAAAGAACAGATTTATTGAAAATTGGAAGTTTGATTTAAGGCAAGTATTTTCATATGGGGACTTGATTAGAACTTGAAAAAGATCATGGTGTTTTTCCTTGGTGGAAACAACAAGGCAAAGATTTTGAAGGAAATGATTCATACAATTTTATGGTACATACTGTTGATGAGTATTTCAGCAAATTCCAGTAATGGACAAATCAAAACCATTTGCCTGGGCATGTGGCTTTCAGAAAAATAAAGCCATGCTAATAATGACAGTGTAATAACAAAGTCAGGTTGATGTGGATAGTAAAATAGTTTCAGTTCTCAGTATCCAGGCTGTGTATGCAGATTGATAGTTTATTTTTCAGTGGGATTTCTATTTGTGTGGCTCTATGTTAGGAATGTCACAGCGAATAACATAGCATCTACCCTCTAGGGTCTCACAGATTTGTAAAAACTCAAAAAAAAAAAAGTACTAATAATTATATCACTATGATGTTGATGGATGTAGTGATAGAACAAGAAGTTCAGAGAAAGAAATCCAACTCTATTAAGAAACAGTAGTAAACATTTATTTGAAGAGTTCTCATCTGAGTCTAGAAGGACAAATAAGAATAAGTCAGTAAGTGCAGTAGGGCTAGGAGGGAAGATTCCAGGAAAGAAAAAGAGCAGGTGCAAATTTACCCAGATAAGAAAGAACTCAGGATGCTCAGAGAACCAGTTTGGCTTGGCTGATATGCTGTATTCAAATACAACATACAAGACTTTAGATCATTGAAGAACCTTGAATACTATATCACATTTTGGCTTTATGTGTAAGCAAAGGGACACGATTGTAGGGAAAATGAATAATACTGATAACTGTTGAAGATAATTAACATCTAGATTCTACTCTTTAGTTCTAGAAAGTGAATACTTGGAATTTAAAAGGCCTGGCTTCCCTTTAGGACATATGGTCATTAACAGGCAGAGGGCTTTTCTTGTGCTTTTCATAGTATTGTTATAATGCTGATTGAGAATCTGTCTGCAACAAAGCCAGTAATACCACAGTTACACTTGAACAAGATGGATTTGACAAGTCTCTGCTGAGTTCATCTAAAGACAAGAAAATAGACTATCACCCAAACTATATCAAATTACAAGGACCCTTTAGAGTCATTTTACTTATCTCCTCCTACTTTGGAATTAAGCTCAATGGAAGTAGTAATAATAGAGAAAAACAAAAAGAGAGAAGGAGAGAGTAAATACACATTAAAAATAAAATAAAATAAAATAAAATAAAATAAAATAAAATAAAATAAAATAAAATACCAAATAGGCTTAACATGTGAAAGAAAGTAGAGGGGTAAAGAGAGTGCAAGTTGTGATGGTAATGTGGTACTGAATAAAAACTATAGTCAGTTGCAGACATCTTAATCTGGCAATATGCCATTCAAGTTGTCTTGAAGTAAATCTAAGTTTTGTTGAATGGAAAAATATAAGGCTACAGTCAGATATTCAACTTATTCATTTTTTGTTGATCTATATATGTTATATTGGATCATAATTATTCCAGTTCTTGGTCTTTGAAGTTTATGACTGAAGTAGGGAGAAAATAAAAATTATTGAGTTACATATATTCTGTTTTTTTTATTTACCCCAAGTAAGTTATGGTTTAATCTCATCTTAGCACAATTAAGAAAAGCATACCTTTTTACTCTTAGAACTGCCCTTATTAGGATAATTAATTTCAAATTGTCCTAGTTATTGGAATTGAAGTCATCAGGCAGTACAGGACTGGATTTTGGAATGGGTCACCAGATTGATACTGATGTCGCCAAATATGATGGTAGGACTTGGAACAGGTAAACAGTCAGACAGGTCACACAGTCTTCCGAACTTACAAAAGAGTGATCAAATTAACAGTGGACGACAAAGATGAAAACCAAAAGAATTGTCATAGAAATGGAGTGATCTTTTCTTCAAGGAATAGTAATAGACATTGAAGTATACCTGGGTACTTACTGATTCCACTTATACCCGTGAATTGTATAAAAATAAAGAACATTTACTCAAAAGAAATGTAGTGAGAGGAGCATCCTTCAGGCAGCCCTGTGTTTTAATTAGTTCAGGAAATTTGATGGGAGCATAGAAAGAGATTCCAAAAATTCTAGAAGGCAGAGGTAAGACAATGGGTTAAGGAAATATTAAGATAGGTAAAATGAAGCACAATTTGGATCTTTTAGAATAGCACTGATTGCAGTTACTAACATTTTAGATAGTGACCAAGCATGGCAGGACTGTGAGGCATTACCATTTTAAACGAATAGACATGTTTTTCAAAAGATTGGATCCCAGCAGTCACATATAAAAGGAAAATGGGTAAGTGGTAGTACTCAGGCCTCTCAAAATGTGTCACTTGCAGCTTAAACTGATTTTACTTCTGTAGGTGACTAGTTCAGGTGAGCAGGTTGACAATGAGACATACAATTCCCAGGACTGTCACTTCCAATTTGAAAGAGCAACAGCTTCTTGAGGCTAAAAAGATGTGTTCTTCGGAAAGACCCACATGGTCTCCAAGAAGAAGGTGGAAATGGAAGTGACTTGAGAATGGAATAGAAGTTCTCTTGGATATGTGTTCAGTTGTCAGTGGGATCCTCAAGTTTAAAATATCTGTAAAAGTTGGAAAAATGTCAGACTCAACATTCTGTAAAAGTTGTTTAGCTTAAGAGAAATGTTTGCAAACCACTTTCTTTGAGTAAAGAATTGGAGATATGATAAGGAAAAGATGGAGAAGAGGGCAAAAGGGGAGTGGAAGGAAAAGGGAAAAGAGAAGAGAAGACATGTATCTGCCTGTAGTGAAGTGTGTCAAAAACAAAACAAAACAAAACAAAACAAAGGCAAAGAAAAAGGCAAAGAAGTAAGAAAAAATAGTGCCCTTGAAAGCAACCAAATAACTTCAAGGAGCAGAATATAAGCACTATGAAACACGAGGGCATTGAATGGGAAAAATGCCTTGACAGGTACAGGGTCTTTATAAAAATCTTTTGCAAAACACTATTAGGTGTAAGTTTTTCTAGCAGGCTTTATATACCAATAGGCATCCTATAATGAGATGGTGTTATTGGTAATGATTAAAACTCCACAGGCAGGTAACACTGCAAAGATTAATAGGCTGTCCCATATTGAGTGACCATAGAAATAGTATTGTTGTTTGTGGATTCTGTAGCTGCTCAAGCACTATTATCTTTGGGCTTCACAGTCTGACTCATTTTTCTTTTCATTCACTCAACAAATATTTATTAAACTTCTTGGATGTGGGAGCTATAGTCTGGTCACTGTCTTTCAGAAAACACTATTATATTTCTGAGTACTGAAAGGCATGTCTTTTTGGGGAGAGGGCAAAAGAGGTGCAATATATTTTTTTAGTGGTTTTGCCTATGACTATACACAGTATTAGGAACATTTGAGTATCCAATATGTATTTTTGAAATCAATTCCCACCCACCTTGTTTCATGAAATTTCCTTTATCATTTGCCAGCGTGCATCTTGATGCCATAAAAGCACTCTCATTTTGCATGTATTGGACAATGTGTGTTTGCATATGTGATGGGGCACAATCATCAGCAAATAACAGCTTGTGGGTGATTATGTCAAGGACTCTCAACTATTACTGCAATTACTGGTTTAAAAGATGGGCTGGAAAGAAAATGCTTCTGAGTCTTCGGGTATATAAAATATTGAAATAGAACATGAACCATGTGTCAAAGAATGTAAACTCCCCTGTCAAGATGAATTACTTAGATCAACATTTCCCAAAATATTTTCTGGAGTACAGTAAGAAGCAGGATACTAATGTATTAAAGGGATTTTGGTCATACAAGTTTGGAAAGTGTTGCCTTAGAGCAAGTTAAACAAGTTTCTCTGCTGCAAAACATAAAGCCTTTCATTTGATACTCTGCTTTATAATCAATCATGGTGCTTTATAATCACCGATCGGGATGGAAATGGCCAGTTATTCGATGTACAATCAATAATCACTTACTTTAGTGATACCGGTATTTCATGGAATACATTTGTTGAAATCTTACCTTTGACAAAAATGATGAATTATTTTATAAGTCGTTCCAAGGCTTATAAAGGATTTTCCCCCCAATTAAAAAAATATATAGTAATACAATTCAATTGAGACTCCTTGCTTGATTTGTTTTCTAGTTCAATAGAACATACAAACTGATGTTTCCAACATAAATAAGCAGATGAAAATTGGTAGAAAATATGTTGCCAGTGGGAAATGATATTTTTCAATTTGTTAAAAAATATGGTGCTTTAAAATTCAGTGATAACAGGCAATAGACCACACTGGATAAGGGTATATGCTGAGGAGATAATCTACCTATGAACAAATCCTGACTTTGACATGTGTTAACTGTGAACTGAAAAGTTTCAAAACTTACTGTTCCTCATCTGAAAACTGAAAGAATAATGGTAGCTAACTTCACAAAGTGAGTTAATAAATATGAAGCACATAGAACTTCTGCTTATAACATTGCATAAAAAAAAGTTACAGATTTTATCATTATAGGCAAAGACATTGTATTAAGCTCAATAAATGGTGAATGCTAACAAAATAAAAAGGTTAAGTTCAGAATGACTATAAGTTAGACTACTATTCAAATTTGGATATTTCTTCTAAAATGCTGAAACTGGAGAATTTGATGTATTGCATAATTAAAATCACTTATCTAAAGATATATTGTGTACTTTGAAAGTTACAACTCATGTGAAACAATTTAATTTTATTTCTTAATGGAAATGATAAACTACTTTAGGCAAATTTATTGTTTGAACTCAATCTCCAAACTAAGATTGTTATTTATGTCTAATATTAAGAGTGATTTTTTCCCTTCAGGATATCTCACAGCCTTAAATACAAATTTTATGAATGAGGAAACAGAGGTTAGGATAATTTGTTTAAGGAAGCATACTTAATAATTTACAGAACTGAAATTTGAACATAGCTCCATATGATTTCATAGTAACTACAACATTACACAATTTTCTATTATGTTAAAGGAGTTTTGAGCACAGAATACAAGATACCATGTCAGGTAAGTGAGTCACTAAGAAGGGAAGAATATCTTTTTTGGGGATCTATATACTGGCATTTCAGTAACTTAATCTATAAACAAATAATGATGTCAGATATTCTTTTACATTTACCACCTTTTAACACAAGGGCACACAGCTTCAGATCATTTAAATAACAGATAAGATTCAAAACAATGCACTGCTTAAAAAATGTAGAAGCTAATTGGCCAAGTCTCCAGGAGCTACTTTGGAAAATTTAGGAGTTAATGTCCCCTGGGAAAATTTCATACAGCTGCCTTTGATTAGGGAATAGAGCAGTCAACTTGCAAACCTTCTGAAAAGCGTTCATGCCTCCTGACTTGTGAATAATTAGTCAATTTGGGTTTTGATGGCTGGCGTCCAGTAACTAGCTATGGAGAACAAAGGAAGGACAAAGAACATAGAGGCAGAGAGGCTCTTTCTCAATTAAGAAAAAAAAAAGTGGCATTAAACTCTTCTCTGGTTCTACTGATCTTGAATCTACTTGCAAAAGACTTCACTAAGCTACATCTTACTTGACACAATTTGTGAATATTTTTAATATTTTACTAGAAAGTTTTAAATGGTCTGAAATGAACACTTCCTTGCATAGATAAAACAGTGATGGACTGGCTACTCATTTTATGAAATAAAGTAAGTGTGCTTCTCTGTTCATTTGTTATGAAAAATTATATTCCAGTAAGTTGGACAACTAGAAGAAATTAATAAATTCTTAAAAACAATCTTCAAAACGAAATCAGAAAGAAGTAGAAATCCTGATCTTTCTGGTTACCAGTAATGAAATTAAATTGGTAAAGAAAAATAAAAAATAAAAATAAATAAAACCTCCCAACAAACAAAAGCCCAGGACCAGAGAGCTTCACAGATGAATTCTACCAAACATTTAAAGAGTTAACACCTATCTTTCTCTAAAAAACAGAAGAGGAAATAAACTGTTTTCTCTAAAAAACAGAAGAGAAAATAAACTTCCAAATTCATTGCTGAAGGCCCATATCACCATGATACCAAAACAAGACAAAGACACTACAAAAAAGAAACTATAGGCCAATATTTCTGAGGCACACAAATGCAGAAATCCTCTACAAAATACTAGCAAATTGAATTCAACAGTACATTAAAAAATATCACTCACTACAATCAAGTGATATTCATTCTAGGGATGCAAGTGTGGTTCAGGATTCACAAATCAGTGTAATCAACACATCAAAAAGAGGAAGGATAAAAAATATACTATCATCTCAATAGATGCAGAAAAAGCATTTGACAAAATACAATATCAGCTCATGACAAAAAACTCTCAACAACGTGGGTTTGGAGAGAATATAACACAACAAAATAAGGACATACATGAAAAACCCTACTCAGCTAACATCCTACTCAGTGGTGAGAAACTGAAAGCTTTTTCTCTCAGATCTAGAACAAGACAAAAACATCCACTCTTACTACTTTTATTCAACATAGTACAAAGTCCTAGTTGCAGTGGTTGATCAAGAAAAAGAAAAAAGACATCTGAATCGGTAAGGAAGAATAAAACTGATAGTATTTGCAGATGACATGATATTATGTATAGAAAACCATAAAGACCCCCTCAAAAATTATCAGAACTAAAAAATGAATTCGGTAAAGTTGGAGGGTACACAATTAATATACAGAAATAGTTTGCATTTCTATACACTAATAACAAAGTAGCATAAAGAGAAATTAGGAAAACAATCTCATTTACAATTGCACCAAAAATAATAAAATACCTAGAAATAAATTTAACCAAGGAGGTGGAAGACCTATACTCTGAAAACTATAAGACACTGATGAAAGAAATTGAAGATGAGGTAAAAAATGGAAACACAGGCCATGCTCATAGTTCAGAAGAATTAATATCATTAAAATGTCCATACTGCCCAAAGCAATCCACAGATTCAAGGCAATCCCTATCAAAGTACCCACAGCATTTTTCACAGACCTAGAACAAATAATCCAAAATTGGAATGGAACCACAAAAGACCCCAAATAGTCAAAGCGATATTGAGAAAGAAGAACAAAGCTGCGGGTATTACAACCCCAGATTTGAGGATATACTACAAAGCTATAGTAACTGAAACTGTTTGGTACTGGCACAAAACAGACATATACATCAATTAAACCAGAGAGAGAACCCAGAAATAAGCCCACACCCATATGGTCATTTAATGTTTGATAAATGAGGCAAGAATATGCAATGGGGAAAGGATAGTCTTTCCAATAAATGGTGTTGGGAATCACTGAACAGCTACATGCAGAAGAATGAACTAAACCATTTTCTTACAGCATACACAAAAGTAAACTCAAAATGGATTAGCGACCTAAATGTGAGACCTGAAAACACAAAACTACTGAAAGAACACAGGCAGCAATCTCTTGGATTTAGGCCTTAGTAACATATTTATGGATATGTATCCTCAGGCAAGGGAAACAAAAGAAAAATAACCTGTTGGGACCACATCAAAATAAAAAGCTTCTCATGGTGAAGAAAACGATCAACAAAACTAAAAGACATACTATTAAATGGGAGAAGAAATTTGCAAAGGATACATCCAGTAAGGGGTTAGGTATCCAAAATACAGAACAAACATATACAACTCAACACCAAAAAATGAAAAATAAAAAACAAAAACAACAACACTCCAACCCGATCAAAAATGGTCAGAGAACCCGAATAGAAAGTTTTTCAAAGAACACATTCAAATGTCCAACAGACACACAGAAAGGTGTTCAACATCACCGATCACGAGGGAAATGCAAATCAAAATCACAGTGAGATACCACCTCACATTAGTCAGAATAGCTAGTATCAAAAAGACAAGAAACAATAAGTGTTGGTGAGGATGTGGAGAAATAGGAAACCTCACACACTGTTGGTGGGAATGCAAACTGGTACATCCACTGTGGAGAACAGTATGGAGGTTCCTTAAAATATTAAAGATAGAACTACATATGATCCAGTGATTCCACTACTGGGTTACTTACCCAAAGAAAACAAAAGACTAATTGTAAAAGATATAAGAATGCCTATGTTTATTGCAGCATTATTTACAATAGCTAGGATATGGAAGCAACCCAAATGTCCACCAATAGATGAATGAAGATGTCATACATATTACACACACACACACACACACACACACACACACACACACACACACACATACACACACACACTGGCATATTACCCAACCATAAAAAAGAATGAGATTTTGCCATTTGTGAAAACATGGATGAACCTGGAGGGTATCATGCTAAGTGAAATAAGTCAGACAAAGAAAGACAAATACCATATGATCTAACTTATATGTGGTATCTAAAAAGCAAAATGAATAAACAAAAATCCAGAGTCTTAAAAATAATAAACTGGTCTTTGCCAGAGGGGAGGTGGGTGGAAAGATGGCCAAAATAGATAAAGGGGATTAACATAACATCCAGTTATGAAATAAGTAAATCATAAAGATAAAAAATATAGCATAGGGAATATAATCAATAATATTGTACTAAAGTTGCATGGTGACAGATGGTGACCACATTTACTCTGGTGAACACAGACTAATGTATAGAATTGTTGAATCAATATGTTCTACACTTGCAATGAATGTAATCTTGTATGTCAATTATCCTTCAATAGAAAAACTACAAATAAGACAGTGGTGAACTGGCTGGTCATGTTAAGACATAGAGCACGTGCACTTTTGTGTCCATTCATTTCTTCCAAAACAGTTGTCAATTCTATTGCAAGGCTACAACTTTTATTCACTATTAGTTATTTGCAAGTGTAGACTACATTTAGTTTCTTTTTTCTTTTTCTTTTATAGCTGAGTTGAGCCAAATTTGGTGTTTGTTTAAAATAACTTATTTCTTACTAGCTAAATACCAATGGAAATGAGGGCAATAATTCAGGTGTTGGAAATAGATTTTAATTTCCCCAATCACCACATTTGTGTGCCTAATTGTTCAAAACCTTCAGTTAGAGCTGACCCTTTTGATTCTCTGTGACATATGCAACACATCCACATTCAAATAATGATGCCTAATTCGTTGTAGAGGACTCATCAGATAATGTTACAACTTATATGTTCGAGTCCAGTATTCAGGAAAGATTAATTGTAAGTAATAAGAGTTTCTATATAAAAGCTGGATTAAAGGTATGAGTTTTATTACAAACCATTGTGTTTTCCTATTTTAACCACTTTTGCTTTATTTCCTCTACTTTCTTTTTCAATTAGTTAAAATAATCAGTTGATTACTCAACCTTCAAATTAATTATGTGCGTATCTTTTGGGTGAACATTCTGCTACTAGCAATTATATTCAAAAGAAATAACACAGATATAAAATGTTATGTACTAAGATTATCAACAAAGAATTGTTTGTAATAGTAAAATGTTGTCAACTACCTAAATGTCCATTTATGGGTTCAAATTAAAAATCCTGTAGCTAGCTATAAAACGAAGCACTATAAAACCATTTGAAAAGAAAGATATCAACTAACACAAAAAGATGATTAAAAATATACAGTTAAAAAAGAGAAGCAGAGTGTGTAACATATAAATACACACACAAATATATTTATTTCGTATTTGTTTAATACAACGTGTTCATTGAGGTTATCTCTGTGAAAAGGTAGGGTTCTCAGAACTTTCCATTCTGTTCTACACATTACTGCACTTGATATTTTTGAGAAAAATGTATCTTTTTTCTTTCCAATTAAATTCCAAAAATGGAAAATAATATAGGAAATACTGTTTAATTACTTGCTTATAATTACTTATTTTAAACAAGTACATATAACAAATTCTTGGTTATATTTATAAAATATAAGTACTTTTTTTCTTTTATACAATTATAATCCAGTGAGACAAACAGACACATACTGGATGAAAATATTTTTTTCTCTTAAGAAAATATCTCAGGGGCACCTAGGTGGCTCAGTTGGTTGAGCACCCGACTCCCGATTTTGGCTCAGGTCATGACCCCAGGGCCATGGAATCGAGCCCCATGTTGGGCTCTGCTCTGAGCATGGAGCCTACTTAAGATTTTCTCTCTCTCACCCTTTGCTCCCCTCTCCTGTTCATGCCTGATCTCTAAATATATATGTATATATACACATATATATGTGTATACATATATGTATACATATATGTGTATACATATATGTATACACATATGTATATATACACACCTATATATATATATATATATATATATATATATATATATATATATATATATGGTTATAGGTGTTGATATAGATATCAGAAGTCATTTCTGAAGCAGATGAGCACATTTATTTACATTCTCCTTCTGACCCTGCCATTAAATGGCCTAGCTTTTCCATTAAGCCTGAGATACATACTTAGCTAAAACAATGACAAACATTTCCACACAGACCTGTTGATGGCATTTTGGATTTGGACATTCTACGCGCCATCCAATAGCAACTTATGAGGTTTTGCAGTCTGATTACTCTTCTGTTTCCAAAAACTACTACTCAAATATTTCTAGATATTAAAATATTTTGAATCATTGAATACTTTTGTTGCCGATGTGTTCTGAAAAGCCCCAGCAATGAATAAGCACAAATTCAAATTCTTTATGTGGCAAAAAAGAATTCTCTACATGTTGAAGTATCCACTCTGCTCTGTTAATGGCCACAGCCAGGCCTGAGGATTTCAGCAACTCAAATAAATTAATTAGTGGAACTACCAATTAATTTGCAGCCCATTTGTCATAAAAGCTTAATGACTCTGACATAAGCCCATATCTCATTTCACAACCTGCTGTACCCCCTCTGCTCCCTGCAGCTGTTCCTTGTTGTTCCGCAGAACACCAGCATGCTCACAAACATCGCCAGAATTAGTGTCCCTGGGTTCTCTACACCTTTGGGGCAGGGGCCTGGCAGAGATCTGGGCCAGCTGATGTGGCCATGATGCCAGACTTTTTCTCTTCTGCCCAGTCCTTTTGGCCTGTTTACATGATAGTAGCAGATGGTTCCCTACCCTCAGATGTTTTGCAAATCTCAAAAAAGCAAAAAAAAAAAAAAAAAAAAAATTTATTGTTGCCATTGCGTTTTTGATGAAGGAAGGTGAGATCCAAAATGAGAGAGGTCCAGGGCCACACATAGTCACCTCAGTGAAAAATGGTAAAACACTGACCTTTATCTTTATTAAGGGAAAAGGAATTATGTCTGTATTTAATACTTTATTGCAACCTGCTTATCTTAAATACATACAGATAGATGAAACATGTTTCATGAAATGTGAAAGCATTCTATCTCCCTTGTAAAATGTTGGTTTATATTCATATGGTTCATTTTCTTGGAAAAAATCACTCAAAAAATGCAAAAGTAAAAACTAAAAAGAAGACCCAAACTATAGTGCTTTTTTTTTTTTTTTTTTTTTTTTTTTTTTTGCAAACGATTAACTGAAAATGTTACTCTTTTGTACTTGCATTCCTGGCACAATGACTTTTCTTTTTCGTTCCCACTGGCTTCAACACAAACATGGATTTTATGTGTAGATTGAAATTTGTAATCTCCAAATTTAAAATCAGCAGTGTTTTAACTCTGTGTTACCACCTCAAGGCTTTTAGATAACTGTAAAATTTAGGTCAAAAGAATAGCAAAGCCATTAATCGCTGATTATAACTTTAGTGATCTTCCACATAGGTTGCTTAGAAGTAAAAGTTAGATTGTGTGTCAAGAACTTCTTTTTTGGTTTTGGCTTTTACAGGTTTAACTGTTCCAGGAGAAAGGGGCTGTATTTCATTCATTAACTATTACATATTCAGAAAATGGACAAGGCAATAAACGCAATATAGAAACAAAGATTAAGAACTCAGATAATTTGAGGCACCTGGGTGGCTCAGTCTGGTAAGTGTCAGACTCTTGATTTCAGCTCAGGCCGTATCACAATTCATGGGATCAGGCCCTGTGTCTGGCTCTGTGCTGACAGTGTGGAGCCTGCTTGTGATTCTCTCTCTGCCCCTCTCTCTCTCAAAAAAAGGAACTCAGATAATTTAAGAGGAATGACAGAGAGAAAGAATGATTTTTGCTGGTAACCTAAAAGAACACACAGGCAGCTAATAGATCTAATAGTGGAAAGAGTCCTTGGGGTTAGACAATGGGAATCAGAAAATGAGATAAATGTGTCATGAAAACCAATGAGAATATCTGGGAGAATGTGGGTAGAGACTCTCGAGGAATGCACATAAGAATTACATGTGAGGGGCGCCTGAGTGGCTCAGTCGGTTAAGCGTCCGACTTCAACTCAGGTCACGATCTTGCGGTCTGTGAGTTCGAGCCCCTCGTCGGGCTCTGGGCTGATGGCTCAGAGCCTGGAGCCTGCTTCGGATTCTGTATCTCCCTCTCTCTCTGCCCCTCCCCTGTTCATGCTCTGTCTCTCTGTGTCTCAAAAATAAATAAACGTTAAAAAAAAACTAAAAAAAAAAAAAAAGAATTACATGTGAATCTATACCACTAACCAAATCCACAAAAATATTGGTAGAGCACTATTTCTTCCTGAGAATGTATCCTTGGTTGAAACCCTTTTCAGTATTGGGTTTCCAAACATGATCACAAATAATGTTGGCCTGTGAGATAAAACCACTTTCCATCTAGATCAAATGCCTGAGTGCCACCTGTCAGGAATGGGTACCAGAAACAAAACTCGAGTATAATACTAAACCAATGCCCTTCAGTGTATGAGGAACATTATGAACTTTATGCCAAGTATAAGATATTCACATATAATAATTATTATCTGTATGTACATAAGCACTGTTAAATAAAAAAGAAATTCAGGCTTAGGTAAGGAGAGACTTACTAAAAAACATTGCAAGAGTATGAAAAGAGACCACTGCCATGGGGAAAGGGACCACTTCAGCAAGAACACTCTGCCTGTGAGAATTGCAAGCATCTCAAGATTAGTTAGAAAAGGGCTTTTCTTTTAAAGGGAGTAGTAAACAAAGTTAGAAAGAACTGGGTGCCAGTGAGTAGGATGGAAGGGTTGTTTGATAGGACAGTAGATCAGAGACTGTTTTATTATGAGGTCAGCTATTCTCAGAACAGAACTTAAGGAGGAGTTATAAGATAGCTCAGGCTGAGGGCGGTGGTGGGGAGGGATCCTAAGTTCAGGTGCCTGGGGTAAGGAGAAAAGCTTCACTCAAGTTTGGTCAAGTCAATATATAGCAGGTGTTTTGTCCAGGTTGGTCAGTGGAGAGCACTTCAGATAACATTTATGAACCAAAGAATGGGAATTCCAATGTCCTGAATCTGCCTTGTCATAGGTAAACAAAGGGAGCATCTATGAATCTTACATAAATCATATGGGAAAGGATCATGCCCTGCAAAGAACACAGAAGGGTGAGGGGATATCTTAATTGTTGCTATTTTCCAGTAGTACTGGAATGCAGTAAAATATAACAATGTCCACACCACGCATGCTTGTAAGGAATTTGTCTGCTTTGTTTACTACTGTATGTTCAGTACCTAGGAGAGCATCCAGCTCATTGCTGATCTTCAATATATATTTTTCTGTGGAGAATAAATAAATTAAACTAAGTAAATAAGATTCACTGGGATAGAGAAGAAAGGAGATAGGTGATCAAAAAATTCTAGATAACACTGCACATTTCATAGTTCCAAGACAATGTGTCTGATTTGAGGAGTGGAAGGTAGGGCACAAGACTTGAAAGGTAAGGGATGTTCTTGTGGGAAGAGAAAGTTACTTCCTTTACTATTTTCCTTAACTGAGAAACAGGTAACTTCTAAAATGCATTTAGTAATATGCCTAAATCTGCCAAGTAGAAGAACCAGGTTTCAAAGTTGTTGCTATTATCACCTCCTTTGGTAAAAGAATTTTCATTTGCAAAATGGAATTCGAACTGTCCCAACTGTAATATTTTTGTTTGTTTTCTCTTAAGAACTGTATTTAAGGGACACCTGGATAACTTAGTCAGTTGAGTATCCAACTCTTGATTTTTTGGCTCCGGTCATGATCCCAGGGTGGTGGGAGTGAGCTCCATGTAGGATTCTGCACTGAGCTTAGAGCCTGCCTAAGATATTCATTCTCTCTCTCTCTCTCTCTCTCCCTCTCTCTCTCTCTCCCCGCCTCAACTCGGCCCCTCCTCAACTCGGCCCCTCCCCAACTACCTCTCACTCTTTCTCTTAAAAAAAAAAAAAAAAAAGAACTGTTTTTTATTTTTAGCCATTATGTCCAAGTGTCACTAATGGCATCTGATAATTCATAGCGCTTTGTACACTTCAAAGTATTTGCACAGAGATCTTCATTACAACCCTGTGAAGTAGGGAAAGAAAGTTTTGATTACATTGACTTAACAAGTATTAGAAATGGAACATAGTTGGAGAGGCAATATTTCCATGGTCTTACAGGCATTGGGGGAGAAAACTAGATTATGGTCCATGTCAGTGTTTGTTGACCCTTTTTTTTTTTTATCACTCAAAAGAGTTTTTTATCACATTATTTTCTTAATCACGTCTCCACAAAATCCTAATACCACAGATAGGCTATGTTTTAAATACCATATGTGTACTTGTGCATTATCCATAAAATCGGATTTTTTTTTTACCCTCAAGAACCAATTTTCTTATCACTTGGGGATGATCTCACCCCACTGAGAACTCACGGCTTGGGGTCCATCTTTACCGCCCATGTTATCTCACACAGCAAGAGAGCCTATATTGATATTTGGGTGGCATACATGCTTACTCATTTAATATGCACAACAAAATTTACTCCCATTTTACAGAGGAGAAATTCAAAGTCCATAAAGTTTAAAAGATTTGTGCAGGTATATATAGCTCGTTCACACTAGAAAAAAAAGAGGCAAGTCAGTTCCTTCAATATAGGATAGTTTAAAAGTCCATTCAGCATTTTGTACCTATAGAGAGAAACTTGCTATGATAAATAGACAAACGTGTTCATATTTCTGAGAATAATGCACTCTGCCAGTAGTCTAAACAAACAAACAAACAAACAAAAAAGCTGATGAAGAAACATCTCTGATCAACATTGATACGCCCCTCTCCTAAACACATTGAGGCCAAAGATATATGTTATTTTTCTGTTTCCTAGCACTGTAGAAAGGACCTGATATTATAGGTGTTGTTCAGAAAACATGTGTTGAATCTTTTATGAGTGAAGGAATAAATAAATGATCTGTTCTTACATATAAGATATGGAATAAAAATAGATTTGTTTTCTTCCCATGTTAGAGACTGTGATTCCCAATAGAGAAGAATACATCACAACACAAGACAAAGTGATGAATATCCATGGCTTTATATTAAAATGATAATAAATACTCCCCTGTAACATTCTTGTATCACCAGAAATGCCAATTTATTGATTCTCTATTCATCTGGTTGTGAGCTTTACACTTCCGAGATAAGATTCAAGAAGCCTAATGAGGAGCAGGGTGTGAGCTTTATCACTGGGGGCTTAACATTTTAAAAGAGAGAGATTTTTCTCATAAGATTGGATTAGGAACCATAGCTGAGACCTAAAGGAATCTGGGATGTTTCCTCAATACTGAATTTTGCCTTTTAACCTACTAATGACAGGAGTGCATTGCACAAAGCAGATTCCATGAACCATACATAACCCAGCTAACCTCACAAACTTCATCATTGGAAAAACAGAAAACTAGAGAAGTACCAACTTTTAACTGTGCAGTATAACTACCAGCATGGGAAAAGTAGAGGGGGCATTTGATTCTTATGTAGATTCAAGAGACTGGGAGGCAGGGAGAGGGGAGAGGGAAGAGAGGGAGAGGTAAAACAGTAAACACACCCACAGATAATATTGCTCATGTTGTCCTGTTCTTACCAGATTTCTTTTCTTGGGATAGATAAGGAGAGGGGAAAAGATATAAAAATCCCATTATATCACTGGTCCTGCCTGGAAAGTAAAGCAAATGATTTGTACCAAAAAGAAAAAGAAAGATGGAGAAATAAGATTTTCTACCTAAAAGCTTCAGGAAAGCAAGTGCTTTGAGCTGTTCTTCAATATTAGTAATGGTCATAGCAGTTTGAGTTGCAAGAGACAGAAAATCAATAGAACTTGTTTTGCCAAGAAGGTTAATTTATTGGAAGAATATGAGGGTATTATTTGTAATAGAAGAAATGGTTGAAAAACAACTGTAAGAAGGAGAGGGACAAATAGATTAGGATGCCGCCAAGACTTTATCCATCTGTCATGTCTGCCTTCCTCTGGAGAACACACTTCATGCATGCATGTATTCTGTTGCAATTCAGAACACTTGACAGGATCCATAGTCATCATTGACAGGGCCTGAGCCTCCTATTCTAATGAAGGACTTTCTCTCCCTCAGTTCTGTTAGAAAGTAAACCTTGTAGAATGCTTACTGGTCTAGTTTTGTTCGGTGGTTGGGATCGGTCCATGGGGCAGGAGAGCAGATCAGGCAAACCTGATCTAGGCTGTCCAAAACTAGGACTGTCACTAGAACCACAAGGTTAAGCAGGAGCAGGAATTGTGGGGTTCTCAATACAATGGGAGTATAAACTATCTGGGCTTATATGTAGGCACATTGCCAGCTTGAGAGAGAGGGTGACGGAGTCAGAACAGAACTACTTTTTGTTGTTGTTGTTGTTGTTCACAGCAGTGATGTTACATACAATGGATATATTTATCATTAAACCAATGAAAAATAGGAACAAAGATCAAAACAATAATTGGATTAAAAGTGAGCTTATCGGGACACCTGGGTGGCTCAGTCGGTTAAGTATCTGACTTTGGTTCCGGTCATGGTCTCACAGTCCATGAGTTTGAGCCCCACGTCAGGCTCTGTGCTGATCACACAGAGCCTGAAGCCTGCTTCACATTCTGTGTCTCCCTGTGTCTGGCCCTCTCCTGCTTGACTCTTTCTCTCTCTCAAAAGTAAATAAACATTTTAAAAAATGTTTAAAAAGTGAGCTTATTCACATGAAAATAGGTTTTTAGCAATAGCAATGACAAAATAGCAATAGCATCATTTTATTATGCTCCCTTGGATAGCATTTGATTATAATGTTGATTTATAAATCATTCATTGTTAATCTCAGATGCTGAGAACAAGATAGTGTGAACACTTTTCATAGTTGCCAGGATTTAGTATATCTGGAACTATCCTATTAAGAGAATGGTGGTAGGATACAAAAACAGTCTTCCACCATAAAAGCCCCAAATGCCAGGCATTCTTTTTCCCACCTTCTGTTGTGCCTAACATGTATCCATTTGACTAATTGTTGTTGTTTTTTGTTTTTTGGTTTTTTTTGACTAATTCTTGACCTATCCCAAACTGAATCACAAGCTATTGAAACAAGGAATCGAGACAGCTGGCATCAGAAGCAGAAACATTCAGTTCGTAGGACATCAGAAGAAGCAGTGGCAAGACCCATCGTGATGGACTAGTTCTGGGCTCTGAGCCTCGCTGCTCTCCAGTTTTCTTTTTTCGTGCTCCTTTTCTGAGGCTGGTTTTCCAGCCTTCTGAATTTCTTGGCACTAACCGACATCCTTATAATAAACTCTTTTTCTGCTTAAGTAAGTCACAATTGATTTTTGATGTTTGTGACCTAGGCCTCTGCTTAGTACACAAGAACTCAATAAGAACTCTTAAAAACTACTGTCTTCTAAGAATATATTGCATGTGATGATAAAACCTCCAGGAATTCGCTTGCAGTTCAGTAAGAAAAGAAGGTATAATTTGTATAGAGCTTGTGAGAAATACAGTTCTGCCCATAGTTAGAAAGACCTGCACTTAGTCTTTGTGAATGTATTAAAGTAATTTTTAGGATGCAAGAAGAAACTTAATTGGTTAAGATTTCTAGTCTTTAAATATTTTATAGAAGGAGATTATTTTTTAGATGTAGCTTTAATTGTCCCACCGAGTAAAGTTTTAGAAATGCTTTCTTTCTCTTTCAGTTAGTGTGTAACACAACCTTTACTTATAGATTTAAGTATAACACAGTAGAAACACCAAAGAAATGCAAATACTCAAAAAAATCATGATATCACGGCAAGAGTTGGAACTCTAAAAATTGCAAAATCCAAGTAGGTCACATTTGTTATAAGGTCTGGAATCTCATCAGATTAACAGAGTTTAAAACCAGCTTTCCACCCCAGGCCTTCCAAGAATTGTTTAATTAATGCAAGAGCTTATGCCCTTGATTTTAATCTCATCTCAAATTGTTGTCTAGAGCCATATTGGTTAATTTCAGACTGTAAGTTTCCAATTAACATTTAGAAAGACATTCTACTGTTTCTGCTCAATAGAAATTTTCTCATTTCATTTAATTTATAGTTATTTCATAATAAATTCCCAAGCAATTAGAATTTATGATTAAGTTCTGAATTCATATGCAGATATGATTTATGTAAAATGTGTTCCAAAAAGTTGTATAAAAATATATCTGTCTTAAATAAAATTACATTTCAAATGTTTAAAGAAATCATATTATCTGTTATTTTTAAAAAATCAGTTCATCTCTTAATATCAACGTTATTTAATTTTGGACAGCAGTTTCTAACAATATTATCAGTTTTAATATTTATAGATGCAAGCAGTTGAAACCCATTTAATTTTCTTTAAATGGGTATCTGGATGTATGTGATAAAGACTATATAGGAATAATAGGAAATAAAAGTCTGCTTTAATAAAGATGAATATGTTCATAAGAGAGGCTTTGTAAATTCAAGAAAAGAAATAACAAATTACATGTAGTGTAAACCATGAGAAGGGAAAAGAAGGAATAAATATCTATTTGGCAATTTGGCAATTTTGTATAAAATTTTATTTAATTTAATGCCCACAATGGTCCAAGAAAAGGGATTACTATCTGCATTACTTACATTTAAAAATGATGCTCAGAGTTTAAGTAAAACTAGGAATTAGAAGAACTTTGAGATGATTTTTAATCATAACTGAATATAACAAACCTCTGAAAATGATTTCTCTTATAGTGTAATAAAGTCTAGTGAGCAGTCAGTACATATTTAATGGGTTAATATATAGATTAATTAAATGATTTAAAAATAACAGTCATGATTCCAATATATGTATCATCAATTTATCTCTAAATACTGCTTAAGTTTTTAAATTCTTCAATACATTCAAATCGTTCCCAGAATTTTCTAGATAGTTTTTGTTTTCTCTGTCTCTCTCCTGCCCCCCTTCTGCTATGTAAGGACCCAGTGGGAAGACAAGTGTCTGCAACTCAGCGAAAGAGCTATCTCCAGACACTGATGCTGTTGGCACCTTGACCTTGGACTTCCTATCTCCAGAAATGTGATAAAGTAAGTTTTGATGGTTTATACTACTTAGTCTGCCTGAGCAGATTAAAGCATAGACAAATTACCTTATTTTTTGGCTTAATATTTGTTTCCAGAAATATTTTCCTTCCCCCCCAAAAAATAAGTATATATATATATATACTGATTCTGCTGCTGATTCTGAAATTTCAGATAATTCTATGATTTAGAGTTGCTTCTTTGCTTCCCTACTTCTAGGTTAGGGCTACTTTTGTAAAGTTAATGGACACTTGTCCTCCTGTTTCGTGTTTTCAAAAATTGATACTTTGCACTCTCACTTTTTCTTTGCCACTATGGGTTTTTGCTTCTAAATTTACTTTCTGTGGCTGTGGGGTTTCAAAAGAGAGTAGGCTAAATGCAGGTGCTCAATCTAACATCTCTAACTTTCTCCACGCTTTCCAAAATGAAATTACAGTTGACTCAGGACTTATTTTGTGAGTGAAATGGAGAGTGGGGTGAGTCTACTCCCTTAGAATCTAAACTTGGGCTCACACAATCAGGGGAAGTGCTCTGATCTGGTCTTCAGTCATTCTGTCTGTTTCTCTCAGGATCCTTGCCCAGGGTCACAAAGCCCACTCAAAAGCAGATTACTCTGTGGTCAGCATTCATCCATCTGGGTGAAACTTGTGCATACAGTTCCCAAACACCTACACAGATACCTTCAACTTAAGACCTTACCACTTCTATATTCCTTATACATATGCGCTAGACTAGATTTCTACCACTCACAGAAATTCCTGTAACCTTTCATTGAACCAAGCTCTATCCTAGTTCTCTTACCCTTGCTGGTCTTTGAGAAGCTACTTTCATCAGATCACTTTCCATCTAGGGCAGTGTAACCACTTCCAAGGGTCTAAGCCAGTGGCTATTAATGAGGATTATTCACCTAAAGAACATTTGTTGGTATGTTTTTTACGGCCACAATGATGGGTGAGATTATTACATTTAGTGGGATAGGACTATACCAGACACTCTGCAATTCACTAAATATATACACATAACGAAGAATTCTATTTTTTTTTACATTTATTTATTTTTGAGAGACAGAGAGTGAGCAGGGGAGGAACAGAGAGGGAAGGAAACACAGAATCCAAAGCAGTCTCCAGGCTCTGAGCAAGCTGTCAGCAAAGAGCTAGACGTGGGGCTTGAACCCATGAACCATGAGATCATGACCTGAGCTGAAGTCGGATGCTTAACCAACTAAGCCACTCAGACACCCCTATATAATGAAGAATTCTTTGCATGCGTATGATTCAAGAGTTTGACAGATATTCATATAGGTGAAAACTCTAATATAGTTATCTGATCATACAATCTAACCCCATTTTACATACTAATACAAACTAATTTTGCATTGTAGTATAAAATGAAATTTTTTTAAGTATGCAACCTTCATGTATGTGTATTATAGAAGACTAGATATAGCTTTGTTCAGAACCTTTTTTAAGACTTATCATATCTCCAAGGATAGCACTTCCTGAAGTATTTGGTGTGGCCATTACAACAGACTTGTTTTTGTCTGTATTTGCATGTATGGTTTTAACCACTCATGACATCTAATAAGGTAATGCAAATATGCATATTATATTGCATGTTGCTTTATAATTACTGTGTTTTTATTTCTGTATTTACTTTTATTTACATGTTTAGCTGGTTTGCATTATCTATGAATTGCAATCAGAACAGTAAACAGGGTTTTAAAGATACTTTTAAGGGTATTATGGTCTCCATAAGGTTGAGAATCAAAAAGTTTTCAGTCACAAAGGAACCTCAGAGATTCAAAGCTTTATATGACTTCTTTGAATGTAGATGCAACATACATTTTATTATTTATAAGGAGCCTACAGCAGAGAAATAAGACAGTTAATTTCCTAATAAGATTATTCTGCCTCATTAAATTGCCGATAATCACACTGCTCTAAGACTAAAGGCATCTGTCTCAAAACTGTCATTTATTTATCATTTCAGCAGAAATCTTGTGAACATCTATTTGTACTAGATCACTGCATAATTCTGCTTTTTAAAAATATTTTGAATGGATCCATCATGACCTACTCTCCTTTCTTTTCCTCCCTCCCATCCCTGTCTCACTTTCTTCTGTTTATTTTGTAAATTATGCAAGTAAGGAAATGGATATATTTTTCTTATAAAAAAATCAACAACAAAAACTTTACATATACATACACAATGGAATACTACTTGGCAATGAGAAAGAATGAAACATGGCCTTTTGTAGCAACGTGGATGGAACTGGAGAGTGTTATGCTAAGTGAAATAAGTCATACAGAGAAAGACAGATACCATATGTTTTCACTCTTATGTGGATCCTGAGAAACTTGACAGAAGACCATGGGGGGAGGAGAAGGAAAAAAAAAGTTAGAGAGGGAGAGAGCCAAACCGTAAGAGACACTTAAAAACTGAGAATAAACTGAGGGTTGATGGGGGGTGGGAGGGTGGGTGATGGGCATTGAGGACGGCACCTGTTGGGATGAGCACTGGGTGTTGTATGGAAACCAATTTCACAATAAATTTCATATTAAAAAAAAAAACTTTACATATAGGAACAAACTCCTGTTTTCACATCCTGCTCTTCTGATTATTTGCTATCACCAAATAATCACTGTTCTTCTTCTAAAGTTTATATCTACATATGTACCAGTAAGACATATGTGTGTTTCTGTAGTGAGGAAGGGTATAATGGATGTGGGGGTTTAAAACTAGAGTATTTCATTGAACGATATGTCTCAGAGTTCCATCCATATTAGTGCATATTGCTCTCCCTTATCCTTTTTCTCTGCTGTCATATTTCCACAATATTAGACTATTAGTCTTCTAATATTATCCATTGGATAGCAAGTAACATAGACTTTATAATGCTATAAGCCTCTAAAACTTAACTAAACAGGTGCCCAGTATATGAAGGAAGTGGATTAAGTCAGGAGAGGGTATGGACAGTTTTGAAAAGCAGATGGAAAGTCACCAAGGAACACCTCCTACCAACTACTTCCTGGATTTTCTTTGTATAACCTACAAAGATAAGCTAAATAGATGACTGGATTAAAGAGAGAATGAGGGCATCGAAGAGGAGAAAGAGAAAAAAAAAATTACAATTCTCCACACTTGCCTATGTGTTTATGTACCTATATACTATGCAACCACATTATGGCCTAAAGTTTTATCTTTAGAAATAATTATGTATAATATTCTTTAGATTCTGGCTTTAGACAAATGACATATTCCCAAGACTTAATTCTCTATAATTTAGGGCCAGCTCTCCACCTCTAACCTCAACTTGAATACATTTGCTGCTGGAAACTATTCTTTCGGATTGCTTCCCCAAACCAGAGTTAGTATACAGATGAGCCTCTGTGAAAAGAAGATGCACTATGCTTGTGAGAGTGTGTATTTCTAATCCAAAGAGAGTAGATGAATCCTAGATGGAATCTAAATTGGAGAGAGAGAGCAGGATCAGCCAGTAGCATAGTCCATTATCCAATCGAATTGAAAATTCATTTTACTTTCACCTAATCTGAATCAGAACTCTTATGAATTCCAGAAAAAGAAAGAAAGAAAAAGAAACAATGATAAAAAAAAAAAAAAAAGATTTTTCAATTCTGAAAAAGTCTTCAGTTATCTTTTCATTTTTTTAAATTTTTTTTAATGTTTATTAATTTTTAAGAGAGAGAGACAGAGCGGGAGCAGGGGAGGGGCAGAGAGAGAGGGAGACACAGAATCCGAAGTAGACTCCAGGCTCTGAACTGTTGGCACAGAGCCCAACGCAGGGCTCGAATTCACAAACTGTCAGATCATGACCTGAGCCAAAGTCGGACGCTTAATAGACTGAGCCACCCAGGCACCCCAGATCTTCAGTTAACTTAGTTAGATCTTTATCTATATGATTTCAATTCCTAAGAATATAAGACCAAAATATAGAAATCAAGAACAGAGGTTTTAAAAAGATTAGTATGGGGGCGCCTGGGTGGCTCAGTCGGTTAAGCATCTGACTTTGGCTCAGGTCATGATCTCGCGGTCCGTGAGTTCGAGCCCCGCGTCGTGCTCTGTGCTGACAGCTCAGAGCCTGGAGCCTGTTTCAGATTCTGTGTCTCCCTCTCTCTCTGACCCTCCCCCGTTCATGCTCTGTCTCTCCCTGTCTCAAAAATAAATAAACGTTAAAAAAAAATTAAAAAAAAAAGATTAGTATGATTTGTATTGTTTTCATCTTTGTTATCTATGTAGGAACTTTTATAGAATTTTAAATCAGAATTTTCTTTGAAGAAACCCAAAGATTCAATAGTATCGTGTGATGTTTTACAAATCATTATTTTAATTCTTAGCAAGATGGAACTTCTTTAATTTATTCAGCCCTCTGACATGATAGTCTGAATAGTATTATCCATAATAATGGGATTTTACTTCCTTAATTTATCTTCCAAGACTAACTCTACCCTTATTCTGTCTCCAAAGCTTTTACCATGGTGATTATCTACTGCGGTAGTAAAGACACAAGATTCATGAGGATAGAGACTTTTTTTGTGTGTGATTTTTAGCTGCTTGTGTTTTATCAGCCTTTTTGGTGATTTGTATTATAATAACCCTAATACATTACCCAGAGTCCTTTCTCCTTCTTATTCTGTTTGTCAAAATGTGAATCGTGATCCATGCATGCAACCTTTTCCTAGGTAGAAAGATTATTTAAAGTAGAACAGGTAAAAGTAAAAACTAATTCAGTAGGATTTTAGCCATCTGTATTACTAGGCTAGCAAAACTTAATTTTAAAAGAAAGCAGCATACTTTCTGCAGCCTCAGTGAATGCCCAATATCTAACATGCTTTTACTTAATAACATTACCTATTATTGGAGAAAATAGCTGAAGATGCCATAACTGACTTGCTGCTGTAATATAGTAAACCGCTTCATGAAATGGATTTATATATTTTTCATTGTTTTAATGTTGATTTATTTTTGAGAGACAGAGAAACAGAGTGGGAGCAAGGGAGTGGCAGAGAAAGAGGGAGACACAGAATCTGAAGCAGGCTCCAGGCTCTGAATTGTAGGCACAGAGCCCGACGCAGGGCCCGCACCCATGAACTGCAAGATCATGACCCGAGCTGAAGTCGGATGCTTAACTGACTGAGCCACCCAGGTGCCCCTGACATGGATTTATATTAATGCCAAAAATTAAATAAAACTTAAGAAAAAATAAGTTGAATTTTGCCTTCATAACCTGAATGTTTTCAAAATTAATTCTTCATAGCTAGAATAATCACATTAATATGTATAGTAATATGAAAATTACACATTTCCTCAGTATTTCCTAAAGCCACTAAAATTATTTTATTTTTGTTCTAAGTCCAATTGAATATACATAATTGTATATTTTCTAATTATACTTATGTGCCTATATGAATAAAACTTGAAAAAATTAATATTTAGTTTTGCTGTGAAAAGATTCAGCTTGTGTTATTTTGAATTCACAGCCTACACCATCTTCACTGCAAGTTGCTACCTGGTTTCATTTGAAAAAAAATTCATGTATTAATTTCTTTAAATGAAAAAAAAAATTGCCAAACTCCAATTATATGCCAGAAACTATACGAGGCATTGAACAAAATTAAACACAATATTTCTCACCCATCTCTCTAAAGTTTTTTATCACATGCAGGAAAGATAAATATGAAACCAATAATTGCCATGAATCTGAACTGGACTAAGAAACAACAAATTGATTTACATTGGTTTTAGAAAATGCATATTTGAATTAAAAATGTAGAAAGTTTAAAACTAATAAGTGTAAAAACATGTACAGGGCAAAGACAAACTAAAACATTAACAACTTTGATGCAATATTAACAACAGATCAAATCAAAGTTCAGAAAAAAACTAAATAATTAGTTTGGCACACATTTATTGAACATTATAATGGGCAGACCATTGCACAAGACAGACCAAAAAAGACAGAGATAAAATACATTATTTATATAACTACTGTAGTAAATGACAGTGAGAACTGGGGAGAAACATAAATCAGAAAAAGAGGAGGGAGATAGGAATTCTATGGTTCTGGTAGACTTGAAACTTTTTATATGGTGCCTAGGTGATTTCACTGAAAAGGTGATATTTAAGAAAAGATACAAAGGAGGAGAATCGAGGTGCTATGTTTGTTTTCACGGAAGAACGTTTCAGGCAAGGGAAACACCACATGCAAAGGCTCTTTTATACGGAAATGTTATCAAGAATAATGAAATAGCATAAGGGGGGCTGATATGGTTGAAGTTAAAAGAGTGAAGAAGACTGTATTAATAATTTTAAAGAGGTATCATTCTTTTTATTATTTAAAGAACCAAATCACAAAATGTCATAACATTTGTAGAGGGTGTCAATATAATCTGCCTGCCATATGATCCAGCCTTTCCCAGTTTTCAGGCAGCAGTGCATTCTGAATGGGATTTAACCGTCTCTCCATTCATAAAGTGGGTTCTTCTTAATCTAAATATTATGCTTCGTACTGTAGTCATGTTGCAATATGTAGATTTAGCTTATGTCTTATATATTACCCTTGTGATGGTCATCTGCATTGCCTTAGCTTTTGCTACAACAAATAACATATGAACATCTTCTTATATATCCCCTTTTACATTTGCTCAAAAGTTGTGCAAGACTATAGAGGATGTGCATATTAATTGCAAGAAGCATTGTTTGATTATGCTTCAAAGAGGTTTTACCAATTAATATCCCACCAGCTGCATAGAACGGGGAGTGCCTTAATACCACGTAACTTTCTAGTTTAAAAAAATGAGTAAGTGTAATTAACCTTTCATCATTAAGATGCTGATCTCTCACTGTTTGATCTATATCTCTTTGTTTTTCCAGCATGCTTTTGTCTATATTTTTGTTTTCTTATTGTGTCCCTTTCCAGGAATACTTTTAAAGTAAGTTTTCAAACTGACTGTGAAATTCCAGAAGTTTCCAGCCATACTTGTCTTCTTGTTACTTCCTGATCATGCCAGGCATAATTAATTCAAGAACTGCATTAGGTTGTAATTGCCTCAATATATAATCAATCAGGCTGTGCAAAGATAAAATAGGCAGTGGGCTGGGTCAGAATCCTAGCTCACTGGTATTTCTGGATCCATCTTTTACTTTTCATAAGGAATATGCTAGAATGTAAGAGAGAGTGATGCTAAATTGGGAATATATTTAAATCGATTTGAATATAAATTCAAAAGTTAACAACTCACAAATTAATTTTGATACTTTAATCATTATTACCTGAAAACACCTCTCAGTTGATGTTGCTGTTATCATGTTCCAAGTATTTTGTATTGAATTGAAGGGCTAACTTATAATCTACTACTTTGGTTGCCGTTCTTGATACAGTATCTATTTTCTGTATATAATGAGCACAGGACCTGATTGTTTGAATGCCCGCTCAACTTCAGAATCTTTGTCACATCTGTCAGTTTCATGTCGTCACTAAATTTTAAAGAAAATGTGCTGCTTCCCTGTTATTGTGCATTCCTTGCTAAAAATATGTTAGAGAATTAGAATATCTAAAATTGATGTTTGCCTCTGGCATCACAATTTACTGTTCATGAGTTGCTATCAACCTCTGGGAAATGCTGCTTCTGCTCCAATAGTGTTCTTGCTAAAGCACCTCTTAGGATGCTTTGGGATTTGTAAATTTGAACAACAAGTGATCATTTTAGGCAGCTTTCTGATTCAAACATTTAATTAATTTGCTTTTATGACCTTTGTTTGACTTTCTACTCTGGAAATAATTGTAATCCCTAGCCTATTGAGGTGAGTTTGTAATGACACAACATTTTCCAGTGGGTAATATATGATCAAATTGGCAAACTAAAGTAAAATCCACTTACAACACCCAGGGTTGTTATTTATCTTTGCTTTAGACATTTATCTTTTAGCTAATGGGAATAAACTCAATATTTTTAATGTAAAACCCTTACTTATAGTTTAAATCTCAAACAAAACTTTATGAAGAGATTCTTCAGTGGCTGTAAATGCCGATGTTAAGGATGGAAAGTTTGAGATGACATAGAACTGCTTTGTGCTTTCTTATTTTGACAGTGATTCTCAGTATTTAATCTTTTATGTCTGTCTTATTTATTCAACAAGTATTTCATGAACACCTAATATGTGCCAGAAATCATCAAAAGGCATTTGAGATACTTTGATGAATAAAACTGATAATGAATTACATAAGCTCTGTGAACATCTTACTTAGTTAACAATTTCAAGTTTAGAGAAGCTGTTCCCCTCACATCTGGAATTAGAAGAGCAGATATCTCCTGCTTTAAGAGAAGCTAGGAAGATTAAATGTCTTTTGTTATTTAGAGGGTTCTCTAGCCATGTGTAGGGATTAGTATGCAGTATCAGAACTGTATAAATCTAAGAGATGATTTATACTATTATAGTGTAAGGTGAGGGGAGGTGGTGATATATCTTCAACTTGTTTATTTCTGCATTGGTGCATTATCTCAATTAACTATCAAAATAATTATCAGTCATGACCAGAGTACATGAATCTGGTCAAGAGGAATTCATGCTGAATAGCATGAATATTTAGATTGCCAACAATCAACTCTTTGATATGTGAACAGTAGAACGTTTGTAAATAATATAGTATTGCATGCCAGTGAAATTAATTTTTATGAATAGGGCATATCAATCCAAGGTTTCTGATATGGCAAGCTTTCTGTAAGATTCTGAGATTACAGAAATTAGAAGAAGTGATTTTTATTACACAAGAACATTATATCTATCAGTTGATGAATATTTCTAATTGACATGGAATTCACATCATATGTAGGCAATGGTTACCTGTAACTTTTTAGATGTTACCTTTCTTAATCCATATTGTAGCTGACTTTTCTGCTGTGATACTCAATTATAAATTTTCTAACAAAATTTTTACTGATATTACTTAAGCAAAAAATAAATCCGCTTAATATTATATTGTATTTGAGGGAAAAAAATGGTAAATAGAGTTGGTGTTTACTGCCATCCAAAGCAAATACTTTATTTTTTAAGTTTATTTATTTTTAAGAGAGAGAGAGACAGAGCATGCATGGGGGGGCGGTGCAGAGAGAGGGACACACAGAATCCAAAGCAGGCTGTAGGCTGCAGACTGCAGACTCTGAGCTGTCAGCACAGAGCCCAATGTGGGGCTTGAACGCAGGAACTGTGAGAGCATGACCTGAGCCAAAGTTGGACGCTTAACCGACTGAGCCACCCAGGCTCCCTGCAAATACTTTCTTTTGTAAATAACCCCTACTTATAATTTTCCTCCACCCTTCTGGGAATTACTCTTTAATCACATGTCATAGAACCATAGAAAGATCTCTGATATTATTTCAGGGACTGATACACCTTGCCGTATACTGGGGTAGTTATTTGGTGAAATTAATCAGAGATTAATTTCTCTGAATATGCTTTGCCTGAGTCATCTTCTGCAATGTCAATATACTAATCTGTAATGAGACTGATAATTAAGACTATGGAAAGTACCCAATATCAAGGTTAAAGAGATGTGAGTTTGAGTTACAGCTCTCCTAACTACTCTATATCCGTTATCATGCCACTTTGAATTTTAAATACATCATCTCCAAAATGAGGTGACTGAAATAATCTCCACAGTCTTGTTTTATCCTTCAGCTTAATCTTATAAGATGTTGCTACAGTGTCAGACGGTATGGATTTCTGTTTTTATTTGACCATAACTTCCATATCTTTGCAAACTTTACTTGCACAAATGGCAGAAACAATTTCACTTGTTTGAAACATCATTTTCTTGCTTATTCAAAGTCCATGGTCCATCATTCCAAGTTTACACTTGTCAATAGCAAAATCTACCACAGCTGTTTCTTTTTCTATTTTACATATTCGGCAAAACTTCCAAACTAGATAATTCCACCTATTACATTTACCACATACTAATCAGAACCAGAATAACTGTGCTCCATTGGAAAACATCCCACAAAAGTGCACATAGGCTCTATTTTACGTTTATGATTTTGCAGCACAAGTGCAATCTCTATGTGGCCCACCAACTGTTCAACTTTTGCTCTGATCTATTTCTTTGTCACAATCTGCAAGTATTTCAGACTTTTACAACACTTTTAAAGATCCTGACTTCTTCAGTACTCTGGTTTATTTAAGTACCTCAGATTTGCCAATCTGTGACTTGACTTCCATTCTCTCCCTTTTCATTACCTTTACAGTACCAACTCTACAGGCTTTCTTACATATTCAGTCTCTCTCTCAAATTTTTTTTTAATTTTTTTTTTCAACGTTTTTAATTTATTTTTGGGACAGAGAGAGACAGAGCATGAACGGGGGAAGGGCAGAGAGAGAGGGAGACACAGAATCGGAAACAGGCTCCAGGCTCCGAGCCATCAGCCCAGAGCCTGACGCGGGGCTCGAACTCACGGACCGCGAGATCGTGACCTGGCTGAAGTCGACGCTTAACTGACTGCGCCACCCAGGCGCCCCGTCTCTCTCTCAATTTGATCCCTTCCTTGTAAAGGATCTGTTGTTCCACATTCCTCGCAAACACTGACCTCTATCCATAGCTAAACTTCATGAAATATGGCATTCACTATCTATTATCTTGCTCCTCTCTCAGCAGACCCAGATCTCTGAACTTGCTTCTTCTACAGGAAGAATTCTCTCTAACGTGATGATTTTCAATTATCAACTTGTTGGCTTTTTTATTTTTTCAATTTGTTGACCTCCTACTAGCATTTGGCATTGCTGCTAATAACTCTTTGCTTGTAGAAAGACCCTTTTTTTGCATTCCATGACCAATATTGCCTGTTTTTTTTTTTTTTCCTGTGCCATTTCTCTGATTAAAATTCCCTAAGGCTTCATGTTAGGCTCTCTCCTCTTCTCACACTATATTCTAAAAAATAATTTCATTCACTCTTGGCTTCAAATATCATTTATATTATGATTTATGGCAAATAAAGTCTATCCTCATTCCATTATTTCTCACCTGTACATGGATGTTTCAAAGGCATATTTATATCATTATTTCCAAACTTAACTCATGGACTTCCACATAGAACAGGGTCACTATTTTTTAAATGGCCCCAACATGTATTCCAAGACAAACAAACCAGGAAGCTCTGAGCTATTCAATCTCTTTCTCACTCAATTTATGGGATACAGTATTAGGACTTTTCTCTAGAATTTGCCTATTTTTATCCATCCAACTACTCCCAATGTGGGCCAAAGTATTACCATCTCTCATCTGGACCACCTCAATAGCCTTGCATGAACCACCTTCCAATTCATTTATCTAGCTCGCAGCCAGGAGATTTTCTGAAACACAAACACTGTCATTTTATCTCCTGTTTAAATATTACAATGGATTCCCATTGTATTTAGATTAAAGAAATCAACACACGCACACACACACACACACACACACACACACACACACGCACACACAGGCACAGGCATACATGCACAGACACAAGACTACTTTCTGATTCTCTGGATGTACCTCAAATGCTATTGCCACTTGCTTCTGTTCCCCAAATGTGGGATGCTTTGTCTAATACTCTAATATGCTAATACATCTACTATGCCTTTGTGTGTATTACTGCCTCTGTCTGGAGCACTATTCGCCCTCCTTTGAGACTCACTTACGATTTTTCTGGGTAATATATTATTTTCCATGACTGTGCTCAAACAGAGTCCTTCCATGCCACACCCCTCACCTCTCAGACTAAATAAGTTAATTCATTATATGCTTTGAAACTGTCTTCTTTTGTTCATTGTTGTAGTGTCTAAGCGAAACTGAACATAAAATCTATTTTATCATTGAGTAAAGGGAGGAATGATAAAAAATATTAAATTTTGGAGGTACTAAAATATAATTTTTATAGAATATTCATTACCAGGTGTTATAAACTAAATATTGTGTCCTTCAAAAATTGATTATGTTGAAATCCTATCCCCTAATGTGAAGGTATTAGAAGGTGGTGGCTTTGGTAGAAAATTAAGTCATGAGGGGAGGGCCATCATGAATGGCATTAGTACCCTTATAAGAAGAGAGACAAGAGAGAGAATTTTTCTCTCTCCACCACATAGAGGATGCAGAGAAAAGACAAGCATCTGCAAACCAGAAATTATGCCCTCGCCAGACTCTAGATCTGTTAGGACCTTGATCTTGTGTTTCTAGCCTCCAGAACTATGAGAAGTAAATGTTTGTTGTTTAAGCAACCCAGTTGATGATATTCTGTTATAGCAGTCCAAGCTGACTAAGACACAGGTGAATTTAGTCACACCCATAAAAAAAAAGTCTGAACATGCCCAGAGAGTCCTGAAACTTCTGAGCCAATGTCTCTGATGCTGAGTTATTATTTTCTCTTACAGAAGTACACAGTTTGATATGCACCCAAACTTCCCTGACGGAAGACCACCTAAAGTACTAGAGCACAGCTTATGTCTCTATGTTTAGTTTGTCAGCCCACCCTGAAGGAGGCCATTTCCATTTTATCTACATCCTTTCCATTCCCCACCTACAGATCCTCCAATGCTTACTGATATATCAACCTGTTCATAGAAATGCTTTTATCCATTTATTTTAATGGGAGTTTACTCCCACTCTTCCATTTCTACCATTTTACTTCTGAGACTTAAATTATCTACCCACCCACCCCTCATTCCCACTTTGGGCCTTTATATATTTCCCTTTATCAAGGGGAATTTAGGTGCCAGTTAACACAAAAATTTCTGGTGTAATCCTGAACTTTTCTTTCTAATTAAAGGACCTTGAAGAATCTTACTACATTTTTGAATATTTCTGGGCCTTGACTTCTTGCAGAACTAACAAATCCTAACTTTATGATATTCTCATTCTCAAAATATGGACATTAAGCAGAATACAATCTTTATCATTTAATATTCAGTAAGTACACACAGTTTAAAACATAAAAAAATAACTGAAATGTAAAAATAGGCTTATATCAATGCTAATAAAGTTTCCTGCTGTCAATGCAAAAATTTTCCACTGCTTGTCTTTGGAAACTGTATGCTACCCTAAACCTTCGATCCCTTTTATTATAAAAGATTGTGGTCTTTCAATAAAATTACTCAATGTCCAGAAAAGAATGGAACTTTTTGCTGCTCCAAAATTTGTACAAAGAGTACAAAATGATTCTGTGTTGTATGCCTAAATGAAACATAATTTTGAAATTAACTCTTGGTAGGTCAGACTATTCTACTTTGACATTTTTAAATAAGATTATTAGTGATATGTCAACTTAACTATTTATGGGATGGTGCATTTATAATGACTGACGTGAACCAATAATATTCCTAACAAACCAAAAGAGAATGTAGCTGTTGAGTTAAATAATACATAAACTATTTTCCTCAAAAAAGATACCACATTCTGAAAAATATGAGAATGAGATTTTTATATTCCCCAATGCTATTTCACTTAAAAATTATTTTCCTTTTACCTCCCTGTAAGTATTTTAATCACTTTGCCATTTTTTCTTTACACTTCTAAATGAATTTTTTAGTATGTAATATGTTCGGAAAAGCACACAAATTAAAAGGATACAGCTTGATGTGTTTTTTAAAATAAGCATACATTTGTAACCAGTGTCCAGATCAAAAATCTTAGTCTTAGTTCCACCTCCTTTACTTTTTCCTAGTCCATCTGTTTTTCCTGATTTTACTCTATTACCTCCAGTTTAGGAATTTCTAACTGAAGTCTTTCATTCACTAGTTAAAAACATACAGAGACACACAAGGTAATATAACACATAAGTAAGAGAATGGAGACAAAGACTGAAAGAGAATTGGCTGCAGAGATAAGGATTGGAAATATAAACGCATGCTACATCTAGATATACTAGATCTATAGATACACCAGGTGAAGCTATACATTTCCCTCACTTGCATTTACCTGATATATTCTTCTCTTAGCTGTTTTGGCAATTTGTTGTGCACTGTGTGTAGGAGTATTAAAACAAATTAAAAAAAACTTTTGGGGGGCTTTTATTAGCACAAAATTAATGCCATTTAGATACAAAAATCCGAGTATGTATATTTAGTGGGTGACCCACAATATGGGTCAAAAAGATAAAGAAATATATTCTCCTCTAGATGTTATAAGTGATTAAGGGATATCACAACAAATTAGTTAACGCCTATAGATAGCCCTCAACCACTGATGATCTCTGAGAAATAGCTTGATGATTCAATATTTATTCATTCAAAACAGCCTTTTTCACTATTGTTTATCCAAAAATAATTGGAGACGGCACTCTTAAGAATTGTCTGTGTTCGGTTAATTATAAAGAGGGACAAAACAGCAGCATATTAACCTGTATAGGAAGGAAAACCTCTCATCCAAGAGAAATGACAAATTTTAGAAATTCTGGCAAAATTATTTTCTCTTACCCTGCTTCTTTTTAAACATATTCAAAAATTCATGGTTTAAAGTCTTTTATGACGTCTCTTCTATTGTTTCTCTTAAAGTATTAAGATCCCTTAGTGTGAAATTGTTATGTTTCCCAGTAAAAACAGAAGCGCTAAGTTGCCAATTGGGGCAAAATATAAATAAATAAACCAACCACATGACTGAAAGGAGAGGAAAGGGAAATCCTAAGAGATGTACTCCTTTACTTTCCTATTTGGCATTTCTTAAGAGAATCCACTAACATGCATCATGTGCAACAATTCATTGCAGAAAGGAAAATGAAAGAATCTAAACTAAGAAATAATCAGATCTATTCTCATACCATCAAAGAGAAATTTGAATCAAACCACTTGGGAAATTCTACCTCCTATTTTATAACTCATTTAACTCCAATAATGTCACCAGCTAAAAGTTTTCCTTTTGTATCATAAATGGCCCAGGATGCAAGGGAACACTTAGGAAACTACAATGCATCCCATGATTTCTCATTGAGGCCATGTTGAAATTTGCAAAGAGGACTTCTGAAGAGCTAGGAGTGGCCAGTGAAGCAGAAGGGTGAGATGGTAGGCTAGGGGTTTTGGAAGATGTTGCCACAGTCACTCAACATTTTATCTAGAATATTCTTTGATGTGATGGGATGGATGCTGTATTAGTTCCTATGGCAGCTTTAACAAATTATGACAAACTTGATGGCTTGAAATACGTTTATTCCTTTATTACTTCCTTACTCACAAGCACAAAAATTAGTTTCAACTGGGCAGACACAGATCAAGGTGTCAAACAGGGATGTGTGTTCTCTGAATCCTTTAGGGGAGAATCTGTTCCTTGCTTCTTGTTTTTTGGTGGCCACCATCGTTCCTTGGCTGGTGGCTACATCATTCCAGTCTCTGCCTAAGTAATCACGCTGCTTTCTCTTCTCCCCATCTCAAATCTCTCCCTGCCTCTCTCCTATAAAGACTGGATAACTGAAACCATGGAAACTGAAACCACAGATAGGGGCGGGGGGAGGGGGGCGTGTTACTCTATGAAACATTTTTAGAATACCAGAAATTACTTTTACAGAGAATTTCAGAATAAGAAGATATAGAATGCTGCCTTTACCTCAGTCTTATTATAAAAATAAAAATTTAGTCACTCAAATATAGCAGCTGGTAGGAATAACAATATTTCACTTTTTCATACTCTTAAAATTACAATTGAAATGTTTGACATACATTTTTTTTTTAATGTCTGCCTCTTCAGAAACTCTTTGAGATAGTTAGGACAAAATAAAAAAAATCTCCATTTTGCAAATGGACAACTGAGACTCTGAGAACTTAAGAGATGTACTCAAAACTAGACAGTTAGTAAAACATCTCCTAACTCCAAGTTCAAAGCCATTCCTCTGACCCTTTAGCATATACGGTTTTAATATATCTCAGATTTATGTGGGGTTTTTTTTGGCTCCTCATATGTCTCTAAGGAATAAAATATCACAAATGATGTAACTAAAATCAAAGTTGTGACCCTGTGATTTCAAGATACAAAACCAACCTTGCCGATCGGCCTCTGTGAGATCTCGAGTTAACACTGATCAAATATTTCCATAACGATGAGACTAACTCTGTTTTCTTGCAGTTCAGAGAATTAAACTCTTCTGGGAATTGAACAAGCAAGTCGGCATCAGTAGGGGAGGATAGGGTTCCTGGCCCTTCTCAATTTCTCAGGCCACATCACCCTTAGTTTACATGTTCTTGATCCTTTCACAGAGACACAAGCATGTATGTACCATATACAAACACCATGCTTTCTGAAATGTAAGGATGATTTTAGAGGTGAAAACAGAATCCTGAATTTTCTTGGTCATTTGAGTAAAACACTACTCCAAGAGAGAGAATATTTTAAAGAATTTTTCAAAAGCAAATGAAAGATACAGGAAATAGGTTCCCTGTAGGTGCAAAATGCCATTTCTGCTTAACACATTCATGCTCGTCTCCTAGCATTTTGTTCTTACTGAAAAAACCTAGAAATTAAAAGTACAATAATACAGTAGATGGCTGCTAGTGCATTATTCTTCCATAATTTTCTATAACTGATTAACAGGAGAAAAGGAAAAGGTTAATTTTCTAATTGCATACTCCCCTGAGGTAAATTATGCACGTTATCACATCCATTGACATGCTATAATGGGCACTTTATGGAAAAGCGATTTTCTCCGAAGTTATGAACAATCAACGGTATATTTTTAGGAATCAAGTAGGCAGCAGGCAAACCAGTGAAAAGACCTGTCTCCACCAAAAAACGTGTTCATAACTAGCTTTTGCCTTCAAAGCAGGCTGTGATGTTTCCCAATCACTCCATCTAACCATGTTTAATGTGAGTCAGGAATGAGCTGTGGCGTCAGACCTGGGTTTGACTTCTGGCTCCTGTAGCTACATGATCTATAAGCATATTCTTACATGACCTATACATTTATTTCTTTATTGACATATGGAAATAATATAAGGGTGTAATTTGATGTAGAATGTGGTGATAGATGTATAGAAACTAATGCAGTGTCTGCCATGTATTAGACTCTAATACATTATAACTGTGATAATGAGTCATGAGAAAAAGCGAAATTAGGAAGTGGAATATATGTGATAAGAATATCTTTAGTTAGAAGTGTATGTAAACAGAATTGCCACAGAACATACTCCCAATTAATTTATCCCTTGTGAGGAAAGGAGTATAATTCTTGAAGATGGAGGTAAACAGTTTCCTGTAGAATTTTTATTTCTAAGCTCATAGTATCTCTATGAAAAACAGAAGAGGGAAGAGGGAGAAACTGTACTTTTAGCACAGTTAGTATATAAAACTCATGCTCCTGAGTCTCTTTAGGATCCATCCTCTGGAGCTTTCACTCAAACTTACCAGGGACCAGTCATGTTTGAAAAAATATAAACGAGGAGAAGGGCATTAATGAGATGATCAAGAAGTTTGGTGAAAGAGAAGACAGCCCAAGGCCAAAGATGTCCCAGTGATTTAAATCTGTTTACATCCCTGCCTCTAGCACAAAAGACCCAAGCTAACAGATAACACATATTTTAAATATTATAACACCTTCATTGGACTATCATCATTAAGATTAATGTGTTCTTGTGTTTTCAATCTAGCAATATCAGTGAGAAATGAAATACTAGGATAAGAAAAAGATGCTTGTCCATTTTAAGAGGCAAACACTTGTTTTCTAACGATTTCATGGGAAACTTGTTGTACCATACTCCCTTGCATTTTTTTACGAAGTAAACTTCTCTCTAAAAGAAATAATGTCGGTAATGAAAAGGTTATGGAATTTAGAATAGAGCCTGGGTTTGGTCTTACTTTCTCTGTAACTTGCAACAAATGACTTAACCTCTCTGAATCACAGTTTTGTTACTTATGAAATGGAGATAATGACACCAATATGGGGGCTGTTAGAGGATTAAATATAAATACGAGCAAAGTACTTGGCTCAATGCTAAACCAACTGAGTCACTAAATTAATAGATTTTTGAGTAAGTGAACAAAGTAAATTTTTTTTTTAAATCATCTATGCATTTTGTTGGTGAGGGAGGATTTCCTGCCCTAGGGTTATGGGTATGGCCAAACACACAGCACTTGACTGAGCAAATAACAATCCATTTAATAAAATGGGTTGTTTGTCTGGGGCACCTTATCTGTGGGAAGAGGATGATGTGATCTTAAATTTAGGCAGTTAGAGGCCCTCTGAATTTCTCCCAATGTTAAAGTAACATATAATATTGAGTTTTAGTTTTAGTTCTGAAAGCAGAGTAAAAAGCTTAATCTTCCTGTGGTCATCTTTATCCAACATTTTCCTTTAAAGAAAAAATACCCATGATATTTATAGTTTTTAGATGACTAACAATCCCACAGATAGTATTGTAATCTGATCATAATTTTACACAGAAAAGAAGAAGGAAGAAGCGGAGGAGAAGAATAATTACTTAAGCCAAAGACTTCTTGGAACCAATCTGGGAAGTTACATCAAGTGATGATGCTGGCTCTATTGATCTCGTCTTTGAATTAATATTACAAATTTAGGTAGGAAATGCAGGAAAAAATGGGATAAATGGCAGTGTTTGTATAATTTAATTATTGTCTGGTTAAAATAAAATGAAAGCAGAAAAAAGTGTCTGTTTTTCTCTAATTCTTGAAAAAATAGTAATCAATGCCTTTGACATACAGCCAAGAATAACAGAACAATGAAACATAATTTACTCCATTTCATCCATCTAGCACATACCTCAGCCCCCTGTCTTAACCTCCAGCCATCTCTTATGGCTGAAAGTGACTTATCTCACATGATTGGAAATTTCATCAAAATGTCACTTCCCCTAGTTCAGTTCATTTTGCATCTCTAAACTTATCCTTTGTCTAATATTTTGCATATTACCAATACAGTAAAGGAAAATTTTATATCAAACTTTCTAGTTTGACAATCCTTTCTAACTCCAACATCTCTCATTATTAATCAAGTGGCAGCAAGTATTTTCTTTGTGACCTGGTTTCAGAGTATAAGAGAGGAACAGCAGTGTCCAATTTCAGGCTTTTGAGCTCTTAAGTAGACTTTGTAAAATCTATAGAAAGAAAAAAAAGTATCTTAAAACTCACACTTTTAGAAAAAAAGTTCTAAGAGCTAGCAACTTGAAAGATAAATGGTGTGTGTGTGTGTGTGTGTGTGTGTGTATTTTCTTCTGAATTCCAAATGGCTTGGCTTGGCATGATCAAGGGCCAAAGCCTAAAGAAATGCAAAATGAAATGTGTCAACTAAAGAAAAGGAAAATAAGAAAAAAAGCTAAAATTCCAGAGTAAACTCCAACTCAAAGGAAATTATAGTTCTACCTGCTAGACCATAGATGTGATTAGAATAGAAACTGTTTGGGTTCCTGAAAAGAAGCCCTGTGCTCATCATAATCACTACTCCCCACCTCTACCCCAGTCTTGGGGCTAGTTTGAATGAAGTTCGTATTTGGCATAAAGAATATATGCATCTGAAGAGCAGAGGGCATTTAGGCCATGGACATCAGTAGAGAACAACACTGCACAATAAGATCCTTCTGCCTTACAACTCAACAGAGGCCAGGATGGACAAGGGACAGCAGGCAATGTGGGATGTCCCTTCCCCCATACCAAGATAACACAAGCCTCACCTTCTCCTACTTTCAAGTAGAAAAAGAAGAGAAAAGGGAGAAAGAGAACACTAAATTAACTTAACTTAGTTGAACTAAGGAATCAAATTTTTAAGCTCAGGAATGACGTAATTTACTTGAATTTGCAGGATTAGGTACCTTCTACTGAATGAGAGTAGAAGCTTAGTTTTACTAACTTCCATAAAGTGGTTCACTTTTGTATACCTTATTAATGACTATCAGTTGTAAGCTCTCTACATGGATAATGCCATTAAAACAAAAATGTATTTTATTTTAAGGTTAAAAAAAATAAAAAAATAAAAAGATATCTCAAACCTGAAAGGTTCTCTCTTAAATATGTCCATGTAACCTATATTGGATGCTTTCTCCTCAGTCCATTATTGTCTGAATAATTAAATACTAAGCAAACATAAAAATACAGATTTCAAACTGATAAGAGATATTTATGAACTTAAAGTCATAAGGATAAAGATCATTCATTTATGCAAGAAGCAAGCATATAATATGGAAAATATAAAATCACATCATACTAAAATAAGAGGAGACAAAATGGCACATGTGATAAACTTATGCCAGAGTCATCTCCAAGGCATGATGAATTGGGACTCAGCAAGGTTGCAATCAAAAGATGTGATATCATCAGCTTAACGTATCCAATGACACAGCAAATAGGTGGTGGGGCTGTCCCCCTTCACGCCTTCCACTGAAAAACTGTTCACTACTCTGTCCATTTAAAATACAAGTTTGGCTTTTATGGTGTCTTAAAAACATCTTAGACTTTTATAATTATAAGAAACTTAAAAATTGTTTTCACATTTATTTACTTTTGAGAGAGAGACACACAGAATGCAAGCAGGGGAGGGGCAGAGAGAGAGAGACAGACAGACAGACAGAGTCTGAAGCAGGCTCCAGGCTCTGAGCTCTGAGCTATGAGCACAGAGCTGACGTGAGGCTCGAACCCACAAACTGTGAACTCATGACCTGAGCCGAAGTTGGACATTTAACTGACTGAGCCACCCAGGTGCCTCTATAATCATAAGAAACTTTAGAAGACATTCAGTCCAATCTTACAAAAATACAGGAATCTCTTACAGTTTAACTGGTAGCAAATAGGCAACTTCATGAATTCTTTCAACGATGGAACATGTAATGCTTTGTTGGTCAGCTCATGACAAGGCAAGCTAATCATTCTTTAGGGTCTTCTAATAAATGAAACCTTCCCTAGCAAACATCCAATGCTCTCTGCAAAATAACATGTAATAACAGAAAATAACATCACATAATGAGCCATTTCAATATGGCAGGCACATTTGACTACTTTAGTGATATCCTTTTATTTGATTTTCACAATAAGACTACAAATAAGTATTATTATTTTATCCTTTTACAGATAAGAAAAGTGAGGCAGAGTACTTAATAAATTGCCAAAGCTAGCAGAGCCAAGATTTAAATCCGGTAAGACTCTTGAGCATAGTTTCTTAATCCCTAACTCATGCTGTCTCCCCAGTGTAACATATATGTTGTGATTACTGTTAATTAAAAATTCTTAGTTATATGTAGTGGATGCCAATAGAAAACTAGTCAGATATGATTTAATTAATCAAATTAACTCACTGTGACTTTTTCATACTAAATATTGTTTAATATTTACTGCAAATCATTGTAAAATAATTGATACCAATTTTCCCACTGTTGTATTATAATCTGAGACCCAGGAATAAAACTGATGACCATCTATATTCATACAATTTAGTAGTGACCACATTAGAACCAAAATACCTAATCTCTTGGTTTTTAGTACAGTGAATCTTCGGCCAACAGATACCATTATCTGCTAGGATATCAGGGTTTAATAAGGTGTGTCTGCCTCCAGAAACATTAAAATCCAGTTGTAAAGAACAACATGCACGCACAGAATTTCAGTACACTGCTACGTATGACAAATTCCTTCAGAAAGACATATATAAGTGATAGAGTTGTCAACTATGAGTTGATATAATCCCAAACAGCATCCCGGTCTATGGCAGAAATAGTTAGGATGATAGGTTATTGGTCAGCCCGTTCTCTCTGAATGTGCCCTAGCCAAATCAGTTGCAAAACAATTGGAATATTTCCTTAAGATGGTCATCTATGGATTGTACTGAATAATTCTGCCATGACTGCTGTCGCCTTAGTTACAATTTTCACTGGCATGTTTTATTTTAAGATAGCATCCATCTTCACATGTTTGTCTTCTTAAATTCACTTACAGGCAGTACCCACTTCCGATGTGGTGGGTTCTTGGAGATTGGATCTTAAAGTGGATCTGTCAGGCCCAATCTGAGTGTGCAGGCTTAGACTTTGCATATGCCCTTAGCCTCATCTCTTCAAAAACTGGTGGAAGTTAATGATGTATGATGTAGTGGCAAGAAGTGAACCCTATCATGTTTTCAGGAATTTTTTTTTTTTAACGTTTGTTTATTTTTGAGAAAGCACATGTGGGGGAAGAGCAGAGAGAAAAGGACAGAGGATCCGAAATGGGCTCTGTGCTGACAGCAGTGAGCTCGATGCCCGGCTCTAACTCATGAACCATGAGATGATGACCTGAGCCAAAGTGCGATGCTTAACTTCCAGTGCTCCACAGACTGAGCCATCCCAGGCACCCCTATTTTTAGGAATTTTTGATTTAGTAAATAGGGTAAATGAGAGCTGCCTGAATTTCAAAGCAAATCCAGGTCTAGGTTTCTATAACAAAATTTTGTTTTAGTTTTTGCTGTTACCATACAAGGGGGAAAGAACTACTCTGGTTCAGGAACTTGTCCACACCCTACTATAATATTACAGTTACACCTTTCTTTGGTTGCAAATGACAAAGAAACACAATTTATTTGAGTGAGCCTAGCTGATACCACATGGACCGGAGTCCAGCCCAAACTGCCAACCCACAGAAATGTGAGCAAATTCACATTTGTTGTTTAAAGACACAAAGGTCAGAAAGAAACACACTCTCACCTCAGTCCCCAACACACAGAATTCATTAATTAAGGAAAGTAAGTAAAAGAAACAAATCAGCACCAAGTTGGTTAGTAGAAATAAATCAAATTTATAAAACATATAATTGCAATGAACATAAAGAAATCAAGCAACCTAAATGAATCAATCTCTAAATTTGGATTGTGTGATATAGCCAGAGTTATGATTATCTCAGCAAGCAAGGTTAATTATTTGTGTAATACTGGAAAGACTCCTTTCAAAATTAGGAATAAGAGAGGAATATTACTATACTTGAGACCAACCTAGTATCAAAGGGCACACACAAAGGCAGGCTTTAGATTGATGGATCAAAGCAAATTAAAGTACATACACTTGTGCCATAATGTCAGGTCCAAACAATTTTATTGTGAAAAATGGAGGATTAATAAAATAATCAGATTTCCAGAAGGCTTGCGGTTTCATCTAAATAAATTCTGGACTATGGTGTGTCCCATACACTTAGGGACAGTTTAAGGCTTAAGTAGCAAAGGGGATGTTACGGGTACCATGGCTGACTGAGACTTCAGAGACAGAAGTAAAGATTCTAGCAAATTCCTTGTAGACTAGAGCGCGTTGTGTTGCCCACTGAAAATACTGGGAAATCAAGGACACTCAGTTCTTCTCCTTTGTACATATTGGGTGATGTTGTACTTCCCTAATTATCCTCCACACTCTATTGAAGGTAAACTATTGAGAAGAGCTTCTTGGGAGAAGAATAGATAGGAGACAAATCTCAGGAACATTACATTTAAATTTACGCTATTGTGGGAGTGTTTTTTGTATGATTTACTGTAATAAGCAGAATAAAGAAATAGGATAGTCATCTTAATGCCAAATTGTAGGGGAAAAAATACATGTATAAAATATATATAATAAAAGCTAGAAATTTTTTTAATCTCATGAAGGTCTACCAAAATTCCACAGTGAAGATAACACTGAATTTGAAATATAAAAATCATCTTTTAAAAATTAGGACCAAGAAAGTGGTACTAATGCTTTCTCTATTCGACATATCATTGGAAATCTTAGCCACACACAATATATAAGAAAAAGAATAGTTTATAATGCTTGGAAAGGAAAACAAAACTGTTATTTTTAACAGTGATATTATCATCTACATAGAAAGCCCAAATGATATATACAAATTAGAACTTATAAAATATTTTTAGTTCAGAGGTTGAATAAAAGGTTAATAAATATAAATTGCATTTCCATCCATCATCAACACATAGTAAGAATGTTGATATTTATTTTAAAAGATACCACTTTTAAAAGCAATCAGATACATAAACAGAAGAGAAAATATGTATACTTGTGCTGGGGCAATTTCAACATAAATAAAGTTTATCTTCATAAGAACTTTGGGAGATACACAGTGGCTTTCCCCTATTTCCAGCGATTTCCTTTTTCCAGACCAATAGGAGGATTATACTTTCCTGATTATGTAATTTACTTTGGCCAGTGAAATGTGAACAGTTCTGATTTGTACCATTTCTAGGGGGAAGCATTTAAAATCCCGTATGTCCTTTCCCTTTCCATCATAAATACTGAATCTTTCTGGTGAGATGGTGGCATCATAAGTTGGGGCTTCCATATATCTGTCTCTTCAGGATGCTACAATAAGCAGAGTTAGATACTGTTTGCAGAAAATACAGAATGCTGTTACTCTAAGGCATGGAGAGTTTGGAAGGATTTGTTATCCTAGGATAATCTACCTTCTGTCATGAGGAACACAATCACAGTCTCTCCAAAACCAGTTCAAATATTTATAATTTGTATTGAAGGTTGCATAGGCTAAGACTTCTATTCATCTGTCTGATGTCGTTTCTAATCCAGCTGAATTTTCAAATTCAGTCCGACACAGTCACCATAACAAACCAAGATTTTAGACCAAACAGTGAGAACTTCTCAGAATGAGAGTGGGGAGTGGGGGTAGGGAGAATACACTTCTCTTTAGAAGCCCTATAGGCATATTTAATTTCCTAAAAGGGTCTTCTGACATATTGTAGTGTTGAGATTTCCCTTGTACACATATCAGGCAAATTCTGGAATTTTTGTATCTTTGCAATTGAGATACATGAGTCCTACATGACAAAGAATGAAAAAGTAAATGAAAACTGTATTTTTACTATCCTCATTTATCAAAAAGGAAAATATAAAGGAAAGGAACACAAAAATACATTCACATTTATATTTGTCAGTAATTTTATTTGCAGAAACTATTATCTTTACAGTAACTTCTGACTAATAAAACAAAGGTCACAGGAAAAGTATACCAAAGATGATTTAAAGTTCTCTCTGTCTTTAAGTTAGATGAGTGCAGTTCATTCCAATTCTTTTGGAATATTCTAGAAATAAAGAGTATGTGTGTGATAGAGAAGAATCTGTCCTAAAACAGAACATTTTATAAAGCTTAGGCTCTGGGTGTTGTGTTTTGTAATTCAGTTGTATAAAATGAGATGTGAACCCTCAATATATGGCATTTCCCATAACAATGCAGGTGCCATTAATAATTGCTCAAGAATGCCATCATTTGTCTTTATGTATTAAGACTAACACAGTTTACACCATGTGTGTTGACCAAAGAGGGCTGCTTGTGGATAGTGATTGTGGTTGATGCCATCCCAACAATTATGGCTGAATGGTGTAGAAGTGTCATGGAGGTGGGGAGGACAACCAAAATTTCTGCAAAAAGAGGATTTAGGATTAATTTTTGCTCTATGATTCCCTTCACCTTATTTTCCTTTGCTACAGATTGAATTGTTTCCTCCAAAAAGATATGCTGCAGTACTAATTCTTAATACCTCCAACTTAATTTAGAAATAGAGTTGTTGCAGGATGCCTGGGTGACTTGGTCATTAAGCATCTGACTTTCACTCAGGTCATGATCTTATGGTTAGTGAGTTCAAGTCCCACAGCGGGTGAGCTTGAGCCCTGCATCGGGTGAGCAAAAGCCATGTTTGCCCCGCTTTGGGTGAGCTCAAGTCCCACTTTCAGTGAGATCGAGCCCCACTTCATGTAAAGAAAAACACGAACCCCGCTGTGGGTGAGCCCCACTTCTTTCTCTCTCTCTCTCTCTGCCCCTTGCTCACTACCGCCCTCCCTCCCTCTCTCTCAAAAAAAAAAAAAAATTGAGTTGTTGCAGAAGTAATAACTTAGGACGAAGTTATGTTGCAGTAAGGAGGGCCCTAAGTGCAATGTGACCATTGTTCTCACAACATGATGATATGAAGGAACAGAGTGAAATACCATGTAGCCAACAGAATCAGAGACTAGCGGTATGTAGCTGCAAACCAAAGAATGACAAGATCACCTAAAACAGTAAAAATAGGTATGAATACAGGGTTTCCAAAGACTTTCCTGGTGATAAAATTCACAAGAGAAATTATTGTGTGGAAGATAAACTATATTAAGTGAGAGAATTTTATTTATTTCTGAGAGAATTTTATTGATTTTTTTCTACATTGGTGCATGGAGACTAGTAAGTGTATTTTAGACAATATTAGTCCTTGCAACTTTTGAAATATAGTAAGTAGCACTTATATAAATCCTAATTTACTCTGTATTTTAATTATTTTCCTAAGTTGTTTTTGTGCCCATTATTGATAATCCACTGTGTGCTAGGTAAAAAGCAAGAGAAGAGAGGAAAGAGAACATCTTCATCATTCAGGGATCCTTACTAGCTTTAAAGTAAAAGACATATAATAATAATAATAATAATAATAATAATTATATATAATTATTATATATATAATTATATATAATAATTATATAATTATATATATAATATATATAATAATTATAATATTATTATTATTATTATTATTATTATTATTAAATTGAGAGAGAGAAAATCCAAAGGAAGCTCCGTGCTCAGAGCGGATGCAGAGCCTACCGTGGGTCTCAGTCTCATGACCCTGGGATCATGACCTGAGCCAAAATCAAGAATTGGATGCTCAATCAACTGAGCTACCCAGTACCCCAATGATTATTATTTTCCATAACTTTGGTATTGCTTACATGTTTTCTGAGAACAACAAATATATTTGAATTAAGGTGTCTTCCAAATGGGACTATAAAAATGCTAAATTAGCTAGTAAGAACCATATCCCCAAACGTAGCCTAACGGAAGTCTTAAATTTCCCAGTCTTTAGACTTGTATATAAACTCCAGAATATCTTGGCTACAGAGAAGAAGGGTTATATCTGTATGTTTTATGGCTTTTTCCAGTCCCATCAAGGACCACCTGGATGAGAAAAGCAGGCACTTGCATTTTTATGGCTTATTCTAGTAAACTAAGTTAGTACTTAGGTGCTGATTAGATTTCCTGGGGCTTTTTGTTTTTTTCTTTTGTTTTACAGAATTGATACAAAGACAAGAACAGAAAAAAAGGAAAAAGAGAATGAAAATTTCTTGTTTTTGTAACCCCCAATCATATATATATTATATATATAATTATTAAATACATATTATTTAATATATTACAATTACACATTATTTAATTTATTAACTTATTTAATATATTAAATAATATATATTATTTAATATGTATTATATTATTTAACATATTTTTATATATTATTTAATATATTAGATATATATTATTATTAATTTTTTTTTCTCTCCCTCACTTCTTCCCTCCCATTCTTTAGATGATTTTCATAATGCCAAGGAAATTTAAACATTTGGGATTAAATTATGGGAACACCAATTAAAACCTTATGATTGTAGCTAACCTCAACTCATGTCAGGGTATTTTGTTGTTTTTTTCTCCCATCTTTAAAATGGAGTGCTCATAAAATTCAACTCATAGAGTTTGGGTGAGAAAAATGAGAAAAGATGTAAAAATGTTTTTGTTGTATGCCAAGTTTACAACTATGTGTTAGTCAACAGTAATAATTATCAGTTGTTTTGTTTGAAAAACACTGTCTTTATAAAATATTAATAATTTAGAAAAAAACTAGTTGTTTTAGAGTAGAATTTTTCTATATATTTATATTTTTAGGTGTTTTGTTTTTTTGTTTTTCTGTGCAAGAGAGGTCTCATTATTCCATGTTAAATACATACAGTATCCCATGATGGTCTCACAATACCTTATCAGTCTATGGGGTAAAGCAATTATATCCCTTCCCACTTATGGGTCTACTTTTGCACATATAGTCCACTTTGTCTCTGATTAGGAGAACAATTATTATTTTCCTTACTCTGCTTCTTATTACAGAAGTCATCTTATTTGTTCATACTTCACTAATAGCACCTACTATCTCTTCCCCAGTCCTCCACCTCTTCCCATGAAGAGTACTTCTGATTGAATATTCAAAGGTTGAGAGTTGTAAATATTTATGATTATTTAGCAAAAATAAGATTTTCTCATCTCCAAAGAAGAGAGTTATTTTTTACACTCTGAATCAGAAATACTCTATGAACAATGTATTGCCTATCACTTATGAATATTCCTGAATACTAAAACTTTCATGTGATTTTCATTAGTTTATGACATATTTTCTAACACAAAGAACTTCTCTTCAAATATTTTAAATAATAACATACTTAATATCATCACTATTCTCATTTATTTTTTCAGAATGTTCAATATTCAATTCTCTGAAGATAATTGATTCCAAAAATACTTGTACAAAAAAACCCCTTAGACTACAATATATAGACTACAAATAATGATGCAAAGAGTTAAAATTTAATTATGCATTCCAGTTATTGAAATCTAGTGCACATGGATTAACTTGACAATAACTGGCACTTTTCATGCTTCCAATCCTCTCTGCTATTGGATGAGTAATTACTGAGGGTCTGTATGTATAAAAATAGCAAAAAAAAAAAAAAAAAAAAGGATACCTATGAGATATCTTTTTTCCGATAGCAACATAGAAATGTCACTTGAAATAATCTATAAAGTTGTATTTGACTCTAACATTGGTGCTTGAGAAAAGAGGATAACATATGTTTGGGTGAACATACTTCAGGGAGAGGAGCACTTTGGACAGAGTGAGCTTGATTGAAAATGCTATGTTACCAACCATGACCTAGTGAAGTGTTTTACAAGAGTGATTTTTATTGTAGTGAGGCTCTGGAGTGTTGAACCTGAACAGTGAAATTGAATCACTCATGAAGTCATGCCAGATGTTATTCATATCAGATGCTGATTAAATGCATACACTTCACTTAGAGGAACTTAATATTGAGTTATTAAAATGGGAAGCTGTCAGTTTCAGAAATGATTGATAGCTGGAATTAGAGAGATTTACGAGTTCGGTTTGAAGTATCTAGAACATCCCTAGCATGGATTTCTTCAAGTTGGAAAATGATGAAATTATATATATTTTTCATTTTTCTGCCAACTTGCAATTGGTACCTACTATAACAAAGACTCTGAGATAGGGATTGTGACCTATACTGAGATGGGTTGTAATTCATAGCTAAATGAGCTATGGATCATGCTCTCAAAATCTGGATTCAAAAGTATACGTATATCCTGTGGCACCTGGGTGGCTCAGTCAGTTAAGCATCTGACTTTGGCTCTGGTCACGATCTCATGCTTTGCAGGGTTGAGGCCCGCATGGGGTTCTCTGCTGTCAGCCCGAAGCTTGCTTCGGATCCTCTGTCCCTCTCTCTGCACCTTCCCCACTTGTTCTCTCTCTCTCTCTTTCTCAAATATGATAAACATTTAAAAAATCTGTTAAGATGGCAAATTTTGTTTAAAAAATGTGTATGTATATCCAAATGGATATAAAGGATGGACTTAGAAAGTAAAATGGTTGCAGGCAATGGTGGAGCCAGATCATAGAGAAATCTGAATGACAAACTCAGAAGTTCAGATTTTACTTCATTGACAGTGGCGAACACCCAGAACTTTCGTTTGCTTGTTTTTTTAACAGAAGGGGAGAATTTAAAGATCTAAGTTTTCCTTAAAAATACTGGGCTCTCGGGGCGCCTGGGTGGCTCAGTCGGTTAAGCGGCCGACTTCAGCTCAGGTCATGATCTCGCCGTCAGTGAGTTCGAGCCCCGCGTCGGGCTCTGTGCTGACCGCTCAGAGCCTGGAGCCTGTTTCAGATTCTGTGTCTCCCTCTCTCTCTGCCCCTCCCCCATTCATGCTCTGTCTCTCTCTGTCTCAAAAATAAATATTAAAAAAAATTAAAAAAAAAATAATTAATTAATTAAAAAAAATACTGGGCTCTCTGTCTGCCCCTCCCCCTCCCCCAAATAAATAAACTTTAAAAAAACGGGGTGGGGGGGGCGTCTGGGTGGCTCAGTCCATTAAGTGTCAAGCTCTTGATTTTGGCTCAGGTCATGATCTCATGGTTGTGAGTTTGAGCCTCTCATTTGGCTCTGTGCTGACAGCATGGAGGCATGGATCCTGCTTGGGATTCTCTCTCTCTCTCTCTCTCTCTCTCATTCTCTCTCTCTCTCTCTCTCTCTCTCTCTCTCTTCCCCTTCCCCTCACTGGATTCTACTCTCTCTCTCTCCAAGTAAATAAATCAACTTTAAACAAAAAAGCACCGGAAAATTCTTTATAGAGAAATAGATACAATTGTATTGTTGGTTTTGAAGACAGGTTTGACTTTTGTGACAGCCACCAAGGTTGTGAATTCCATTTTTTTTTCTAAGTTGCTGATCTTGTCCTCTGTGATACTAGGCTCCTATAGTATATAAAGTAAAATGTTAGAGTATCCAAATTTGCAACAGAATTATTAGGACTTGACTAATACTTTTGGACCAAATAACAACTGAGTTAACCCAGAATTTCAGAACTCTTCTGTGAGAATGTTTTGAAAATAATACCTTAATAACCCTTTGATACAAACGTAATGCCTCTAGATATGAGTGTATTTTCATTTACATTCAAATAAGAAATTTATACCACGCATATACAACTTTGAAGAACTTAAAAAAAAAATTGGAAAAAAATAAAAGAAAAAAAAAAACCAGACCCCAATTCAATTTGCATTTCAGTATATAAGCTCTGAGTGATTTAAGTATCTCAAGTGAGAAGTCAAAGTTGACATAAAAAGATAAAACATTTCCTTACTTTCCCAGTCTGAGTTCTGAAGTTAAACTATATAATTCATGGCTTCAAACTGAGAAAGAATGTCCACTTTGCCTTTTATTAGAAGTAAAATGCCCCTAGTTTCAGCCCTGCCAAGTGCTTGCTTCCTGGCATTAGAAACAAGGGCCAGATGGCCAACCAGCAATATCAGCACCCTATGGTGATGAACAAGTGACAATTTTCTTGGTGATCAAACATAATTTAAGGTCTTTTAACCTTTGAAATCCAAGATATCATAGTGACAGATTCAATTATTCTTTAAAGTACAAACAATTACCTGCTCTGCCCTCAACCTTCTCCCCACTGTGATCAAATAAATACTCAAACTTACATTGCTCAGGTATTAAGCCTCTTTGCATGTCTTGGGTATAAAATGTTTTATCACATATCCTAAATGAGAAAAATGCCATCCAGGCTGTGGCCAAGCAGATAAATGGAGACTCAAGTGGCTCCCTGGAAGAGACTAAACATCCCTACCTACAGAAGTATTAAAAAACTGAGTTCCCTACATGCATGGTCAATTGGGTTTTGCAAAAGGTGCCAAGATAATTCAATGGGGAAAATGTCTTCTTAGAAAATAATGTTGAAATAATTGTGTATCCATATGCAAAAATGAAGCCTGGACTTTTTCTTCACATTATACATAATGAGATGGGTCATGTATCTAAATTTAAGAGCTAAAACTATATAACTTCTAGAAGAAAATAGAGGCAAAAGTCCTTGAAACTTTGGATTAGGCAAGTATTCCTCAGATAAGACACAAAAGGCACACCATAAAAACAAACAAACAAAAAACTATGGACCCAGTTGCCAATAAGTTTATTTTTCTTTCTAGGGCACTTCCTTCAGAGATCCATCATAATCCATTTTATTCTATGTTATAATTTTAATAAGACTTTGTATTTTGCTAAACTATGAGATCCCTTAAGGCAGAAACCATTTTTCAGACATCTTGGTATTTTGGCATCTAATATAGTATACATTACTTTAGAAAGACTTAGTGTTTTTTAAGGAGAAAAAAAAATCTAATACACTAAACTTTTATCCATTTATTTTATTGCTATTGCTATAAGACACTGAATCATTATGTGTAGATATTATATATAATATGTATATAGTATATGTTATATACATACATGTGTGTTTATTTTTAGACCTAGAGCCATATGTCTAGTCATGGAAGCTCCAGGAAACAAAGCCCGGGCGTTACTTTCCCTTTATAGGAAATATAGAGATCTCAATCATACATTTGAGCTTTCATAGTTTTATATTAATACAATAAAATTTTGGTATAGAACCTTTTATCGATATGATGATTTCCTTAAACAACGACAACAAAATGATAATGCATGTCCTTTCCTCCAACAAGAGCACAGAAAGAGTTATTTTGCTCTACCAGCTCCTAGTTTAGACAACCATGGCTAGAAAAGCATGGTCTTCAGCAGCAAAATAATCAGATCTCATAAATTCTGCACTGGTTGAGGTCGTAAGATTTTGATGAAATCTGCTTTCCTACAGAAGTTACTGATACTAATTCTCCCATTTGACCCAGTTACTCATAACAGTAAAGTTTATCATTGCCCTTATTTTTTGTGCTGACCTCAAAAGCAGGAAGAAGCGTACAGATTTCTGGGAGGGCAAAGGTTACCATGAGCTCTACCCTCTCACTCCCTTCTTGGAAGTCATTCCATTTCAGAGAATCACAGTAAATACCCTTACTATTCTCTGCATAGAATCATCCTGGAACACATTTTAACTTTAAAATAAGCATAAATTTTCTGCAAGTCCCAAAGGCGATGTCAGGAAAAGAGACAGATAGAACTCTGGAGATAAATTCTTTCTTTACAAAGTTATTAAATTATTAAAGTTTCATGGTGTGCTATTGCAAGAACAAACTTGTCTCTTTGAACTGTATTAAAAAGATGTCACCTTCAAGTCTCCTCTCATTACTATTTGATGTGTGATGAACACCAACAGGGAGCTTTGGTAGCTTTGGATCACGCTGAGTCACCAACATTAAAGATGAAGGGGGAAACAAAACAAAACAAAACAAACAACAACAATAACAAAACAACTAGCAGGCCCTCTAATCTCTAGTAGAGCTAGACTGGTTCCTACTGAGAATTTGAAGAAACTTTGCTCATTCATAAAATGCTTTCTTGAGTGACCTAGCCTATGAGGGTACCAATCTAAGGTGCCCATTCATTGTTAATCCATCTCTTTAGATAACTATGCATGCAAAATACTGTCTCTTCCTAATTCCAAGCCTGTCTTACACTTCTCCCTATAGCTAAAGCCATTTGAGTCCCAAATCAAGTCCTTTCCCTAAAGTTCTTCCCAGTGATGTGTACCTACCACATGAAGAAGAAAAAAATTGCTGCTTCTTTTCTGTTGACCCAACTTGATGTTTTACTAGACTACTGACCCATGCTTATTACTATGCTATCTACTGAAATCCCAGTGGCATCTCTTTATTTTCAGAAAAAAAATATATATGTATGTATGTATATATATATATATATGTATATATATATACATATATATATATATATATATATATATATACACACATACACGTGTATATATATATATATATATATATATATATATATGTATATATAGTCCTTCCCTGATAACCCTCGAGGTACACTAGTCTTCTTTTCCTCAGATACATCCTGCTCATTCTCACATGTTTTCTTTTCCTAGAACCCTCCTTTCTCAAAATTTTGACTATCTCATTTCTCCTTGTTTAACAGGTCTTAGATCCACTGTCGTTTCCTCAGAGAAGACTTCCAGAATCACTCAGGCTAAAGTAGATACCCCACCCAGTCACTGTCTATAGTATAGCATCAATTATCTCTCCTCATAACACATATAACTGCCTGATGTTATGTGTGTAGCTCTGATTTTCCCTTCCCAGCCAAGCCCAGTCATCACAATGTCATCTATGAAAGCAAATAGCTCATCAGTCTGTTCATACCCATTAAAACTAGTGTCTAGAACAGTGCCTAACATCCCATGGATATTTTGTAAATGAAGATCCCATGTGAACAGGCTTTCAACTTGATAATCCCACTATTGATGGAAAAGGAACTCACAGTTCAGAACAAACCATATTTACTTCCACTTATAAAATAAATAGTTAGGAAATCCTAATTCTGCACAAAGCACTGGTTGGGTAGGAGAGGGGCTTAAAAATGAACTATCTACAAATGCTGCCCTTCCTTTGTATCATATGTCCTAATTGAGGAGATGCTATATGTTAATTAGTGACAATAGCATAATGTATTAAAAGAGAAATACAAGCAATGTCCATGGGATTTTATACGTGGATGAATCCACCTCAGCTGGGTGATTCAGAGAGAGCTTGTGGAAAGAGACATCAAAGATGTTAGTGTAAAGGTGTTATGGAGATGATCCAGAAAGAGCAAAGAGGATACCTGAAGGTCACATGGGCGAACTAGAACAGAAAGGGAGATATTTAGAAGACTTGGTTGTAGAAAAAAGTATGAATGCTATTGAAAGACAGTATAAAAAGTCAGGCTTTAATCCTTCAGGCCAATGCTTCTCAAAATGAAGTACCTGTATCCCAGAATTTTGGGGGTATAAGAGGAACCAAATGCTATATATTCCACATATGCCTGAATCTTCAATTTTACTTCATAGCAATTAATTTAAAATGTATATTGGAGAGAAATACAATGGGCATTTCAATATGCATTAAATATGAAAACAACAAGATTTGTTTAATGTCTAGCTCATGGTAGGTTACTTTAGGATATTTTGGTCGGAAAAATATTTGAAAACTAATGCTATAGCAGAGGTCAGCAACCTTGCTCACAGGTCAAATATGCCTTTCTTGGTTTTGTGAATATAGTTTTATTGTAATATATGCATGCCCATTAATTTAGATACTATCTATGGCTGCCTTTGTACTCCAATTGTAGGTTTGAACAGTCATAACAGAGATCAGATATCTAATGCAAAAGTTAAAATACTATCTGGAACTTTAAAGAAATCTTTTGCTGTCTCCTGCTATAGGTAATGGCAAGCCACTGAATATTTTTCAGAAAGAGTGAAATGTAATCATAGTATTTTTGGAATTTAATTGTATAGAATCATATAATATGAGATAAAAATAAAAATGTTTCAGAAGCAAGGCGACAGGTTAGGGAGAAATGAAAGAGTCCAAGCCAATAGTTACGAGGATCTAGAAGAAAGTGGCAACAGCACGGAAAGGAAGAAATAGAGAGAATAAATAGTTTTGCAGCAGAACTGCATACCAAATAAATAGTGGCATGGAGAAAAATGAAAGTTGATTAAGTTCTAGAGTCAAGGTTGCTGAGGAGCTGGGTAGCCAAAGCAGGGAACGCGGAGCTGTATGTGCAGGGTTAAAGCACATATTGAATATGTTTGCAAACTTCATGAGGGGTTATTGTGGACACATCCAATGGACTCCACTTGAGCTGAAAAGTAGAAATCAGAAACATAAATGGAAAAACAACAGGTTACCTTGATGTATTATTTATAGTTCTAAGAGTTGCAAGGAAAGAATTTGTAGAGAAATAGTGCTAAAGGTAGAGAAACAAAATTTAAGAATGGGAGAAAGAAGAGAATGCTGACAGAGACACCTGTGCTGATTTTTGACTCTTTAACTGACCATCTGAATAGTGGGTCCGTTCATTCTTCAACATGCTTCTAGGTACATGATGTACCTCATACCATGGTGGGCATAAAGTACTAAATTACAAATCAATGCAAGACATATTGCTATCAAGAAACACCACTTTGGTGCTAAAAAAAATGCAAGGGACAATTTTTAATCTTAGATTCAAATAAGCAGGTGACTTTTCTAGACACAAGGAACAATATATGGTATCTCAACATAACACAGAAATGGAAGGAATATGCGGCATAGAACACTGGAAGAAGAGAAAAATCTCCTCCCAGATTTAGCAAATAACCAGTGGACATTTTGTAGAGCACATTGAAGAGAAGAGATCTTCATAGGAATTCACAATAAATAAAAGAGTGAGAGCCTTCCTCAAATAGAATAAGGGCCTTGAGATGAGAGAACAATCTGTTCCAGTGTGGACTAAATGGTACAAGAACAATCTGGAAGAGAAATCAGTGGAAGCTGGAAAAAATGGAAACTGAATCAGAAAAGCAACATATAGTGCCTCAAAATCTCCCTTTAACAACTCTGGTGATGTTCTATCGATTCATTAAGGAAAAGGGACTAGAACTTTATGTTGGAAGTCATCTGATGTTTACAATTTGTTTAATACATTTAGAATCAATTCTAGAATTACATTTGGGTGATTCTCACTCCTTGATATGGATTTAGTTGTCATCAGTCAAGTTTTTGGTTACCATATATGGTTACAATTAAAGAAATGTTCTAGTCAGTAAAATATAGCTAGCTGGAGTGAATCCAGACTGACAATTTTGGTGAAGCCTAGAATGCTGAGTGTGGGAACCACATAAGTGGCACCCTCTCAGAACATATTTTTGAAGAGAATCATTTCCTTTGGTGTATGTTAGACGTGGCCTTGGCACAAGCCTTCTTTCTCACCTACTTACTCAATTACACTGAGAAATCTTCTACACAGAGTGTTTGGGCATTTGAATGTGAGGAGCTGCAAAAAATACAGTTGTGCACAACATAGTAGTCATCTACAATAAGCGCATTTGCTGAATTTGTTATGTTTTACAGACATGTTTCAGTTGAGCCTTACATCAACATCATAAGGCATGTGTGAAATTCCTACTTTTCTATATGAGAAAGAAGAACGTGTACTGGGAGGGAAAGACCATGCCAAAGGGCATGCACAGATAGTAACCTGAATTTGTATTTCAGTATCTTTTGAACTGTGTTTGGGTGATCATTTGGTTTCCTCATATTTCAATACAAACAATAACCATCTGTAGCATATTTCTCTAATACATATCACAGCACTTCACTTCTGGAGAGGCAATTTTATATATATGTATCTCTCTCTCTATATATATATACATATATATACCCACACACACACACACACACACACACACACACATTTATATATGTATGTATATGTATGTATACATATATGTACATACACACAGAAATTCATCTATATATAAAATGTGTGTATATAATGTGTGTATATATATGTAGGTATATGTATATATGTATATGCACACACATATATCTTTTTCCCAAAGGTTATTCTGATTCTCTGGGGAAAAAAACGGAAAGGATTCATTTTAAGTATTCACATCAAATACGTGAGCTCATATACTCAGGGTGGAGAGGATCAGGTGAACATTCTAATTCTGACATGAAATACAGTCCTTACATAGTATAATTGACCATAATTAGCTCAAAGTGGAAAGATGTGGACAACCTACTAGATGTGGCCCATAAATGATCAGTGTCCAGGAATTTAACCCTGTCAGTATATTCTCCTGACCTGCAATTAGTCTTAATGGGAAAGCATTGAAATTGATGCATCCACTCAAATTGTTATCATAGTTGATGAAATAGTAGTATTTGGAGAAAGGTAAAAATGAGGGGAGACTAGAAGGAAGGAATGAAAATGCATGCTTCTCACTGTGGATATTTTCAAAGTAAAATCATCAGTCCTTTCCTTCCATTTCATTACTCAGCCCAAATGCCATCAAGCCAAGTTGAGTGGGAATTGTATACAGGGATGGAATTACCATGGCAACCAGATTAAAAAGTTGTCTCCCTGATGCCAATTTAGCTCACTGAATAATACTTTGTTTTTACCTTTCTGGAAAATTAGATGGAAGGTAATTCTGAAACTATGTATAACCATCAATAGCTTCAAGCTATGACTTGAGTTAGTTTCCCTAGGGGTAAAACATATGAATAATTTTGTGTCCCCAACAAGATAAAATACAGAATTTCAGGTGGCTAGGAATTCAGACTATTATGATCTGTAAGTCACCAATGTCTCGATATTTCAAGTGCTGTTTAGTCATTTATTGAAGGTCTCAGTTTTCAAGGATCGGAGCATGGGGTTGTGAGCAAGAGCTCAAATAATCATGATGGTAGAGAGAATGAGATGGCCTTTTGTCTCCAGTGATATGGTGGAACAGACACCCTGACAAACCTTTTTATGTGGTTATCTACAACACTGTGAAAATACTAAAAATAAAAGTGAAAAAAATGCAGCGATGCATATTTAAAGATTAATTCCTCTGTAAAAACCAACAAAACAATCAAAAACACTTAAATAAAATGTCATTATTTTAAAGATTTCAGAGAGCTATTGTCTAAGGACACTAAGCTGCCGAGAGCAATAATCTCTTCCTGGGGGAACAGAGATCCGTCACCTCTGGGGGGCATTTATTGAGTGGGCACATTCACAGAGGAGCGAGCCAGCTGTAGACAGAGGGATCAGCCTGGCAGAAGAGAAGAGAGTGCACTTTAAATGGCTCTGGAATAACTAGTTGTATTTATGGAAAAAAAATAAAATAAACCTGAACACTTTCTCATACCATCCACAAAAACACCTATGAGATGAATCATAGACCTAAATGTAAAAAATTAGATTTATAAAGCTTCTAAAAGACAACTATCTTTAGGGTCTATAGATAGGCAAAGACTTCTAAAAACACAAAAGCACAAATGATGAAAGAAAAAATAAGTAATTGATTATAACACATTAAGAACTTTTATCAAAGACACGTTTAAAAAGACCGACAGACTGAGAGAAAAGTATCTATACTACATATATCTGACAAAAAAAACAAAAAACAAAAAGAAAAAAGATGACCTTCATACCAGCAATCATATATACATTATAAAAGATCTATTTTAAAATAATTTATATATGATAAATGATAATTATTTATATATGATAAAATCTGTATTTGTTATATATATACAGAAACCACAAATCAATAAAAATGCATAAACAACTTTGGGGCTCCTGGGTGGCTCAGTCGGTTGAGCATCCAACTTGAGCTCAGGTCATGATCCCGCACTTAGGGGGTTGAGCCCCACGTCAGGCTCTGTGCTGACAGCTCGGAGCCTGGAGCCTGCTTCGGACTCTGTGTCTCCTTCTCTCTCTCTGCCCTCCCCCGTTCCCACTCTGTCTCTTTCTCTCAAAAATAAATAAACGTCAAAAGAAAACAAAAAAAAATACATAAACAACTCAATAAAAATTGGCACAAAACACACTTCACAAAGGAAGATATGCAGTCAGTGAGGAAATGGCAACAGATCAGTATCATTATAGGTCTGAGAAATAGAAGTGCAGGATTAATTATATTAAAGAACTGTATTTCACTTATCTTGAGCCAAATAATTTAAAGTTTCAAATGGATTTATTAGTATGACTTGTCTCATTGGGAATTTTCTCTTCTATTTTTTAAATGATAAGCTGTTTAGAACTTCTCCAAAATCAGGGCATATAAGATGCAACCAATTTTGCCTTCTGTTAAAACTACACTAATTGAATCAATTTCCCTTTTCACCATGTATATGGAGAAAGGTCCAGGTAATTGTAGACAATGGGCTACTTGACAGCTTATATCAAATAACTTACAGGTATATAATGATTTTTTCATACTCTGTTTTATTTAATACTACTTTTGAATGTGACATTTTTCAAAAATATTTTTAATGTTTGTTTATTTTTGAGAGAGAAATGAATGTTTGTTTATTTTGACAGAGTGTGACTGGGGGAGGAGCAGAGAGAGGAGACACAGGATGTGAAGCACATCCCAGACTCTGAGCTGTCAGGACAGAGCCCAACTCTGGGCTCCAACTCAGAACCGTGAGATTATGACCTGAGCCAAAGTGGGAGGATTAACCGACTGAGCCACCCAGGCGCCCCTTGAATGCTACCTTTTAAGGTGAGTATCATTTTTATACTATAGATGTGAAAATCCAGGCTTTAGAATACCAAGAAATTTGCCCCCAAACAATATAATTAGCACACATTAGAGACACAAACCTTGAACTTCTAATTTTAAATTATGTATAATTTTCACAAAATGCACAAAATGTTTGCCATGTTCCAAATTAAGATTGTCATCAGGAGTGAATTTCATGCTGCACTCTGAAAGTCTTCCTTCTTATACTAGTTTAAGTGAACTGTACCTGAGACTGAGAGAGAAAAGGAACTTTCTCTTTGTCAAAGTAGGAAGCATATGAGCATTTTGAAGCACAAGTCCTGAAGCCATTCATATTTGGGTTTGAATTCCATCTCTGCGATTTAGCTGCTTTGGGACTTTGGATATATTACTAAATATTTCTAACTTTAAGTTTCTTCATCTATAAAATAAGTGTAATAACAGCATATATGATACAGTGATACTAGATGAATTGAAATGATACACAAAAGTACTAGCCAACCATAGACAAAAAGCTTGCTATTATTTACATTATTAATAAGAACTGGAATAGGGATCCAAAAAGACAGAGGAAGGAAAACTCTTGGACCTAACATTTCATTGGCAATTTGGGCTCACATAAAATATTACTCTGAGGGGGCGCCTGGGTGGCTCAGTCGGTTAAGCGTCCGACTTCAGCTCAGGTCACGATCTCACGGTCCGTGAGTTCAAGCCCCGCGTCGGCTCTGGGCTGATGGCTCAGAGCCTGGAGCCTGCTTCCGATTCTGTGTCTCCCTCTCTCTCTGCCCCTCCCCCGTTCATGCTCTCTGTCTCTCTCTGTCTCAAAAATAAATAAAACGTTAAAAAAAATTTAAAAAAGTATGTATTACTCTGAGAAGATTCCTCAGAGGAGGCCTAAGAAACTGGTCATTTAGTACTTGGGGACATCTCCACCCTACTCACTGTTATCACTTTGATTCATGCTGTTGTACTAGTTTGTTTTCCTTTCCTGCATTTCATTGTGCTTGTTTGTTTTCCTTTCCTGTATTCCATTTTGGCATTTCTCATGTCTGATGCACCTCACACTGCCAATGCACTTGACTGCTTAGCCTTACACATCAGGGAGGGATTATTTATTATAACTGCACATTTTTGTTTCGGTACAACTGAAGTCAAAAGTCTTCGCATGTGTCAGCATACTGATAGATGTATATTCAACAAAGAAGAGGATTTCAGCAAATCTAGGATTCTTCCATAGTTTATCTGCATAATTTAAGCAAATGGAAGGTGGTGGGTGTTTCCCATAAATGTTATCAAGACAATAATTTCCCTAGACTGTACTATTTTGATTTTGCAGAAGTAGCCTAGGTACCTAACTGTATTTCCTTTTCTCAAGAAGAAATTTATGAATTTACCTTTGTTTATTTCTCTGATAAAACTTAACCTTCAACAGTAATCCTGAAAGTGCATATTTCCGTTACGAAATGAATTATTTTTTAAGTAACGGTATAATTTGTTTTACATTCCTGTGTGTCTCACTTATCTTCAAAGTAAAAGATATTTCACGTAGTCCTATAGAACAATTAGGTAGATGCACATTTTTTGTGTGTATGCAGCATTTAATAAATTTTGAATGAATGCTTCATTTAACTGATGGATGATTATCTGATTAAACTGATGATTTTTCTCTGATTTAAGAATACTGACTTAAATTGGCTTGTCTTGACACCATTTAAAACACATATGAACTAGAAAAATAAACAAATTATATCACAATTTTAGACTGTCTGACTTTTAATAAGTGCCAATTACTTTTAGATCCTTAATAAAAAAAATAAATGAATATATATGTGTGTATATATATGTATTTTTTTCAGAGCATAAGGAGAATATTAGTACCAAGTGATGTCTACAACAGGTATGAATAACTAGTAGCTGCCTTAACAAAACAGAAAAAAGTTTGTTAACTACTTCTATCACTAAGAGGTTTATTTCATAATTATAAGTAATTAATTTAAAACTTTCAGAAGCCTATAATTAAATTTTAAATTTGAAAATATTCACCTCAGATGCGATTTTCTGTCAAAGAGTCCTTATATGGTTACAACTATTAAAAGAAGACAAGATTATGAAGTAATGTCTTGAAATTAGGGTATCAATAGAAGAACAATAAAGTTTCTTTGTTGTCTCCTGCTGTAGTAGTTAATTGGCCTTTTATAAGCCACATGAATGCCGAACTTCTTTAATTTAGCCTTGCAAATATATCTATTTAAGGATGCAATTATAATCAGTCAATATGTAAACCAAACTGATTATAACCAATATATAACCAAACTGAATGTTGAAGAAAGGAAAGCAAATAGATGTATGCTTCAAAAAAAAGCATAATTTGAAAAAGACATTTATCTTTTCTTTTACTCACGAAATATCTTGCAAAGTATTGGCCACAAGTTAGGTAACCTATATTAACTGTTGATTGATTTATCCTTCAGTCTAAAGTCTTAATATTGTTTTAGGAATATTTATTAAAATTGGTAATAAGCTCCCTCCAAAAACTGAGTTAGTCTTCCTTCTAGATAGACTAAGAATTAGATTTACATGAGACACATTAAGAAGAAGAAGAAGAAGAAGAAGAAGAAGAAGAAGAAGAAGAAGAAGAAGAAGAAGAAAAAGAAGAAGAAGGTTTATTTTGTGTGCATGGAGGCCCAATGATGAAACTGAGATCTAAAGAAAAGACAAAGGCAGCCACAGTTTTTATATTTTTCAGACAAAAGACAATAAATCAATGAGTAATTGACAGGACAAAGAAGATTTACCTTTGGGAGCTACAGTTAGTAAGGAATTCTATACAGAATATGGGCTTGGGTAGTAAATGAGTAAAAAGTAAGGGTTTTTGTACAGCATTCTCAGATCCAAATTTCCTATATCTGGTAATAAGGATGTGTTTTATCTCCTGGTAAAGAGAAGGTATCTTTCATTTGGGAGATTTATTTTGTGCTTCCAGAGGGACAGAGGAGAATCTGAGCATCCTTCTTACGCAGCTTATCTCTTAAGTAACTTGTGTTTAAAATGATCAATATGCCAAAGTGGCACGTTTTGGGTGGCCTGCCCTTGGCCTCCACAGGGTCAACCAAAGACTCAATGCCAAGGTGAATACATCAGACATTCAGAGCAATTCTAAGACATTCTAAGACAATTAGAAGCTTCAAGAATCTACTCTTCTTCTATACCTCAAGCCACAAAGCTTATTATTTGTTTAGTTAATTTACTGTGCTTTGATCATTTATCATTTGTGGTTGTTAGTAAATGAAACTAGGCTTACATTTTATAGACACAAATGCATTTTATGTGTTTTTGAGCCCAGCATTAGTCAGTGGTAGCTTTGTTCATATAATGCTATTAACTTATGGGTTAAAGCAAAGAAGGACCCTTGAACAATTTGGAATTCAAATAAAAATGCTTCTTGATTTATCTTCTTCGTAATTCAATCAGAAGTGAAACAGCTAAATATATACAACTCAAAAAACATTCCTTTAAACTTTTATTTAATTTTATTGTTTTTTTTCCCCCAACAGATTCAAACATTTTACTTTTCTATTTAACTTATTAGGGGCATCTTAAATAATGTCCCTAGATACTTATTGCCAGCTAAATTATTTGCCAGCTTCATACCTTCACAACTCCTACTTAATGGTCAAATCATTAGCATTTGGTTCTATTTCTACTAAAGCTACCAGCGCCAAGGTACAACAGAGAGGAGTATTAACAATATTCTTTTTTTTTTTAATTAAAAAATTTTTTTTAACGTTTATTTTTGAGACAGAGAGAGACAGAGCATGAACGGGGGAAGGTCAGAGAGAGAGGGAGACACAGAATCTGAAACAGGCTCCAGGCTCTGAGCTGTCAGCACAGAGCCCAACAAGGGGCTCAAACTCACAGACTGTGAGATCATGACCTGAGTTGAAATCAGATGCTTAACCGACAGAGCCACCCAGGCGCCCCAGCAATGTTCTTAAACTAAGTACCTCTGTACTTATCAATACAAATGACTCTTATGTAACCTGATATCAAGGCATTATGCAACACAAGTCTCATTGTGTCCCCATTATGGTATCGTCTGGAAAATGAGCTAGAAATTTACTAATGAAAGATTTCTGGATCGTAGTTATATTTGAAAAGAACATATTATCCAACTTGTAATTTTCATATTAGAATTAAATAAAGACTTCAAATGCATTTTTTTTGAGATTTAACCTGAAGTCTTTCAATTAGATAATCTATAAAACATTATCTGAACATCTTACTACATATTACCCCCATTGTAGTAATTTAAATATATGGTAATATATTACGGTTGAAATGACTACATCTTTGAGAATTCTATAGACAAGGTATATGAGTTTCCTGCCTGTCATATTTATAAATAAACATTGAATCGAATTGCTTTTATAATATTTCAGCATTGGATGACATTTATTCCTACTTGAGATTTCAAATGAGCTCAAGGAATGACTTCAGAGTCAAGCTGTGACCATATAAATATAAGCTTTGAGACAAACAAGTAGATTTCCTTTCTCTGTCACAGGATTATATATTTTGCCGTTGCCAAGCAAAAAGACTTTGCATATGCCAGTAGAATCTCTTTTTGTAATGGTGACCTTATGTGCTTTTGACATCCTCTTTCCATTTGATGAAGGGAGGCACTCAAGTCAGCTTTGGAAGGAAAAAGCCTCATGAATAATAGCTTGACACAAAATCTTCAGATCTAGCATATTATGCTGTGATAATCAAATCCCCCTGGATTTGCATCATCTTTTGATTTAAAGTAGAGCCTACATACCAGAGAGAAGATCAAACTCTAGCACATGTTATTCATTCAATTTTTTGTCTTCCATATGGCCCTTGCATAAAGTGTGTCTTTGCTATCAGATTTAAACATTCTCTCCATTTTTCCATTAACTGATAAAGATTCAACCACAGTATATGTCATATTCTGCACTAGTACATTTGCTTTTACTATTATTCATAATGCTTTGAACTAATTATTGCTAATAATTTTCCCAATTAGACACCTCAACCCTGATCTCCATCCTTCCTGGGAGCTCTCTGATCTCCCTTTTGGGAAACTCCAGTTTATGTCATCTTGGTGGAAAATAGTGCAGAGATTCGTTACTCTCATGATCAAGGTTGGCAAATCATACGAGTTCTCTGGTAACTCCAAGTCTTGTGCAAGAATATGGGGAGATGTGATAATCAATCTCTGCAGTGGCAGTGCCAGATTGCAAACCAAAGTATCACTGACATTTGTTATGATTCTTGCTATACAATGCTTCCTGTTTCCCTTAGCCTTCCTCCCATTTAAACTGACTTCTTGGTCTCTTGAGTGCTTAAGACAGACTAAAACTAATTTCCGAATTTGTAACCAAAGTATTCCAGGTGAAACTAAGACTCTAAGGGAGGTACAATCATTCCTGACATGCATAGCTGGTAACAGCAGAACACAATTATGCATTTAGATCAATTCTAATACTGACCCTAGTTCTCTTTCCCCTACACCAAAGTTTCTTTCTTCAGATAGCTAGATTCTGTGTAACTATATTTTTTTAATGCACTAGCTCCTTAACAGAGTAAATATGTTTTCAGAATGAAAACAAATGGAATTGATTCATATAGTATGTTTTATTAGTTATCTGTTTTCTCTTATCGTGCCTAGAATCACAACTGATGCTTCTGAGGTTATCAATAAATAAAAACTGAGAAAAGCTTTATCATAAAATTCAATAAAATTTTTGTAATGAATAAATAAATTTTAATAATATGGAGACAGACCAGCTAATTCAGTAACACTCAAATTCAAGTACATAGCTCTCTTTTACTTGGTGTATTTAATATGTACAAAGTGGAACACCATTTTTATTATCTGATCAAAGAAAACCTTCTGTATCCATGAATTTTTTTTATATCTTTAAAAGACATGAATCTAAATTCTTAAAGGAAATATTTTGATATAATTTACCCTAATTTAATTTAATTTTTAATTATAGAAATATGCAACAGGACTTTTATTTAGAGGCTTATGTTTCTTTCAGCTGAGGTCAACTTTGAAATACCCACCTGTCAAGCTTCCAGAGTTATCAACAATTCTAATGCTTTGGGTACATACAAATTTTAGCATCTTAAATGTATTCCATTTTCTTTCCAGTAAGTATTAATTTGATCGTATCACAAATTCATGCTTCATTAAAGTATTTTGAACTCATTCAAATTCAGCAAGATCGCTCCATCCACACCATATTTTTTGATTTAAATAAATTCCTCTAAGGTAGGGATTACCAAGCCTTTGATCTCTCACAAAAAGAGACATAGAAGCTTAATCTAGAACACACTTCATAAGTTTTTTGAATGAATTAATGCATTAAAATATATACATATATATATTTTTAATGTTCCTCAAAGATCTGTGAGAATGAATCAAAATTAATCTCTTAAAATGACAATACTCATGATTCTACCTTCTTTTGGAAGTCCAGGCTATATGACTACAAAGAAAGTCTGCCCCAAATTTCAAAGACTTGGCAGTGAATTAAATCTAACCTAAAGTATACATTGAGACAAAGGTATTTCTCAATTACTGTTTAAAAAAAAATTCAAAGAGCAAAGATTATAAATAGATAAATAAATAAGTAAACCCAATGAATGAACAAAGCAGATTTTCATAACGAGGTTGCAGTTTCCAGTTGGTATGCTAACTAGTTTAAGTTTTTTAAAAACACTATTCATATACTTCTATTACCAGTAAGCATCTTAATTTAATCCCATCATTTCCCAAAAAATCACTTTGAATTTTATTTTTTATATTTATAAACTCTACCTTTATCTGAAGTTTTAACTCCATAAAAAATGCTACACTTTCCTTAACATAAATCCACAAATCTTTATTGAAACCTATCTTGCACAGGCTGACTTGGACCGTATATCAGTCCAGTTGCTGCCCTTGAATTGCAGGGATTGTAAACCACAGCGGTCAAAAATAGTTACTTCTGATTCTTTTTGTGAAGAATTTAAGAATTCTAAGCAGTTAGGAAACCCATCAGAATTTTTTTATGTTTCATGTTTCAAAATTTTGTATTTATCTGAAGTGAAAGATTAAAAACTCCACTAAAATTTTATAGTCAATATAACATTTTAAATAATCGTCCTTTTACGCTTTGGATTACAGTTTCATCAGATTTACACAAAACACGTGAATTTCTCTAAAATTAGTCCTGCTTTTCCTCTTTCTTTTCTTTCCTTTCCTTTCCTTTCCTTTCCTTTCCTTTCCTTTCCTTTCCTTTCCTTTTCTTTTTTTCTTTTTCTCTTTTCTTTCCTTTCCTTTCCTTTCCTTTCCTTTCCTTTCCTTTCCTTTCCTTTTCTTTCCTTTTCTTTTCTAACAGTTAGCTTACCTGTTCACCATTGAATAGGTCTCTGCAGAATAAAACACCAGGTTGCCATAATATTCACAAATTAGTCCACATCAATAAAATGATCAGCACCTATTTAGTGCTTCAAAATATGTTATTTTTCTTAGGGTACTGTGTATTTATAGGCTCAAGAAGTGGTATGGAATAATCTAAGCTGTGAAGCAAAATAGTGTGAACAGGTGTATTTGTGCTTAAGATGACTATATTAAAGACATAGTTAAAAGGTGTATATTTCTGTTAAGATAACTCCTTTTGAAGGAGTGGGCGAGCAATAGTCTGTAGTCTACAGATTGAATCAAGAAATTTTCTTGGATGAGAAATAAAGGAGCCAGAGGTCACAAACTATTCAAATTTTTCATCAAGACACTTGATTCAAGTTTCTCATGCTCATATGTTCATGTCTATCCTTCTTAAATTTAGTACAACTCCTGTGAATGGCTGTGAATCACAGCATATGATGTACTAACAGGTAGAACCTTTTCTTAGCCTCCTTCCAAAACCCTAAGATTTCCAGGGTAACTATGTGTTGGCTGTGCATCACCTAACAAGATATTCCAACCAGTACAACTGAATGTTCTCCCCTATATTCTAAGCAGCACATTCCCTCACAAGACTGGAATATTTTACTGAATTCAATAGACAAGGTGGGCTCAATCCCCTGCATCCTTGCTACAATCTTGTTTTGTTTTGTTTTGTTTTGTTTTGTTTTGTTTTGTTTTGTTTGTTTCTCCTGCCTAACGTGACATGAAATAATCAGTCATAATCCTTAAGTTTCAGTTTATTCACATATCACCTGCAAATTAAACCCCCAAAGCTGATATGAATGAGATGTGTCTTGCCAGCATAGAACAGAGAGATCTAGTAAGTACTCTTTATCATATATTTTAACTAATGGAGTTGGGAGCAGTGATATCTGATCAGTTCTCTCCTCCCTTCCCCTCCCCACCCCTCCTCTTTTTTCTCTTCTCAGCTGTCTTCCATGTATTCCAGATCCTTAGCGAAATTTGTTAAATCTATACAGCCTTTTGTTATATCTCTTGAAGAAATGGGTACGGAAAATAAATCACTATTTTAAAGGAAAGCATATGGAAATTGTCGAAGGACTATGTGGCAAAATGTTGGGGAGGAGGAAGTGAAATAAGAGAAAGACCTAGAACAGCTATTCAGACTAAAAGGTGGTAAGTGGTAGATAAAATTTATTGACACTTTCCATGAAGGCTTTGAAAATATTTGAGACACTGGACTTAAATTGCATGATCATTTAAGTACACATAGTTCTTAGAATAATGCTTGGCATATAGTCAACACTGTGTGTGTGTTAACTGCTATTAACATATTATTATTATTGTTGCTAATATTTTTATTCCTGCAGTCACCTAGGGTACTGGGTTTGACCTTGTGTTTGCTTGTTTGTCTTGGTTTTTTGGATACTTAGGAAATGGGATACCACAGAAAAGTGGAAAACGTAAAGACACTTAGGCTACACATACTATATAGTATCACAATTTCCCCCTCCTAACCTGGCAAATTCTCTATTTAAATAGATTAAATGTATATTACACACACACTTAATCTGTTTGTTAGTATGAAGTGGGTAAGAAAAATTATCTAGGTTAGAGTTGTAGTCAGAAGCTTTAACCCTCATGAGATCTGTGCCTTGTCAAAATAAATAAATACAGAAAAAAAAAGTTCTTAGAACCTTGATTTCTGTCTCATAGGCCCATTGTGAAAGTTAATTACATTAACTTTATAAAATCCTTTTTATCCATGTATTCATTTATTCATTAAAAAGTAATTATTTTCATGGTGAGCATTATTATAGCTACACAAGATAAAATTGTGAAAAAGATGATGTCTGCCTCCATGGAGCTTTTATTCTTGTCTTTAGGAGATAGAGAATGAATAAGTTAGTACAAATAAATAAACAATGTAATTACAAAGTGTGGGGGCGCTAATAAAGCAAACAGCCTGATCTGATAAAGAGTAATTAGAATGTGGCAGAAAGTATCTCTGAGGAGGTCTCATTTAAGCTGGGACTTGAAAGTTGAGTAAATGCCATACAGAGAGAAAAATAGAAAGTGTAAAGAGTCTGAATGTGGAGCAAACTTGACATATCTGAAGATCAACAAAGAGATAAGTATGACTAGAATGAAGTGAATAGCAAAGGAGACCAGATGGGACATGGAGGCAGAAACAGTATATATGAGTCAGGCATAGAGTTTGATATTATTCTAAATTCAAGGGGAGCCATGGGAAGACTTAATGAGAACAATGGTGGGTAACATATCTGATTCTTTTTTTTTTTTTTTTTGATCACTGGCTACCCTAAGAAGAAAACATTATCAAGAGATAAGCACAGAAACAGGGAAACTGGTTAAGAGTCAGGTGTTAACCAGTCATGTGGTAGCATTACAGATAGAAGTAAAGAAAGCCTATCTTTATTTTGGAGGTAGAAACAACAAGGATTAATGGATTGCTTATAAGTAATGAGAAAAAGGAAATAAAAGTGACTCCAAGTTTTTTAGCTTAAAGATCTCAGTGGGGGATAGTGCCATTTATAAAGGAGGAAATTCAATGGAAGGAACATGTTTTGACTGATATATTTCACTGCAATGGGGGTTGGTGGGCTTGAAGACATAAACTTGTTGTATTTATGATGTTACACTTCAAAGAGAAAATGACTCTGGCACTCTATGGGATCTATGGTGACACAGAGTTGGGAGTCAAAAGCAAATTGTGTTTATTCTAAATATAAAACTGGGCGGGATTAACTAAGGAGATTATATAGGGAAGCATGATTAAAAATGAACTCTACGGCACAAAAACCAACATTCAGATCAATGTAACAGAATAGAGAACCCAGAAATGCGCCCACAAACATATGGCCAACTAATCTTTGACGAAGCAGCAAAGACTATCCAATGGAATAAAGACAGTCTCTTCAGCAAGTTGGTGCTGGGAAAACTGGAGAGCGACATGCAAAAAAATGAACCTGGACCACTTGCTTACACCATACACAAAAATAAACTCAAAATGGATGAAAGACCTCAATGTAAGACAGGAAGCCATCAAAATCCTCGAGGAGAAAGTAGGCAAAAACATCTTTGACCTTGGCCGCAGGAACTTCTTACTCAACACGCCTCCGGAGGCAAGAGAAACAAAAGCAAAAATGAACTATTGGGACCTCATCAAAATAAAAAGCTTTTGCACAGCAAAAGAAACAACCAGCAAAATTGAAAGATGACTGATGGAATGGGAAAAGATATTTGCAGACGACATATCAGGTAAAGGGTTAGTATCCAACATCTATAAAGAACTTATCAAACTCAACACCCAAAAAAACAAATAATCCTGTGAAGAAATGGGCAAAAGATATGAATAGACACTTCTCCAAAGAAGACATCCAGATGGCCAACCGACACATGAAAAAATGCTCAACATCACTCATCATCAGGGAAATACAAATCAACACCACAATGAGATACCACCTCACACCTGTCAGAATGGCTAACATTAACAATTCAGGCAATGACAGATGTTGGCGAGGATGCAGAGAAAGAGGATCTCTTTTGCACTGCTGGTGGGAATGCAAACTGGTGCAGCTACTCTGGGAAACAGTATTGAGGTTACTCAAAAAATTAAAAATGGAACTACCCTATGACCCAGCAATTGCAGTACTAGGTATTTATCCAAGGGAATCAGGTATGCTGTTTCGAAGGGGCACATGCACCCCAATGTTTACAACTGCACTATCAACAATAGCCAAAGTATGGAAAGAGCCCAAATGTCCATCAGTGGGTGAATGGACAAAGAAGATGTGGGATATATATACAATGGAGTATTACTTGGCAATCAAAAAGAATGAAATCTTGCCATTCGCAACTATGTGGATGGAACTAGAGGGTATTATGATAAGTGAAATTAGTCAAAAAAAGACAAATATCATATGACTTCACTCATATGAGGACGTTAAGAGACAAAACAGATGAACATAAGGGAAGGGAAGCAAAAATAATATAAAAACAGGGAGGGGGCAAAAACATAAGAGATTCTTGAATATGGAGAACAGAGGGTTGCTGGAGGGGTTGTGGGAGGGGGGATGGGCTAAATGGGTAAGGGGCATTAAGGAATCTACTCCTGAAATCACTGTTGCACTATATGCTAACTAACTTGGATGTAAATTAAAAAAAGAAAAAAAATGAACTCTGGAGCATTCCAAAATTTAGAGACCAACTACAGAAAAAGAGAAAGAGAGAAAAAAGAAGAAGAAGAAGGAGGAGGAGGAGGAAACAGAGAAGCAGAGAAAGAGTATGTAATTAAAAAAAAAAAAAAAAATCAGCCAGTTGTAACACACCAGAAACTAGGAGAAGAAAGTGTTTCTAAAAACACTGGGTGGTCATGGGAAAATTACTTAGTGTCTTTGTGATACTCAATTTCTTCTTCTCTAAAATGGGATGATAATCTCACCAACCTGAGAGTGTCTTTGTGAGGATTAACTGATCTAATATACTTAATGCACTTAGGTACATAGGAAGCTCAACAGAAGAGTTTGCTCCTAAGAAAAGTATGAAAGACTACTTAAATGCTTGCTAAGAGGTTGAGTAAGAAGAGGATCTGATGAGTAAATTGACTATTGGTTTGTCAGCATGGTAGTTGCTATAGCATTAATTAGGCAGTTGAGTAGCAAGGATTTCAGTGGATCACAATGCCTCAAAAAGTGAATGAGATTATTAATAGAAGAAGCTACATGTAGCCAATTCTGTTGAGAGGGGTGTCTGTGTGTGTGTGTGTGTGTGTGTGTGTGTGTGTGTGTGTGTGTGTGAAAGCAGACAACTAGGTGGAGGCTTGAAATGCGTTTGGAGAGAGAACTAAAAGAGAAGTTTAGGGGCACGTGATTGGCTAAATCAGTTAAGTGTCTGACTCTTGATTTTGGCTCAAGTCATGACCTCACAGTTTGTGGATTCGAGCCCCACATCAGGCTCTACACTGACAGTGTGGAGCCTGTTTGGGATTCTCCCTCTCCCTCTCTCTCTGCCCCTCCCCTGCTTGCTCTTTCTCTCTCTCTCAAAATAAATAAACTTAAAAAAAAATAAAGAGTATTTTTGTTAGATGGTGGACATTAAAAACAAAATGTGAACTTCTGGAGTAAAGCCTTGAAGAAGTAAATAAAATGCCTACTATATAGTAGGTTTTTAGCAAAATAGACCTAGTTTTCTCATCAATGTATTTTATCACCAGTAATCACCAACATATCATTAAGTCAGTACACTTCCCAGAGCTAACCTAAGAAATGAATCCATGCTATCTCAAGTTGAATGAGAAAGAATAGATCAGCTCACAGAACTGAATTCCCTGAATAGGATAGCCTCAGGTATGAATCAAAGGTCACACACGATAGCATCAAATCCTTATCTTTTTTCTATTGTCCATTTACCTACTCTCCAGGTCTAATATGCTCCTACAGTAGAGAACCTGGAGGAAAAAGAAATATAGTAAAACCTTGGTGTGCAAGCATAATTTGTTCCGGTAACATGCTTGTAATCCAAAACACTTGTATATCAAAGTGAATTTCTCCATTAGAAATCATGGAAATGCAGATGATTTGTTCCACAACCCAAAACTATTCATGTAAAAATGATTACAATACTGTAATATAATACAAAATAATAAAGAAAATACAAAATATAAAGAAAAATGAACAAATTAACCTGCACTTACCTTTGAAAACCTTCACGGCTGGTGTGAGGGAGACCAGAGAGAGGAGGGTTATCGTGTAAGTCAATTTCCACTATCGCTAACAGATGTTGACTATAGGACGGTATTAATAAATTCTTGTCATACACGGTATTTAATGTAATGGCAATAAGGTAGCAGAGGAAAGAGTCTATATGTGCAGGCAGCCTGACCTAGAATGAAGCAAAGCATCCCTAAGCATACTCTTGTATGGAAAAGCAAAGACTGTCCATAGGTGCTTTGAAGCGACAAAGTGACAAAGACACCTACACTAGTGCCAATTGTGGGCACCTTCCAGCTTTCTGAAAAATCACCCATTTCTGCCAAACACCAAGGCCTGCAACCGAGCATCTGAGCATGAGAGATGGTCACCCACAATCCTGCAGAGAGAGAGAGAAAGAGAGAGAAAGAAAAAGAGAGAGAAAGAGAAGAACCATTGGCTCAGTTGGGATCATGTAACATTCGGTGTCACGTACTACTTGTATTGCGGGACATGGCTCATTTATCAAGTTAGAATTTATTAGAATTGTTGGCTCTTCTTGTGGAACACTCACAGAACAAGCTACTCACAATCCAAGGTTTTACTTTCACGGTCTTGATTGATAGTTCAGGTGAAAACATTTGCAAGTGTATGATTTCCCTCCCTGGCTTCAGTCAACACCAATCCCTGAATGTAGCCAGGGACATAGAGGGCTTAAATTGGCCAGGACTGCCTAAGTTTTGGGGATTTGGGAAAAAGTGGAGTCAACACCAACCTAAATGAATAAAGGATAAAATATGTTTATTTCAGAAGGGAGAGAAGTAGTTTCCAAGGAGGTGCTCCCAGATCAAACAAACAAAAAACCCAAAAGTGTGTCTATTCCAGCCATCCAATAAAGAACAGTTCCACACCTCATGTGCTCTCCTGTCCTCTTTAACTGGGTCTGTGATCTTTTATGTTCTTTCTTAGGGTGACTAGAAGGCATCTCACCATGCTCTGCTATTCCAGTTATAGATAATTATCCTTTTTTTTTGGACTCCATCCTGATGAAGTTATATTTATTATTCTCTTCTTGCTTCTCCCCTCTTGGCTGCTGACTTCCTCTCTTCTATTATTTCTAGGGACCGGGGTACCTGGGTGGCTTACTCGGTTAAGCGTTAGAATTGGGTTCAGGTCATGATCTCATGGTTCATGAGTTTGAGCTCCACATTGGCTTCTCTGCTTAAGCACAGAGCCTGCTTCAGATCCTCTGTCTCCCTCTCTCTGTCTGCCCCATCCTTGCTCATGCCATCTCTCTCTCTCTCTCTCTCTCTCTCTCTCTCTCTCTCTCTCTCTCTCTCCCTAAAAAACAAGCGTTTACATTTTCTATGGAGTACTTATTTGTAAGGAGAGGTACCAGGTCATCTATCCTTCTACTTCCTGGTCAACAATTCTGCTGGGTCATTGGAGACTTCTCTCTACACAAGAAAATATTTTTGTGTTCGTGCCCCCAAAAGAAATTCTGCATTTGTGTGTGAAGATCCTGATGCCTCTGTTAAAGGGCTGCAAGGGAAGGAAACTTCCACCCTCACTTTGAAGGGAATCTCTTAGAACAGAAAAAAAAAATCTCTTTTAACTAACGTTTCCTAAGTTCTTCATTTTTATATGTTCTACCCTCACAGTATACAAAAGGGAGTCTATTATGTTTTCAAGGCCTAGAGACAAAATTCTATCCTCTTTCTGCTGAATATGCAATAAATTTCTATCTCCTCTCTCTTCTCCAGTATCCCGATATATCCTTCATGTGAGTGGATGGATGGTGACTGTAAGTGGACCCAGACTTAGTATTCAACTTTCAATTTGCATTCTCTGCACAGTGACTCAGACCTGTTCTGAGCAAAGGTCAAAGTACTGCCATCGTAAAACAAAATGCTCAAAAATATATTAAATGCATAAGTTGGGAAAAGGTGTTCAACCTCTTTCTGGGTCACAGTTGCATTCTCTTAAAGGTAACCCCAGTCTGATGTTTTAGCAATAACTTGTGATCATTTCTGACTTGCAATGTCATGGTCCTCCTTTAGAACAGCTTGCCAGAAGTAGTGAACACGCCTTTACGGATTCCTCAGGGGGGGTCTTTTAAACACTAAGTTTGGCTTCAGTATATTCCTAAGAAGAGGAGTTTACTCAGACTTACTCAAATAATGACCTACTGTACCCCCAAAAGCTCTTTATGCACTTAATGAGAATACAGGAAAATAAGACACTATTTTAAAGTACTTTTATGGAAGGGGGATGAGAGAGAAAGATGAAAGGCCACATCTCTTTTTCTGTTCCTGTCAAGGACAACTTCTCTTGTTGTTTGAATGAATATTCCTGTAAAACCTCTTCTGCTTATCATCATACCTTAAGATAATGATGTGCATAAAAAAAAAAAAAAAAATTATTGAATGGGGCACCTGGGTGGCTCAGTGGGTTAAGAATCCAGCTTTGGCTCAGGTCATGATATCATGGTTCATGAGTTTGAGCCGTGCATCAGGCTCGGCGCTGACAGCTCAGAGCCTGGAGCCTGCTTCGATTCTCCATCTCCCTCTCTTTCTTTGCCCCTCCCTAGCTTGGGTGCTCGCTCTCTCTCTCTTGAAAATAAATAAATATTTTAAAAATTATTAAAGCACGTGTACTCGTTTCTACTTCTTCCCACTTTCTCTCAGTTCCTGACTTAAAAAAAACTACATGGAAGGTTACACTCCAACATATTTTTTATTTTAGCTCCCAAGAAATTGACAGACTAAGGGAAGCATGATGGACTATGCAAACCCTGTAATTGTGAGAATCCAAGAAGTCAGTTCTTCTGTGAAAGGCTGGAGAGGTCAGTGAGAGACTAAGAGAAAAATTACCAGGTGTACTCACAACTGCAAAGAAAAGACCTCCCCCCCCCCCCATTCCTGAAACCAGCCAGGGCGTGCCCAGTTGTGGTTTGAAATAAAGGCGGGAACCAATCAAGTTCTGCTGAGCGTTCAAATTTAAATGTCAACCAATAACAGCTCTATAACCTCAAAAAATCCCTAACTTGTTTGTGCCTGTCTATAAAAGAAGCTGTAAGATCCTTGCTCGGGGCCTCTTAGCGTCACCGGCAACGAGTGCGCGGAGGACCGGGTTCGAACCTGCAATAAACGACCCTTGCCGCTTGGCTTTGACAATGGACTCTGGTGGTTTGTTTTTGGGGGTCTCTCGAATCGGGGCATATCATCAGGGGCTCTGTCATCAGCATTTTTTCAGACAAGACCACCCTGTCCCAGACTCAAGGCTCTGTCAGTGTGAATGAGTCTGGCTGAGGCAAACAGGATCTCTTCTGGAGGCTTTCATGAGATTAAGTGATGTGAACTAAGAGACAGATTGGCAACTGGGAGACATTTCTTTCAATGTAAGAGGCACAGTATTTACATTTTTACATATCTGAAAACCAGGTGTATCTTAAATGTACAAGAGTGACACATGATAAATCGATATTCAAGTAAATCTGAATCAGCTGATTTTATAAGAATAAAATAAAAATTCTAAGTAATAACCAAATATTCTTTTATAGTTTAATTGCTGGCTAATTTTTCTTTGTCATTGGTGATTAAAATGATAATGCTCGATTCCAAGGAGCAACTGCAAAAATAAACTAGTGATAAAACAAAGCTGACATCCTACCTTCGCAGAATCTTAGTGGTGTCTTCCACAGGGGTGTGAGGTTATTAACAAAGGTTTTAAGGTCTCGTTTAAGATAAGGGCTTGGTTAGCTATTTTTGTTTTTGTTTTTATTTTTTTGTTTTGTTTTTTTTTTTTTTCCTTTGCCTTCTTTTCGTTTTGATAAAGGCTCAATTAGAATTGGGTAAATTAGTGAGTAAGAGTCAAAGATTAGTAGACAGAATGAGGCAGGGCTTAGAAGTAAGCCTTGAAGGGTAAACAGATGTTTAATACTAGCTACTGATTGCTCTGGGAAGGGGATAAGTACTCTAATAACAGTAAAATTAGTTTCATGGTGTTCAAAAAATGGATTTTTGAAAAATTCCCAAGACAAACAATAAATTTGATTCACACCAGTAGAACTATGTCATAATTCTTATACAGATTGGGATTATAACATGCCGAAGTAGTGTCTTCTCAAATTCTTCACTTATACCGATTTTATTTTATTTTTTTAAGTTTTATTTATTTATTTTGAGAGAGAGAGAAAAAAACATAAGACAGCATGAGTTGGGGAAGGACAGAGAGAAAGGGAGGGAGACCATCCCAAGCCGACTCCATGCTGTCAGCGTGGAACCCAATGCAAGGCTCCATCTTACAAACCCTGAGATCATGACCCGAGCCGAAACAGAGTAGGCCACTTAACCAAGTGAGATACCCAGGAGCCTCACCTGTACTAATTTAAAAAAACAAAAAACAAAAAACAAAAAAAGTTCTAATTAATAATATGTCTCATCATTTTAAGCCTAACTAGATGGACAATCTTGCTAAAAATGAACCCAAAGGGAGGGAAAGTGCAATTTTTTTATACTTGGGGCTTAGCTAGCATCAAGGAAGAGAACACAGGTACTGTATTCTATCATTGCTGGCACCTCTACCAACCCACATTTTGCATTAAAGAGAAATAGGTAAAATATGTATTAATGGTATAGCCCTTGAGGATCAGGGATACCTTCCAGTTATACCTATTTAGTGATGCTTTGACTTAAAAGGACAAAAAGATAGTGTTAAAAAGAAACAGGAACAATATGGAGTCACTTTTGCTAACTCCCACCAAGAATTAATACGGAACCCAAATGCAGTTGCAGCCTCTCCCAGGAGTGGAATTTTTTTAAACCAATCAGCCTGGAATTTTCTGATCAGCACTAGTGAGGTAATCTGCATAATCAAACCCCCTACCTTTTCCCCCTAGGGAAGGTGACCTTACCTGAATCAATCCTTCCTTTTCTTTTGCTAATAATGTTCTCATCCTGCCTGTGTCTGCCTATAAAGGCTTCCATTTTGTTCAACTGTGCATAGCTCCTATTTGCTAGATGGAATGCTGTTGATTCATGAGTCTTGAATAAAGCCAATTAGATTTTCAAATTTACGCAGTTGAATTTTGGCTTTATAACAATAGTAAGCAAGACTGACAATTGCAGAAAATATTTTAATGGCTTTGGAAGTTTTATAATTCCTCCTATTTATTGTGCTGTAAGTGTTCAAGGGGAACAGATTTTGCCTCAGCAAAATACACCTCTTTGGGAAAAGGCTTAACTTGATTATTTTTAAGAAACAGACACAGGTTAAGTAAAAGTTAACCTTCAGTAAGAGAAATTTACATTTGTGAGGGAAATCTCCATTTGTAAAAGTTTCTCCTTCTCTGTATGAGGAAGAGGAGGAGGACTAAATCTCTAGAAACTCTTATCAATGGAGAAGACAGGAACCTAAATCTGCATAACAACTTTACCCTTGTTTGCTTACTGTGCTTGTCAGATAACCTTCCTTATCTGGCTTCCTCAACCCTTGCAACATCTTCTTTTATCTTTAGCTGGTGATGGTATTTAAAGTGGTGGCTTGAACCATTTCAGAAAATTACTCAGTTTTCCTGGGCATCTCCCATGTATCCAGGAGGTATAGATGTTATTAAACTTCTGTTTGTTTTTCTCCTGTTAATCTGCCTTTTTATTATAGGGGGAGGGAGTCCTCAGCCAAGAAACTAGAGGAGTAGAGAGAAAACTGTTTGTTCTCCCCCATGGTGCTGTGAAATAAGTGTCTACTCTTGAAAATTTCAAGTTATTGAAACTCTGTAGAGCTAAGGATTGAAATGTCACCTTGATTTCCCCTTCAAAGATATACTTCAGGGTTGGGCACCCATACAAGTGTCCAAATAATTTTTCATTTGACACTCAGAACAAATATACCAATCTCTTTAACTTAAATTCTAGAGTATGTAAACATTAAGAAGAGCACTGTAGAATCCTAAAGACCTAAAGGTAAGCCTGAATGTTGGCTTCACAACAGAATTGCACATTCTCTTGAATGGAGGTGGTAAAAGTGATGAGGAGAAACTCTCTAAAGGCCTAATATACAAGGGAAGCCATTTTGGATTTCTTACTTAGTTAACATGACTGTCTACAAACTTTGTTCAAACCCAAAGCCTCATTTATGGTCTACTATGCATGCATTGTACAGCTGTTTTGTGAATGAGTAACCTTAAGGAAAACTAACTTGTCCTTGAAATATCGATCAATTCTCTTACTCTCAACATTACTTCATGATACAATTTGAGATTCTTGACTATATGCTAATCTATAATCTTTTTAGCTTTTACAAGATGTAGAAAGTATATAACCCTGTGAAAAGTGTTCATTCTCCTAAACACTTTCTTCCCTGTGAAGAGCATGTTTTCCAGGCAGCTGTTTTAACTTGGGCTCAAATAAAATTCTCCTTCTTGCTTTTAGCGATTCTGAAAGGTTTGCTCATTTTGTGTCAACAGAAGTAGGAAGCAGAAAAGGGACAAAACTGTATTTTTCCCCCTCAGATACAACTTACTGTTGAGCAAAAATTCATTCATTCATCTAATTAAAAGATATTGAGCTATTATGTGTCAAGCATAATTTTAGGTGAGAGTTTTAGTAAAATAAGCTAATTTCCTATCCGTGGAGTTTACATTCTGAGTCACAGACAAAATAAATAATCAGGATACTATATAAAATCGCAGATGGTTGGTAGTGCTACAGAGTGAAGAAAAATAATGAAGGGATATTGAGAGAAAAATGATGAAGGGAAGGAAACCCAGAGGAAATTTATTATTCTACATTTCTTTCCCCACAATTTTTTTCTTTAATCTTTCTTTCTCAGTCTTCAGTTAAACAGACTGTTACTGTTGAAATAACCCACCAGTTGTCTTACTGTTTGGTTTTTATTTTTCACAGCTGTATCATTTCACTTTATAGTTTTAGAAAATTTCTCAAGCTTTTTTATCCAACTTCTCTTCATCATTGTTTGATTGTCATATTTTTAATTATTAAAGACATTGTTTTACTCTGTGATTGTCCCTTTTTCATTCCAGTCTATTTTTGTTTTATGACTCCAATGTCTTCTCAAATTTTTCCTGAAAACATTATATATATACTTATATATAGAACATATGCATATATATCTGTATATGTATTTAAATTGTGCTCTCTGAATTATTATTGTTTCTTTTGGCATCAATTGTTTCGTTTATTGACTTTGATCCTGATATTTTTGCTCGTTTCCAAAATAACGTTGATTTTTATTTGTCTTATCGACAAAGTATGAGGTTGGTGTATTCATTTAGCTCTTGTAGTAGGTAGAATAATGGCCTCTGAAAGAGGTCCATGTACTAATCCATGGAACTTTGAACATGTTATATTAAATAATGGCAAAGAGTACTTGAAGTGACAAATAGGATTAATGTGCTATCAACTGAGCTTAAAGCGGAGAGATAATCCTGAATTTTCTGGTAGGTCCAATGTAATTATAAGTGTCCTTAAATGTAAAAGCAGAAAAGTGTCAGAATGATGTAGGGTAAAAAAAGACACTACTGGCCATTGTTGACTTTAAAGATGGAAGAGGGTCATAAGGCAAAGCGCAGGTGGCCTCTGGAAACCAGAGAAACAACAGCAATACTAACAATGAATCAAGGAACCAAATTCTCCTCTTGAGCTTCCAGAAGATCTGCAGCCCTGTGAACTTCTTGATTTCAGACCTCTGAGACCAATTTTGGACTCCTGACCTCTAGAATTATATGATAATAATAAATCTGTATCATCTTAAGCCATCAAGTTCGTGGTAAGTAGCTGAAGAAGCTATAGGAATCTGATAAATGGAGTTTCTCTCGGGGTTTTTCTACTGATCTTCAGATCTTTTACTGAAGAGCACTGTCAGTTTTAACTGGCAGGGCAGGGTACAGGTAGGCTAAACTATGTGGTATTCCCTTCTCAGAAGCTAAAATCTATACTAGAGACTGTTAGCCAGGTCCAAGTATATCATGCAATGTTTAGAGTACACTGATCATTTTAAACTGCCAGTAAATACTGTTATTGCAATTACAACAGTGGAAATAGAGCAGTTAAAGGCCATTTACATGAATGGTCCATAGATGTTGGCTAGCAGTAATTATTATTTAGTTTTTGATATATTCCATCTGCTTTTTTGTTTCCAGGAATCGCCAAAATTTTGGATACTTTGATGTTCATTCTCCAATTCATACCTGTAAGTTTTATTCCTGTTTGTACACTTTTACTCTCATTCAATGGGATTTAGTAAAGACATGTGCCTAGCAATCAAACTTATAGTAGGAACCAAATTTAGTTCTTATATTCTTTCCTTTCCCTAGAAGTAGCCACCTCTAGAATGAAAACTAATAGTCGGTTGTTAAGAGCTCAGGAGTGGTTGGAACGTTTTGGACCAGATACTATTCAATGCTCAGAAAATAAGGTGAAGTATCTTCTTTAGGCTCATCAATCGAAAGAAAGTGCTTTTATTCCAGAATGTTAGCATCAGAGAACCTATTGTGCCTGAATAACTAGCCATAAAATGCAGGGTCGAGGAAGTTGATTTTTGCTTCTTGTGCCCTCAGAAACTCTTAGAGTCCACTCACAGGATCTCTCTACACGGGCAGTTACCTGTGGACCATGGATTACTCTGCTGTATCAAATTTCTGCTCCCAATTCCTTCCATATTCCTACAGGTTTTATAGCCTCTGCCTCACAACAATGACTGTACATCTTCATCCTGCATGTACCATCTGGCTTCAAAATGACTGACCCGCCTTGTCCCCTTTTCTTCTCTTTTTTGTTATAATGCTTAACACTTCATGAAGAGAAGTGGTGATCCTCTTAAACCATTACTAGCTGGCTGACTTTATCAAACCACTTACAACTAGTCAATAGATTGCATGCACATATGAATACAGACGTTTTTAAAACACCAATGGGGGCAACTGGGTGGCTCAGTTGGTTAAGTGTCTGACTTTGGCTCAGCTCATTATCTCATGGTTCCTGAGTTCAAGCCTTCCATCAGGCTCTGTACTGACAGCTCAGAGCCTGGAGCCTGTTTCAGATTCTGTGTCTCCCTCTCTCTCTCTCTGCCCCTCTCCTGCTCATGCTGTGTGTGTATCTCTCTCTCTTAAAAATAAATAAACATTAACAAATTTTTAAAAAATCAATAAAACCATACTCTCAGCATTTCTCCTGACAGCAGAGCTTTAAGCGATGGTTGATTAGAATATTTCTATTCAGTGGTGCCTGGGTGGCTCAGTCGGTTAAATATCTGAGTTCAGCTGAGGACATGATCTCGGGGTTCATAGGTTCAGCCTTGCATCAGGCTCTGTGCTGACAGCTCAGAGCCTGGAGCCTGCTTCAGATTCTGTCTCTCCCTCTCTCTGTCCTTCCCCCATTCACTCTCTGTTTCTCTCTGTCTCTCTCTCAAAAATAAACAAACAAAAAAAATAAACATTAAAAAAATATATTTCCATTGAAAGGAGGGCCACTGTAGCAGAGCTGGTCCAGAGTTTATATATACAACAAAGAGTTTACATATACAGCAAAACCTTATTTATATTTGGTTGGTCATCATGCTAGTTCAGATGAAAACTTCTTGATTTTCTTTTCCATGTTTCTACCCATTATTATGGATGTTGAGTAGTATATATACTTGTCTGAGAGTATTCTCCGACAAAGGCAAGTTTAATTTTCTAAGCGGCCATAAGATCAAATTCTAGAGTGAATTCATTCATATGCTTTGGGACCTTTGAAACCTATGAACATTGATTGCACTTGGCAAGAGAATATTTACTTCATCCAATCAAGTGGGTACAAATATTTATAAACAGGTAAGACTTGTCGTCAAAATAAACCAGCCCCTTTGGCCAATTCAAACATTTAAAGAGCCAAATCCTTGGTTTTCAACCATGTAAAACCTGACAGATTAAGTCTGCCTGCCTGTCAGAGACCAACCTGAAATGTCAGAACAATACCTCAGAGATATGCCTTACATTGTGGGAGTGCAATTGATATTCAAGCCAGTTAATAAAATAACAGATATGCTAATTTCTACACAAAAATGGCATTGCTAATTAGTCTCTTAAGTCAGACCATTTTAAATGTAAAAATGTATGTGCATCTTTCCTGCAAACTCTTTGCAGAATGGAAGTCATTATCTAATGACTCCAACATATGGTGAAGGTACAAACAATATGTTGGAAGCTGACTTTTAGAACAGTGAAGAGTGAGAGATCACTGCATACATAATAACTTTAATTTTTAAAAGAATACTAATTAGATAAAGATCTAATGAAGGGTACCTGATTGGCAGCAGCAGGGAAGAATGTCCCTGCTGTTCAAACTGAAAGCTCAGTAACAATTCTCTCTTCCATCAAGAGTGTCTTGGGGAAACAAAACAAAAAGGAAGGAAGGAAGGGGGAAAGGCAGAAAGATAGAAAGATGCAAAGAAAGAAAGAAAGAAAGAAAGAAAAGAAGGAAGGAAGAAAAGGAAGGAAGGGAGGGAGGAGGAAGACCTCTGATAAGAGAGGTCAATGTCATTGCCTGAATAGGTGTTTCCAATAGGTCTCTTATACTTAGGCTGAGGGCACAGATACAGGTAATGACTCACAAGAGTCTGTAATATAGTAGAGTTACAATTCACTGGCCTTTTAACATATCTGGCTGTAATGCTGTTGAAGCCATTGTTATTGATTTGGAATATGTATTTCCAAGAAGTTTAGGACAGATAAAATAAGTGTATGTGTGATGTGTAGATATGATGGGAAGGGAGAGAGGGAAGCAGGGAAGGAGAGAGAGGTTGGGTAAAGGAAGATAGCTGACAAATGGTAGGGGCAAAACAACCTTGAACTATATTCAAGGAGTTAAGATGATTGCCAAGAAGTACCATTTTTCGGAGATAAATTAATCAGTTCCCAATATTTACACTCAGTTCCTATCAAATATCTATAGAAGAAAAAAAAAAAAACTGTCATGAGAAAGTAATGCGAGAAGTTTACAACCACTAAAGAGATTACCCCCTTGAAGGCAGGAAGCCAATTTCTATTAACTGTAGAAGGGAAGACAAAATATCAGTTCTCTGTGACAGGAAGCGGATGGCAGGAGAAGATAAAGATTCAGCAGCTGTAGCATCCAGGCGTGCAAGGCACTGACTGACCAGTAACATCTGAGTAAGTATGTGACATTTGTGTGACTGTAACATCTGAATGAGCACATATTGTTATGTGGAGCCGATAAATTTTCAAATGAGTTTACTGTGCCAGTGATAATTTAAACCAACTCTCCCTCTTCAATTGTGAAGTAATTTGTTTCAGCTAATGGTATCCTTTCTAGTGGAACTGATATCCTAAAGAAAAATCTGGACTGCTGTGGCATCTTTAAGTGGGTACACTTAACATCCTCGGTATTTCTGGACACACGTTAAATGTCAGAAAACTGTAAGGCTTTGTTCTCACTTTCAGTAACAATTAGGTGGTACTGACTGGGCTTTTGTTCTAGAGGCAACCTCAGCTGTGATTAAAAATGACAAAAAGAACCATTGCCTGGGTGGTTTGGTTACTGAATCATTTTAACGTCGTTATCCTCTTTTTTTGGTTTTTTACTTGTCTAAGAGACCGAGTTCTTTCTTTACTGATAAAGACTTGATCTTGTGCTTAATACTACCTTTGTCTCCAGAGTTGTCCGTGACTTTTAGAGCATGACAGCTTCATCACAGTGTCTCAAATTGTATTTTCTTTCTTGCTTTCAAGAGCAGGTGACTCTTACTTCTAACTGGAAGTGAAGCTCTACACTACCTAACTATAGCCGACAAGGTGGACATTGTAATCCCACTGGAGTTATTGATCCATCATTTTTTTTTTCTTTCCTTGCCAGATACAGATACTAGAATTAGATGCCTTATTTTGGGAAATAAGGGAAAATAGTAGAAATGGATTCAGGAATAGATGTGAGAGGGAATTAAGAGCTCATACATCATAACATAATTGATGTAAAAGTCTTTTAATTCACCTGTAAATATTTAAGAACTTTCCACGTAGAACTAAAGCTGGGTCCTGTGGCTCTTTCAACACGGTGAGGCTCCAAGTAGGTCCCAGAATTTAAAAGTTCTATTTCAAAACTTCTGGATTTTTATAGGTCTTTATTTTTAACTTCGTAAAATATATTTTTTATCTTATTTTAGAGAGAGAGAGAGAGTGCATGAGTGGGAGAGAGGGAAAGGGAGGGAATCTTTTTTTTTTTTTTTACTGTTGTTTTATTTTGAGGGGGGAGGGGCAGAGAGAGAGAGAGAGGGAGAGAGAATCCCAAGCAGGCTCCATGCTATCAGGGCAGAGGCCGATGTGGGGGCTCAATCCCATGTCCCTAGGATCATGACCTGAGCTGAAATCAAGAGTTGGACTCTCAACCAACTGAGACACCAGGCGCCTCTTAAATTTTCTTATCAAATGTTATTCATTTTGGTTTTCCTAGCATTCTGACCTCTTGTCTCTAACTTCATTCATCTGTGGCTATCTCTAAAAGTCGATTTATTCCTTTTAAGTCATAATTATTAATAGTTACTTTATAGTGATTAATTCATTTATCAGATTTTTATTAAGTAATGTCCTAAAAGCTGGTTGGTCATGTAGTAGTTCACAAAACAGGGCATTTGCTCTCCCAGTTTTCATACTGCATTGGGGGAATCAGAAAAGAAATAATAAACCAGTAATACAGTTATTTTTAGAAAATAATCTGTGTTACAAAGAAATTAAAAACTCAGTAATGAAAAAGAGAATATGTGGCAGGCAACATTACAGAGGGTGCTTCGCCAAGTCTCTTGGGGGGATGACATCTGAACAATGTCAGGAATGACCGAAAGAATCAAATATGCAAAGATCTAGAGAATGAGTATCCCAAGCAGGCAGAACAGGAAGTCTAAGTATCATGAGACAAGAATGAGCCTGGCATTCCCTAGGAACAGAAAGGAGGCTAAAATGACTGAAAGTTAATGAAAGAAAAAAAAAATGTGAGGTAAGGATAGAGAATAAATAGAAGCCAGATCTTATAGGCTACGTTTAGAAGGGATACTTGAGATGAAGTGTTAATCATTCCACGAAAACTGGCTACAGGGCTGGGGATTAATTATTAAATCTTATTACACTTTTGTGGCCTACAGGCTCAAGAGAAAGAAATAAAATGATGCAAAGACAACTTAAATACCTGCTATGTACAAAAACATATTTGGCTTATGATTGGCTCTAAATAAATACTAAATAATAAATACATAGAAATTAAACTGATTTAGATATTCTTTTATTTACCTTTTGACTGGTCTCATTCATTCTATTTAATGTTTCATTTCGGGGTCCCATGCTACATACAGTTCAGTCAAAATTCCCAGCAACAGGCATTTGATTGCTGTTGTTTCATTAGGACAATGCATTGTGGAGAATGAAAGGCTATTCAGTTCAGAGAGCAGCTGTTAAATTTTCTATGGACCAAAGGGGATGTTTGAGCAAAGAGGGTACTCGTCTCAGAAAATTCAAATCCTCTGGCCTTCAGCCAGCTCAAGGAAATGGTCATTACATGTACGACCATTCTCATCATTTCTTCATTGCACATTTGACTCGCAAGCCACTTCACCAAAAATCTCCATTCCAGGGGCGCATGGGTGGCTCAGTCTGTTAATTGTCTGACTTCGGCTCGGGTCATGATCTCATGGTTCGTGAGTTCAAGCCCAACATCAGGTTCTGTGCTGACAGCTCAGAGCCTGGAGCCTGCTTCAGATTGTGTCTCCCTCTCTCTGTAATCCTCCCCTGCTTGCACTCTCTCTCTCTCTCAAAAATAAATAAACATTAAAAAAAATTTAAAAAAAATATCCATTGCAGCCATGCACTGAAAGTAAACATCTACCAAAATACTCAGGATACGTGACTGCTGTTGTCACAGGAAAAATAGCCCTCGGAAATAAATTTGCAACCTGGAAAAACACCAAATCCAACTCTGATCTGGGGCCACGGGATTATTTCTCTCAAACTGGGGAAGATCACATATTTATTTTTAAAAATGGAACATCGTGGTGTTTTCAAAAAGGATTTTAAAGTGGCTGTGTGGGTGACTATCTTGACAGTATGTGGCAGAGAAGGCAGTGGCAGTTTGAGGTTTCATTTCCGTAGAGGCAGACTCTTATTTCTTTGCAGTAATAGTTTGGGGAATCATATACCATCTGTAAAACTTAATTTTTATTCATTGTGTTTATAACAAATATATTGCATTTGGTTTCTTATTGGGAAATATTTCAAACACTATGTAATGAATGGATTTAAGTGTTAAAGCCCATTTTCTCTTCCTTCTTCCACGTGGATCATCCGACAATCCTACTATCCTCTCCAGTGGTAGCCATTAGTTACAATATGATGCTTCCTTCTAGATCTCTTCATATACACCCACAAAGGAATTTAAATACACACGCCCACACACGTATATACTGTTTTATGTCATTATTTTTGAACATCAATTGGAAAGGTTGTCTGCTTCATAAGAGCATATTGTGAAGATCTCTCTATGAAAGTAAATACAAACTTCATTCTTTTAAAACTTAGCTTCCAATTTCAGGTGCAGCTGTCCCATAATTTAAGTTGCCAGCTAATTATTCTTCTACTGGTAGACATAAAAAAATGTTTTAAGGTTTTCTTCTGGGAAGATTTCTAACATCATGCTTTTATACAAGTCTTCTCCCTAAATGAAATTTGAACATTGGACTCAAACTTTGCGCCAGGATCATACCTAGAACGTCACTCTAAATTTCTAATTCAATGGGAGTAAATTGCTACTAAAACTCATAAAGATTTCACAGAGCAAATCTGCAAAAATTATCACCCATTACTAATAGACATTAAAAGATAAAAATCTCATTGTAGAAATTCTGCATCTAGATTATTTTAAATTTTTCATATATATACTTCTTACAAATACTTTTATTAACGTTTCATGGATATAATGAGTTGGGCTGAAAATGGTATGCACTACTCTTTTACACAAGAGTTATTTTGCATCTGTTATTCTAATGTCCAGGTAATGGAAGATACAGGGCAATTCAATAAAAGGAGAGAACATTTTGTTCCATTTAGCAGCAAATGGAGAGGTTACATTCTCCAAACATTTGCTATGTAAAAGCTGGATCATTTATTAAAAATAAGCATAACCAATTAATTATGAAAGTAAAAAGGATAAACAGTTAATATTCCAGAATAGAGAAGGAGAAAAGAAGGGAAAACTCACATGGTATACTATTTCAGTGCCTAGGAAAAAAAAATGAGTCTTAGTTATGTTTTTCTTTTGTTTTTTTGTTTGTTTGTTTTTTTGCAAATACCCTGCACTCCTGGATCTAGCAAGGTACAAAGCTAAGGCATCAGTGAATAGACTTCTAATAATACTTGCAACAATAACAGCAAATTTAAATAAAAAATATATATTATGCTATGGAACTTTTATAGATATTTAACAAAAGGCTAATACTTTCCTTCCAACCTTTTATTTTTGGGTTCTCTGCATCCACAATAACCACCCATGAGAGAATGTTATTGTTTATTCTCTGAGGAAAAAAAAAAGATGTAATGTTATATTCACTCATATAAACACAAACATGCACACACATACAAATGAAATGTATGTATATGACTAAATATATGTGTGTATAAATAAATATTCCTTATAGCAACCCCATAAGATACATGTTATTACCCCCATTTCTTAGATGAGGAACATGAGTTAGGAAGAGAATATAAGATTTTCTCCAAATCACAGGGGTAACTACAGGAAATATTAAAATGAGACTCCAATTCAGTATGATTCTGAATCAAAACCTCACATCCTTCCTACTATTCCAAATGCCTACCTGGTTTAAAAGTCTCAGGGTGCCTGAGTGGCTCAGTTGGTTAAGTGTCCAACTTCTGATGGGATCATGATCTCACAGCTTGTGGGTTCAAGCCCCTCATCGGGCTCTGTGTTGACAGCTCATAGCCTGGAGCCTGCTTTGGATTCGGTGTCTCCCTCTCTCTCTGCTCCTCCCCCTTCATGCTCTATCTCTCTCTGTCTCTCAAAAATAAATAATTTTTTTAAAGTCTTGGTTTACAGTGGATACCATTATAATCAACAGCTAAACCAACATAACTATAAAACAAGTGGTTCCAGGCTGAGAGATGAAAATAAACTGGAAGAGACTTACATAAATAGACCTTTTAGTCATCATGGCATAAATATTACTGGGGAGAAACTATTGGACTTACTTATGTATATACTTATGTGTGTATATAACATCCTAAGACTTCTTTTTCCAAGAGTTTGACATTGTCTCATTCAATCTTCCCAGTGACCCTTGTGTATTTGATACCTAGGGCTGGTGTAACAAGGTACCATAACCTGAGTGGCTTAAAATAGCATAAATTTATTCCCTCATGGCTCAAGAGGAAATAAAATCTAAAATCGTTTTCAGTGGAGGCTTCTGCCCTCTGGAGGCTGGAGGGGAGAATGCACTCTTTGCCCCTCCCCACTCCGGTAGTTGGCACGCCTGCCCTTATGGCTCCATCACTCCATCTGTGCTCCTGTGGTCACACTACCTCTTCCTCTTCATTTCATATCCAATATCTCTTTTCCATACATTGGATTTAGGACCTATTCAAATAATCCAGGATCATCTCATCTCAAGATCCTTACTTTAATTACTTCTGTAAAGACTTTTTCCAAAAAGGCAACATTCACAGGTTCTGGAGATTGATTACATGGTGGACATATCTTTTGGAGGACCTCTATGTAGCCCATTACCCTGTATAAGGTAGGTATAATTATCACTATTTAATGAGGATGGAAAAGAAGCTTATTGTGCTTAAGTGATCTAAAAGAAAGATTTCACAGCTTTTCTATGTCAAAATCAGGTTTAAAGTGTGCATTTGTCAAACTCCTAGATTATTACATGACATGCCTCCTAAGGGATCTGGTCACCTATTAATTCCAATGTGTGTTGGCAGAGGTTGGGTGAGGGTAGGAGGTGGGTTCCCACACCACCAAGCAATTCTTGGACACTGGCTACAATCGAGCTCAATTCTGACACCACCATCCTGGAGATAGCATCACATCCCAGTCCTATAAGACACGTGCGTGCCCCTCCCCCCCCCCACACACCTCAGATGCCAATCACAAGTTCACAATGTTACCTGTGCTTCTAATTGACCTACTATATGTTCCAACAACCCCTCCTTGGGTTTGATTAATTTGCTACTGTAGCTCACAGAACTCAGAGAAACATTTTACTTACTAGGCTACTGGTTTGGTATAAAAGGATATGCCAAATGGAAGAGACGCATAGGACCAGGTATGTGGGAAGGGGTACATGCCCTCTCCAGGCATGCCACTCACCCGGTATCTGCTCTCCTGGTATCTGCCACTCTACCGGTATCCCGGTAGATGTTCACCAACCCAGAAGCTCTCCAAGCCTCATCCACTTGGGTTTTTATGAAGGCTACATCTCATAGGCACAGTTGATTATACCATTGGCCAGTGGTGACTGATTCAACTTCTTACCCCTCTCCCCTCCCTGGGGACTGAAAGTTCCAACACTTTGATCACATGATTGGCTCCCTTGGCAACCAGACCCCACCAGTCTATAGATGGGGTCCAACAGTTACCTCGTTCACATAACAAATTACAAATTTTTCTCTCATCATAGCAAATTCCAAGGATCTTAGGAGTTCTGCGTCAGGATGGAGAAGAAGATGAAGTATATATTTCTTATTGTAAATCATATCACACATGCTTATACCTTAAAATATTTTATGTGCATGTACTCATTTTTTAAAAGAAATTGGATATATTCTGTTTTCTTCTGTTTTTTCATTTATTTATTTTGAAGAAGAGAACAGGGAAGGGGCAGAGAGAAAGGGAGAGAGAGAATCCCAAGTAGGCTCCATGCTGTCAGCACAGAACCCAATGCAGGTCTTGATCTCACGAACATTGAATCATGACCTGAGCCAAAATAAAGAGTCAGATGCTTAACTGACTGGGCCCCTTACGTGCCCAGAAATTCTATATATTCTTATTCCATAGAATGGATTAGTCTCTGTGAGTTACTTCCTGGGTGTTTTGAGGAAATAATAATAATGATGCCTTTGAGCATTATTATAATGTAAAGATAGCTCTACTGAATGATCTCATAAGTGACAACTGGCTAAGTGCCTATTACCCAGAATAGTGATATCAGATAATATAAAGTCTATTATAACACCAAAAATGAAGTCATTTCCATTATTTTACTTTTCATTATTGCAGTTTTATAAGAAAATGAACATTTTCCTTAACTTTCCAAGGGCACCTTCACAGCACTTTTATAATTATCTATTTTTGTTTAAAATTCCCTAGAAAAAGTAAGCAGGTGAATAATTCTTGATCATGAAATAGTCGCCTTTAAGTACTGACTAGTTGTTAACGCTCAGCTCCCTTTTACTTAGGCTGAAATGCAGCCAATAGGCATTGACACAATGACATATATATGTTGTTAAACATTGAAATACTTCTGACCGGGCAGGTAAACAGCCACCGTTCAAGCTTCTGAGTGTTCCCTCATTCATCTGCCTCAGATCTTGATCCATCCCCTGGAAGTCACCAGGTCTACCCAAAATTCAGCAAATTATTGACAGAGGCAGGGGCTTATTTTCTGTATGATTGCTGCCATTGCTGAAACAGATAGCAAGCATTTTGAATATCATCCTTCAATAATACCATATAGATGTGTAATGCATCAATTAAATTGATCCCCACAGGCTCATATGTTTCTTAAGGACTTATTTTTTGCTCTGTTTTGTGTCTCCTACATGTACTACGGCTCATAAGTCACGCAAAAGGAGGAAAAATAATTTCCCCTGTACCCTTCTAGGGTACCCTGTACCCTTCTAGAGCCTTCTAGGCTCTTGGCTAAGATACCTCCAAATAACCAGATAGATTAACAAGAGAAAAACACACTGAATTATGTACCTACATACAGGAACCCCATAAAGAGATGAGACTCAAAGAAGTAACCTGAACAGAAAACTTTTATACCTTGGAGACAAAGAAACAATGTATTTGCGAAGAACTGACAAGACAAAGGGGTTTGGGCTAGAGATAGGAAAATAGTGAAGTAGTAACAAGGTTTGCTAACACAGCCTTTGAGGCCCTAAATTCCCTGTCTCTGGGGATAAGGATGCTTGGTGATAAGGGAGGTTACTTTTCACAGGTGAGACTGATATCCTGCTTTCAGAAGGACAAAGGAATACCAGAGTTTCTTTTATATGCTGGCTGTTTCTCAAGTACCTTTATTTCAAAATAATCAATATGTCGAAGTGGCTTATTTTAGGGTGACATATTTGGAACCCTTCCAGCCACAGTACCAAAAATGAATATTTTTGATATATAATAAAGATCTATTAAATTATTTACCAAATAAAATAATTCTTAGAAGATACTGTCTATCTGATTCACTTAAGTAAGGATTTTTAGTACTGTTTATTTGTATTCTGTTCCCTTTAACTATGTGTCCTCCTTGAAATTTTACTATTCTGATTGATTGTTTTCTGTGGTAGTTCACATTTAAGCCTAAGTGCTTATTTCCAAAACACTGATATTCAAAGGAGATATTCTGGAAGAATGATTCTATATCTTTGTTAAAATTCTTTCATCAACAATTTTGATTTAATGGACGGAAAAACATATGAACTGGAAAAAAAAAAAAAAGGAAAAAAGAAGAAGCAGGGAAAGAAATCCAGGGTTAACAGTGGTCAGCAAATTAACACTTGTCCTGTGATAAGCGCATGAAACGCAATCATCAAAGCCAAACAAAAGAAATGCAATTTTACGTATATTGTCAACATATCAATAACTGGATGATGGGTACTGTACTGTGTAATCAACAAAACAAAGCGTTCTTGGATTTTGTTTTAAAAACTTCACCTTCTTTCTAAAACTCTAACATGTAAGAAAGCTTCCCAGAGAGAGAAGTCTATCCCATCCTTGCCCTTACTCCATTCTTTCCCTAAATTTTGTTTCCATTAATAAATAATATTCCAGGCACAAATCTCACACCACCGACCAGGTGAAAAGTAAAATTACTTATTTCCCTATAATAAAACTTAATTTTTATTTTAAGCTTCAACTCTGGAAGGATTTGAAAATTTAGGCTTGGTCATCCCAAGGACTCAGTGATTTAAAGTTTTCCCCTGCCTTATGCTGGGGTTTAGTGTACTAAGCCTCTTAGAGTCTATTTGGTTGCTAATGAATGCACTGGATAGGAAAGGAAGGTAGCTATCTAGTCCTCAGTCCATGCCACCTCTCCATAATGACATATACTGAGACAAACACTGTTCCTTTAATACACATTTTGTCCACCCAGGAAAATAACTGGGACAAGCTAAGTTCTATCTGCTCTGTAATCATTAGCCTACAGCTACATTCTTGACCACAGGCCTCTCAGGTCTGGTTTACTCTCAAGTACTTCGGCTTTTCTTGAGCACTCAGGTAACATATCACTCACTGTTCACATTCCACTGCTGTTCAGGGAATGCTAAGTATATCGGACCCATTGACTGTGTATCTAACTTGGCCATCTCTTCTTCTCCTGCTCCTAAAGCATGCTGGGCATGCCAGTACTCTGTGAAGCTGGCTACCTTCCTGGTTTCTCCCAGGTTGCCCTCCTGCTTTTACCACCTCCAAACCTATTTGGAGTTTCTGCCACCCCTCTAGACCTCTCATTTCATCTCATTTGGAAGGCAGGGCACAGGGTCTATTCTCTCTGATTCTTCCTACACCTATGTTTAGCCTATGGAATTTTCATCTACCATGGGTCAGATAGTCTTTGATATATTGTTAAAGGCAAAAAATATAATATTCTGAATCTTGCAGGTTTAGGAAGGTGAATCCTAATTCTAATTTAATCCTAGTAATTAAAATTTTTGCATTTCAACTACTTTTTCTGCTAAAAATTATTATTATGCTACTAGTTTCAAAAGTCAACTTAAAAACTCCCAAACCTATGGTGATGGTTCTGAGGTCATATACATTTGTCTAAACCCATTGGACTATGCACTTAGAGAACATTAAATTGCATTTAAATTATACCTCCATATAGTTTACTTTAAAAAGATAATAAAAACTCAAAATTTACTAAGTCTCTATTTCTTTGGTATTTTCTCTTAGTCAATTAGCAGAGAACACCCTAAGCACTATCTTATACGTGGAATGTAATAATTGAGATAAGAGGGTGCAGGAAGAGGGAAAAACACAAACTAATATCCTCCAGGATATTAACAACAGCAATAATAGTTGGTGATGAAAGCTAACGCAGATTCCTACTGTGTGCCAAAAAACCCCACAGAATTTATATCAGCTAATCCTCAGTACAATTCTATAAAACCACTTTATGACTAGTTAGATTTCACAAATAAGACACCCGAGGCTTAGGAGATTAAGTGAAGTATGTAAGATCGGGCAGCTTGTTTGCGGCGAGGAGTGATTTAGCAGCCTTCAGTCTAATTTCCAAATCCTCACTCTTAACCACAACTCTACACCAATACTTAAAGGTATTTTCTTCTGGTCGAAGCTATGATCATAATACAAACAAAAATGACAATGGCAATGTTATGATGATGATGACATGGGAAAGATATGATACTGGCCATTTTTAACATCAACACCTGTCATGCTCAGTGTCTCTACATTTGCCCATTTTTTTACTCACAAAAGTCTTATGACAGTGTTACTTTTATTATCTCAATATTAACAAGGAAAACATTGAGTCTTGGGGGAAGATAAACAGCATGCTTACGATCTTACAGCTAAAGTGTTACAAGTTAGACAGGAATGCACGTTTGATTGGCAGTAGACCTCACTCAGCCACTTTGATTCAATCCTCTCAATAGCTTGTTTTTCTCTTTTAAAGATAAACACGTTATTTCTACTGTTAAAATGTTTGGATTCCCAAACTGAGTAAGTTGACAATATTCCATTATTATTATTTATTTGGGATTGTTAACTAATTAATAAGTGTCACTGGTTTTCAAGAACAGTACATGCTGTCATCTTGCACAATGATGGGGGCTGATAAGACGGGGAAAAATACAACTAACCCCTTCCTCAACTTTGGTTTGTATCGATACTTTCATCTCTATATATTCACATTCAGCTATCCATCTGTCTTTTGTCGATCTTTATCTATAGGTCTGTTCAATTTATATGCTGTTTTATGTGAAGATAACATGTGAAGATAGGATGAAAATCAGGAAGAGCAGTAACTTTCATAGCTCCCTTTTGTTCTTCCTCACTACCAGTTGAAACGCAATGCATTATAACCACTTCTTGAATCCACGAATGCACATAAACTCAAGAGCAATTATTTACTAGTCTCCCATGGGTTCTTAGTACTTACTGTGAAAATACATTGCTCTACAAATTCAAGAGGTTCAGGGAAAAAGGGAAATGGGAGGCTAATGGAATAGCTCCAGCCAGGACGTTCAGAGCCTTGCATGAAATCCATTCAAAGCAAAGAGGTCTTGGCCAGCATTTGAAGATCATAATGATGTGAAATAAACAGGAAGCAACAATTGGACCTTTAGGTTGGACATGTGTATTTGGGACTAAGGCATTAGGAAGCCCTTGAGGGTAGAACAAGGGAAAAAAGGAAAGCTTGAGAAATACAAGATGAGCTTTGATGATCTCCAGGCAGGCGTGAAGCTAGAGGCAGTGTTAAAGCTCCATTTAAAGTTGTATTTTCAGAGTTATTTTCTTCAATACTGCTTAACACTGTAATTTCATTAGCCAGTGGACTGAGACAAAGATGACTTCAGCAGCTCAACGTAAACTGAACATGTCTTAGCGACTCCCATGAAAAGTCACTGCATTCTAAATGACATGCTGCCATATACAGCGTCAGAGAGAAAAATAGTTTTGCTTTCGGGAGAAAATCATGCTTACTCAAGAAGATTTAGTATTTACATATTATTGGAAAATCGCCATAGCCTCAAAGGCTAAGGCCATTTATATTCCTCCAGCAGTTTTGCAACAATTTGTAACCCTAAAAATATTTAAACAATTTAATTTTGCTTCAAAATGTGAAAACCTACAGGCATAAATGGTTCTTCCGGCTACTGCTATATGTACAAAAATATATCAAGTATATAAAGAGCATAGGTTTACATGTTTGAATTAACATTATTTACTTTAAATAAGTTTCATTTGTGAAAAACTAATTCAAGAACCCTAGGGAAGCAGTGATTTGCAAAGGCGAATTTGTTCAAACATTAGCTGAAACAACCAAACAATACAGAGTTCAACATTTCATTCCAGGAAATAGAAATTAGGTAATGCTAATTTTAAACAGTTAAACTGTTTACAGGTATCCCTGTATTAGAATATACTGGTGTTTTTGAAATTAAAAACAATATGCAGTTGAAACTAGAATTATGGGCTTATCAAAGTTGATATGCTTTTCTACTTTATCAAGCCATATCATTATGGAATGAAGCTACCGGGATACAGAAACTGTAGGAATAACAGGGGAAAGTGGCTGCCGGTGTCAGAGACACAGTGAGAAGGTGGTAAGTTCCTGTTTCGACTTACTAAATTGACCTTTCACTGCCCAGTAGGTACATGTAGCAACTAGGATATATGGTTAGAACATTTAGGTGAAATTGTATGATGTTCAACATTTTGCAACCACCACCTAAAGCCATCAAATTGAATAGCACACACTATCGGCCATTGCAGATGTATATCAGTCATCAAAAAAAAAAAAAAAAAAAAAAAAAGCCCATACAGATAACATGACTCACCTAAGTTATGGACCATTAAACTTATGATGCCCTAGAGGCCATGGAAGCAAACTGCACTTTATTGCTCTCTCTTGCAAGGTTTTCTTTATTTACACCTTTCTTTTCTTACAGACTGGGAAAAATAAAAAGTGAAAATAAACTGTAATGGTTGCAGGTCTGTAGAATCCTTATGTCTCCTTTAAATCTTCATAAATAAAAAAATGGATATTTCTCAAATAAAAATAGCACTTTAACAAATTCTCAAGTGGAAAATAGAAATATGAAATTATTTTATATTGAAATGACATTTTTCTCTTTCATCATGCAATTACCTTCAATAGTCTAATGAAGAAAATATAACAAACGGCACGCAGTTGCCACAGCAACATTTTTTCCTTACATATAGACAACTTTTTTTCCCTCTTTTTCCATTTCCTTTGCTTTGTTTTAATAGGATAAAAGCCTCTATCATAAGTGCAATTTTGCAATTTCACTAGTCCTAGTTTCTGGTTTTGCTTCATTATAATGAATAAATTTGAAAAAAGATATACATCCTAATAATGGAATATGTTCATACTTAATTAGTTGGAGGCATTATTTTGAAGACACAATGCTACTGACAAATATAGTGGTTTCCTGCTACATGAAGTAATTAATAGTGTTGTTTATTGTTCTGTAAGTTTTCTCTTTTGTCAGACATAATTTGTTAAGTAAATTAGACACTAAAATGCATATGGACTTAACAGATACCAAATAATAAAGTATTATCAAGGATTTAATGATACAGAAATAGCTCTGGGAAAAAATAGTTATTCTGATGCAAATAGTTGCCATGGTGATAGCTTGAAATCACTGTGTGATTTTTTTAAAAATATATTTTAGGAACGTGTGAATTTTACTAACATTAAAAAAAAATCTAGACTATACCAGATTTACCAAAAACTAAAAATAAATTTAAAAACCCTTAGCTTTATTTTCCAAGTTTTCATATGTTTCTATTTTATATCAACCATTTGGATATCAACTTGTCCCACCAGTGAGATGTTTACTTCCAAAATGAAAACCACATCAAATGGTACATGAAATTCACGTATTGCTTGAGAGGGATTGGACTAAATGAACTTCGTATCATTACCAAAACCAAGGCTGTGTGATTTCATATATAAATATATGTGTATAATATAATAGATCATAAGTAGGAAAATGTGCAGTGTCAAAGTCAAGATTAATCATTAGAAATTCCTACATAAATTATAAAGCATAACTAAAAGCTATAATGGTCTCAGGTCTGTAGAATCCTTATGTCTCCTTTACATACATAAATTGATTAAAACATATACATACGTAAATTACATTTACATTTATATATGTAATTTATGATTAAAAACAAGACTGTCAAATATATAGTATATACTCAATAACAGTTACATGAGCAAATTAATACTCTAATTATGCCATTTGCCCAATCCTCATTTTAATAATATATGTTGAATCCCTGCACTATATTCAGTAATATTTCCACATAATATGTAAAGTTTAAAATACTAGAAAATATATTACCTAAACCCAGTGAATTAATTATACTTGTGGGGATACAAATCCTAGTGTTGAAAAGCAAGCATCACCTATACAAAATAATAATAGACAATGGAAAGTCATCCATTACTTTTCAAGATGCAAGGCAATATAATACTCCCTAAGTCAAATGGAGACTGTTGGAAAGGTCATCTAAAAATATTGCCATATGTAGAGGAACGATTCAGTGACTATGTCGAATGAGTTAAATTAAAATGAGGCCATGGATGTATTCTTATATATTGGTCTTAGGACATCACCTATCATAAATTTTGAAAGAATAAACAGAGGAGAGAAGACTATCTTCACACTCGCTCACATTTATTTATAAACTACTCTATGCTTTCCCTGACCAACAGATTGCTCTCAGATAATCTTGAATTACTAATGACTGGGTCAAATATTTATGTGTGTGTGCATATGTATGCATACACACACACATATAGCTAATGTATACACACACATATAGCTAATTTTGATTAATAATGTTATTTGGCAAACATTTGCTTAACTGTTTAGAATCTACCATCACATCCTGGTGGATTAATTTATTTGATCTCTGTAGCAATTCTGAAAAATATCCCAAATGCAGATTCACTGATTGAGACACAGAAGCAAGGTAGTTAAGAGTCTGAATCAAGGTAAGGACTCAAATCCAGGATTTTGGATTAAAGACCTCACACACTTACAAATCTCGTATTTTCTTTTATGTTGTTTCAGTTTCACATATTGTATTTTATGATTTGAATGTTTACTCTAAAAATCTCCTGTGCCTCTCTAACAAAATCACTGAGTAACCATCCTTTAGACAGGTACCAATATTTCTGTGTCGCCTCTGACAGGTGCTGATTCAATGGCAAGTGCTGAAGAGCGGTCCAGTGGATGTGAACACCTAGAGTTCTTGGTCAATTAGACAGTCTACCCAAATCTTCTCAAAAGGATTATTATTGAAGAAAAATAATATCATTATTAATAATAAACAAAAGCACTACATGGAAACACATATTTGGAGATTCTAAAAATTCTTACTAAATTCTTACTAAAAATTCTTACCGTCCTATGTAATCTCAAAATGAGGCTTCAACTCTGGTGTTTGGGGTGAAAAAGAGGTGAGACTAATTTTAAAGAAGAGAGAAAAAATGATAATATTTATTTGGTATCTAATATGTACCTTTCATATTGTTGAGCTTTTTCTCCACAATGAACCTTTGAGGTGATCATTTTGATACCCATTATAAAGATAAAGAGAATAAATGGGACAAAGGGAGATGAAAGCGACTCAAAGTATCATGCAGTTTGTAGGTAACAGCCTTGAGAGTAAACCTAAACTTTTCCCTATTCCAAAGCTCTCACCAAACTAGCACACTCACATTTCATCATTTATAAAACATAAATGTGTGTGTGTGTGGGGGGGGGGGGGCAGAGATTAGAGATGTTTATAATTTATTTAATCTTCATAAGAATACTGAGAAGGAGGTATTTCAATTTTCATTTCCAATTCATAAATGGGAAAATTCTGTTTCAGAGATAATTATGTGGCTAATAAGTTATAAAGACAATGAATAAACCTTCTCAATCTATTAAAAATGCTGGTTTCTGACTAAATCTGGGATAGTAACCTACAAGAATGCCTGAAGTTATCCAACTAACCATAAGCATAAACAGAGCAAGCATGGGAACAAATCACAACTTTGAAGTTTGCATCTTGATATAGAAGGGTTTTATGAATTTATATCTTCATAGTCTGCGAATACTTGACATAAAAAAGTGAAAAAAAAGCTGAAAATATATTTCTCATTCTTTTCTTTCACATGACTAGAAAACACTCAAACTGATTTCTAATATATTTCTGTATGTTCATTCATTTATTTACCCAAAAATATTTATTTCATGTTCAAGGTACTAGGGATATGTAAGTAAATAAGTAAGTGATGATGTTAAGTGTAGGATCCTAGAACCTACATTTTAAACAGAAAAAAAAATAAGTAAACAAATAATATAAAGGATGTTAGGTAGTTATATATGAATGGAAATTTACTAAAACAGGAACACGTACATATGGTGAAAGCCAAAATGGGGAAAGAATTGATACAAAGTTATGTATAAAATCCTGTGTCCATGTAAGACAACCTGAGAGAATTTCAGGAACAAGTCTTTCAGGTAGTTGAGCAGATAATTTCAAGTAGAAAGAAAAGCAAATTAAAACAAAACAAAACAAAAGCTGAGAAACAAGAAGAAACACAGAGCACCCTGAAGTGGACTCCATATCCTCCTGAGTATCAGGAGCATGACTTAGAGAGATAATTTGGGGGGAGCAGGAAATGGAGACAGATCTTATACAACCTCATAGACCATCTACTCATGTTTACTCTGAGTGAAATGAAAACAAGATGGAGTGTTTTGAGCAAAAAAAGTCCCCTGACATATTTTATTTATTTAAAAAAAAATTTTTTTAACGTTTATTTATTTTTGAGACAGAGAGAGACAGAGCATGAACAGGGGAGGATCAGAGAGAGAGGGAGACACAGAATCTGAAACAGGCTCCAGGCTCTGAGCGGTCAGCACAGAGCCCGACACGGGGCTCGAACTCACGGACCGTGAGATCATGACCTGAGCCGAAGTCGGACACTTAACCGACTGAGCCACCCAGGCGCCCCCCACCCCCCAACATATTTTAGAGGATTCATTCCGGCTGTGTTAAACCAACTAAACAAAGAATTCATTTGAGAGAAGATAGTGACTTGAACCATGGTGGTAATGGTGGAGGTTGTGAAAAGGTTTGGAATCTAAACATGTCATCAAAGTAGAGATGACAGTATTTGTTGTTTCATAAAATGTAGGATATTTGAGAAAAAGAAACATCAGGAATAAGTCCAAATATCTAGTCTGAGCAACTGTAAGAATAAATTGGCTATTGCTGAGAGAAAAGAGGGTAAGAGAAGCAGATTGTAATGAGACTGGAGAAAGATTGGAGCTTAGTTTTAGGCATGCTAAGTATGAGACACACATTATATATCAAAATGGACAGTTGAGCAGGCAATATATGAGCCTGAAGTTCAGGGAACAAGTCAGAGCTGGAAACATAAATTGGGTTTGTCAGTATATTGACGGCATATAAAAATATGAGGCTAGATAAAATTGGCAAGAGAATTAATTCTGATTTTTTTTTAAATAATGAGAAAGCATTCAAGGATTGAGCCTTAAAGAGATATGGGGGATGAGGATGAACCAGCAGAAGTTAGTGACAAGGAAGTCATTAAGAAAGAGTCCTGGGGTATGTATTGTCTTGAAAATTTAATGAAGAAAGTATTTCATGGGGAAAGCAATACACAATGTCAAATGCTGCCAACATGTCAAGTAGGAAAAAAGCTGAAAAATGACCATTGGACTTACCTCAAAAGGAGGGAGATAAATGGAATTGATAGCAATGATAGTAAGTAAACTTGAGCAATTTTGTAGATATGAGAGATATTACAGCTGAGCATATTTGTATGACCAGCAGAATGGTTGGTCCTTCTCATTGAATGAGAAAAGTGATGATGCACAACAAAATGAGAGAGGAACTAATGATGTCCTTGAAGGGGGGATAGATGGTAGAATTTCATGGAGGGTTGGCCTTCAATAGAAGCCATAAAAGAGAACAGCAGTAAAAGAAAAATAGTAGTGAAGGAAAGACCAACTATGTTGTGTGACTTGATGCTCTAGTATTCCCTTCCATAAAATGGGTATAATAATAGCATTTACCTGATAGGGCCACTCGAATGATTACCTGAATTAATAAGGTAAAACACAACACTGAACATGAGCTAGGTAAAAGGAAATGAGCTGAGAGTAAGATGGGGGGAAGTAGTGTTGGAAAGGTGATAATATTTAAAAACAGTTTTAACATGTTACATGTTACCACTAGAGATATAGAAACCCTACGCTACACAAGTAAGAATTATGGAATATTTATATCTAAAGACTACATGTCAGGAAGATAGTAGATTTTTCAAGGTTCAGAGGGGTGCCTACAATTTTTAAGGAGTTCTTCTTAGAACAGTAGTTCTAACTGAGACACACATCCTTAAAGATAAAATAGAATGTAGTGAAGAGCGATCCTTTCCCAGTAGAGGAAGAGACTAAATGAGAAATCATCCAAATTCTTCCTGAAATGTCCTTTCCTTTCTATTGCAACAACTATCCATGTGTCAGTTGCACTGGTGACACAACCCTATTAAATTATCAGTTGTAGTTTCCAAATAAACCAAACTTACCATCTTAACTTTTTTTTCTCACAATGTTCCTTATCCTTCTGTATTTTTCCACCTGGTAAACATGTACCCACTTTTGAGTAATTAGACTAAACGAGTCTCTGTGTAGTTCTATTAATAGTACTTAGAATACTTTATTGCATCATCAGTTTAAGTCTTTATCTACCTTTATGAGACTATAAGCTCTTGAGAGAGAATCTTAGCCATCTCCCTTTCCCCTCTACTATAGCAGAGTACATTAAACATTGCAGATACAGAATAAATATTTTGACTAGATAAATTAATACAGTAAACTATGAGTTAATTATCAAATAACTAAAGTTCTCAACCCTCATAAACCTGTAATCATGATAAATACAGATAACTGACCAAATTGCTATACTACTAAGATACCTTTGTGGTATAACAGAGAAAAAAAAATTAGTTATAGGTATATATTTAAATAATACAGTTAATAAACAAGCTCACATGATTTACTCAGTAGATGCAATATGAATCTGTGCTAACCACTGGTATTTCAAGTTTACCTAATTTTCCCATTATTTTATAAAGTGTCTTAGACTACAACAATCTCTCCTTCCTCTAAATTTGTCAAGAACTTATTGTCTGTATTATTCACCTCACTATTAATCATGTACTGCCTTATGATCTCTCTTACACTGTTATAATAAATAAATTGAAATAGGTGAAGGTGATTTAAGAGGTACAAACTTCCAGTTATAAATAAGTCATGGGCGGGTGGGGGGAGCGCCTGGGTGGCTCAGTCGGTTGAGTCTGACTTTGGCTCAGGTCATGATCTCATGGCTCGTGAGTTCAAGGCCCATGTTGGGCTCTGTGTTGACAGCTCAGAGCCTGGAGTCTGCTTCAGATTGTATGTCCTTCTCTCTCTCTGCCTCTCCCTCACTCATGCTCTGTCTCTCTCTCTCTCAAGAATAAATAAAACAAAAATTTTTTAAAAAAATAATAAATAAATAAATTAATAAATAAATAAATAAGTCATGGGGATGTAATGTCAGCATAGGGAGTATAGTCAATAATATTGTAATAACATTTGTATGGTGGCAGATAGTAACTAAACTTATTATGGGGATCAATTCATAAAGTATAAAAATATCAAATCACTATGAAAGTAATAGGTGCTATATGTCAATTGTTAAGAATTTTTTTTTTAGTTTTTTCTTATTTATTTATTTAGAGAGAGAGACAGAGAAAAGGAGGGAGGAGCAGAGAAAGAGGGAGACAGAGAATCCCAAGCAGGCTCCATGTTGTCATCACAGAGCCCAGAGAAGCAGGACTGGATCTCACGAACTGCGAGATCATGACCTGAGCTGAAATCAAGAGTCAGTTGTTCAACCGACTGAGCCAACCAGGTGCCCCAATTGTTATATAATATAACTAGGAATATTTCAACATGACTAGAGCAATATAACATTAAACCAAACCAGTTTTAATTCTCAATTTAAATTACATTCAATTTATCTGCCCACTACCATTCCTGCCCCTGCTAGCTACTTGACCTAGTTCCTAGTTCAAGAGAAATACCTGACCCCTTAATTATTTAATATTATCCTGAAAGACCTTATCTCATTCTTCAGCTAAGATCACATGCATTATCATATGAAGAAACTGTATTTAAAGTGTTTAACTGATAGAGATCTCCCTAGTCATGAGAAGATAACTTGTATGCCTTTCCTTGAGTAGAGAAGAAATGATGTGTGATGGGGTTGGGGAGGGGGAGACAAACAACAGCAAATCCCACCCCTTTTTTAGTCCCAGGGCAATTGGGAGAAAATAAAAAGAATGGGTAGTCAAAGAAGCCAAAATTGAACTACTGATTTCTACTCTCTGAACATCTATTTGGAGGGTATGGATGAGTATACTAGCTAGACACGTTCAGGCAAGACATGGTGATCGAAGTTTAACAATAAGGGTTTGGGAATAGAGGTGATTAGCTTCTGTGGTTGTGGGTAAATCATCAGACCTGCAGGCTGGACAGGTATCTTGGCTGGAGCTGAAGTCTTTAGACACTCATCGGTCAGGTGAAATAGGAAGAGTTACCGAGGGAGATCTAACAAGCCACAAGAGACAGATGATAATTTATCTAAGCCACCAAGACCAAGAGAAGAAGCAACACACAGGTGGACGTGGAATTAAGTCCTAGAGATCCCAGGAATAAGAAGGCATTATGCCAAGGATTCTGACTCTTCAATTATTGAGAGAAATTCCCTTCATGGGGATGCCCTATACTGGGGAGGGGAATGAGTGGCTCCGAGTGAGGCTGAACACTTGTATCACAAATGTTCAAAGTAAAGCTACCTGAATGGAGTATTTAAATGATAAAATCAGATGAAACTTTAAACAGGATTGGGGATGTATTTGGATTCTGTAGCTGTTTTTCCTGTTACCCAAATGGTGGAAACTTCAAGATGGGTGGGGCGGGTGTGGAAAGATCATGTTCTTTCATTGCTGAATGGAATATGAGATGTAATGACTAGAGGCCAACCTGTTATGAAATGATAAAGAGGAAAAAAAAAATAAGGTAACTAAAAGAGGGAAAGAAAAGACAAATGACATTAGTCATTTGCTTGCATGCTTGATTGTTTATGAGGGAGATTGAGAATATATGTATACTGAAAGGTCAAGAGTCAGTGAAGAGAGATTGATGATATAAGAGAAACTCTTTGGGACACTGTACCAGAAAGTAATAGCTAACACCCAATATCTGTTGAGTGGTTACTGTCAGGCACCATTTGAAGATTTTACATATATTAACTCATGTAATCTTTACATCATCATAACCAGCAGATGAGGTGGCACCCCAAATATCTATATTTTACAGAATAGAAAACTGAGGCACAAAGATGAGGATGGCAAGATTGGATAGCCTTGACTTATATTTTTGTTACTACTCCATAAAACACAGCCAGTGCTGATGCAATGTGTATCATCAATGCATGGTCAATTGACAGTTCTACAATAAATATGCCATAGACCTACTGGAACAACACTGACAAATGAAGGTTGACTCCTGATGGCAATTTCCCAGCCATCCCATGACATCATTGTAATAGCACAGACACAACATTGAGCTTTTTATATATCATGGAATTTTATATGTTATTACATTAAGTGGCATTGTTGCAAGTTGGATTCTCTGGGAGGTATGAATACAGGATGTTTATTCAGGCATGCCCTTAGGATGACCCTGTGGTAAAAAGGAAAAGGAAGCAGGACCAGGAAGAAATAGGAGGTCTCATAACAGCATTAGCTCAATTCATAGGAAGTTTTAGAATTAGAACAACCTTTTGGCGTTGTCCCCAGCTGGGCCAAGATGGCCAAAACTTTATACTCCTTCATTTGTCATTGGATCTAGGCAGTGTGTGACTTTAAGCAGGGGACTAATATTCAAGTGCTTAAAGCAGTTTCAAAACAGGGCAACCATCTCTCACTAAGGGGGTAAGTGGACAGCACATTACAGTGTCTGCTTCAGGCTTTTATAGAATTGAACCATATAAAATTTCCATTTCCATATTTCAAAGGTATCAGAATATCAGCTGTTTCATATGGTTCAGATTAATATATATTATTTATGCCTAAGTTGTTTTATGTAAGAATTAGAAGGGTACTTTTTCTTATCTGGCAAGTGAATAAATTCTCCCACATATCTTAAGGCCCTTCTAACATTCTGTGCTTATGGATTTTACGACTAGTAAAGAGCAAACCATGCTTTAAGTTTTCTGCTTTACACTACAGAATTAGTATAATCTAAGGAGACATGTCAAATTATCACATGATAAAGAATAGCGGTGCAATATCGGAACATGAATAATTTGTAATGGAACGTTAGCTTGAGAAAGAATTGAGAATGTTGAATGTTACGTTCCTCTCATCCTGTACCCATAGATATTGTTAATTTGAGCATCTAGTAATTTCTGGAAGCCTTGTCAATCACACGTCCAGCTCATATCTGAAATATTACAAACCCCAAGATGCATAATACTCCAGATTGCAAAAATATGTTTTTTTTAAATTTCACCTTAATTGAAGAATAATTGGTGCATAAAATTGTAAGATACTTAAGGTGTACATTGTGGTGATTTGATACATATATACATTGTGAAAGAATTCTTCCAGTAGTTAACCAACACATCCAAGTCCATCACCTGTCATATTTATCATTTTTAAAATGGGAACATTGAAGTTCTACTCTCTTAGCAAATTTCAGTTATCCAGTACACTAGAACTTCATCTTTATTCATCTTACAGCCGGAAGTTTGTACGCTTTCACCAAACTCTGTATTTCCCCAACCCCTGCAAGTCCCTGGCAAACACTTTTCTACTCTGTTTCTAGGAGTTAATTTTTTTTCAAGTTTTCCCCTATAAATGATATCAAACTGTATTTGTCCTTCTTTGTGTGGCTTATCTCACTTAGCATAATGTCCTCAACGTCTATCCATGTTGTCACACACAGCAGGATTTCCTTATCTCTCATGGCTAAAAATCTTTTATAATATACCGATAGCATGAATTGCTTAGGCACACATGTCTGGAAACAAACAAAAAGCCACATCACTTTTCATGTAAGCGGGTTTTTTAAATGTTTATTTATTTATTTTGAGAGGGAGAGAGCACAAGCCAGGAAGGGGCAGAGAGAGAGAGGGAGAGAGACAATCCCAAGCAGGCTCTGTGTTGTTAGCACAAAGCCCAACACTGCGCTCAACCTAACATCATTGACTCAATGCCAAGAACCTGAGCCAAAATGAAAAGTCAGATGCTTAATCAACTGAGCCACCCAGGTGCCCCTTATGTAAGTGAGTTTGTGAGTTTGCTAACAAGCTTAAAACTACTAGTTGTTGCTATTTTAATGCGTGTGTGTGTGTGTGTGTGTGTGTGTGTGTGTGTGTGTGTGTGTGTGTGTGGTGATTGCTGTTTTGTCATTTCAGTGGCCATCAGTCTTCCAAACAGTTTATTCCACAAGGACAGTTCTTGGAGTTGAACTTTCCCTGGCTTTCTTTTGTGTGGAGTGTACTGTTTCTTCTACCTTCAAATGGGAAAGAAAACTTTTTTTTCCCCTTTGATTGAAAAAAATTGTTATAATTTATTTATTTATTTTAAAATTTTTATTTATTTATTTTTAGAAAGAGAGAAAGTGTGAGCAAGTGAGAGGCAGAGAGAGAATCCCAAGCAGGCTCAATGCTCAGCACGGAGCCCAATGCAGAGCTTGATCTCACAACTGCAAGGTCACAACCTGAGCTTATATCAAGAGTCCGACACTTACCTGACTAAGCCACCCAGGTGGCCCCAAAACTGTTATGTTTTAAATAATGTTATGTTTTGTTTTGTTTAACATAAATGATGTTATGTTATGTTTTAAAGGAATGAAACAATTTATTCTTGTCTTAGCCCATTTGGGTTGCTATAACAAAAATACCATAGACTGGGTGGCTTAAACAACAAAAATCATCCTCACAGTTTCAGAGACTGGGAAGTCCAAAATCAAGGCACTATCAAACTTAGTGTCTGGAGAAAACCAGCTTCCTGGTTCAGAGATGGCCATCTTGCCACATACAGGAAGGGTAGGGGGTACTCCCTCAGGTCTCTTTTTATAAGGGTGCTATTGTCATTCATGAAGGTTCCACCCTTATTGCCCAAAGGCCTTATATCCTAATACTATCACATTGAGGATTAGGTTTCAGCATATGAATTTTGAGGGGAACACATTTTGTATATGGCAATTCTGAAATCCAGGTGAACCAAAAAGTGTTTCTTGTTTGCATGCCTTCGGGATAAACACACATGTGTTCATGTGGGCTAAGGGCTTTCCCACAAACAAGAACTATATTTTTGACTTGTTGACTAAGAAATGAAAAGTGGCTTCACAAAGTATTGAAACAAGAATTCATACAACCTGTTGCTTGCCACTCCTTACTACCAATTGATCTTTTTTTAATTCCCTCTAATCTAATACTCATAGCCTCCCTTTTAAAATGCAATGACAGTACACCAGTATGTATACATGCTATACACAGGCACAAATTACTACGCGTACATATTCCTCATGATCTGTAACATGCACACAAATTAACAAACATAAAAGCGTTTGTGGTTTTAATCATAGCTGTAATTTTCATTGTCATTTCAAGTTCACAGAAGTAATGGGGTTCCACAGTAGTATATTCTCCTCCCCAACCTTCCAACGTAAGACGTCTCCCTACACTAACAAAACGCTGTTCATGGAAATGAAGGAGAAATGAATATAATAGTAAAATTCAAACTGGATGATGAATATACTTAAACAATTTTGCTTTTGTTTGAATTTAATTGGTTTTAATTACACTCCGCCTTGCTTTATCTATCGGTGGTGCTTTGAAGTCAGACTTGAAAAGAGAATGCTGAATTATTCTTTTAAGAATATCCTGATGCATATATCAACCTCAGTGAATGTGAACTGTTCTCTCTCTCAGAATAATAGATGGCCTACTACATTGGAAATGCAATTAAATTACATATTAAATGCGTACTCTAACTAACTGAATCCATCACGGTGTCTAATTTTTGTGGGTATCAAATAGAAAAATGAATCAAAAATTGCTGAACAAAAGTGATATTTTTCAAAGTTTTTCTAGATGTTTTCTAATTTCCTTTTTGTGCCTAATTTTCACTTAAAGTTCTGATAAAAGTGCTTTATAATTTGTTGCCTTGTTAACAGTATCTTGTCTTAGGAACTGTTGCTCTTAAGACCATCTTGTTTTCTTTTAGGGTAAAGATATACAATTTAATACTTGAAGTAGTATGGCAGTGAAGCCTTGGTGATGACTTTGGACCAAGGCATTAGTAAGTCTTGTAGTCTCTGTCAAAATGGCTCCCTTATTTGTGCCTCTACAGTGAGGGCAGCCTTAGTCTTTAGTCTTATCAGTCATTACATGACAGCCCGTTTAATGAAAGGTCACATCTTCTAAAACATAATTGGGCCATCAGTTATTAAAGCTACACAAAAGAAAACAATACAAGAAAAACACAAATAATCTTTTTGGTTAGTCCACTGGTAGTGTCTTAATCAGTTTTTTTTCCCAAAATTTTATTTAAACTTCAGTTAGTTAATATATAGTGCAATATTAGTTTCAGGAGTAGAATTTAGTGATTCAGCACCTCCATACCAACACTCAGTGCTCATCACAAGTGCCCTCCTGAATACTCATCACTTATTTACCCATCCTCCTGCCCACCTCCCCTTCAGCAACCCTCAGTGTGTTCTCTATATTTGAGAGTCTAGTTTACAGTTTACATCTCTTCCCCCCTGCCCCGTTTATGTTTCATTTCTTAAATTCCACATATGAATGAAATCACACGGCATTTGTCTTTCTCCGGCTGACTTATTTCATTTAGCATAATACACTCTAGTTCCATCCACACCATTGCAAATGGCAAGATTTCATTCTTTTTGATGCCTGAGTGATATTCCATTGTGAAAGTGTGTGTGTGTGTGTGTGTGTGTGTGTGTGTGTGTGTGTAGGTAGGTAGATAGATAGATAGATAGAACGTACATACATACTACACCTTTATCCATTTATCAGTCTATAGACATTTGGCTCTTTCCATAATTATGCTATTGTTGATAATGCTGCTATAAACATTGGGGTTCATGTACCCCTTTGAGTCAGTATTTTTGTATCCTTTGGGTAAATACCTACTAGTACAGTTGCTAGATTATAGGATAGTTCTGTTTTTAACTTTTTTGAGGAATTTCCACACTGTTCTCCAGAGTAGCTACACTAATTTGCATTCCTACCTATAGTGGAAGAGGGTTCCCCTTTTTTCACATCTTTGCCAACATCTGTTGTTTCCTATTTAGGAAATGCAGAAAACTAAGATTGAAAAAAAAATTTTTATTCATTCACCACAATCCCCCCTTTAAGTAGTAACCTGTGTAGACTAAACAGTTTGTATGTGTCTTATTTTTTAATGAGAAAAATTTTAAATATAAAACCAATATCATATTATGGTCATATTCTATATTTTAATTCTTTTATTTTGACCTAATATATAAAGGATATTTTCTATGTCTTTGAATAGTCTCACACAATATAATAATTCATAACTACACAGTATCACATGGTATGGTTTTATGATAATTTATTAAATCTTCTACAGGTATAAGTTAAGTTGTTTCAAATTTTTCAATGTATTTAAAACTCCTTAATAAACATCCCTGTGGAGAAATCTTTCTGCCTTTCTAATTATTTCTTTAGAATGAATCCCTAAGAGATGACTTGGTGAAACAAAACAATAGTAAATCTTTTTAAGGAAACCAATGCGTTTTGCTAAATTGCTCTCAAAAAATGGATGTATCCAATATATACTCCCATTATAAGAATATGAGAGTATCAGCTACCCCAGTTCCTCACAATATATGTAATCATTTTGACAATTCATAAATTGTTAGTGAAAAATGTTATCTAGATTTTTAATTCTTATTTCTTTCACTACCAGGGAATTTCAACATACTTTGACTAAAAAAACCTTATTCTTCTTGCCTGTGATTTGGGGCAACGGAGAAATACACTATGTGTAATTTTTTTTAGGTGAAAAATGGAGACTGAGGAGTGATACATGACAAGGGAATGCATTGTGCTGGTGTTACAACTTTCTAAGTTTTTTTTTTGGTATAGAAATCTTTTAATGACAACAAAAGTTATGAAGAGGCATAAACCAAGAGTGGTTCTCATAGTGGTGAGTCTGTAGTATCACCCAGTATTTTGGTTTCTTGTTTACCTTCTCCATTCCTGGGGAAGTTCTGGAGATATCAGTGTAAAGCCCTCTCCTATGGATCAGCTATTTGCCATGGCTGAAAGAAACTCATTCTACATTCATACCTGAGGCAGCAGAAGAGGACAAAGCCTTTCAAGCAAAACTCCTGAGGAAGGAAGAATATTTTCCAAATCGAGTACTAATGCTACTGATGTTAGCATCTACACATGGCTGACAGTACAGCCTCAGAAACATTTTTGCTTTGGTTTTGGAGATGCTCCACTTTCATCTTTAATATTTTTGAGTTTATAAAACTTTCTCAATGTTTATTCTTATTTTTGAGAGAGAGAGAGAGAGAGAGCACAAGCAGAGAGAGAGGGAGACACAGAATATGAAGCAGGTTCCAGGCTCCAGGCTCTGAGCTGCCAGCACAGAGTCTGATGTGGGCTCAAACTCACCAACCGTGAGATCATGACCTGGACTGAAGTAGGACACTTAACTGACTGAGCCACCCAGGTGCCCCAATATTTTTGTTTTTAAAAATGAAATAACAATGAGAAAATCAGGTGAACTTGTAAGGTAAACTCATCAGGTGGGAAATAAGCAATCAGGTGTTCCAAACGGAAAAAAACCCACTAATCTCTTAGTCAAACACGAATTTTGCCAAAGTAGCACTGTCCACTGAGAATGTGCCATTACAGATAATTTGAGAATACACTGACTAATATAGCATAAGGAAAAACTATTTGGTTGCTTGCTTAAGCCAGAGACAAAACCCAGGGGTCTATGGGTCACCTCTAAACCCAAAACCCCAGTCACTCAACCAAGTATTTGGTGGCACAGTGTTTATGCTAAAATTAGTTCATACCATTCAGGCACAGAGATTAACAGAAAAGAAAAGATTTCAGATTTCTTGTAAAGTGTTTGATAATAAGTGGCTTGAATTTCCATGTAGCAAAGATCAGTTGCTGTTGAAAGGGTTGCTCATCTTTAGACAGGGCACGCCTTTCCAGTAACCACAATCCTTACCACAATTTACTGCCTCCCTGACACTGAGACAGAATGCCAACTGCCATTTGTCATTTACTCATGGCCCCTTTTACTTCCTGTACATTACTTTTCAGACTTTGTAAGAGTCTGAGTTTATGATCCCAGGCTAATACTCATTAGATCATTTACCAATGCATCAGGAAGGAAAGAGTACAGAGTGCTCCAAAACTTGAAATCTTGTATTTTGAGAATGCAATAAGACATAATTCAACTGGAAATATTTTCCATTCATTCATTCATTCATTTCCTCTCTTATCTATTCATTAATATTTATTGGAAACCAATTACATACCTGGCATTGTGCTGGCTGTTAGATACTGTAGCAAACAAAATGAGTATTGCTCTTTAAGCAGAGATAAAACTTACAAACTTGATAAAGTACATAGAGAAAAACACAGGATGCTAAGAAATCATATGAGAGGAAATGTATTTTTTAACAGGTTAGAAAATCATCCAAGTCCAAACAAGGTAGCCAAATTATAAGCATGTGACTGAAACATGACTGATGAAAAAGGACTATAAAAGAATGTTATAATAACAAACCCGAAAAATAAAAGATGCACTAATATAAAAAGAGAATATTTACTAGAGATCATAAAAGATAGCATAGAAGAAGAATTTTTAAATGCCTATGGAAGGAGGTAGAATACATAATAAATTCTATATAGGGTATATATATATATATTTAATATATGATGTATGTATATAGATATGTATATACATATATATGTGTGTGTGTATATACACACAATTATTATTTAGCAGGCACTGGATTAAATGAGATGGGATGTATCATCTCATTTCATCTCATTTAATTCTCTTAACAACTTTATGAGGCAGGCAGTATTATTTTTCATGTTTTAGAGATTAATCCATTGAGGTTCAGAAAGTTAAACTTACCAAAGTTCATACAGCAAATGGCAGGATCAGGTCTCAAACAGAAATTCTCTGATTCTAAAATATAAAAATAAAACAAAAATAAAACATCTCATCAGAGTTTTCCATGACCTAGATAGAATATCCCTCAAGATCATCTAGTTCGCTTTGTTTAAAATCGGACCCATCAATCAACCTCCTACCTAATTTTTCATATGCTCATGTAGCCTTATCCCAAAGAACATGGTGCCCTAGATAGTAGACATGCACTTCTGTCCATGAGGGAAGTACATTGCATTGTAAATTCCAGAACTGGCATTTGTTTATTTAACTACTCTTGTTTGTTCTTGGATGCATAAGTCAAAACCCCAGAGTTTAATCAACCCTTGGTGGATTGAAACATGGAGGTTTGGAGGCCTGCAAAGTTTGAAAGCATTAGGCTTGTTAAGAGCTCAGCAAGTGAGAGTCAGACAGATGGGTTGGGATGGAGGGGTGTGCAAAATGCATTTAATTACCTTTAAAGCCTTTTAAAGTATCTAGCTTTTGATCTGCAGTTAAGTTGGCTTGCTATTACTCTGTCCTGAATTTGACAGACTCCTCCATGTAGCGTAGTTGCTGGCATAACTGAGCAACCGTGGGGCTTCCTGCAGGTGCAGATTCTCTTTTTGCATGCTGAAGAGTGGTCCAGAATGTACTCCCTCTACACTGTGCTAGCTCTGAAAGCTAGAACCAAAAGGGGGCTCAGCCACGCATGCCCACTTTATGCTCCCGCGCTCTCAGGAAGCACTTTACCTGCCTCAGTTCACTTAAAGGTAGAGAGGGCCACATGGAATGAGTAAGAAGCAAATAAATTCTGCTAAAATCCTGAATGGGCCTAGAAGCAGATTATCACCCAGAGCCTTCAGATAAGAGCCCGGGCTTATTCAATATATGGATTTTCACCAGTGAGACTCCATGCAGAGAATGAGGTCCAGCTCATCTGAACCTCTTACCTATGGAAACTGTACGCTATTGGATAGATGCTATTTTGAGGTGCCAAGATTGTGGTCGTTTGTTACTACCAGTCCAAGAATCACTTCTTGAAATATGGCAGACCAAATAAAGTCAAGTCAGCTGGAGGATCCTGACTGAGCAGGCTACCTTTCTTCTGCTTTAAAGTAATGTCTATTGCATATATTAAGCCCTTACTAGATATATGGTTCACAAATATGTTCTTCAGTTCTGTGGGTTGTCCCTTCACTATGCTGATTGTTTTGGTGTGCAAAAGCTTTTTAGTTTCATGCAATGCTATTTGTCTATTTTTTGCTTACGCTTCTAGGCTCGTACCCAAAAAATCATTGCCCACACCAATGTTAAGAAGCTTTTTCCCTATGTTTTCTTCTAACAGTTTTATGGTTTCAGGACTTACATTAAAGTCTTTCATCCTAGGTTGAGAGAGCAGGCCTGGCCCTGGGGGGTTGGAAGTCTGGGCCCATCAGAATTGGCCCGGAGGCTGTGTCTGCAGGGGCCAGCCTGGCACTGAGTGGGCCTGGAGCCTGAGGCCAGGGCACCCTGCCTGGTGGCTAGATCTCTGAGGCCCTCCTAGTTCTGGCCATCAGTCTGGAGCCTCAAGGCCTGGTGGCTGGCCGGGCACTGGTGCTAGTGTCTGGGATGAAGTCAGATACTCACTCCTCTCCCCTCAGCCCATGGGGAAGGCCTCTATGCCGGCTGCCCAGACTTGGAGGCAGGGTGACGGGGATAATCTGTTGTTCCTATCTTCTTGAATAGGTCTTTTCTTGTTTCTGTGCTAAATCAGGTGCTGTAATCTCTCACCTGGAATCCTTAGCCCATGCAAAGGTATTTTCATGTATGGGTAATTGTACAAATTGATGTTTCTGTGAGAGAAAGAACACTGGAAACTTCTACGCCGCCATCTTGCTGTTATACTGCCAAAAATTCTTTACAGAATCTACCACTTTAGGTTCAGCAAAACTTATATTTGGACTCCAGATTGTACATGTCCAATGACTTTTGTATAAAAAAAAAGACTTAGCTATTTAATTTCCAGACCATATGTATATGGTTAATATTATTGTTATTATTTTAAATCTGTAAGACATGTCCGTACGAAAGGGATTCAGGTGTTTTCTTAATGTGCACTTGTTGATAAAATGTGTTGTGCACAGCAGAATACCTAGGGAAACATTATATTTTATTGATTGACTCGATTGTGTTGGTGAAGAAAGTAAATCGTTTGCAATAAGAGATATTTACTGTCCTGTCTACAGAGAGCAGAATCAAAAGGATTAGCGGCATTAGAATCACTTTCATAGACATTGTAGAAAAGAGGGCAATACATTATATAAATCCTAAAACAAACTTCTTGAGCATCATTTCTTTCTGATAAATACAGATACATATTTAAAAATTATTTACTATACTTTATCTGATAGAACAGCCTATCCCCATATAGGAGACCAATATATTACTAATAAATTAGAATGTATAACATATATTTTATAAGAATGGTTAAATTTATAATGTGCTTTGTCAAAACATATAGATCTCTATGAATATTTGAATAAACTCCCTAAGTCAAATATGTAGATTAAAAATAACATAGATACAATAATTTCTGTTATTGATTTTTTTTTCTATTTCTATTTTCACTAGCCAAAAGTACCCAGAAAAGATGAGATATCATTAATTAGGACTTTAAAAAATAAAGAAAATAAAATATGTTCTTCCTTTGTTTGTAACCATAATGTAGTCATATGCAGAATGCTGCAAATGTCTTTAGCATTGTAATTCACAAAATCATGATGGTATACATGGATTTACAATAAGAAATGATGACAAAAAGAATATAAAAGATGCCTTGTAGCTTCCAAGTGGAAAAAACACCAAGAAACAACAAAACCTTAAATAAGAAAATACTAGAATAGAGGTAAAGAGGGAACCAGGAAGGGAGGAACTTGGGAAGGCAGATAAAAAGGAGTGAAAAGAGAAAAAGAGAAAAAAAGGAATTTCCTCTACTTAGAATGATAATGGCAGACATGTGAGGCTCAAAATTTCAAATGCTATGAAAGTCACATCAAGGATGAAAATGATATTGTACCTAATTTTATAATAAAACTAGAGCAGCACATGAAATGTTTAAGCCCAATAAAATATTTCCTGATGAAATCCTAGAGGAAAAAATAGTCAACAATTACTTTGACCTTGATCACAGCAACTTCTTACTTGACATGTCTCCAGAGGCAAGTGAAACAAAAGAAAAAATGAACTATTGGGACCTCATCAAGATAAAAAACTTCTGCACAGAGAAGGAAACAATTAACAAAACTAAAAGACAACCAACGGAATAGGCGAAGATGTTTGCAAATGACATATCTGGTAAAGGGCTAGTATCCAAAATCTATAAAGAGCTCATCAAACTCAACACCCAAAAAACAAATAATCAAATGAAGAAATAGGGAGAAGACATGAATGAATAGACACTCTTCCAAAGAAGACATCCAGATGGCCAACAGACACATTAAAAGATGCTCAACATCACTCATCATCAGGGAACTACAAGTCAAAACCACAATGAGATACCACCTCACACTTGTCAGAACGGCTAACATTAACAACTCAGGCAACAACAGATGTTGGCAAGGATGCGGAGAAAGGGAACCCTTTTGTACTGTGATGGGAATGCAAACTGGTGCTGCCACTCTGGAGAACAGTATGGAGGTTCCTCAAAAAAATAAAAAATAAACAAAAATAAACAAAACAAAAAAAACAAACAAAAAAATAAAAATAGAACTACTCTATGACTCAACAATTGCACAGCTAGGTATGTATCCAAAGGATACAAAAATTCTGATTCAAAGGGGAACATGCCCCCCAATGTTTATAGCAGCACTATCAACAATAGACAAATTATGGAAAGAGCCCAAATGTCCATCAACTGACAAATGGTTAAAGAAGATGTGGTGTGTACACACACATACACACAGACACACACACAATGGGATATTACTCAGCTTTCAAGAAGAATGACATCTGGTCACTTGCAACAGTGTAGACAGAACTACAATGCATTATGCTAGGTGAAATAAGTCAGAGAAAGAAATATCTTATGATTTCACTGATATGTGGAATTTGAGAAGTACAACAGATAAACATAGGAGAAGAAAAGGAAAAATAAGATAAAAACAGAGAGGGCGCCTGGTTGGCTCACTTGGGTTAAGTACCTGACTCCTGATTTTGGCTCAGGTCATGGTCTCATGGTTCATGAGTTCAAGCCCTGCAGTGGGTCTTGTGCTGACAGTGTGGAGCCTGTTTGGGATTCTATCTCTCCTCTCTCTTTTCTTGGCCTCTCTCTCTCTCTCTCTCAAAATAATTAAACTTAAAAAAAAAAAGATAAAAACAGAAAGGGAAGCAAAGTGTAACAGACTCTTAAGTACAGAGAACAAACTGAGGGTTGCTGGAGGGGTGTTGGGTGGGGGAATGGGCTAAAGGGGTGATGGGCAGTAAGGAGGACAACTGTTGGGATGAGCACCAGTGTTATATGTAAGTGATGAATCACTAAATTCTACTCCTGAAATCATTATTACACTATATGTTAACTAAATTGGTTTTAAATAAAATTAAAAATATATTTATTTCCTGATAGTGTTAATACTTATAAAATCCTTTATTCTAAAACAAGTCCAAAAATAAAAAAAAATAAATAAAATAAATAAAACAAGTCCAGAAGTTGAAAATGTACATAGGTTCGGCAACATAATGGCAAAGTTCAGATTAAAAGTGTTCAGTGCATCAATAGGGGAAATTAACATGTTTGCTTGTTTCCTTGATATTATTAGGCATGTAGTTTAACATGCGTCACTTAGTGTCTCTGTCAGAGAAAGAACACAGAGGTAAAGAGAACTTTGTAGCAGACCTAGAACCCAGAAGGCTCACACAAAAGTAAACCATTCACACATTTTTACTGGACTGCTACTTTACCAATAATATATATGGAAATAGTGCCTGGCTAGGAACAGATTGTAAATTATAAAGATGAGAGTATTTTTTTCTTCTGTGCAAATTAAATAATGAATTTATCAGGAATGTGCAAAGAAATAGGTTTTCTCTTTAAATATTACTGGAAAAGGCTGACCCAGGTAGATTAAAAAATGAGAGGGGCTGGGGCAGGGGGAATTAGGATTATATACTTCAGATTTTTTTTTTTTTTTGGCTCTTTGAGATTTTTATGCATTCCAGAATTTTATGTTGTACAAATAAGTCTGTATTGGCCAGGGTTCATTGAAAGAAAAAAAAGTATTATAATTATTATGGAGTGAGGGATTTATTGTAGGACTAAGAGATTACATAATTATTGAAGAAACTGTAGAAAGAAGGGTCAAAGAAGAAAAGCTGGAAGATCAGAGAGAGGTTCTGAAACAGCCTTCCTTGAGCACTGACCTAAGAGGACAAGGGCACCTCTGCAGCCCTTCCCAGCCAGCTGCCATACTGGGTCTCAAAGGAGAGCTGGTGGAATTGTCCATGAAGAGATGTTGCCTATCTGGTCAGGGGTCTGCTATGCTGTTGCTCAGCAGAACTCTGAGCAGAAGGAAGAGCTGGACATGGAGCGAAGGGAAAGAGGGCGTGAGCAGGAATCAGCCAGCACCTCTTCCTCTGCCTCCCGTCACATGACGCACATCTGATACACTTGAGGGTTGTGCTTCTCTTCCACTTGGTACAAATACACCCGCAATTTCTCATTTGGACACCTTTACGTGGAACAACTCAGAAGTGATTTGAGAAAACTTGTTTCCAGTTTAGGCATGTGGATACAATACAAAAACCATCACAAAACATCATAGGAATATTTGCTTCCTCCCTTTCTTCTTAGTTTTTGTTTTCCTTTTCTCTTTTTACTCTTCTTAAAAAAAAACCTAAATATTAATCACTTTATATATATATATATATATATATTTATATTTATATATATATAAATATATATTTCTGTATATATATATATATATATATATATATATATATAGCCTTTCGTATCATGTAATTTAGTGTCTAGTTTCATGCCTTACTTATTTGAGTCAAATCTCCATAGTGGTCTGACCTGCTTAGGACAGACCTACCAAGAGCAGGGAGCCAAGGGTCACATGTCCAAATACCTTCAGACACCAAGCACATAACTAGAATATGCCAACATCAGAGGGAGTAAAGGGGTTTTTAGGAACTCTGGAGTCTCCCTAAGGCTTCCTAGTATAAAGTTTAGTATAGCTTCTAAAATCTGCAATGGGGTAGGAGAGTATCCTTTGTCTTTCATATGCAAAAGAAAAAAAAGATAGGAATGAAAATCAACAAATACAGTATGGCTTCTTTGGATAGTATGATTAAAATGATCCATGAAGGGAACCAGAAAATGTTGCAAAGTATAAAAGTTTTGGCACTAGACCCATGATTGTTATAAGCCCATCATGAGAATATTTCTACAAAGCTCTGTCAATAAAAGGATGGGAATCTTCCTTTACGTACTTAAACAATATTCATTCACAAGTTGGATCAATTTAGCAAATTAAGGGTGAGAAGGCACACACAACACACTTTTATTATCCTCATTTGACTGAAAAAAAAATCATTAAGTCTTCCCATTACCAAAACTGGTGTTTCCTCTGCCATATGTTGAAGCATGAAATTGAGATGCAAATCTCTCTTTGCTTTCTCTTATACATTTACTTTCTTTCTGCCTAGTGATCACATCCTTCCAAATCTAAACAAGGGGCAATGTCATACTTTTTAAACCCACAGGCCAGCTGATGGGGAAAAAAAGAATTTCAAACAGCTTGGGCATGGATTTCCACTTTGCTATTAAATCTTTGACAGTTACCCAAGACCCTCAAGGGGGAGAGAGGAAAAAAAAAACTCCTAGCTTTTTGTTTACAGTGAGAAGTTACTGAGGTGGAAAAAGCTATTAGGATCCAAACAGGGAGGTCTGATGTCTCTTACTTATTCCATGGGGCCTTGACTAGATCTGATTCATATTCTAGTGGATTGGCCTTTTGTGTCCTGCTGAAAAGCCATGAAAGCTTTGACAGCAAGAATGACTGCATCACAAATGAGACTTTCTCTCATTTCTATGTTTCCCCTGAGTCTGACTTTATTATGAGAACTCAAATGTACTAGCTTCAGACTCTCCTTTCTTCTTGATTCCATGGTGCATGCCTTGACTGCCACATTCTTTCTACCGGGAGCCTCAAGGGGCATTTTCCAGGTAACTGTCTTTGGTTAACATGCTTTGTTCATTTTCTCATACTGATAGGATTGAGGAATCTGTTGGCTTTATCAAGTGTTTGTGAATGAAATCTTGATAGTGATGTAATTTGTCCACCAGAACCCTAGATAATCCTCCAACAACTCAGATACACACACACACACACACACACACACACCAGGATGACAGTTTCTGAAGAACTGTAATCAATTTATGTCTAAAAATTAAGCTTGGACTCCTAACTGGGCTATCTTCTCTGTTTTGAGAGGACACCCTTAAAAATTAATTTGGTTTGAGATAAATATCTTTATAATTTTTAAGGAGTAATATATTTTTGTTACTGAAAAATAACAAATAATGTATACAAAACTTTATAAAGACTCATCATGCATAAAACATAAAAATAAAAATTTACAAAATCCCGTCATTAATAACCTTTACTGACATTTGGTTAACAATGTCCCACCCACTTGTCTGTGCCTATACACACATACATAAGGTAGAAGGAGATACATCTTTTTTTAAAAAATAGTATTAGGGGTTTAGTTTTACTTAAATTTAACCAAATGAGAAGAGGAAACCAAATGGAACAGAAGATGCATGCATGACTGAACTACCAAAAAAAAATCTTTCTTCCTAAGAAGACATGTTGTTTTTTAGAAAATTCCTCCCAAAATAAGGGACGATATCTTGACTTATTTACGAGATTAGATACCTGTTAGTCTAACATTATAGTACCTGTTGATTCTTTACTATTGAATGATGGTGTCCATTTTCCTTCTACTGATCTATTATATTTCATTATGTCATGTTTACATTAACTACATCATTATTATAGTTTATAACAAAAACACTGAAAATTCATTTAACTTGGTATTAAAGAACTTTGGTGTCTTTTTCTATCACAGTTCCTATATTCTAATCTCTTTATTTTTAAAATATTGTTTCAATGTTTATTTATTTTTGAATGAGAGAGACAGAGCGTGAGGAGGGGGGGTGGGACAGAGAGGGAAACACAGAAACCAAAACGGGGCTTCAGGCCCTGAGCTGTGGGCAGAGTCCGCCGCGGGGCTCGAACTGACGAACTGCGACATCGTGACCTGAGCAGAAGCCGGGTGCTCAACCGACTGAGGCACCCAGGCACCCTTAATCTCTTTATTTTTAATGTATTTTAATCATTGGCTATATTTCATCATCAGGTGGTTTTTTGAAGACAAACATGTGGGTGCTGTAGTTTCATGGGTTTTCAAACGTGAGAGTGTTTTTCTGTTGCCCTTGCAGTTAAAGGTCTAATTGACTGCATATAAAACCCGTGGACCACACTCTTCCCTTAGGAATGTTATCTGTTATTTTATATTCTGCCTTCAGAGAATCATGTGACCACCTGTAGGTTCTGCTTTCGGCTTTGTCTGGCAAAGCCAAGGACGGCAGAAAGGATTACTCAAGACTCCACAAGTCAAGAGAGGTGACAGGGAGGCTAAGGGAAGTCTCCCGAAGCTGCTCTCAAGTTCCCATATTTATTAGGCATAAATATAGGGAAAATATTGCACAACATGTCCATGGCTACATGCCAGTAAGAACATATAGAAAGCATGCAAAAAACAAAGCATTCCCAAGACTACCAAAGAGCAGATGCAGAAAGCAGGGTGGAGAACAAGATAATATATTCCATAAATAGCATGGTCTAAGAAATTCATGAGCACAGGCAGGACCCAACCCCTATATACCATTAACTAGATAGTGGTCAGCTGTTGTCAGCAAGGCCAGAAAGCAGTGTTATGCATTCCCTATAATCTCCTTAACCAGGACATAGCTGTTTGATTTCCCACAAACACCCAAATCCATGCTGTCCAAAACAATTGGCAAATTTGTTTTTTTTTTTCTTTTACACATGTGTATATTTAAATATTTTCATTCAAATCTTACTAATTTTACCAAGATATATCTTGCTGTGATTATTTCTACCAATTGCTCCTAGAACACAATTGTCATTTTTTTTTTTTAATTTTTTTCAATGCTTATGTATTTTTGAGACAGAGAGAGACAGAGCATGAATGGGGGAGGGTCAGAGACAGAGGGAGACACAGAATCTGAAACAGGCTCCAGGCTCTGAGCTGTCAGCACAGAGGCCGACGCGGGGCTCGATCTCACAGACTGCGAGATCATGACCTGAGCCGAAGTCGGACGCTTAACCGACTGAGCCACCCAGGAGCCCCCACAATTGTCATTTTTAATTGAATATATGGGTCTTTATGTTAGAAAAGCTTTATGTTTAATGTTTTTTTTCTTAGTAGCAATGTTTATGTGAATAGAGAAACTCCTTTCCCCAAGTATCATTCTCCTTCTCTTATCATTTGTATGTCACTGTTCCTTCAATATCATATACTCTGTTGTCTTTAGGCCATTTTTATATATATTTGTAAATACTCAGTTTTTCCCTATGTTTTGGTACTGCACTTTGCATCTCCTTTCATTGTCTTCTCTTCTTGAACTTTTATATATATTTTTAGCACTTTCTGAAAATAACTCACATTGTCTATAGTATTTGAGACTATGGATAATATTATGTGATGTGTGCTTTTCACTTTTTCTTTTTTTTGCTTATGCTCTTTTTCTCACTTAAAAATGTTTCTTTTTTGCAGATTTTATTTACGCACACTTCATTTTAAGGGACTCTTTATATTTGTTAATACTATTGAAAAGGACCAGCTGCCTGCTAAGGAATAATTCAAAGGGTGGCATGACTGAGTGAGAAAACTTTACTTAGATTTGTTGTCTCAAACACCCTCTCATCCAGTATGTTAATTTACTTCACCCCAGGAAAGACAGCATATTTCCCTTTGGTTTTCCTGTTCAAGAGTTTAGTGTCATTATAGCAAAGCCCTTCATGGTTCAGAATCTATGGATTTCAAGGTGGTACTCACAGGCTCTTCCTTCTCCACCCCACTTTAGCTCTGACTCTCCCCTAGGCCAGAACATTTGGTCATAGACAATAGAAATAATTTGTCTCTGGGGCACCTGGGTGGCTCAGTCGGTTAAGTGTTGGACTTTGGTTCAGGTCGTGATCTCACAGTTTGTGAGCTCGAGCCCCACATCAGGCTCCGTGCTGACAGTTCAGAGCCTGGATCTTGCTTTGGATTCTGTGTCTCCCTCCCTGTCTGTCCCTCCCCGGCTTGCACTCTGTCTTCATCTTTCTCTCCCAAAAGTAAATTTAAAAAAAAAAAAAAAAGAAATAACTTGTTTCCATGTTTTTCCTATTGTCTCATCTCCCATCTGACATTCTGTGGTATTGAACTGTCTCTATAGGGACATATCCCACCTTCAGAGTGACTTCTCCAAAGCCTTAGACCACCTGCTTTAAATCAAAGCATCATTGGGATGTCTGGTGGCTCATTCGGTTGAGTGTCCGGCTTCGGCTCAGGTCATGATCTCACAGCTTGTGGTTTCGAGCCCCACGTCTGGCTGTGTGCTGACAGCTGGGAGCCTGGAGCCTGCTTCGGATTCTGTGTCTCCCTGTCTCTCTCTGCCCCTCTCCCACTCTCTCTGTTTCTCTCTCTAAAAAATAAATTAAAAAAAAAACATTTAAAAATAAATAAATCAAAGCACCATTGAATTTGACTTTTAGGATGATGCCATTTACTTTGCAGGAAATCTGTATGCTGCCCAGCCATCCTAGGTGCCATGCGTAAGCTCCCAGCATGCTCCCTTGTCACACACATTATAGCATTTGGCAGATGTACTTCAAGGTAACTGGCTTAGGGCTATGGAACTTCTCTTTGTCAATGCCTCTCTCTTTCAACGTTTTACCTCTTTATTGTTTATTGTGGCATTTAAAAGAAACCAGTAAAGTAAAAAGTTCCTATTTGGTTATCATTAACTGAAAATTACCCCAGATATTTTCAAATGGAAGACTATAACTGTATATAGATACAGATACACACACACACACACACACACACACACACACACACACACCTATGAAATAAATACTTTTAATTCAATTTAATTCAATCCATATTTACTGGAGATCTACTGAATTTCAGCCGCTGGAGATAGAAAACTATATTAAAGAATGAAACAAAGGGAGAAGCAGGTTTGGCAAAAGGCCAAGACAGTTAGTTGACAGGGAATGTGGCTTTGGAAAGGCAGAAATTTTCAGGAAATAGATTAACATGATAGCACCTACTGGCAAAAACCATAATGTTTATTTTTTTCTATATTAAAGCATTTATTGCCATGTATATCTCCAGTGAACATTTTGCTTGATAAGACCCAGCAAATATATGGCTTGTAGGTCATGAAATAAGAAGATACCAGTCTGGGCAGTGTGAGGAGAGATGGTTACCTTTTATCGGAGACTGCCTTAAAGAATAATTACTAGCTATTCCCAAACCTTCGCACACCAAGTGGTCCAGTATATACTCGGAGGCTGATTACAAGCAGTGTGTTCTCCAAATGTTATGTGTCATCACAGACTATAGAGTGAGCCATCAATGTTTGCAAATAATAGTAAAAATAATCAACATTTATCAAGTACTTCTAATACGAGGCCTTTTTCTAAGTACTTTATTCACACAATCCTTGAAGAAAGACTTGTGAGGTCAAGGTCATAATTTTACAAATAAGGAAACTGAGGCAAGAGGGCATAACTGGCATAGGGCATTGTATGGGAAAATGGCAAAGCTGGGATTTAAGGCAGAAAAAAAAAAAAAAAAAAAACGCTTTGATTTTAGTCCACGCTAAACAATCTCATCAGTTTTCCATGATCTAAAGAAACTATTCCTAAGCCCAGCTAGTTCTCTTTGTTGTAGGTACATGCGTTTTAGAGGAAATGTAAATGTACCACAGAAGTAAGTTTTAGTCTCAACTCCACCCTAACAAAATAGATGGAAAGAAAATGCTTGTAGCATTTTTGTGTGGGGTGAGTTTGCAGGTCAATGAACACTTCTACATCCTGGTCTCACTCCTTTGTTCTATATTGTGTCAGGTGCTATGCGTGTACAATCCTTGTCATACCTTTTGATTCAGCTTGTCTCTGAGACTTAGCCCCTTGACAGGAGTCATTTTTTTCAGTCCCCTCTGCAGGAGCAGTACGAAATGAGAGAAGCTGATATAACATCATCCCCGCTGATGAGTTTTTGCATATAAGCCCCTTCCTCTACAATAAGACGTTGCAGAACTATTGCTATTATTTTCTTATGTAAGAGGCCAAGTTGTGTCCCATTCTTCCGTGAAGCTAACGTGATATTTGGATCATAGCAGAAATTCAATAACTATTTGATGAATAAATCAAGAATAAATTAATTGTTTTTAAAAAAAGACTTCTGGCAGGTTGTATTTTTCAAAAATTTAGTGTAGTGAGCTTGGATCAGTTCGTTGTGCAGAAATAAACATAGCACCTCTTGAATCCCTTTGAAAAAAATTCGTTTTTCATTGTCATTAACATAAGTTCATTCAGGGGGTGTCTGATGACTCGGTTGAGTGTCCGACTTCGGCTCAGGTCATGATCTCACACTTGTGAGTTCGAGCTCTGCGTGCGCTCTCCACTCATAGCTCAGAGCCTGGAGCCTGCTTTGGATTCTGTGCCGTCCTCTCTCTCTGCCTCTCTCTCTCTCTCTCAAAATAAATAAACATAATTAAAAATATTTAAAACAAAAACCTAGGTTCTTTCAAGAAAAGGAAAAGAGAAATTAACCCTAGAGTATTGGCGTTTTCTTCCTGGTTATGAAAATGTGGACTTTACAAAACCTCTCAAAATGACAACTTAATGATATAGAAAACTTTAATAAAGTACATGATCTACTATTTACCCAAAATATTACTGTGTAACCCAAGTCAACCTTATTAGGTAGATTATAGATAGATAACTATTTGCCAACATTGAAACTTACAAGATTTCACAGAAATATCTAAGTTTCTGGCTTCTTTTTCATGAAAATCAGTAGATGTTCCCTTTAGTTTGGCACAGGCCTACTATCTCTTAAGGTTTCTTACATCCAGTCCCTTAAATTTATTACATACCTTCCTGTGTACATAGGCACATGAGTTTATGATCAAATCATTAAAACCACATTAGACATTATTTTTATTCCACTGGGAAAGTTCTCTCAACAGCTGCTACAAAAATAATTATTTTTCTTTAAGCTGGCTTCCTCAGATTTGATAAACATTACCCAACTTGACTTTGAATTCATTCATTCTTTCATTTCAGCTATTCATTCAGTAAATACTTTTAAGCTTCTTATAGGTGTCAGACATGTTAGGTACTCTACTGAGCATTAGGACTTCACCTCACAACTAATTAGCTGGCTGAGTCACATTGTTAATAGTTCACAGAACAGAATCCTCAAGCACAAGGCTGTTCCTTTTTCCTTAAGACTGAAAAAGGACATTTTGTGGCAGAAATGAGAATTGATCTAAGCCAGTCCTGTCCAATAGAATGTACTGCAATGATGGAAATGTTCTATGTTTGTGTTCTTCAACGAGGTACCTTTAGCCCCATGTACCTAGTGCAATTTTTAGCTTAATTTAATTTCAACTAACTTCAATTTAAATTTAAATAGTCACATGTGGCCAGTGGCAATAGAAGTGGACAGCACAGACCTACACGTTATTGACTTTTCCATGAACTTATATAAAGAAGCAAATCTACAATAAGGCTAGTGCCACTCACAGTGTTCTTTTAAGACATGGACAGAATATTAGAGAGAGAACACTGATTAAAACAGAGAACAGTTTCATAGACAAAAATATTGGGCACTGAGTAATCATCAGTGGAAAACAAGACCATGGAATCCACCATTCATTAAGTAACATCAGTCCTAATTTACAGAGAGAATGAGGGAATGCTAGGGAGACCGCTTTGACATCATGTTGTTTAGCCTTACTTTCTACATGAGAAAAGTGAATCCTAGTAGACGCGACTTGACCAAGATCACAACACTAGTCTGTAGCAAAACTTGGATAGAAGCACATGCCTTCTAGTTCTCGATCCAGGGTTCTGGAGTATTTTTCCAGGGTCCATGAGTATTTTTGTCAGTTTGGACGCATATTCCAAATGCTTTGGCTGAACTGAAATCTGTTTATTCATTTATTAAAATGGTGCACATAACAGTTTTAAAAAGCATGATACTCTGGGCATCATAATTATTCTGAAGATCCCACAAAAATTTTTAAAAAGGAATAATATAGACTTCTGATTATTAATAAGCAAATGCTATTCCAAACATACTTTTTATTAGAAAAATAATCTGAGAGACCCAGAGATATGGGCAGCTCTGTCATATGCTAACTTCTCAGGTAAAGGCAGCTTTCAAAATACACTTCAACAGAATCCCAGGGATGCTGTTACCGTGGAGACAGCAAGCAGCGGGAAAACGCTTTAAGAGGAGGGTGCAGGCAGACACTCAGAGCCCTGTTTTACATGCAGAGCCGTCATTTGACTCTATTTTATGCAGCACTGTTGCAATTTCTGATCATACAAGTGCAAAATGGTACCAGTCTTGACAACAGCTCTGTGCAAAAGGTCAGGCAGCTTTTGACTATGTTTCTTGTCTTTTCCCTTTTCTTAATCAGAGGCTGTAGAAGAGCATGAGAGGTTTCCCTTTAGGTAACCACGGAAAATGATTTAGGCACAAAGTGTGTGTTGATTTTAATCACTTCTGATATGGGTGGTTTCTAGCTTTAACCCCTCAGCCCTATTACAGCAGTGAGTGGCATGACAAAACCACGGACCTGCCTTTGTTTTTGTCAGGTGCTTTCCATCAAAGACATTGGGAGAGAAGGACACCAGATAATGAATCTTTTTGTATTTATAATGAACTTGGTGAACATCCGTTCACTGAAGTAATATTTGTTACGCACTTTCTAAAAAAAACATACAGGCAGAGCTCCGTTACTGGAATTCTAGAGGACATAAACAATCACCCCGCTTGGCTCTGAATTTTTTTGAAAATATCAGTTTATACATCGGATTACGCCAGAGTGCAAGTCCTCTCGGGGAGTGATGGCAGTGATGTATTCATCTTTGTAAATGCCTGATACAGCGTCTGGTGCAGGGACACCACCCAACAAATGTTTCCCAAATGGAGGATCACTGAGGTATAGATACATTTCCTACTTGAAGGGCCTCTACTATTTTGGTAAGCATTCTCTCAAAATGAATGATTTTGTCCCACTTGACGACTTTTAAATGTGCTGTCTTTGAGTGACTTACAAGTGAATGAATGAACTCGAACTCACCATTCAAACTTATTCATGGATCCATTCATTCATTTAGTGTTTAAGCTCCAAAGTTCTATGCTCAACAAATCCTTTGAGTTTCCCTGATGTTCAACCAAAGTTGGCAGGGTAAAACCTTCCTTGTAGAGAAAATGTAAATAAATGGTAGCTCGAAGAGAAGACATGAGACAAAGCCTAGGTTTTGAAATGCACAGCACCAAGAAAATGGCACTCGACTCATTTTTATTTCTTGCCCTGGGAAAGAATAGGCAGCTTAAATTTAGGTCTCCCAGGGCAACCAGGATATGAATTAACTCAGTACCACCTACTCAAGCTAATCTCTGCCATCCGAATCACGATGGCTTCTATGTAAGAATAATGCAATAAAAAGAAGATGGCTTTGGGGCATGGTTATATCTGCTTTATAATTCGAAAACCTCATTTTAAAAAGTAAATTTAACTCCGGACTTGATTACTGGAGCAATTGACATCTTCTGGGAACAGGGAGAAAAACCTCATCTACACATAGTGATATATCTTAATCTTGATCCTAAAAGAAACACACCCGCTAAGGAAAAGCTATTTTGGTTACAAAAGATCTTCAAATTTCTAATCTCATTTGTTGGCATATTTCATAAACTTTGAAACAATAAGGACTATGTACCATTCCAAATTTTGAGACCATATAAATTAGTTCCCTTCAAAAGTCTTAGAAAAGTTCCTGTCAGGTAGTGTGACTTTTGGAGAAGGAAGACATTTCCATATATTTGTATCTCATTATAGCACTTCCATTAAAACAGTAAGGCTGGTGGGGCGCCTGGGTGGCGCAGTCCGTTAAGCGTCCGACTTCAGCCAGGTCACGATCTCGCGGTCCGTGAGTTCGAGCCCCGCGTCGGGCTCTGGGCTGATGGCTCAGAGCCTGGAGCCTGTTTCGGATTCTGTGTCTCCCTCTCTCTCTGCCCCTTCCCCCGTTCATGCTCTGTCTCTCTCTGTCCCAAAAATAAATAAACGTTGGAAAAAAAAAAATTAAAAAAAAAAAAAAAACAAGTAAGGCTGGAAACTTCATGTATTGATTCATATGTATTTGTTTGTAATCAGTTCTTCTTATTTTCTATTCATAATTCTTTGAAAAATTTCATTGACACTGGTGCTTAAATTTATTATTAACTTATTAGAAAGACAGGAATACATTTGCCTTTGAGTGATACATTATAAAGGCAGCTGGAATTTCAACTTAAAAAAAAATTTTTTTTAATGTTTATTTACTTTTGAGTGAGAGACAGTGTGAGTGGGGGAGAAGCAGAGAGAAAGGGAGACACAGAACCTGAAGCAGACGCCAGGCTCTGAGCTGTCAGCATAGAGCCCGATGCAGGGCTCAGACCCACGAACCGTGAGATCATGACCTGAGCTGAAGTCGGATGCCTACCAACTGAGCCACCCAGGCACCCCTGGAGTTTCAACTTCTAATTACCCACTTTTATCCTCTCCTTTACTTCTGCCTTCTCTTAGATTTAAATGAAGTAGATACATAGATATTTATGTAAAAATAAAAGATATATAGACTTGTGTTTTTGTAGCACACGTTTTATAAAAATATGTTTTTAAATAAATACATATTTAGTTATATGACTGTACTGCATCTTATTATCTATTTCTCAATTAAAAGGAATATATATTCCTCCCCCCCCCCCCCCCACCACCACCTTTTCCTTTACTATTACACAGTGTACCCGTGGTCAGAATGTCCTAAGCTATGTGTTATGGTATATTTTATTATTACTAGAGTATAAGGTAGCACATTTTTCTTTCCCACTTCCTCTCTTCCTTTCTATTCTTCTTATTTTCCATAAAATTTCTATCGATGAGAGTTTTTGACTAAACACAACAGAAGCTGACTGGCTTGTGGAACAGAAAGAATTTTTTTTTTTTTTTAAAGGATATTGGGAGCATCACAAGGTTGCTGGATGCCCTGGAGATCTTCCTGAGTTGAGTCTGTGCTTCCAGAAACCATGTTCCAAGCAGCACTGCAGAGCTAGCTTTACAGTAAACCCACAACCACTGCAGCAGCCCCAGAGAGCATTAGGGGGAACCTCACTGATGCCAGTTTTGCCAGTGAAACTTATCCAAGCAGCCTCAATGTATCTTTCCGGGCAGCCATTATCTTCACTGAAAGGAGGAGCCCCTGCTGCTACCTGGGCCTGGAGAAAGCGAGAGAGCCAGAGCAAGAGAGTGACTGAGGGAGAGAGAAAGAAAATGGAAAAATGGAAGACACAGCCCCAGCTTCTTTGTTTGCATTGCTCACTTCGCAATACAAGTTTGGTAACAGTGGTTCTGCCAGATGGCATTGGGGTCACAAACCTGTGCTCAACATAAAAGCGAGGCCGGAAGTTCGAGCCCTCATTACTGTGTTAGTTCTAGGTTAAGAAAGTAGGATACATAAGGTTGAAATATCCCTAAACGGGATAAAGCTATTCAAACTTGACTGGTCACTATGAATATGAAAGATGTTCACTTTACTGCTTGACTGACCTACAAAGAGCGAAACCAGCTCACAGTACCCAACGGTAAATGATGGCGCCAATTTCCTTGTGACCTCGCCAAACTTTGATAGTACACAACATTTTGACTCCTGTCAAATATTTTCTATTTCCAATAGAAAAAAAAGTTATTTTTCCAACTTTGGTTATAGAAGCATTGGACAGGTAGGCACCTAGGTGGCTCAGTTGGTTAAGCGACTGACTCTTCATTGCAGCTCAGGTCATGATTTCACAGTGAGTTCGAGCCCCACATCAGGCTCCATACTGACAGCCCCTCCCACACTCTCATGAACTCTGTCTCTCAAATAAAAAATAAAACCAAAAACAAAACAAAGAAACAGAATTTGGAAAAAAACATTGGGCACCATTTTATATATTTACAAGGCAATTATTATCTTCTTCTGTGAATCTTTTTGTCTATAGCTTTTGCATATTTTTTCTAAGTGATAGCTTTTTGGTTTGTTTTGAATCGAATGGCAGGTATTTATATATTCTGGTTATAATTGTGTTACCTATTATATAGATTGTTATCAACTTCTCCCAGGCTATTGTGTGATTTAACTTTGTTTATACTGGTTTTATTTGCTATACTAAAAGATTTGATGTCAAACTTATTAATCGTCTCTTTAATACATTTTATTTTTGTGAGTTTTAAAAGGGTGTCTTATTTAACCAAGGTGGTAACACTATCTTCTGATATTTTCACATAATAGTTTTTAAAAGGCAGTTTTGCTTTGGTTTTCTGTTTTTGTCTTTAATTCACCTGGAATTGTGAAGTAAGGAAATGAAGTAAGGAAACCACTAATTGTGGTTAGGGTGAAGTAAGGGAATTTATTTTTCATGTGATTATTCAATTGTCCTAACATCATATAATATTTTATACGTTCTTAATGAAGTGCAAATGTGCACACTTATTCCTTTTTATTTTTCTTTGAAATTTCACTGAAAACCATTAGATATAATTCCATCTCCCTTCTACAAAACCAATTTTAACAATCCTCTCAAGTTTCAACATAAACTGCATCTCCTCCTGGAAAAATTTCCTATCAAAGCCAAACTGCTCTTTCCACTGTGGATTGTTTTAGAGCTTGACTCCGTACTGACTACCCCTTTCCTTCCTATGGGAATGTAGATGTAAAGCATCTAACATAGACAGACATGCCCAGACTTCCTGGAGGAGGTGACATTGTGGGGGGAATTCAGGGACAGGGAAAACACACTTCAGGCAAAAGCAAAGCATCGTCAGCATTTGTTATGCAGCTTCTTGATTTTATGCAAAAGTCTTGAGCAAAAGGAAAAACGTCTACAATTTCAAATTTCTCCACAGCATTGCCCTTAAATATTTAACTAATATTTGCTAACTGATTTTCTAATTAAAACAGTCATTTCATGTGGGAATTAGGGTCACAGTTCACCAGAGGACAAATAATATACAGCACACCAGATTTGACAGGTGATGCCAAATGGACATTTCCCTGTACCTTACTTACCTCAACTGTTGAATGTATTTATAAGAAAGCTGTACCAGTAAGTGGTTGGGGAGAAGGTAAGACAATGACTGGTGAGAAAAATGGGAAAAAATTTAAAGGGGCAATTCACAAGTAGAACTGATATTTAAATCTATGTTTCTAACTGAAGACACACCTGCCATAAATATTGGAAATATTGACAATGCTCCCATCTTGACTCTCTAAGGAAGAAAAGCTCACTTTTTGCTTTTTAATGCAAGAGTATATTTAACTTAGAAAATATAATGATTGATGTGAATGAAGATGAAAATGTGTTCCATCACCAAGAAGAAATGAGAAGCACCCTCTCAGCCAATATGACTCATTAATTAGCCAGGAAAAGGGGTGTGCAAGTAACTGCAGTCTATCTTAAATCTTCTTTCCCTTATCAGACACTGTGACAAGATCACATGCATTACTGCAGGATTATTAAAAGTCTGATTCCCACAAATAGATTTTTTTCCCTCCAATAGTGTTAATCTTAGGCATGTTCCTCAGGCATGTATTATTTTAGAACTCAAAACTATTAAATTCATTGCAAAAATATAATAAATCACTATTGGTTGTTTTCAAGATGCATATCTGTGTCTGCGATTAGGGGTACTCGCATTGTGTTCATGACTACGGCTGTTATCTAAAAATTGTCCTTGGACAAAGAGCTTCTGAAACCGCAACATGTTATTTTCATAAGTAAGTGAAGAGACAAAGGGTGCACAGCCACCTTTCCAACAGACCGTCACCTATAACAAAGAAACATGGATGAACACTGTAAATCAAAGAGCAGTAATGTAGCAGGAATGCGCAGCCTGGAAGGTTAAAAGCAATTAGTAAATAACAAAGGTGGCTTTGAGGCTGTGAAGCTCACTTTTTGGCTCAGTTGGGTAATATCAGCAGTGGAGTCTTAGTCACGCTTTCAGCTAGAGATATTTATAGACTGTAACACCGGCTGTAATGCTGAATACTATCTTCTGTGGTATACTTCATTTTCTCTGATTAAAGAGGGAAAAGTCTCCAAACAAAGATAAACCATGAGCCTGGTTATCTTTCAGTAATTTGAGAGCAAAAGCTATCTCATATATGATATATTCCCAGTGTCCATTATAATCTCTGACAGAGTGGATCCTCAAGAAATATTTGCCAAAGAAATACATAAACAAAACACAAATAAATGAAATGACCACATCGACCAGAACACTAGTCCGTACTACCTTTCAGAAATTTGGTACCGGTCTTGCAATATGTTTGGACGTGTCCATTGGTTCATCCCATCTCCTACCCTTCATTCATTGACTCACTTCAGCTGAATAGCATAAATACCCACTCTTTGCCAGATACTGGGCTATATACCAGTGATATAAAGATAAATGAAATATTTCTTGAATTTTTAAAGAATTCAGAAACTATAATGTAATGTGATAAGACTATAATAGAGCTCAATATGACTTTCCAACTTCTGTCCACATGATGGAACAACAAAATAGGTCAGATGAGAAAGATTTGGCAAAGAAACGCTAATTTTGAGGATGGGTAAAGTGTACCATGTTGATATATGTGTGATAAATAGTAGGATATTCTGCCCAGAAAGAATAGCATGTGCAGTGCCATGGGATCTTCAGAAACCATGATGTTTTGGGAGAACAAAGTGCTAGGAACAAATGAGTTTAGGCAGCAATGAAAGATTTGACACGTTTATAACATGCCCATTACCCTCATAACCATCCCCACATCCAAGGCACACACATAAAGGGTTAGTGTAGAACCAATGAAAAACAACATAGGGCTGAATTGCAATGGCTATTGGCCGGGGCTAAGCTGAAGTTTATTAGATTGCTAGAGTTTTTAAAGCTCACAGAGGCATGTTTATGTGGTAAACAGTCTTATCTAATTCTCAAAGAAAAGGTAACTCACTGAGTTCCCCACTGGGCCTTTCTATTTCTCATGTTGTCTCTTCATTTGTCACCATTCGGTTTCATCCAAGGAGGACTTTTTTTTTTCTTTTTTTCTTTTCCTGTTATGAGAAGGGGTTTCATGGTTTCTTTAAACCACAGAGCAGCATTCATTTTGTGCTACAAGGAAGACTTTGTGCTCTTTCACTCCCAGTGGTGATAAAAACCTCATGCAGCAGACAGAGTTGCCTAAGATGCCAATATCACAAACTCCACATCCTTTTCGGTCTTGTTGTGACTTTTTTTCAGGGACAAATGTGAAAGTAAAAGTCCAGTGTCTACATCATTTCTAGCAGGTAGTGAATATAATCCTCCTGGAAATGAAGAATTAATGGTCTTTCACCAACTGGGTCAAAAGCTCAGGACACTGACTTCAAAAAGAATGCACTCAGAACAGACCCACTGCCTGATGTGTTGGAGAAAGGAGGCTAACCGGGAGAAAGGAACCGGCTGCAAACACAGAATTCTTTCTGGCCCCAGCTGAGGGCATCACTCTTCAACATCAACTCAATGAATTCCACTATGACACACATGGTTTCCAGGCCTTGAGCTCATGGAGAATCTACTCCCTAGTTAGTGCAGAAAGCTCTTATCTGTTCAACAGTGTGTTCCCTTAGAAGGTTGGGATCTATTTCCCATTGTAAAAACACAGGGCTGTGCACACCACTGAGGCATGCATATGCCTGGCACAGTTGTCTTCTTCCTGTCTTACTTTTATTAAAAACCTAGCGATGCAGATTTAAAAACATCCAATTGGGCCAATAGTCAGAGGGTCATATGGGATTATTGCCTTTTATAAGAACTGCAGAGAACTAGTTTCTAGAGCTGGCCCAATCTATTTTTATGTTTCAAGGAAAAGAATGTGATTGAAGGGTTAACATCTATAACATGGCAATAAACAAACTGGCTCACTTACATTTTGTAAAAAAAAAAGATTTATCCATACTGACAAAACATATCTGTTGGAATTTAAGTCGATTAATTTTGAGAGAGGGAGGGAGGGTGAGAGAGAGAAAGAAAGAGAGAGAGAGAGAGAGAGAGAAAGAGAGAGAGAAAGAGAGAGAGAGAGAGAATGCACCTGAGTCAGGGAGGAGCAGAGAGAGGGAGGGAGAGAGAGAGAGAATCCCAAGTACTGTCAGTTCAGAGCTCAATGTGGGGCTCAAACTCCTGAACTGCAAGATCATGCCCTGAGCCAAAACCAAGGGTTGGATGCTTAACCAACTGAGCCACGCAGCTGCCCCTATAGGTAGTTTTTAAAATCAAATTTCCACTAAGTGTGCTATTTAAGCTTTTTTTAAAAAAAATCCATTTGTGGCTTTAAAAATAACATACAATTTTAAGAAAATATTCTACCAAGAAGCAGGCATATTTAAGAGTATATTTCTATTGTCTAGCCAATCAATCTTAATCCATCTGTGAAGTGCATTTTCATTTTCTTTAGATGCTCTTTTAGATTTAGATGTATAACTTTCAGGAGATACATAAGAACCAGGAAAAAAACAGTGAACAGATGAAGAGTAAAACCAGCCTCACAGGGGTGCCTGGGTGGCTCAGTCTGTTAAGCCTCAGACTGGATTTTGGCTCAGGTCATGGTCTCATGGTGGTGAGATCTGGCTCCAAGCTGGGTGTGGAACCTGCTTAAGATTCTCTCTCCCCTCCCCCACTCACACTTTCTCTCTTAAAAAACAAAACAAAACAAAAACCAGTCTGACAGTACAATTCAGGGAGTAAACTAATGCAAAAATGGAAATTGGAGAGCACTCATTCAGCATAATCATTTGAGGCATTTGGTAGAGGAAGGAAGAATAAGTTGTTTTCCCTTTTCCCCCAATCTTAACTAAACACAGTTAGGATGTATATATTCTTATTGTTATGTTTTCAAAATGCAACAGAAAATGCAGAATTACTGTGTTCTCATCTAACTATTTACGGAGTTATGAAGAGATGCTCTTCTCCTACCCCTGATTCAACAGACTGTAAGCTTCTGTTCTGGTAGTCTTGACTCCTATTTAAATTGGTTATCCAAAAAAAATTTTTAAAAATAAAATAGAAATAAATAAGTTGGTAGTTATCCACTGCTCTAATACCTTCTACATCAGAAACTCAAAAGTTGCCTTCAGGAAAAAGCTGACAAACTCGTTTATTCTTAGAGCATAAAAATATCAAACACAGTTCAAAGCATTATTCTGTCAAGGGATAGTTGAACTGTAATGAATACAAAAATTTATTCAACTAGCATATTTCTAATGGTGTCCTCATAGGCAATCTGTAAAGGGAATTTGGGTGAGGAGATTCTTGGGCTTTGACTCATTTCAATTCTCCTGCAGGCTATTTTGTCTTCCAGGAAAGCCAGTCCTAAGCCTATGTTGTGGCTAACACTATCTGTGCTCACCAGTGAAAGCTTAATATTTTCCCCACAGAACCTACTTTGACTTTTCACAAACAACTAGAAATATGGATTGAATTGTGTCCCTCAACAAGGTATGTTCAAGTCCTAACCCTGGGAACACAGAATTTGACTTTTTATTTTTCAGTAAGGTCATTATGGATATAATTAGTTAAGGGAAAATATACTGGAAGAAAATATACTGGAATAGGATGGGTTCTTAATCCCAAATGACTGGTGTCTTTGTAAGAGGGAAGATGACGTGAACACCGAGGCACCAGAAGAATGTCATGTGAAGAGGGAGGCAGAGAGTGGAGGAAGGCACCTACCAGCCAAGGAACATCTGGGACTACCAGAAGCTGGCAGAGACAAGGAAGAAGCATCCTCCCCTAGAGGCTTTGGAGGGAGCACAATGCTGCCAAAACCTTGATTTCACACTTCTAGCCTCCAGGACTATAAGAAAATACATTTCTGTTGTTTTAAATCATTCCGTTGGGTACTCTGTTAGTAGCCCCAGGAAACTAACACAGCAAGTAATTTCTTTTTGCTCTCAGTCTTTTTCTCTTCTTTCTTTTCTCTTCTCTTCTTATTTATTTATTTAGTCAACATCCATTTAGTTTCTCCATTCCAAGGACAAGGAGAGGGACAGGAGAAAACCAGTCTTTTCTTCCTTTTACATTAAAATACTGGGAAACCTGTCCAAAATTGCATCGCTTAGTAGGTTTCAGCTATCTATAAAAATAGGTTAAAAAAAAAACCAAAACTTGTACAGGGTTGCAACTTTCAAACTGTTTACCGTAGTGTAATTCTTTAGCCAGCTGAAACATTATATGGCTCCTCAAAATATGAAAAAGACTTAAAAATTTCACTTTTCATTTTGAGGGAGGGAAGGGGCCCCCAAATTGTATCATTCAGCTGTCCTTTATCATCAGTTCCTATCTGACGTGGCACCAGTGGCCATACAATTATAGCACGTATGTTATTAGAATCAATATCTAATCAATATATAGTTAAAAAATTATTAAGGGGGACAGCTGGGTGGCTCAGTTGGTTAAGCATCCAACTGTGGCGCAGGTCATGATCCCACAGCTCATGAGTTCGAGTCCCGCGTCGGGCTCTGTGCTGTCAGCTCGGAGCCTGGAGTCTAGAGCCTGCTTTGGATTCTGTGTTTCCTTCTCTCTTTGCCCTTCCTCCATTTGTGTGTGCTCTCTCTCTCACAAAAAAATAAACAATTTTTTAAAAAAGACTATATTAAGGGAGTGCCTGGGTGGCTCAGTGGGTTGGGTGTCCAACTTTGGTCACGATGTCACAGTTCATGAATTCAAGCCCTACCTTGGGCTCCCTGCTGTCAGTGCAGAGCCCACTTCAGATCCTCTGTCCTCCTGTCTTTCCGCGCCTCCCCTTTTCTTACTCTCTTTGTCTCCAAAATAAGCAAATATTTAAAATAAATAAATAAATAACAAATGTTAAGGAAACTTTATTAAGGATGAAGAAAAAAACAGTGGTTACTACTATTCAGTGAGTATACCTGTAGACTGGCACCATAAAGAATGCATGGTTATTGTGACCTATGTAACATGACAAGGAGCGAACAAATTCCTAGTTTTAAGTATTTGGCCATTTACTCAGCAAAAGCTATCTTTCTGCTGAGTAAACAGGGAGGGTCCAAGTCATAGATTTACTACTAAACAGAGAGGCTATTTGTTGAGTCCCGAAAGTATCAGTAACCATTATTCTCCCATTTTACCAAATAAGTCACTGAGATTGTGACTTGGCTTCTGTAATATACCCACAGTCACAAAGTGAGGCAGAGAGCCAGGATTCAAAGCCAAGTCTGAAGTGTACACATTGCCATGAACTGCCCTCTCATGCTGGGTGGCGAGTAGCAACCTTTTTCCTGTGTCATTTGCGTCCATGTCTCCTGTAATCAACATTGTGTCAGGTTAAATCTCTCATAGCAGTACTGAGTGAGATGAGCCTAGACAAGAGAGTAATTACGGCTCTTTCCAGATTTCCAGACCTCAGCAGGAAACACCACCAGTGGGTGGCAGATATAAATGTGAAAACAAGTGGTGGATACAACTACCTGTGTGGGCAGGTGCAGCTAAGAGACATCTCTCTGTATTTTCTCCTCGCTGCACAAAGAGTTTTGTTTTCACCTTTAATCTATGAGGACAGACATCACATTCAGAGCATATCTCTACTGCGGTGCTAAAGCAGCTAGCATATCCTTCCTCGTCCCATACTTGCACATTCTATATAAAGTTATGCTCACATGGCACCGAAATAGACATTTTTATGTTCTACAAAAATACCACTGCAAAATGGCAAAAATGCCATAACTTGAAATAGATTATCTTCTAAGATTAACTCTGCCTGAAGAACAGATTTTCCCCACACATTCATTCTAAAATCTTTGAGTCCTAGAAAAACTGCCATTAATTCCCCATTCCTTTGATCTCTGCTGTACCCGTACCTTGACTGTCTTTTCTAGGAAAGGTGCAGACCACACGGATTCAAAGCAAACTGTCTCCTAGCTATGTGAACTTGGGCTATTCACGTATAGTCTCTAAATTATGATTTCTTATCTGTAAAGTGGGAAGGATAAGTTTTTTTTATTATTTTCTTGTTTACTTTGCTTCCTAGGTCTCCCCCTCTGGGATATAAATTTCATGACAATAACTTAAAAAAATACAACGGAATCTTGTACATATGATTATGTCATTTGGTCTTACATATGCACACACGCACACACACATCAGAGACTTTCACAAATCAATAATGGAATTAAAAAAAAAACACATTTCTATCTGATCTAATTCAGGTGCATTCCATGAGTTTTAGTGTGCTGTGTTTCTGTTTTAATTATTCTCACATTATTTGCTAATTTCCCTTGTGATTTTTTGAGGCATGTATTATTTAAGATATGCTGCTTCATTTTCACATAATTGTGTATTTCACAACTTTTTTTCTGTTATTGATTTCTGCTTTCATTTCTTTGCATGAAGGACATAATACATGAAACAAAAACTAATGGAACTGACTGGAGAAATAGAAAATTCTCCAACAGTAGAACTTCAAAACCTCATTTCCAATAAAGGATAGAACAACTAGACAGAAGATCATCAGGGAAATAGAAGATCAGAACATCATATACAAATTAGTCCTAACAGACATCTACAGAATATTCCATCCAACAACAGAATACACGTACTACTCAGAGTACATGGAACATTCTACAGAATAGACTGTAAGGAAGGCCATAAAACAAGTCAGAATAAGTTTTAAATGGTTGAAATCATATAAAAGAATCATAATTCTTAAGTGGCAGGGTCACTGAAAGGGTGAAGTGCTTCTGTTGTTACTTTAATATTAATTGAACATTTACTGTGTTGACACTGTGCTAGACACTGGGAATAAAGACTATTAAAGGATCTCTAAGCCACAGGGACCCAACATTCTAGTGGAAAGAGGAACAGAAAAACCAACAAACCACAATGAATCATGATAACTCTAAGAAAAATGTCACTGCTTTGGGAGCTTAGAGTAAGCACTGGCCAACAGCCAAGAAGGGCAGGCCATCGTGTCAGGGATGGGGTAGTATCAGACAGATTTGCAGAGAAAGCAAGACTTGTGAAGATTCTTGGAGATCTCAAGAAGTATGTATTTGCTAAAAGAAGAAAAAATAGAAAGGGGCACAGGGGTTGAAATCTCACAGAATATTCGGGAAAGGTGGTGAATGAACCTGCATAACACTTTGAAATAATCACAGAAGGTTTTTAGGGCACTCTCCAGACTCTAGCCTTGATTTATTCACTTAGATTTTCAAGGAAGGACAGAAAATAATAAGGCATTGGTAGCATATGTAGTAAATTTGTTGGAAAGGCAAAACAGGCTTACACATTTAAAGCTCAGGTGTAGACTAATGTTTTTGGGTCTACCAATCCCCAGAAATACTCAGCAGCTTGGATTCCAGTACATATATCAAGTATTCAGTTTGATTGAGCATGGTATAATTTTAAGTCATAGATAATTAAGCCATGTCCTCAGCCTATGGAATTGGGCAACAATGAGCATTTCAATGGTATTCTTTGCCATTTTCAGAGACCAAAGATATGCTGGTGATGATTACCTAGTGAGTTGTCACATTTCAAAACTACTCATGGAAGTGCTCCTAATTACCTGTCTTAGTGTGCAGCAAATAACAGCCTTACTAAATTAGTAATGCTCAGCATGATTTAACGACCAGCCTTGACATCTAATTCCCTTATAACAAGTGGATGGAACAGAAAAATGAGATTTTACATTTTAAAACCAATGCCAGTCCACAACCTAAGCACTTAGTTCACCAATGACATACTCCTGAGTGATAAAGTGATAAAGCTGACTCTTACGTGACAGTCTCTTCTGAAGTGTCTTTGGGAACAAGTGGCATGTCAATTTTCCCTATAATTCACGGTTGAAGCTTTAGTTGTGGGAAAGTTAGAGAAGGAGATTTACCCTTCATTCAATTAAGAATTGCAATTACTGTCTTTTTATTATCTGACAAATGAGCATCCCAAATGCTCAACCTTGAGATAGACAAAAAGTAAAACACAAAGTAAAAAATAAAGCCTTTTTTAGTAGGAAGCAAAAACTAGGAGGCCTTAGAAAAGATTTCTAGCTTAGGTTAGTTTTCCAGAGAAAATGGGAGATAGCAGAAAAGGATAGACTTTCTGGTCTACGTAGAGGTGGTGTCACTTTCAGTGTTTAGTCTGTGACCTCAGCCCCATAACTCGTGTTGCACATTTTAATTTCCTCATCTCTAAAATAGGGACAATATTATTCAACTAACCATTTTATTATCACAGGTAAATAATATTTAAAAGAGTTGTAAATTTTCAAGTGCATTAATATCAATATTCTAGTAATTAGGTAAAAAAAAGTCAGCAGTAGTAAGTAAAAGTATATTCATAGATTCAATGTGTCTTGAGTAGTGTTTGTGAGTAAAAGTAGTCTTGGTACCATAAGGTTGAGCTCTGCAAAATAGAATATAAAATACAACATATAGTATACAAGATATAGATAATGGATAATAGATAAGATATAAGATAGGTTATTCTAAAAGTATATATACTTTATATATGTCTCATTTCTTTTTCTCAATTTCCTCTCATAGTTTTATTTATACATATATGTATATTTAACTTGTATTTAAGTTAAATACGCTTTAATTTTATATTTAACACTATTTAATGAATAATTCACAATATTGAACACTAGTCCTGGTGTTCTTGTAAAAACAGTACACTGGTTCTTTTACTGCTTTTCACAGCTCACATACACACATATACATACAGACAGATACAAAATAATTATTTTCTCCAAACCTCATTTTGACATTTACAAAAGATGGGATTTTGGCTAAATGTTCTCTAAGACCTTTTGACATATTAGTTTTAATTTTAATTTTACCCATCATCCCTAAACCTACCTCTTTCCAAATACCTAAGTATGTATTTAAGTATCTATCAGGAAATGAGGGGAAAATAAGGAACGAAAGAAAGAAGGAAATCTAGAACAAATGGCTAGAGAAAGAGAACTAGGATTAAAGTTGTAAAAAAAAAAAAAAAAAAAAAAAAAAAACCATTGAAGCTGCAAAAGACAAATTGTTCTTGGTATCTCCTGCACCAAATATTCAAGTCAAGATTTCTTTATAATTAAATAAACTATACTTGCTTGTAGTTCAGATATTTCTAGGTCATTACTTAAAAATGAACTTGGTAACAAACTGATGGTTGCCAGAGGGGAGGTAGGTGGGGGGATGGGTAAAGTAGGAGATGAGGATTAAGACGTATACTTGTCATGATGAGCACCATGGAACTGTTGAATCACTATATTGTATACCTGAAACTGATATAACACACTATATGTTAACCAGAATTCAAGTAAAAACTTAAAATCAAAACAAAACAAAACAAAACCCAAAACGAAAAACAAACAAAAATGAACTCGATGCCTACAGTACATTGTTTTTAAAACTCAGAGTTTTGATAGGAATTTATACTGTTGAGGTAGAATATTTAAAATATTCATGTATTTGTTTCCATTTTCAACGTCTCCAATTATTTAAGTTCTGGAAACTTAATTATAGAAGTGGTCTCAAAAATAAGGTCTTACAATGAATAAAACTAAAAGTACAAAAATTTTAAAGTCCCTGGAAGATACCTTTTTGGCAGAATGGGTCACTATCTTTCTTATGATTCTTCTTTTGGTGCTAATTGTGATATTCCTCAGTGGGGCTATGTGGGAGACTCTCCTAAGGGAGATATAGCATCTCAAAGCACTGAGCTTCACCAATTCTAAAATTTCAATAGTGCCTCGCGTAACCTAGTGTTGTTATGATCAAGAAGATTAGAAATTAACATCATTCCACTGATGATTCTGAGCCCCAAAATTGTGTGACAAGGATGCCCAACCTGTCTCAGTATTTCTGCAACAGCATGTGTCATTTGGGCAGTCGATTTTGTGCTTGGGCAGATATTACCCCTTGTAGCCTCGGATTTAGTCTCTTTCTTTATTCTCTGAACAATACTAAACACACGTCTGTTGCCAAGTTTTACAAACCTAAAATCCCTTGTAACATGAGGGAAAGAAAAATACAAGTTTGCTTAATTTCTTCCGTATGCTTCTCCAAGGCAATACTACAGGGAATCAAAAAGAGATCTACAGCAGCAATCCCCAGGAGAACAGGGGCACCTCTGTGGGTGTTGGGATCCATAATGGTTTGGGGGGGGGGAGTTAATAGTATTATTTATATATGTGTTGAATCTCAAGGTTTTATTTTCTCTTTTGAAATACATTTCACAATGTATTTCTAAGTAAAAATACTTAGGATTTTTGATTAAATACACAAATAAGCCAAGTCATATGAAAAGTTGTTTGATATCACTAATTATCAGGGAAATGAAAATCAAAAACAATGAAATATCACCTTGCACCTGCTAGAATGGCTATTATAAAAAAGACAAAAGACAGATATTGGTGAAGGTATAAAGAAAGGAGAAATCTTTTTTATTATTTAAAAAAAATTTACATTTATTTATTTTTGAGAGACAGAGAGAGAGAAAGACAGAGCACAAGTGAGGGAGGGTCAGAGAGAGAAGGAGACACGGAATCTGAACCAGGCTGCAGGCTCTAAGCTGACAGCACAGAGCCCAAAGTGGGGCTCGAACTCACAAACCATGAGATCATGACCTGAGCGGAAGTCGGACGCTTAACTCACAAACCGTGAGATCATAACCTGAGCCAAAGTCGGACGCTTGAACAACTGAGCCACCCAGGTGCCCCAAGAAAGAAGAAATCTTATACACTGTTAGTAGGAATGTAAATTGGTGCAGCCACTGTGGAAAATAGAATGAAGTTTTCTCAAAAAATTAAAATAGAACTACCATATGATACAGCAATCCCACCACTATACAGCATGGTGACTACAGTTAATAACTGTATTGTGTACTTAAAATATGCTAATAGAGTAGATCTTAAGCATTCCACCCCGGCACACAGACACAAAAGGTGACTATGTGAGGTGATAAATATAACCTGATTGTTGTAAACATTTGACAATGTACACATCTATCAAATCATCACATTGTACACTTTAAAAACGTGTATTTGTCAATTATCCATCAATTAATCTGGGGAAAAAGAAAGTATTTGTAATATACATGACAAAATGTTAAAATTTGTTTTGTAATGAGCACTTCCAAATCAATGAGAAATTTGTTATATAAATGAGTCATATAAACAGCTCGATAGAAAATTAGCAAAAGGAATACACAATTTCTAGCAGAGAGAAATGCAATTGATCATTTTATTTACTAAAATTTGATTATCCTCATTAATTAAGTAGTGCAAATTTATTTTTATTTTTATTTTTTGAGAGACAGTGCATACACGTGAGCAGAGCTGAGCAGAGAGAGAGAGAGAAAAAGAAAGAGAGAAAGAATCCCAAACAGGCTCCATGCCCAGTGCAAAGCCCAACACAGGGCTTAATCCCATGACTATGGGATCATGATCATTGCTGAAATCAAGAGTCAGACGTCCAACTGACTGAGCCACCCAGGCACTACAAGTATTGCAAGTTTGAACAGAGATATGATAGTCTCTCTAGGAAGTGTTGAGAAATTATCACCTTCACAATTTGCTGGCCGCAGTGTAAATCTGCCTATTTTTTACACTTGCCGTCTTACTCTAATACATAAATGGGTATGTCCATTAGTCTACTTATAGAGATTTATCCTACAGAAATAATCACACAAGCTTGCTAAAGATGTCCATAAAATTAGAATAATGGCAAACATTTTATTTCATGATATGTAAGTCATCTAACTTAATCATCATTAAACACTACAAATTATTTTTATCTATTATTATCCCACTTTTATACCTGAGGAATCTCAGGATGACAGAAGTTAAATAACTTGATCAGTGTCAAAATAACTGAGGTTGAAATGAGTCTGCCTATCTCCTGAGCAGCTCTTTTCAAGGAGGTAATTTTAGTGAAAATAGTAGACTGACTCAGCCTCCATTCACGCTTTTCTGGACCTTCCTTTACTGTGAAATCAGGAAGGCTTAAACACACATCATCACAAGGACTGAATGAAGCTAGGCATCCTGATGTACCAGGGTCAAGCGTCCATTTATGCAGGCATACTCCTTTGAGATTCAGAATACAGGATTCATGTGGAGACCAGGGAACAGTTCCTTCCATTTTCTGTTGGCAGCTTGGGAGTGCTGGGTTCTTTTTGTGACAGCGGCTTAGGGACCAATCAGTAATTTCATAGGAATCGAGTTCTATGACATCCACTTGGCTAGTGCAAATCATAACAGTGTGGCAAAACTCTGGGTCTATGTACTCTCTGCCTGAGCTTCTTGATACTTGAATCACAGCTCAGGAGAATTTTCCTGGGACCAACAGATAAGATGGCAGCAGTGCCTTCCTGATTCTGGAGATAAGAGCTTCAGCGTTCTGTTCCTTGAGTCAAGAGTTTCATGATGTTTGGAATACATGTCCGAAGTTCCATGAATTCAAAGGACTGCTTCCTGACGTCCAGCCTTCTAGGTTATGGGAAAGATAGCCATTCTCCGGGTGGCCTTGTTCCATGGTATAATTCTAGAAACTATCCCTTTAAGCCTAGTCTAGAACTCACTCTTCTAGCCATGCTAATGACTTTGATAAAAGCTCAGAGCTTTCTCATTTCTGCAATTAAATACTTGACTGTATGGCTATCCTTGGAAATGTTCTGAGTTTGATTATAATATTTAATAGTTGAAAACAATTTAAATTAATATGATGGGGAATTGGATAATATAGGTATATGAAACATCTATACAAGGATACAGAAACCAGCAATTAAAACACACATTATTAATGTGAAAATATTATTAAACATAGTACTGAGTGAAAAAGCAGGCTATAAAATAGGATGCTATGTGTATATGTGTGTGTTTAGAAAAGGCAAGCTATATAATAAAATTTAAATAATCATCTTTTGTATTATTACTTTTGGTAAATCTCACTTTCTTCTTTAAGAGCTTTTTTATATTGTGTGAAATTTTAATGAGTACCATTTCTCTAATAACAATAACAAAAATAAAAGCTATTTTCATTTTGGGCAAAAAAAAAGAGAACATCATTATCTTATCTTGGGTATGTGGAATAGCATATTCTCACTACTCTTCTTTGATTATTTCTATCCTTTTTTCCATATAATTTTATATTAGCTTAATTGAACAAGCCACATTCAATTCTTTTGGAAGATTATAAGTTTTAAAGGCTAGGATTAAAAATGAATACTCATTATATACTAATGTTAAAAACTAGCTTTTAATGGTGTGATTTCTACTTGTCCCAATATATTCCTCCACAAGGCAATCTTGCCAAGTCATTCCACATACATTGACTGTAGTATGCCTTTTGACTTAATTGCACGATTATATGTTCTTGGTATCAGATTCGGTTAGGAGAAGTTGAGGAACCTTCAAAACCCACTCCTTCAATCCTCTCCATGTCTCTAATAATGTTTTTCCCCTCCTCTCTTTACTTACGTGGTAAGCCGTGTAAAATAAACCTTAAAGACCTAAGCCCTGCTGGATGGACAGAGAAAAGGGGAGGTTGCCTGTGTCCTGACCCTTGAACTTTTCAAGGTTTGGGTTACGCGATTTGCTGAATGTGAGAAGCCTTGCTTTGCACAGAGGTATATCTTGTTTCTGGATACTACAGTTGCTAAGAGGATAGAAAGTTGATGGTGCTCATCTTTTGCAAATACCCCATTCTGTGTTTGCTGCCAAGACCATCAAAATCCAGATGTTTTTCCATAGGCTACTGGTAGGAACCAATGGGAAACTAGACAGACTCAATTTTCACTTCTCCCATGCATACACACTCGCGCTCACACACACACACACACACACACACACACACACACACACAGTCTATACTGTTATGGGTATTTCAGAAACAAACAAACAAAAAACAAAATAAAGATAATTTTAAACCACATCTCATTAGTCCTCAGTTGTTTTTTTGTTTGTTTGTTTTGTTTGGGTTGGTTTTGGTTGGGTTTTTGTCTAATCTGGTTTACCTAGATTGTATTCATTACTCCCAAGTTTCTCCCTACCTTTTGACTATTATAAAAACTCCAAGTTAATGTTTTTAGTCCAGTCACTAGAACTGCAAAAAAAATCTGCTCCATGATATTATCATAAATGTGTATAACTGCTTAAGGTATTTCTTCTCCCAGAGACATTTTTCTCAGGTTTTGAGCTCCTAAGTCTATCTCAGACACTCGTACTCCAAACACTTGAAGCTTTTAAAAATATAATACTTACAATCTTGTACTTTATTTTCTGTAAATTTATTCATACGCACCCCTGGCCTATAGATTTCTTGAGTTCAAGGAACACCTTTTATGAGTCTTTACAGTACTCACTTTTTCACCGAGTGCCTGGCCAATAGTTCCTGAAGCTGCATCTGTATTTTGAAAGCTTATTTAAACTCCAAAGAATGAATATGTAAGAGGGAGCATCAGCTGTGTCTGGACAGTGGCTAATGGGGAAATATTAGAGAAATGGTGGTCAGTATAGAGAGTATTTGGATCACAAGCCTTCTCATACCTCTTGAATGACATTACTGTGTAAAAATGAGTAAAAGACCAGCTATACTTAGAGCTAAATGGGATCTTTCAGTGCATGTAATTTGTATGTCCTTCAGGAAGATCACACAAATAATCAAGAGAATGATGAACACTGGGAGGATGTCCAGAAGTAGATAAAATTGAAGGACCTCCAATTTTTTCCTTTCTTCCATTTTTCTTATTCCTCTATACCTTGGATATATCCTTTCATATTATCTCAAGCCATCTGAGTTTTCTCAAGGACTTTTATTCACACCACTTAGGTTTTAGTGTGGTTGATGCAACGTCCTCTCATCCAATATCTATTTTTCTTTCTTTTTAATTAATACAAGGCCAATATTGCCAAGAAATATATATATCTAAAATATATACATATAAGCACATATACACATGTATATACATGCTTACATATGTGTATATACATATGTATCTATGCATGTATATGTATATTTCACCTGAAAAAAAGGTGGGGGGGGCGGAGTCTGGTGAGCATAAGGAAAGACACTTGAATAGAGCTTACTGAAGTACACATTTTTTTTGGCCTTTTCTCCCTCTCTTCTTATTTTTGACCTCAAATATAGTCTAGATAGCTACAGCCCTGCTTTATTTTGTACCGTAGGATGACCTTCAACACGAAAAGTAAACACAAAAAGCAGTAGAACAGAAAGAGAAGGAAATTCTGTCTTTGCTGAGCCATCATGGAAGTACTGACTTATTTGGAAGTAATTAAGAACAAACAATAAAACCTACAATTTGTTTATGCCCACATTTTGCTGTTGTTGCTACTTTTGTTCAGTCTTGTGGTCCCGTCCCAGTTACAATGAAAAACAGATCTTAACTGACAGTTTCAGTTTCTCCTTGTCTATCCTTATTGGAAGCAGAACATAACTGGTTCCCATCATCTGGATTTTATAGTCAATATATATTTGAATTCTATTAAACTTTTCTCCTATTTTTCTCATTTTATTCTTATACTTCATTTGCTTGATTTTTTTCCTTCCATTACCCAACTTTGTGATTCTTTCTGAATCATCTCTGAGTTTTCCAAACTCCTCCCATAAAACCGTAATTTTAACAGTAATATGGTAAATTAGTGTGCTTATTCCCCAGTACTATTCACTTAAAATTTGTCTATCAGTGAAATGATAATCTGTGTTATAGAAAAAGAATCATTTCTCTAACTTGCACTTTTTTTCTTCCACATAAAATAGACTTTTTATTCCCTTGGAGATGTTCCTGCAAAGGTCCCAGGATGTAGTACAAATAATAGTTAAGACAACAGTGAAAACCTCAACTCACCAATCCATTCATTGATGCATAGAATTGTAAAAGGTTTTAAAATACAGCCTTAACTCCTGGCTCTGTGCTAATACATAGGCAATGGCGAAGTTCACAGTTCCACATTCTGTCTCAACACTAAAACCTTTGTTTCCACTAGTCACTTCCTTGCTAGTATTCAACTCATCACTTTGAAAACCACTTTGATAAACAGATACCTTGAACACTGAGGGATCTATTTAAAAAAGGCTAAATTTCTGTTTTAGCTTGTTAAAATTACATTAAGAACAGTTACTGAAATGGAAAACATGGCAATTACTTACAGAGGAATTTTCTTAGGGAAAAAGAATAAAATTGTATTTTTCATTTAGATTACTCAGAGAAATACATGTTTATATGTGTTCCTCCTCTAGGAAAGGAAGAAAAGTAATATTATAGCTACCTGAGGATTCGTTGCTTCTTAATCCTTTATTAAGTGCCCATTATAAATCTTAGTAAGAGATTGTCTACATGCCAGACCCACTGATATGGTGGTAAAGTAGCTTTGAAGATATTAAGTTGAAAAAAGGACATCTCTAAGCTGTCAATATATAAACAAGAAATGTACGTTTTCCAGGGGTGCCTGGGTGGCTCGGTCAGTTAAGCGTCCGGCTTGGGCTCAGGTCATGATCTCGTGGTTCGTGGGTTTGAGCCCTGTGTGGGGCTCTGTGCTGACAGCTCAGGGCCTAGAGCCTGCTTTGGAGTCTGTGTCTCCTCTCTCTGCTCCTACTCTGTTCACCTTCTTGCTCTCTCTCTCTCTCTCTCTCTCAAAAGTAAATGACCAAACATCAAAAAAAAAAAGAGAAATGCATGTTTTCTGTATATTCACAACAGAAGATCATGTGCCCACAGATTTTAAGGGTTCAAAGACATGTGGCTATTTTTTTCTATTTAAACCTACATTGTTTCAATTTATCCTGATCTAATGTGTTTTGTTTTGTTTTGAGTTTTTCAGTCACTGGGTTATGTTTACCAACTTGAAATAAAAAGAATCTAACTTCTTCCATGTATGACATGTTAGCAAAGGTGCCTAGTTGGTCCAAAGAGAAATCATGCTTTTATCCAAAGTCTTCTAGCAGTGTGGCACAAGCACCACAGTTAGGATATACAGGCTGAAATTCCTATCCCTTCAGCTTTACTTAGACCTGAATGCCATTTTTCTCTTTCCCAATGTCTAAATGAGTCATGGACACCAAGGATCCTTTAGCAGTGGCCACGGATGGGAAAGCTTGAGCCTGTTACTTGCCTGCCATCATAATGTTACCTTTATTGTTTATTCAGTGGAGTTAGATACAGTATTATAAAATTCTATCTATAGAAACTACTTATCCAGGAAAAGGAAAAACAATTCTGCCATCTAGCAGTAGCTGCTATTGCCAGTACTGGACATTGTCTCTAAAAGCAGTCATCCCTTTCTTCATTCTTTCAGTGTCTTTGAACACCTTTTATTTACCAAGCACCATAGTCAATCAAAGCTCTGACAATACAAACACGGAAAATTGTCCTCTAAGGTTAACATCTTAGGAAGCTCCTTCCAGCTTAAAAATTCTATTATAATTTACTTGAGGTATTAAGTCATGGTGCCTTTCTTAGAAGAAACTTGTTTCTTTCTAAAAAAGTTTTTAAAAAAGGCAAAAGCTTGAAAGTTTCCAATACACAGAAAAGCTGCAAGAAATGTAAAAAAAGAAAACAACCATGTGCTCTTTATTCAGATATACCAATTATTGACATTTTGTCCTAATTTTCTTTTTTTTCCCTATATTTTCACATTATGCCTATTTTCCTAAAGCTTTTGAGGTTGAGAGGTATACACCATGTGCCTTTACCTCCAAATGCTTCAGCGTATATTTCCTTAGAATAGCATGTCCTATTATATAAATGTAACACAATTACCTTAATCAGATTTAAATGTGACATAATCATCTCTCATCCGTATTCCAATTTTTAAAAAATTTACCCACCATTGTCATTTATAGTACTTTTTCTTCGTCCAATACAAAATTCAGTCTAAGATCCCATATTTAATTTGTTGTCATCTCTTCTTATCTCCTTTACTTTATCTCTACTCTACTCTACTATCTCCTTTATCTCTACTTTAATCCTTCAGCACATATTTTTCTTTTATGACAGTTCCAAATGCAGTATTTTTTGTTTTAATAAAATGTTCTGCATTTTTAATTTCTCTGGTATTTCTTCGTGGCTAAATTCAGGTTATGCAATCCCAAGTGGAATACTATATAGGTGATTATCTGTCCTTCTTGGGCCGTCACATTTGAAGGCACATAATGTCCATCTGCTTTTCTTGCCTCAACTTTTAATAAGCTTTTATTTTGGAATAAATTCTAGATTTACAAAAAGGGTTCAAAGAGTACACACCGTTCCCCCATGCTCTTCTCCCAGTACTGAGAAATGAACATTGGTACTTTTCTATTAAACAAACTAGACTTCATTCAGGTTGTACCAGGTTTTTCACAAGTATCTGTTCTGTTCTAGAAGAAAGTCCAGGATAACAAGTTGCATTTAGTTGGAAATTTCACCTTATTCTGTACTGATCTGCATCAGTTTCTTGGTCTTTCCTCATTTTTCATGACTTGGACAGTTTTAAGGAGTGCAAGTCAAATATGTTGTAGAACATGGGGTTTGCCTTTTTTTTTATGTTAAGTTAAATCATTCAGAGTGTCCAATTTTCTACTGTATTGTTCTATTTTTTTCCTTGCTCCTAAAAAGTCTGTGGGAAAACATCGCAAATATCCTTTCCTATTAAAAATCCTTGTCTCCTAAATTTAGCACCCATTGATGATTTTTAGCTAAACCAATCTTTAAATGATGGTTGGAAAATGAGACATCTGAATCTACTATCCTCTCCAAATTTACCAGTTGAATTTGGTGTTCTATTATAAGCAAGAGCCCTACCTCCTCCTCCCTTTCTGTCTTTCTTTACCTATTTATTACTGTTACACACTAATGAAGTTACATTTTGTGAATGAATTGTAATTCATTACAGCTCTTAGTTACTTTGGTGCTCAAAGAGTTCAAGATTTATGCAGCAGCAACCTTTTCATACTGGTTCCAGGATCCTTATAACCTCCCCTGCTCTGTCAACCTTAGAAATATTTCTTTTCGGTCTGGATGAAACAAAAACAGTTCAAGCTCATCTTATCCCATTCCTATCTGAGCCTCCAAAATCAGTCATTATCCAAGGAAAAGTCCTTTCTTAAATGTTCCATGTCACCAGCAAAACAATGCTTCATAGTGGAAAATAAATTAGTGATGTCGAATACATTATTGATAGCAATCCTTCTGTCAAATTTAGCTTGGCCTACTAAATATTAACTAGGAGTTACATGTATATTTCAAATTCAGATACCAGTTACGACTTCCACTTATTGCCACTATATTAAACAACACTATATAAAATAACCATTTAGGACGTCAAGAATAGGTAATTATGCATACTCTGGCATCCTGTTCACACCAAACTCAGCTGAGCATACACATACCTCAGATCAACTGTGTTCTTCTTTTTACAACTATTTTCTTTCTTTTACAACTATTTTCGTATGCTCTCTGAGCCTCTACCCTATCTTTCTCTGTCTCACTCTAACCCTGCCCCACACATTTCCATTGTGTATGTCTAAACCATTCTTAATTTCTTCATAGAGTATTTTGCTCCCATCTACCTTAACAGAAAACATCTTTTCTTTCCTTCCAACGGCAGATACCTCTCCTCATGCTTCAACACCACAATCATTGACTTATATTGACACTAATTTTATTTTTCTTCTATCCCCAATTCTGTCACAATCGTATAGGGTTTTAGTGTCCATTCAAGTCATTCTAAGCTTTAAGTACAGCATTCCTTGTATTCTCAACTACAATTATCAACCCCCATTTCGATTTACCAATTTTCAAAACACAAGCTTATGACCTTCTCATATTTAAATTGATTCATTTGTGAAGAAAACTCTAGTACGTCGTTTTTTAATGGTTCATTATTTATGCTTCCAGAGGTCTCTCTCCTTTCCTCTCCCTTCTTCTTCCTATTTGTTTCTCTCACCCCCATTCTTTAAACTGTTCCTCATCGATTTCTACTCCCTTTTGGCTCTTCATCAGTACTACTTTTATTCACTTCTACATCTACCCAGCTTTGATTTTAATTTCTATCATTTCATTGCTTTCCTACCAGCACTATAGTCATTGAATGCCAATGCCTTTCCACCATACACGCACTGAAAATTTAAACGCTGAAATTTAAATTCTGAAAATTGAAACTCAACTGTCCCCATTACCCTTTCCAAAATAGGATGCATAAAATGGCAAATCTATGTAGATTGATGCCGCAAGTACAGTACTAATCTCAAATGGACTCAGTCCCACTTGGAAATCCTTTTACTTGCTAGCAATCAGCTCCCAGTCCTGTCAACAGCTATTCTAATTTTTTTCCTAAACTAATTTTGTCCACTTTTTTGTAGCATATAAATTGCCCTTGAAATTCAGCATGAAAGCAGACACTCTGAGGCATTAACATCATTAACTTCCCCCTCAACCTACAAATGTGCCTATGTGTTCACAAATTCTATTCCTTTGCCTCTGTATTAGAGAAAGTCTTCATTCTCTTATCCAAATCCTTCTCTTCTCCCTAGGATCTTGGCCACACCCAACACTGCTGCTTAATCTCTCTGCATTTTCTGTCTCTTTCTCTCAGTGGATTCTAAAGTTTCAGCCTCTGAAACTGCTAAAGGCTTTTTCATGCTACAAATATTTCCAATAAAATTCTGTTCTTTTAACAGTTGCATTCCCAGGGTTTTATACTTTCCTAACCCAGCTTTTATAGTGTGTGTGTGTGTGTGTGTGTGTGTGTGTGTGTGTGTGTGTGTGTATTTTTAATCTCCTTTTCCTGACCTTTAATTCACACACTTGACCCCTGCCTTCTGGATTCTTTACCCACATCAACACCACAACAACTCTTCGTGGGGTCACCACTGACCACCTGCTTGGAAAAGTGTTGATCCTTTTCCTTTTTAATCATTGACCTCTGGCTGACATTTATTGCTGTTGATGGCTCTCTGTCCTTCTGTTCCCTTGGTGTCTACTACCCTTCTTTTTTGTCGGTCTTCTCTGCCTTTCTGACCACTCTTTGTTCTTCCACTGAATTGTCTCCTTAAGTTCGTAGAATGTACTGCTCCCCATTGCTCAGTTATGAGCCTTTTTATTTCTCTTCTTAATCTATACTTTCTTATTTTATCCAGTTATGTATAGTTTTAATTACCACACTATATTCCTAACCACAGATTGCCTATTTTTAGCCTTAATCTCTCATCCAATATTCAGAAATTTGCACCTTCTGTCTAAAAAATATATCCATTTATATACCCTTATAGTACATTAATCCACTCTTTCAAATTATTTTTCTCCTTTCCCAGTTCCTCTATTTTTACTCTTTTGTATACCCTATTCTAGGTACTGGAATCTTCATAGTGGCAAAATGGAATCTTTCCTCCTCTTCTTGTTCCCCAAATTCAATACTGAACCTCTCACCAACTCCTGAAAGCTCTGCTTCTCTATATTTTTTAGCATAGGCTCCACTGCCTTAGTTCATAGTCACGCCTCTTATCAATCTTTCAATCTGTTTGTCCTCACCAAAATTTTAATAATGTTCCCACTCCTACTAAATACATCGATTAAGAAATAAATGGATGTAAAGAAATGGTCATACTATTCAATTAAGAATCCTTAGCCAGTGATTCATATATGTGATTCTGTTACTCTATTATCACACACCAATATACATTGATATACTCTGACCTGAAAAAGCAAGGTAGACCACTGAAACCAAGATAGACCTGACTGGGTATCATCACCTTGATTCAGGCTCTTTATTTATGTCACAGAAGCAGCAGAGTACCACATTCTTTTAGTGGATGTCCTATGTATGCAGAAGACCAGTTCAAGCCAGCCTAGTCCTTAGATGAGCACTAACCAACAAGCCAAGAGATCTCCAGCCAATTACCAACCATAAGAGACTTTGCTTTCCTAGAGTGAGAGAAAGGGAGAATTTGTAGTCCCCTGAACCTAATAGTTCCATGCCCAGCCTCTCTGCTAGACTGGGTTAAATGCTTAGTAGTAAAACTTTTCCATTTGGTGTTTCATCATTATCATGATACAGATTTTTTCCCCCTTTTTAACAACATTAAAAACTAAACTCTGTAGCAAGGCATTCCTGTCCTTTTTCTCTCTTCAGCTTTATGTCCTACAGTTACCTTTTACCACAACATTTCCAAACTTTTTCTCCTTTCAAAGAGTAGTACTAAATACTTCCACTAAATTACTTCCCACTGTGACCATGCACAGACCTTTTATTTCCTGGTTCCTACCCATTCTTCAAAACCTAATACAAGTATCTTTGCTTCTCTGAAGCCTCTTTCTGTTCCCAAGAAGTTCAAACCACTACATATTCTGTCCCACCCCTTTCTCTTACATAAACATTTGTTACTTAGCTCCTTGCTTTATAGTATCATTTACTCATGTATAAGCCTGCTGGTCTATGAGATTGTGAAATCTTTCAAAGCAGGGTACATTTCTTACATAATCGTGAATCCCCAGTCCTAGCACATGTTGCCTATTCAATAAATGTTTAACAATCTTAAATAATAGGATACAACCAGTGAAGACGTGTTAGGGAAGAACATTTTTTTTTAACAAGGAATTACCTCCTTTAAAAAAAAATTAATGTTTATTTATTTTTGAGAGAGAGAGAGAGAGAGAGTGAGCGAGCGAACGTGAATACAGGAGGGGCAGCGAGAGAGAGGGAGACACAGAATCTGAAGCAGGCTCCAGGCTCTGAGCTGTCAGCACAGAGCCTGACACGCGGCTCAAACTCAGGAACAGCGAGATCAGAAATTTGGTCATGACCTGATCAGATCATGACCTGAGCTGAAGTCGGACACTTAACTGACTGAGCCACCCAGGCACCCTAGGGAAGAACATTTTTTACTAGATTAAAACATATACAGGCTTGGAGAAAACATGGTGTTACTAACGTTAATATTTCCTCTTTAATTTTCTATCAGCATGTCCTAGCACATCTATTATTTAATCATAAACAGGTTTATCATTTTCATTAAATTTGATGTAATACAACCACAAAATTTGTACTTGAATGGAAATGGAGGATCTTTCTGAACATAAATCAACCTCATGATATTTTAGTGGTTACTCAACATCAGCCTAAGAGGAATTTCTTAGGCTGTCTCCCATTTTCTTCACTGTCTCTCTAGCTTCCTCTCTTCCTCATATATCCTTTTAATACCTCTTAGTCCTCCATTTTATTCCATGTTACTCTTCCTAATAGTAGCTTATTAGACGACTTCCTCAAAGACTGCATCTCGAAACTATCAGCTTTCTAACACTCAGATCAATCGAAATTATTCTTGTGTTTGCCTCAGTGGTTCCTCGTGACTGATCTGAAAATTCCAAATTCCTTCCTATCCATCTTCCCCTCCGTGTTTTCCTCCCTTTGTAAGTCCAGTTTCTTCAGCACTCTGACTCGTTTGTCATCTTTCAGACCATTTTGTTGTAGTTCCTCACTTCCATGCTTCTAGCACACAAACTATTGCCTCTGTCTGCAATGCCCTTTGTGTAATAAGTGGAGTTTGGTGTAGTGGGATGGAGGTTGAGAAACAACGGCTTTTGAGAAAGATTCCTGAGTTCAAACTCTGTCATTTAACAGATCAGCTGTGAGCTTCAGCAGATTTATTCATTTCTTTGAGTCTCAGTTTCTTTATCAAGAAAATTATGATTATATTGTATAAGTTAATGATAAATTATGTAAAGCATGTGCCATCTAGAAGACACTAATGACTGGTAGGTGCTAAATAGCATCACGCTGCTCATGGGTTCCTTATTTTCGTCCACATTGATCTTCCCTTCTAGTACCCACTGCCATTTTCCCACTTATCTTCAATTAATTACTGCAATTTCTTATTACATTTGTATTTGCTCTTTTGCATTGATGGAAGATACTTGCCTTATTCACTTTTTGCATTTCCTGACTTTATTAAGAAACTCAGTAAATATCTCAATGATATCTAATGAAATGAAGAAAATTTGTCTTATCAAAATATTCCATTCCAAATTACAGAAAACATGGTGAGATACAAAATAACAGAACACATACCATTTGGATATATACCAAAAATGTAAACATAATTCATCATTTTTAATTTATCAATATTTCATTGTTTAAATGGAGAGTACACATTTAAACTATCTGAGAAGCTGTTGGGATTATTGTGTTGGTGACAGCAGTTAAGTCTCATTCAGGTCAATGCACTCTCACATTCAAGAGAATGTACTTCTGAATTAGGTGAAATTGCTAATGGAAAAGACATTATTTCAAGACCATTTTCTCAGCACAAAGCTGAAATCAGATGCTCAGTTGGATCAATTATGTTCTAATTGCTCATTGCCCTTTGAATGCATGAACAATAATTTGTTTTCAATGAAAATCACACAGGGTTAGTTAAATGGAAAGAGGGCCCAATATACAGAGGCAAAAACACTATATGCTGTAATTTAATAATAAACATATTTATTTACCTATTTATAAAATTCAGTGTTTTCCATAGCTACCCAGATTTTCTGGAATAAAGAAAGGCATTGCTGACTCAAAAACTAAAAGAATAAGTTATAGAAAAAATATCTGTTAATATTTTCACAATATCTTTTGTGGTAGGGACAAAGGTATATTTGCCAAAAATTCTAGCGGTAGTCACATTTTTTGTTCCCATTTGTTCATTTCACTTCCACTTATCAATAAAATTCTATTTATGATAAAACTCCCCCTGCCTTCTAAAATGGGAATATTAATAACTTTGGTTACACCTATTTTTTTTAAATCAGGAAAAAATGAAAAACAAATGAAGATTTATATAATAGTTGATGAAAATGGTTAATTTTATCACCAAGGTATAATTTTTTCTAATGTTTACTTATTTTTGAGAGAGAGAGAGTATGAGCTGGGGAGGGGCAGAGAGAGAGGGAGACACAGAATCCGAAGCAGGCTTCAAGCTCTGAGCTGTCAGCACAGAGCCTGACGTGGGGCTGGAACTCATGAACCCTGAGATCATGACCTGAGCTGAAATTGGACGCTTAACCAACTGAGCTACCCGGGTACCCTAAGGGATAAACATTTTTAATGTACTCTTATACAAACCTGCTTTGTCACTGATACGTTATGAGCATCTTCACATGTCAGTATACCTTTCTAACCAAAATATATGTCCTATTTAATAAGATTCACTGGTTGTATGGTTTTGGGGTTTTTTGTTGTTGTTTGTTTGTTTGTTTTTGACCTACTACTACCTACCGATATGCATTCATTTAGGTTTAGGTTTATTTGGCCTTTTGCTCTTTTATTTTTATTCCAACACTGTACTAATATAAATAATCCTAAATAATCCTATTGCTACAATGAAATTCTTTATATATATATATTATAATATATATATATTTCTTTATATATATATATATAATATAATATATATATATATATATATATATATATACACATATATATATATATTTCTCTGCACACCTGTCTAATTGCCTCCACATAGCAAATTTGTAAAACTAGAGTTGTTTAAACAGATCACTCTACAGAACATTTGTATCTTCGGTATATGCTATACTGTATAAGACAATGGCTGTGTATCTACAACCTTTTTAACAAAGAATATTCTCAATCACTTAAATTGTAATCACTAATTTAAGAAGTGAAAAATGATATCATATTTTAATGCTAATTATATGACCATCTTTAATTGTTTGAAAATCTTCTTCATGCATCTATGAAATCTGATTATGGTATTTTACTCATTTTCTTGTTAAATTCTACATCTTTTTCTCTTTCATATTCTATCTTTTGTACTATCCAGGCCTAGAAAGATCTTTCTAAATCCATCAGTATGATTACAATTTCTTATTTTTTCCATAATTATTTGCATACCTGGGCTCTCTAATTCTTCATAATTCAAATGTATAATGCATCTACTTAGTTAGAAAAATAGGAATTTCATCTAGATTTTCAAATTTATTAAGTATATATGGAATTCGGGGGGACTGTTTATGTATTTTTGAATTATTTCTACAAATTTAGAACATTTTTTGAGGAACAAACTATTGATATTTGACCCAAGAGTTTGAATTGTTTTTACACTACAGCATAACCTAGCCTATACTGACAGGTACATATATGGGTAGCGGAGAAAAACTCCCAGAATAGATGGTATTGGCTTAAGAGACAGAAAGGAAGCAGTGAAAAACGTTATTAGAGACTGAAAGAATGATAATCCATGTTATCTATTTTTTAATGTTTATTTATTTTGAGAGAGAGAGAGAGGGAGAACTGGGCAGAGGCAGAGAAATAGGGAGAGAGGGAATCCTAAGCAGGCTCCATGCTGTCAGTGCAGAGCTGGAGGCAGGGCTCAGTCTCACAAACTGTGAGATCATGACCTGAGCTGAGATCCAGTCAGAAGCTTAACCAACTGAGCCACTCAGGAACCCCTCCATGTTATCTCATGGTAAAGTAGTAAAACTATGGTTTGGAATAACTTGAAAGGAAGTACTTACAAACATTAGGCCTAAGATAAGAGTATAGGAAAGGAAAAAGAATTTTAATAGCATGTGGTGATTGTTGCTGCTTGTAGTTGATAAGCTATTAAATGAGTAAGATGAACTTTAAAAAGCAAGGGTCACTTTGCAAAAAAAAAAAAAAAAAAAAAAGAACAGACAAGATTGACAAATAGCTTGACTTTGTAGAGTTTGAAGAGGTAACTAACTTCAGAATTCCAAATGACAAAAGCTGATAAAAACCCAAACCTTGTAGGGGTACCTGTGTGGCTCAGTCTGTGGGGCTTTCAACTCATGATTTCTGCTCAGGTCATGATCTCAGGGTTGTGAGATAGAGCCCCGCATTGTGCTCTGCTCTGGATATGGTACCTGCTTAAGATTCTCTCTCTCCCTCTCCTTCTGCCCCTCCTTCACTAGTGTACATGCACTCTCTTTCTCTTTATCTCTCTCAAAAACAAAACAAAACAAAACAAAAACAAAAACAAAAACAAAAACAAAAACAAAAACCAACCTGGTAGAAGGGATCCAATGTAGTATATGGGCTTTATACCCAATGTTATAACCTCTGAATGGATTAAAATCTTTCAACTAGACAAAATAGCTGGAGAAAAGAGTGACTAAATGTGGTTTTTCCACCAAAACCCAAATAACTGCATTGAAAACTAGAAAGAAATACAGGTTAAAAAAATCTATATTAAACACATGCACACGTGAAATGTGTGTCTATAAAAGAATTGTTGGTGTGTCTGTGGGTACATGGAGATTACAGAACTCCCTTGAGAGATTTATACTGCTAAAAATATTGCCAGGATGGATTAAAAGATAGTATAATTGTCTAAGAAGAATTATTTATTCATATCATTGAAAGAATGGCCCCAGCGTGGCTCCTGTTCATATCCCAGAATGAGCCACAAAGACCAATGTGGGAGGATACAAACATCTGAGCTTTATTCATGAGCTCCTTGCTTGCAGGGCTCGCCTACAATCTCAGCACACTGCTGAAGGAAAATCAGGGTCTGATAAGCAAAAAGATGAGGTGAGAGATGTGGAAAGCTAAGGACAGCTAACTACTATAGAGATCCAGAGCATGTAAGTAATTCAAAGCATTCTTTAAAGGTAGAGCAAAGTCATCAGGAACTCTGTCTAACCCAAGTACTTTTCTCTTGGGGCACACTGATTAAAATTCTTCTGCATTTCTTTTATGAGGTCTTTATTATGATTATTACCCTTGCTATAACCTTTAACTGTTTTTAATTGTCCTGTTTTGGCTTAAACTATAACCTTTAACTGTTTTTAATTGTCCTGTTTTGGCTTAAATTTACCTGTCCATCTTATCTCTCCATCTATCTATCTATGTATCTAGATATAGATATAGTTATAGATAAATATGTAGATATAGATATAGATTTTTTTAACCACAAACTTTAAAAAATGCTTTCTATGTAGTGTAATGGATTAGGCTTGTTGCTATGGTGATGACTGAATATAAATATCATTTGAAATAATATCTACGTAAATCACTGGTGGGCACTAATGGCACAAAAAAAACCCCAAAAAACAAAAAGAAAAAACAAACAAACAAACAAACAAAAACAAAGGCGTGATGAATAGCTTGCTGTAAGTTGGTAATGAAACTGAAGGACTCGGATTAGGTTAAGATAAAAAGTATTAACTGTTCTCACTAAAAAGAGATATCTTAGGCTGCTTTATAAGTAAATGTACTTTCCAGTCTGTGGTATCAAGGGAGTTACAGGAAATCAGGATCAGTGGACCAAAGAGAAGACCTTGCTTCTTTCACGCTAATTAAGAAAATGTTAAATAACATACATAATATCATCTTCCACATGATCAATTGTTCAATTTATCACTGTATTCCAGTAGAAAATGATAGCTAAAAACATCAAGATATTGGGAAAGAGAGAAAGAAGACAAAAAAAAAAAAAAAAAAAAAACAACCCCATGAGAACATTGAAATCATTCTCATATTTTAGGAAAGCTTGGGCTGCACATTAAAAATTCAAGGTCAGTTAAAAGACATGCTCTAATAAAGTCAAGGATAAAACTGGAATTAGAACAATTCTTAACTTTTAACAGTTAAAGATGAGTAAATGAGGAAAGAAACTAAACCTAACAGTTGGCATTTCCTTTAATATTTTGTTCTCTGGGCTTAAAATAGAGGTTTTTAACCAATCATTACTATTACACTTTATGTTTTGAAGAGAATTTCATCTTTCTTTTTCATAGTTTTCAAGAGCAAGTACAAATATATTCTATTATCCTTGGCTGCAAAAATCCAACGTGTGAAACTGACACACTATTACCACCTGGGGCAGTCTATTCTAATAATCAGGGAAGTACCTAGAAGATAATAAACAATGTAGTGAAAGCTCATACAGTGGACAGCAAATATCAGAGAAATTCATGATGCTACTGTTCACATTCACTTTTTACAAACATAGTCAATATTTGCCAATCAAGAGAACTAATCAAAAAGCACTTTGTATATAAGACGGTACCAGGTGCCACAGCAGGAAGTAGAAAATAAATAAGTAAAAGCCAGTGTGCCTTGCCCTTTATGAGTTTCTAATCTAGTAGACAAGATAAACTTCACGCGGGAAGGACTTGCAAGGTGCCTTCCCAGGCAGGGAAGAGAGACAGAAAAGATTGTTGTCCTACTCAAGTCAGGAACAACTAGCTGGAAAAGCTGTTTTTGTTTTTTTTTTTTTTTCCCAGTCTTTCTTTTGCATTGTGTTGTTTTGTTTTTAATGAGAACATAGGACATGTATCATCTCAGAAGAGGAAAGGGAGGTTTTCTTTGTGTAGTTGCTTTCACCATTAATCAGTGCTCCTCCCTCATTATCTATCAATCATCTATTTATTTAGTTTACTATTTCAGCTTCCCCAAACTCAATCTTGCAGCCTAGCTTTCCTGCCCCTGCACAATGCAAAGGAGATAAAAAGATCTTGTCTGTTTCAGTGGTGGAAAAGTTATTTCAAGCTAAAGTACAGTGGTTTGGGAACAAAGACACAGGGTCTTTACTGTGTAATCTTGAGAAAGTATTTCCTTCGTCATGGTTTGGTTTCCTCAATTTTACATTTAAACGTTGTAAAAGATTAACTTCAAAGTTATTTTTGTCCCATTTTAGTTCTTCAATGAATGTTTATTGATGACCAGCTAAGGGCTGTGGGCAGTGTTTCAGGTTCTGGGGATGCTAAATGAGCAAGAGTCTGAATGGCATGCTCACGTCATTCATAGTCTTGTGTGGGGGCACAAACAAAAAGAAATGTTTAGTGCTGTCATGAGACAAAACGCCATGGTGAGTGCTTCACCTAGGGTACTCAGAGAAAGCCTCTCTGAGGACATAACATTTGAGTTGAAGCCTGAATGGAAATAAAAGATTCAGCTGCACATTAGATTATTATTTGAGCAGTCTTCTGTCTCATCTGCAAGCACTCAAATTCATTTCCCAAACCCCTGACCCTTTCATCTAGACAAAGTCACTGAGCTTACCAGTGAGAAGTTTTTTTTTTCTTTGCAGTTATTCCATTATTATTCTTTGCACACAGGGTTATGATTGCAACTCATTGTCTATTGGACAGACTTCATAATGCAGAGGGAACAATAAAATTATGACTTTGTGACAGATCTACTTTACTGCCAAGGTATGTTGTAGCTCTCCATTAATTTCATTGTTTCTCTTCTGTCTGTCATTTTGTAGGAAGCAAACAAAACTGATGCTTTCAATGACAAGCAGACACAATGAGAAGACACCAATGTAAAAACAAAAGCAAAAGGCTTCTCAAAATTTCTTCAGATCCTGGCAGTTCAAACTGCAAAAATATTTAAGGACTTGCTTGCCACTCATTACCAAATGAAGGGTATAGGGATATTAATCATAATTTCTCTTGGTTTTTAGAAACTTCTAAAATCTGTCCCTCTGGTCATTTTTCTTGTAATATGCAACCTAAGAACAGGAGAGAATGTGCTCATAAACACACATCTCTGACTGAATAAATGAGAAAATTGTACATGAAGGAAATCATGTGTATCATTTTTTGGGTTTTTTTTTTTTTTGTCTGTGATAACTACATGGGACGTTTCAAGGTCATGGGATCAAATAATTACATTGTAGTGATTATTAAATAGCTCTAACAAGACAAAATTTTGGCTCCCATGCGGTATGGGTTATACCTTACAATGACCAACCTTATATGCTCTCAGGATGTCCTAACCCAGAAGGAAAACAGAAAAGCTCAAACTAAGTAAAATAATAATGATGATAATAATAATAATAATAATAATTAAAAGAAGTAAAACAGGAAAGGGAAAAGAAGTAACACACTGAAGATGAAAGAAAAAAAAACACATTTGAAAATTCTCTGAAGCATCTAAAAGAGAAATAAAATCCTGACAACGGAGAAAGAAAGGGAACACGCGATGGTTGAAGACTGTATAATCAAAATGGGAAGGAAGATTCATTAATGTACATATACAATGCTGAGTGAAACCTGTATTATTAAATATTTACTATGCGCCACATAATGTGCCGAGAACATCCAAATGCATACTTATTCAACTTACAACCCTTTGAACTATGAATTACAAGAGCATCTCAGAAAATTCAGGTGACTTTCTCAAGTACCCATAGGTGGCAAGGGATAAAAGCAAGATATGAGGGCATGCTCTGCGTCTCTAGAGTTCATGTTCTTCCTGCTAAACCCTGCTGTCTTACCAGTGAAAGATTCCATATGTCTGGGACAACTCAAGCCCATTTGATTTTGTTGCCATTTTTAGCCACAATTACTAAGCTCCAACAGTGGCCTCCAGGGACACAGTGATGAATTTGACTGCACTGTCATTAGCCCTCCTAGAGCTCATGTCTAGCACTTCCACTTAGAGGTCCACCTCCAAGATAACTTCAGAAGGGTGGTAGCAGGGTCATGGTGGGGGAGTAACTGATGCATTAAGCTAATGCAGCGTGTTATCTGAGCAGACTATTTAATGAGAAACAGACCAGAGTTTGGAGTTCTAATCTAATTGAGAAGATTATTTTCGGGGACTCACTTATGCTGAACATACAAGTGGAGTTGTGTGTGTGTCTGTCTGTGTGTGTATACATACACACACACACACACACACACACACACACATGTTTAAATTACAAAAATGAGTTTTAGCACTTTTACATCCTTTCTAGGATAAAAATAAGTCAATTGGAGAGAAATTTAAATAAAAATAAACCGATCTTACAATAGGGAAAGCAAATGGTGTTGACTGTTCCTTTAAATATGCAACAATCTGGAGATCTGATTAAATACAGAAGGAATACTCTAATACATTATTTAGATTAAAAATGTGTGAGAAAGAAAGAGAAAGAAACAAATTGTATTTGTGAACAGGGCTATAAAGAAGCACTGTATCTTCATTTAACTATTGCTTACTTAAAAAAGTACCTTTCTCTTTACAAATGCTTTCAATTCAACTCTCATTTTCTTAACTCCACATAAATCTATTTTCATTTACTCTTTTATTTACGACATATCCCATTTAAATACTTTCACATCGAAGAAGTAATTTCAGGAAGAAAATGTAACAGTAACTAAAGATGTCATGGGGCACCCGGGGAAGCTCAGTCGGTTAAGCATTTGACTCTTGATGTTCGGTTCAAGTCACGATCAAACCATTGTGGGTTGAAGCTCTGCTCTGGGTGCGGAACCTGCTCGGGATTCTGGCTCTCCTTCTCGCTCTCTGCCCCTCCCTTGCTTGCGTGAGCCCACGTGCGTGTGCTCGCTCTCTCTCAAAATAAATAAATAAAAAGTTCAAAAAACGTCTTACAGGTCAGAATGTGGAATTGCTGGTTTTACATGATACATGATAAATAATAATATGTAGAAAAAACTGTGTAAAGCACAAGACTTTGAGGCATGACAGGAATTAAAATAAACTATTCACGATATAATAGTAGTTCCCGGTAATTATACTATTAATAATTAGGCAAAATACTTGGCAGGAGCAATAAAATAGATTAAGTAAAATAAATGACATCATTCATTTTGGGTTACACAATCCTGCCGTGTAGTGGTACAGGCTTATGGTGTAATCAAATGCAGCAGTGAATTGATTCATCATTCAATCATTCAGTTTCCCAGGAAATCTCAACTTTGTTTTGTTTTCTAATAAAGGAATGTTAAATTTTACTTAAACAGTGCTCCAGGGGTGAATACGTTATGTTTTAGGTACTAGGGAATTAAGCTTTCCTATATATTATCATCCTATTTGAACAAATTGAGTTTCTTACCCATATATGAGCTCCACCACAAGGAGAAACTCGAATGGTGGCATTGAAGACTGTAACTGGCAAAATACTGAGTTTCATGGAGATCTTGGCCATGACTGATGCACCTACACTAAGGTCTGCACTGAACTTCTACACCAGTCAGATGAAGTTTCTACCACACAGAGCTACCAACAAACCATTAATTTTACAACAACCTGCGAATGGTGTCTAAAGAGTGTATTAAATAAAACAAATGATATTGAAAACAATAAGAGATCTCTGGAATACATCCCACTTTAAGTTTACAGCAATAGCTTGACTTATACTTAATTATTCTTCCAGAGCTGAGTCGTTAAACCTAGCTATATATAAAACTGATGGGCTGGTTACTGTTACAAATGTCCTCAGTTTCATGAAGAATAACAATTCAGTAAAAACTGTTAATTTTAATTTGCCATCTCTGTGTTGCTTGAGAGGGAGATAAAGTTATAAAACATTTTGTGGACTAGGACATTATACTTATTTGGGAGATATATATATGTGTATATATATACATATATATGTATATATATATATATGTGTGTGTGTATATGCATATATATATATATATATACACACACACATATATATAATGCATTTCCAAAATAGAACAGAAAAAATATATATGTATATATATATACACATATATATTATATATATTATATAATATATATAATATATATAAATAATTATATATAATTATTTATATATATAATTATAATATATTTCTATATATATTTATATATATTTATATATTTATTTTATAATATATATTTATATATTATATTTATATAATATATTATATATTATATATAATATTATAATATATAATATATAATATATTTAATAATAATATATAATATATATTTATTATATATTTATATATTCATATAAATATATTTATATATTTATATAAATATATTTATATATATATATTTTTTCTGTTCTATTTGGGAAATGCATTATCTTCAAACTCAGAGAGGAAGTAAGATACTTCAACCAATACTCTTCTCCCTTTGTTTCAGATCCTGAGGAGAAGCATGAGAAGTTTCTACAGACATTGGGTGTGAAAGATAATCTATCAACTCTTGCTCATAAATGCACTTAGAGATAAAGTATTGGAGAATTATTTGAATCTCCTAGCCTTGGAGAGAATGTACTGCAAATGATTATCAGAGATCCTCATACTTAACATATACTAGTTTACCTTTCTTTCTCTCAGCTAGACATGATACCCCTTGAGTACAGAATGTTTCTTTAATTTTTATGTCATCAGTATTTATTGCATTATTCTAAAACCTATTGCTAGAATATAAGCTCTGTGAGGGAAGGATTTTTTTTTCTGTTTTCTTTCTTTTTTCTCCTAATACCTAGACAAGAGATACAGATTAGGTATTTAACAAATATATTGTGATTCAAGGAATAATAAAAATTGTTACTATATATTGAATACTTAGCATGCCCTGAAAGTAGTCTAAATATTTTATATAATAGTGTTTTATGTGATCCTCACAGGTATCCAATGAAGTAGGTATGATTCCTTTTTTAAAAACAAAGTTTTTTAAGTTTATTTCTTTATTATTTTTCGAGAGATAGCAAGTGAGCACGAGTGAGAGAGGGTCAGGGAGAAAAGGAGAGAGAAAATCCCGAGCAGGCTCCCCATTATCAGTGCAGAGCCTGAGGCTGGGGTCAATCCCACGACCCATGAGATCATGACCTGAGCTGAAATCAAAAGTTGGACACTCAACCGACAGCCACCCAGGTGCCCCAAGGTAGGTATGATTCTTAATTACATATGAAAAGATGAATCCTGGGAGAAGACAAATAACTTGTCTAAAATCACATATTCAGAAATTCCAAAGCCAGATTTTAACCCTAGGTCTATTTGACTATGAACCCTGTGGTCTTAAGCAACATGATACTTCTCAAACACTCTATGTGCTTATTAAAATATATTCCTCCCAATATACACCAACACTCAGCACCGTGTATAACAGATGCACAACATTTGTTTATGAAACTGCATTTATTTTGTATAGTTGTGTTAAGTTGTGCATCAGGCATCTGAAATGAATGAAATAACAAAATACAGCTGGTTAAGGCAAATGGTAAACTACTAAGTTCCATGCACTAGAGACTTTTCAGAGAATATTACCCTTAATCCATAAGGAACTTGACAAGGAAAGTATTATCCAAAATTTCTAAGAGAAACTTTAGAAAAGTTAGCTATAAATAAGATCACTCAGCTGTTTGGTGTTCATCACTTATTCCTCTTCCCTTACAGCTGAATCTGTTCTCTGCTCTAGCCCATTCGTTCTCTGCTCTATCCCCCTACTTGCATAGGGAACAAAAACTCACCCACATTGCTGGCCACCAAGAAAAGCTTCACTGCAGTCTCCGTTATTTGCAAACTTTCTAAATTACGCCCGCTTCTGAAAGAGTTCTGACAGAAACTGGCTTATCCATGGCACACTCGAAGATTCCGAACTACTCCCAATTTGTGCCAAGGGGCTGGGGGTGAGGGATGGAGGGTGTGGAGTATTAACCATTTCCATCAACACTACAATGAGGAGACTGAGTGTTGGCTACCCAAAGTGACTTCATTTCCGCAGCCAGACTCTTTGGCAGCCATCTTCCAAACACACGATTTCATGTCACAGTAGTTTCTGAGTTCAAATGCATTTACTTCTGCCTTAGGCTTGCGTATGATCTTTCTGCCAGTTTGTTCGTCATTCACCTTGTTTGTCTTAGGGAGATGAGGGAGGATTATTCAAGAGGCTGGACTCAAGCTAAACTGGGCAAAATAGTTCCACTTGGGCACATTGTGAAGAAACGATTCATAAGTTATTGCCTTAATCAAAAAGATCATATCACATGAAAAAAAAAAACATATCACGTTTATATCCTAATTTAGTTGTCCTTATTGAAAAGCATTTGGGATTTTCACTGACTTAGGCAGCATATTTGTTAATTCACTGTCACAAATCTCTTCAACTAAAGTATATGTGGAAGGCGATGAGGGACAATAAATGCACATATAAACAAGGTGACATTAATCATTCTTATCCAGGAAAGCTTTTGAAAATCTTTCTTATCTGACTGGCCTTATTCTGAATTCCCCTTGGCTCAAAAGGGGAAAATAATGGGTCAGTGGACAAAACACATGCTTGAAACTGAACCCAAATGTCACTTTTTGTTTTGTTTTTAATTTTTTTTGTTTTAATTTTTTTGTTTGTTTCCTTTTGCTTGTTTTGCAGAGGTCACTTTGAAAAATTTATGCTTTCTGATTACTGACAGTGACATTCAAAGTATTATCATGTTCTCCCTGCCATAAAGGTTGTTTCATCAATGAATATATGCAGCTGCAAAATAAAGTACAAATTCTTAAAAAAGACAGACACACATGCACGCACACGTGCGCGCGCACACACACACACACACACACAAAACACAAACATCTCTTGGTGATCTGGCTCCTGCTTCATATTCTCTCAAGATAGTCACTAATTGCTTTAACCATTCCAAGGCAATCCCTTGAGAAAGGAGCAAGATTTGTACAGTCCTAAGCTTCTACATGCATCCTTCCCCTATCTGCTCCTTTCCCTGTCTGACTCCATTCCATGTGAAGATTCTACTGGAAGATAATCCCAGCCAGAAAATCTTCCGTAATGCCCCTAAGGCAGTTAAAGTACTGGGCACACCGCATTTATATTTCTATAGCACCCCAGTATGGCCCTATCTACTGATAATGTGTTTTTTTTTCCCTATTTGTATGTTTATCTTCCTTACCAGACTTGAAATATCTTGAAAATAAAAGCTATGTATTGTTTTGTGTGTGTGCATTCATAGTCAAAGGCACAGTCTGAGAGACTGCATGCCCCAAATTTTGTCTGAATGAATAAAAGATAAAATATGCTTTTGCGTTTATGTGGGAGAAACAGTTTGGGCAGGAAATATTTATGCCCACCAATATCCATTTCTCTTCTTTTTCCTGTAATAATGTCCCTCTATAATTAGGTGGGCCTGTTAAAACTAAGTTCAAGCAATAGGACTTCCAGGCTAACCTCTAAAACCTCTAGTATGATTCTTCCTCTCTACGCTCATCAGTTAGCTGGAGACAAATGATCCAGAGTTGGAAGATAGCAGACATACAAAAATGGAGGAATCCTGGTTCCCTGAGCAGGAGGGAATCCAGACCCTCAACTGACTTAGTGAAAAGAACCTGAGTTGCTCATTGACTCGGTGTCATAGAGCCCTGTGCTGATTGATTTCGGCCCTAATATGATAAAAATGAATGTCCATTGTGTTAAGGTGCTGAAACTGGAGGGCTGTTTGCTTCAGAAATTAGATCTATTAATTAAAAGACTTTCAGAACACTGCAACAAGATAAGCAAGTGAATTTTAAATTAGGGGAAAATAACATTTCTTGCACTGCAACTTTATCTACATTACTTTTCTTGATCATTTATTCTCGCTCTAAATTTTTAATCTCAGTCTCATTTGTCACACCAGTGACCTGTATGTGAAGAGCTTGACATATTGAATGGAACCAGGAAAGCTGTTCGGCAGCGTAGATCCAATATTCTAATAATATTTGACCTAACATCTACTTTCAAGAGGGCCAAGGAGATAAAAAGGTGGCTTGTAGATCAGTTTTTAATGACAGTGTCAGATTTTCCCACCTTAGGGTAGAGGACTCATAAGATCAAAGGAAGAAGACCAAGTACAATATTCTTGCTTCATACCTACAAAATATCCACTTGCAGTACTGCACAAGAATCACATTGTTTTTTAGTAAGTTATTATTCACCTAGGTTTCTGTTTACATGTTCTTTATGGGGCTTTCTTCTGGGGTGCAGGGAGTGGGGCTATAGACAAAATCTACTTTCTAAACTCTCAGCAAACTAATTGTGTTAGTTCCCTCCAGCACCTTTTTCTTTTCTTTTCTTTTCTTTTCTTTCCTTCCTTTTCTTTTTTTTTTTTTAGAGACAGAGACATAAAGAGTGAGAGTGAGACCATAAGCAGGGGAGAGGCTGAGGGAGAGGGAGACAGACAATCCCAAGCAGGCTCCATGCTCAGCCCAGAGCCTAATGCGGGGCTCAATCTCACCACCATAAGATCATGACCTGAGCCAAAGTCAAGAGCAGGATGCTTAACCGACTGAGCCACCCAGGTGTCCTCCTTTTATTTTTCTTTCTTAAAGGTGCTCATGTCCATCTAGGTTTTTGGGTGTTTTTAAAATCCCAATTTATTTCCTTTGTTTACAAAAAGGACCTGGTTGATTGTTAATAGCTTAACACCAACTATGTAGTTCCCACCCTCATACTGGAGGAATATGATACCCCCCTCTCTGGGTGGGGGAGCTCTCCCCTCCAACCCCTTCCCGCCCATCCACCTCATCTTTCCCACAATTGGTGAGAGTCACTTGGAGAGATGCTACTATTAGGACTGTATTGCTGAAACAAACAGCATAACAATAATAAGTGCTGAGAATTACTGTATTAGCAAATGACTTTTGAGTGTCATACCTGAGTGGGAATGGATTTCTGTGGGTCACCCAATCACCCCAGGGTACTATAAGTGCCATCACGGAGACTTGCTTACTCAACTGAAACCTAGCATGGTCCTATTTCAGACCAGAACACCACTCTTTTAAACATAGATTTTAAAAATTTACTTGGTGAAAGCAGTGTGTACACAAAGTAGGCAGGCAGTAAAATTAGTTTTAAAAGTCCCGGTAGATAATATTAGATAGAGATTAGATACATAGAGATTAGATTGATATAGATTAGATAGATAGATAGATGATAGCTAGCTAGCTAGATAGGAGAGAGATGATAGATAGATAGATAGATAGATAGATAGATAGGCAGATAGATAAAGGATGGGGGAGAATCTCTGTGTTTAAGTGAAACACACTGAGTTAGACAATTAGAAGTTGATTATTGTAAATTCTTAGGATTGACTCTACTATCACAATAGTCCCTAACTTGCTTCCTGCTTCTACCCTGAAAACCCCTATACTCAATTTCAACATAGCAGCCAGAGTGCTCTTGTTAAAATGTAAGTTATATCAGGTAATTCTCTGTGCAAAAGTCTTCAATGACTCCCTGTATTAGTTTCCTACTGCTACTGTAACGAATTATCACAACTGTAATGGATCAAAACAACACATATTTATTATCTCACAATCCTGAATGTCTGAAATGAGGCTTGCTGGGGATAAAATCAAAGTGTCAGCTCCACAGGAGAATGATTTTCCTTGCCTTTTCCAGTTTGTAGAGACCCCCTACATTCCTTGGCTTATGTTCCCTTCCACCCTCTTCAAAACACATACTCTAACACCTGCTTCCGTAGTCAAATCTTTTACGGCCTTTGACCCTCTTGCTCCTTGTTATAACCCCTGTGATTAGGCCCACACAAATAAGCTAGGATAATCTTCCCATTTCAATAGCTGTAATCACATCTGCTTATTTCCTTTTGTCATATAAGGTAATATATTCACAGGTTCCAGAAATTAGGCTGTGGACATCTCTGGGGTCCACTATTCTGTTTATTCTGTCCCTATCTCAGTCAGATTTTTAAAAAAATCAAATCAAATCCTTACTGTCTTTCAATGGGTTTAAGCCTACAATAGTTCTGTCCAATATATAACTTGAAATATGGCCTGGTTGACATTGCAAAATGAGAAAGGATAAAATATTCAAGAAATGGTGCTGGACAAAATATGTAATTAGCCCCTATCTCATGTCATACAAAAACATTAATTTCATATGGTTTAAAGATTCTTTTTGTAACCTCAGAAGAGGGAAGGTATTTTTTTAAGACACAATGAGTAATACCTACAATATGAAAGAAGGATAAATACAGCCATATTAAGAAGTTGTTTCTTTTTTAAATTTTTTTAATGTTTATTTTTGAGACAGAAACAGAGCGGGGGTGGGGATGGGGCAGAGAGAGAAGGAGACAGAATCTGAAGCAGGCTCCAGGCTCTGAGCTGTCAGCACAGAGACAGTGGGACTCAAACCCAGGAAGCACGAGATCATGACCTTAGCCAAAGTCAGATGTGCAACCAATCGAGCCACCAAATGCCTCAAGAAGTTGCTTCTTAAAAAGCACATAAAAGACAATGAAAACAAATGACAGGTTAGGAAAATATACTTGTAACATATATAACTGATAAAAAACTGACATCTAGAACAAATAGAATTATCCCTGTGACTCAGTAGGAAAAATGGGCAGAAGACATGAACAGGCATCTCAGAGAAAAAAGAAAAATAAAAAATATCCAATAGAAATGTGAAAAGATATGAGATTTAAGTAGTAATTAAGAACATTCAAGTTTAGGGGCACCTGGGTGGCTCAGTAGATGAAGCATCCAGCATCGGCTCAGGCCAAAATCTCACTGTTTGTGGGTTTGAGCCCCACACCTGCTTCGGGTTCTTTGCCTCCCTCTCTCTCTGCCCCTCCCCTCGTCACTCTCTGTCTCTTTCTCAAAAATAAACAAACAATCTTCTTAAAAGAGGACTCAAATTTAAATTTCATCTTCTCAAACCAAAAATTAAGAATTCTGATAGGCGCATCTGGGTGGCTCAGTCAGTGGAGTGTCTGACTCAGTTCATGATCCCAGGGTCATGATATCCCACCTATCATCAGGCTCTGTGCTAAGCATTAAGCCTGCCTCCCTCTGTCCCTTCCCTGTTCGCACCCACCTGTGCTCTCTCTCTCTTTCTCTAGAAGAAGAAGAAGAAGAAGAAGAAGAAGAAGAAGAAGAAGAAGAAGAAGAAGAATTCTGAGAATGTCAGGTGTCAAGGAAACATGGAACATTAGGAAACTTCACATCCTATTAGTGAAAGTGCAACCTGGTAGAATCTCTTTAAAAAAAAATTTAGCAGTGCTTTATAATGTTGATTGTACATGTGCTGAACAACCAGAAATCTTACTCTAGGATATAAAATAAAGAAATTATGTATCCAAACAGAAATACACACGAATATTTGTAGTAGCATTGACTGTAATAGTAAAAGGAAAAAAAAAACTGGCCCATAACCCAGATGTTGGATAGAAGGATAAATTAAATACGCAGCATTTACAGAATAAAATACTATTCAGTAATTGAATAAATGACAGTCACAGTCACCAATATGGATGAATGTGACAAACATAATTTCATCAAGAAAACAAAAACAAATAAAAAATTACACGATACTAATTTTATAATGCCCTAATTAGACAAAGTAGATTTGTATGACTATGTGTGTGTACTTATAAACACAAACATGTGTTTGATAAAACAAAAGAATTATAAATATAAAATGGCAAATAGTATTTACCTCTGGGAATAGACACAGAGGAGAAGTAAGGGAAGAGCACACTGGTAACTTAAACGGCAATGGGATATTTTAGATATTAAGTGGAGTGTTTGCTGAGCTGATGCTCAATATATACTTTGAATTGTACACATAGACTAGTGTGTAATAAACAAGTTAAATAGTTAAATGTATACAAGGCCGTCCGTATCCTGTGGTCATGAGAACAGGTCGAAGGGGACAAGATGATGGGGCAGCCTAGGGTGACAATGGTGAGCAATGGTGGTAAAGTTGAGAGGGCTAATTGGATCCGAGAAATATTTTGGAGATAACAGTCTTTAGGTGTGGAATGAATGCAGATGTTAAGGTCAAGAATATATTAATATGGTCTCCAGATTTTTTTTTCCTGAGCAGCTGTTTTAATTAATGAATCAATTTAACTGAGGTTCAGCATCAGCTAAAATATTTCCTTCAAAAACACATATTTTCTGTCCCTATCTAAAGGGGCTCTGCCCACCCCTACAGTCACTCCTAATTTACCTCATCCTGTTTTACTTTCTGTACAACACTTATCACTGTTTGAAATCATCTTATTTACTTAGTTGTAAACATGTTTATTGACTTTCACTTCCTTCCTGAATGTAAGTTTCCTGACCAGAGGGGCCTTGTTTGTCTTGTTAAACGCTCTATTACAAGCACCTGACAGAAGGAACGGTATACAGAAGGAGGGGCTCATACATACTTACATGAAATCAAGAAGAAAAACAAAATGACTAGCAAGGAAAAAAGACCTGCCTTTTGATAGGACAGGAAGAAGGAAAGAAGGAGGGAGAGAGAGAAGAAAGGAAGGATATAACTAATGGATTAGAGAAAATTCAAGAACTTTCCATTTAAGGGGCACCTGGGTAGCTCAGTCAGTTAAGCTTCCGACTTTGGCTCAGGTCGTGAACTTGCTGTTAGTGAGTCCCAGCATTGGGCTCTGTGCTGACAGCTCAGAGCTGGGCAAAGAGAACCTTCCATTTAATATAAGGGCATAAGAGGATATCATAGACACAGAGTAAATAGAATATTCCTTCTTCAAAGATTTAAACTATTCCATGGTGTGTAGGTTTATGCATGTACACATGTGTGCACGTGTGTAAGTATGAATGTGTGACTGAACGCAAAACATTTTTATAAGTTCTTTGTATTTGAATTGTCCCGCTCTGACCAATTTTTAAACTCACATGTATATGTAAAATATGAATACAGTCTAAGTCATTATTTGATTAGCCCTTTCACTCGTAGCCTGCAAACCGCAAACTGAATGATAGCTGAAGTCAATGATGTGCCAGTTGAGCAATCGCATTTTTCCCTCCAAATAATCCAGATAAAGCTTTTATGTATAGTTTGGAAGTCAGGGGATCTTAATTTTTTTCATTCTGAAAAAACCAATCTGAAGGTCCGTTTCTTCCTTATCAGCATGTTCTGTGAAATTCTAACTCTTATAAATCTCAGAAATTTCATAAACTGGCTAGCTCTAAAATTTTAGTCAGCTGTATCAACTACTCTCCATTAACCATATTGGTAACTATAGTCCTTAACTCCCTTTGAGGAGGCAATGACCATGATGTTACCAAGGTGGACCACAAACTTGCACTTAATGGGTAGCAAGTTCAAATCCCACCTCGCTACATAAGGCAATTTACTTCAGAAATAAAATAGGGCTTTGGCAAATGGTAAACATATACTATGTTCTCTTCCATAGGACTGTAAATTGTGCTTGGCTGGACTCCAAAATTCAAACTGAAAAGAAGGTGTTAGCCTACCAGTCCCCCGTGGTCTGTTGTACTCTCTGTACATTCTCTAGCCTATCAGTTACAGCTAAAGCATTTGGAGGAACTATTTAGTTTAATCCTTGGTCGTGCCTTATTGACTTCATGATAGGACTAGACAGAGAAGACTATTAAATAAGGAGTTAGTGGGATTCCAAACTCCACAGTTTGAATAAGGGGTTAGTGGGATTGGAAACTCATGACTCAACCATTTTCCTAACCAAGGCAGTGGCCAAATCGTCTCCCAAAGGCTCCACCTGCTTACACCATCGCATTGGGCATTAGGATTTCAGCATTCAGACCATGGCAAGAGCCATTTATCTTAAAGAACTTCCCTTGTAGCCTCAGATAGTTACATTGTTTAAGGGACATTTTCCAAAGAACCATGTCTCATACATTCAGATTCCATATTTGTTATCCATAAGCCAAGCCAGACAGGGCAGGCACATCCCATGAAAGCACACCCTAGATAGGACACTCTAGCTAGAACCTACCATTAAGTGTGTTTGCCAGCAGTCCTGTCATTAATCTGTTTACAAGGATATTTGAGTGAGTCACATTTCCTGCCAAAGAAGTCAGCAACATCATTCATCTTTTGAGAGCCAGTGCCCCAAAATATCATTTCTCTTTTACCCAAACAGCATACCAATAACCAAACCAATGATGCCTAAAATACTTAATTAGGTATTATCAGTGAGAGCTACTTTGAAACCACCTGCTGACTGACAGTTGCCCATCCTCATTACTCTTTGTGATCACCATACATCTAGTCTCTACAGAGAAATTTGGACTATTAGATTCAAAGTTAGTGTCTTCTGCAGAGAGCAAGCTGAGATCATTTCAGAGCACATGAATGATGAGTCATATGTGGGCAGCCAACAAAGGCAGGTGATAGTAAAGTCAAAGCAGACTCAGCTTCACCTGCACTTAAGGATACATCTCTAGTATGTCACCAGGGATTTATAGGAGCTCCAAGAGCAGTAGCCCCATTTTGACAGCCTTTCATGTCTTTAGGGAATAGCTGCAGTTTGTGGGCATAAATGTAACAGAAGGTCAGGTTAGGGATATAACTCCAGAAAAAATAAGTAGCATTCCGTACCCAGCCCAGCTAAACCATCTGAAGAATTCTTACTTTAGACCCAATGATTTGAAATGTGTAGACTGACTATTTAACTGTATCTTACTTAATTATTTCATCATACCTTATTACTCAGTAAAATCTATGGTATATAGAGACAGTCAGCCATAGAGTGATTTAGACGTATACTGTACAATGAAATCAGAGTTTTTTATTCTAGGTGTGAAATTTTAGACAAATGTTTTCATGTCAACATCGCATTATTCTCTTTCATCACATTATAAGTAGCTTTGAAGTTTATTTTTGGTATCTTGTCATGTCACAAGCTTACTATTGACAAAGAAAGGAGAATATTGTAACTGGATGATGACATTTGTATGCTTTATAGAGATATAATAAAGTAAATAAAAATGAGACTAGTCTCTGGGATTATAGCTTACTTTTCGCTTTAAGTCCCACTTACTTTCCACTTATCTTACTGATTCCCTGGAGGATTAAATGACCTCTGACAAGTGAATGCCTAAATCAATTGGAATTATTACTGGTTGCTCTAGAACATTTAACTTTTCGGGGCGCCTGGGTGGCTCAGTCGGTTAAGCGTGGGACTTCGGCTCAGGTCATGATCTCGGGGTCCATGGGTTCAAGCCCCACGTCGGGCTCTGTGCTGACAGCTCAGAGCCTGGAGCCTGTTTCAGATTCTGTGTCTCCCTCTTTCTCTGACCCTCCCCTGTTCATGCTTTCTCTCTGTCTCAAAAATAAATAATTGTTAAAAAAAAATTTTAAATAAAAAAAGAACATTTAACTTTTCTTATAAAGGTGCACTTATTTTAGATTTAAGTTATTTTCTTAAGAATGTAAGCTCTATGAAGACTAAGTCTACATGACTCACCTCTTCACCATTAGAAGTGCCTGGCACATGATAAGTGTTTAAAAAAAAAAACCTGTATGAATGAATAACGTGATAGAATGACATGCACATTCTCATAAGACATTGGGAATGCTCATGAGAAATATGCTTAATTTTTAAAAATTATGCCAAGATATATTGGATAATCAGAGTTATGTAGAAAATTGTATAGTGTTGATTCAATGATAGTATTTATTGCTCCTTATGTAAATTACATAGCAGGCAGACACAGTGTCCCAGGATGATATATTGATTTTTTTTAATGTTTGATCTATTAGTGTTAGAGTTGAGCTGCCTCATGAAAATACATTTGACCTTACACACTAACCCACCATTCCAATCTGATTTAAAGACCTAAAACCAGAGAGAAACAAATAGCTTTCTCTTTAAGTTCAGTTGAAAAGAGCTTATGGGTCCTGATTAAGATAGTGTTATTCAAAGCATTCACAGAGATGTGACATAGAACAGACCTGAGAGACCATCTTACCCAATGCCTTTGTTTTTCAGGTGAAATAGATGACCAAAGACAACTGATTGTTTTTGAAAATATAAGAATCTGTAACAAAGGATTGGGAGAAAAATATATTAACCTAAAAAATTATACAAATCTAAGAACACAGGAATTTTTTTTACATCAAAATTTCTATTAATTTTAATTCTAAACAATCTTGAAAACTGTAATCTTTACATGAAATTCTGTCTCAGGGATGACTTATAAAATTCAGTGCCATTTCAAGTTATTTTGGATTAATAATGCTAAGTAAAATAAGTATCATTTGGGGATATTAATACATCAAATGCATCCAAGAAGATTTCTACTACTACTTAGAACAAGATGGCTTATTTACTTACTAATTTACTTATTTTTATGTTATTTATTTACTTAGATGTTTCTCCATGAATAGTCTCTAGGAGGGAATTTAAAAATAAATCTTCTTTCAGTGAAGGTAGCCATCAACAAAACTAAAAGACAACCTACAGAATGAGAGGAGCTATTTGCCAATGACATATCTGATAAAGGGTTAGCATCCAAAATCTATGAAGAACTTATCAAATTCAACACCTAAAAAAAAGAAATAATCCATTTAAGAAATGGGCAGAAGACACGAACAGACATTTTCCCAAAGACAACATCCAGATGTCTAACAGACACATGAAAAGATGCTCAATATTGCTCATTATCAGGGAAATACAAATCAAAACCATGGTAAGATATCACCTCACATCTGACAGAATGGCTAAAATAGCACAGGAAACAATAGATGTTGGCAAAGATGCAGAGATAGGAGAACACTTTTGCACTGTTGGTGGGAATGCAAACTAGTGCAGCCATTCTGGAAAACAGTATGGCAGTTCCTCAAAAAGTTAAAAATAGAGCTACCCTATGACCCAGCAATTGCACCACTAGGTATTTACCCAAAGGACACAAAAATACTGATCCGATGGGGCACATGCACCCCAATGTTTATAGCAGCAGTATCAACAATAGCCACATTATGGAAATATCTCAAATGTCCATTGACTGATCAGTGGATAAAGAAGATGTGATATATATACACAATAGAATATTACTCAGCTATCAAAAAGAATGAAATCTTGCCACTTGCAATGACCTGGATGGGGCTAGAGTGCATTATGCTAAGCAAAATAAGCCAGAGAAAGACAAATACCAAATGATTTTACTCACATGTAGAATTTAAGAAATAAAACAGATGAACACAGGGGAAGGGAAAAAAAGAGAGAGAGGGAAGAAAACCCTAAGAGACTCTTATAGTGAACAAACTGAATGTTGATGGAGGGAGGTGGGAGGGAGGGAAGGGCTAAATAGGTGATGAGTATTAAGGAGGGCACTTGTGATGAGCACTGGGTGGTGATATATATAAGTGATGAATCACTAAATTCTACACCTGAAACCCATTTTACCAACTAGAATTTAAATTAAAAAAAAATTGAAATAAAAATATGAATCTTTGGTCCAACAAGTTGTATCAGTTATGAATTTTGATTCCTTATACTTTGTCTTATCTCCACACTACCACTTAAATCCAGATTGCCATCATCTTTTAATGCCATATTTTTACTCTTCTAACTGGTTTTCCATTACCATTATTCTACCCTATTTTTTTCCCCAAATAGTAACAAAGATGATTTAGTTAAAACATACATTAGATTGTGTTACACTCTACTTAAAATTCCACAATGGTTTTTCTTGAAACCCTGACTTTTTTTTCTTTTTTATAATGCAAGTGCCTGACTTAAGTTTTGATTGCCAACATATCCACTTCAAAGGCAGCTATCTCAAATAAACACATTGCCAGCCTTCTAGATGAAAAGCCAGGCCACCTCTCCCTGCTGAGATCCCTTTTTTTTTTTTTTTTAGCTATCTTGGATGATTTGTATAACTGACCATTTGGGCCATGTGTCTTTTCTTGTCCCATGTCTTAAATCCCTGCTCTTATGTTTTAATTCACCAATAAGGATTGAACCCACTTAACTCTAGCCTCCCACCCTCAACCCCAATAAAAGCAGAGATCCTGGCCTATGTACACACATGAGTTTTCTCTCTAGATGTGACCTTGCTGTGTGACCCCAGGTGTGCTGTCCAGGTCTTGTAAGCAATAAACACTTTTTCCCCCCAGAATTTCATTATACTTGCTGCTGAAGGGCATCTTGCAATTATAATAAGAAGCACAAGGTTGGGTGCAGTTATAATATTGGTTTGAAAAGGGGAGATGTGTATGGGAAGCTCACTGGGGCTAGTAATGTCTTGATTTAAAATGAGAAATGGAATTACCAAGGATCTTAGGCACTGGCGTAAAAGGCAATCTCTAGGAAACAATTGAGAAATTCAATACTTAATTAGAAACAGGCTTTATAATAGATACCGAGTATAAGCAGTAAAAAAAAATGTCATAACTCCTACTTTCATGTATCATATAATCTAGGGGAATAAACTAATACATATCTATCAGACTTTAGTTTCCCCTTCTTTAAAAATAGTACCTACCTCATGGGTTATTCTAAGTTATTCGCTTAAAATAATGCTTGGAACATACTAAGTATTCAAAGTCTCTTGGCTATTATTATGTGTAGTGAAAACAGTATTACAATTGTGATGAAGATGGTGACAAAAACTGAAGCAAAGAAATAATGGGGGAAATGGCAGGGATGGAGGAGAGATGCATGTGTATTGAGGTGTGGCTGTCTGACATAACTTCCCTGAAGAAGTGACATTCAAACTGGGATCATAATGATGAAAGGGAGCAGGCATTGATACAATAAGGAGAAATATGTTCCAGGAAAAAGCAACCATATATTGAAAGAAAAAGAAGAGTTTATTATCTTTGAGGAACTAAAAAGAAGCAAATGTAGCTGGACTGTAAGAGCAATAGGCTGGTCACATCACACAGTGAAAGTGGAGAGGGAGAAAGTACATGCTTGTGCACTGTCTACTAAGCTATGTGCAGGGTTTTTAAAAACAACTTATGATTTTATGCTGAGTGTACTGGCAGGCCACTGGAGAATTTTACATAGAAGAGAAACATAATCTGATACATGCTTTAAATTTTGTTCAATGTTTACTGTTTTTAAAGTTTATTTATTTTTGAGAAAGTGATGGAGACAGAGTGTGAGCAGGGGAGGGGCAGAGACAGAAGGAGACACAGAATCCAAAGTAGGTTCCAGGCTCTGTCCTGTCAGCACAGAGCCTGACACGGGGCTTGAACTCACAAACTGTGAAACCATGACCTGAGCCAAAGTCAGATGCTTAACCAACTGAGCCACCCAGGTGCCCCAGTGTTTGTTTATTTTTGAGAGAGAGAGAGAAACAAAGCATGAGTGGGAGAGGGGCAGAGAGAGAAGGAGACATAGAATCCAAAGCAGGCTCCAGGCTCTGAGCTGTCAGCACAGAGCCTAATGTGGGGTTCGAACCCATGAACTGGGAGATCATGACCTGAGCTAAAGTCTGAAACCCAACTGACTGAACCACCCAGGAACCCCAATCTGATACATGTTTTAAAACCTATATGTAGCTGGGTATAGACTCTTGAAAGGTGGTTAACAAGGAGGCAGAGACCACACTAATATATAAATATGTGATAAATAGGATTGTTCTGCAGACATACTGGTCAGCTTTGCTGCAATAACCACCCAAAATCTCAGTGATTCAGAAAAACAAAGGATTATTTCTTTTCTTTTTTAAAGTTTATTTATTTTTGAGAGAGAGAGAGAGAGAGTGCGCACATGGGAGGTGCAGAGAGAAAGGGGGAGAGAGAGACTCCCAAGCAGGCACTATCAACACAGAGCTCAGTGTGGGGCTCGAACTCATGAACTGTGAGATCATGACCTGAGCCGAAATGAAGAGTCAAATGCTTAACCAACTGAGCCACCCAGGCGCCCTACAAAGAATTATTTCTTGTTTATATTACGTATAGATGGCTCATGTGTTGGGACTCTGATAAATTCTCACACTGTACTGCACTGTGGGTAGGCTGTAGCTTTGTTCCACATGTCTTTGCATGCCACAACTTGAAGAGGCAACCCTAGATGGGACCTGTTTACTCTTACAGCACTGGGCAGAAGCAAACAAGTAATAGAAATACGCTAGGACTCAACGTTTCTGTACTAGTCCATTTATTTTCCATTGGTGGAAGTAAGTCACATGGCCAACCCCAATATTCATGAAGCAAAGAGGAACATTACCTCTGGGAGGAGGAGATCACAGACTACCTCAAGGAACTAAAGTTCTCCCCAAGAGAGAAATCACTGCTTTATATGAAGTCTGTTCTATGAACGTTATTTTCTTCTTTTAAATATTTATAACATTTTTTTTATGCTGTAGCTTTAAGCTGGGAGTACTCTTTTTGTGTGTGAAAAAATAAGAGCCCAGAAAATCCCCTCATCTCTATTTATAAACTAGTATTTAGATGATATGCTTTACAAAATAGTTTCAAATTCTCATCCTCAGAGTTGACAGACAGCTCTGTGGTATGTCCATGTACCACCAATAGACAAAAAATAATAATAGCCATAACAGGAGTAATTACAATTTGCTGGATGATTACTATGTGCTACGCATTGTACATACATTACTTCATATCTACATTAAAACCCTGTAAGGGAGGTATTTTCTCCCTTTTTATAAATGAGTAAACTGGGGTTTATAAAGTTCAAGCTATTTGCCCAAAGTCAAAGGTGCTAACGGATTGAGCTGGATCCAATCCTGAGTCCAAAGCCTCTTATCTAAAGTGCCACGAGCACTTCTTGTTCTGTGTCTTGATTTGAACTTGAACAGATGCTCTGCAGGAGAAACAGAAGCATCGCAATGAACGTGCTCTTTACTTGGAGTTCATACATGTGCAAAAATATCTATTTCACTATGATTTGTTTGTTATTTTATGGTAAAGCAGAAGCATGCTGTTTCATAATTAAGATATCCACTATTCATTCAACATTAATTTTGGGTTGTGACGAGTCACAGGAAAAAAAAATTTGAAACCGTTTAGGAGGTAGTGAAAGAGAGCAATAAGATTCTGATAAAAGAATATCTGAAATTTGTGGAATAAAATAAAATACTCTTATCTTATTTGAAGAATATGCTTTTCAGTTATTCTACAGCTAACTACCTTAAATACTATAGATTCTGAAGTGTAAACAAGAGATGAGTAATGAATCAAATAAGACAGAGCAAATAACCAATGTCTAGATATTCCAAAACCTTGGCTCTAAATGAAACATTTTCAGATGGTTTAGAAGGCATTTTACTGAACACTGTTTTCTTATCTGGAGCTCTGTCTCTAACTTGACCTTCTGTTACATATATGCCTACTAACCACCTCAATTTCCCAAAGATGTATGAGAGTTGGCAACAGAGGCCACCGCCCTTGGAGTGCCTGTAAATCCCTGGTGACATATTAGAGAGGCATCCTTAAAAGCAGGTGAAGCTGAGTCTGGTTTGACTTCACTATCATCTGCTTTTTTAGCTGCCCACACGTGGTTCATCATTCATGTGCCCTCAAATGATCTCAGCTTGCTCTCCACAGAAGGACTTAACTTAGAGTCGAATAGTAGAAATTTCTCTGTGGCTACTGGCTGCACAGCGATCATAAGGTGCAATAATGGGCACAGGCATCTGTTGGTCAGCAAGAGATTTGTTATCTCATTATAATCTTTTGAACAACCCACTGAGGTGTGATTGCCCTCATTTTTCAGATGAGGATACTGAAACTCAGAGAGTTTACATTTCAAGCTCAAGGTCAATAGGCAATAACAACTACCCCAGTTGGTTGTTCTAAAAATTATAACATGTTAACAAATGCATAACTATAACTGTGGTACTCTGTATATCTAATTCCTTTTTCTGAAGAAACTAGAAAGACTGCCAGTAGTCTATTGCTAACTGACCATACTTCACTGCAAACCTAATACCTTCAACACTATATCTTTCATGTTTAGTTATCAGCCGGAATATATGATGGCTTACCTGCACATAAAAGATAGCAGTGATAAATATGAAACACAAGTACAGTTGTAAATACAGTCATTTACCTTGAGAGAAAAATGGTGACTATCTTTTTGATTTCTGCAGTCCTAAGGGGATTTTGCATACTGATAACATCAATTTTAAGGAACTGCATGGAAACTTATTGCCGAGTGAAAGGAAAAATAAATAAATAAATAAATAAATAAATAAGGCAAAAAAAAAAAAAAAAAAAAAAAACAAGCAGATTTATACCTGTGTATTTCAATCAATTTCCACCAGGCACAAGACAAAATTCTTGCAGCCAATATGGTGGGAGAGACAACGTAACCCATGTTTAAAATGATCTATGATAACACTTCCAGGTTGTCAGAAAGTCCTGTATTTGAATTCTCCCTTTATGTTCCCACTTAGTTTTGAGCAGCACTTTTAACACTGTTACAGTATGAAGAACAGTGTGAAGAAAAATTAACAGAATATACCTTTACTTTAATTAGAACTACTCAATTTAAAGCAGAAGCCATTCCTGAGAAGTACAAATTATACTTGGAAGGTACCTATTCTCCGCTCTTATTCACCCCACAGGGCTTGCATGTGGAGGACCCATGAAAAGGCTTCAAAGAGTTCATGAATCCCTGAAACTTTATAAAAAATATATTTGCATATTTCTCAGTGTGGGTTTATAGCTTTCATTAGATTCCAGCATGGCTGGGAAATAACCAGGCACTTGCTTTCCACAGCACCTGTGCTAATTTAGAACCTCAATTAGCATTTTTAAGACACTAAATCCAAGATGCAATATCCAAATGTTGGTGCCATAAATGGATATACCAGTGATAGTGGCTGGAGGAAATGCCTCTACAACAAATAAACTCAGAACTCAAAGAAACTTTAAGCATAATCTGCCCACCTCATGTAGTCTTTAGTTGAGTCCCCTTGATTCTTCTCTAATAAATATTTACTTTTTCTCTATTTATAGAAAGCTTAAATTATGTAAGTAGTTTGTTGCTTTAGGCAGCTGTTTGTTAAAAAAGTTGGTATAAATAATGAACACTGTTTGGAGCGACAGCCCAAGAAACAGCTGCCAGAATAAATGACTCCTGAAAAGAGAGTAAAGGGCCCGTTCATTAAGTGCCCTGGTATTTTAAAAGTGGATCATTACATCAGGAACAAATTACTGACCAACTTCACCATCCTCTCCAGTCACACAAAAAAATTAAGTAGCATCCAATGTAACCCCTCCCCCTAAAAATGAGGAAAATGAGTATTACCACGTTTGAATGACTTCATCATTCAACTAAAGCCAAAATCCACATCCAGAAATCTCAAATTCCAGGTCATTTGGTGTTTTTACCACACTAAAAGACTTTATCATGGATGGACCTAGAGAGTATAATGCTAAGCAAAGTTAGCCAGTCAGGAAAAGACAAATACCATATGATTTCACGCATATGTGTAATTTAAAAAACAAAACTAATGAACAAAGAAATAAAAAAAAGAGAAACCAAAGAATAGAGTCTGAACTTTAGAGAACTGATGGTTCCCAGAGGGGAGGTGGCTGGGAGGATAGGTGAAATAGGTGAAGGGGATTAAGAGCACACTTATCCTGATGAGCACTGAGGAATAAATATACAGAATTGTTGAATAATTATATTATACACCTGAAACTAATGTAACACTGTATGTTAATTACAATGGATTAAAAAGAAAAGACTTTATTGACTCACCTTGAATTTTATATGGCAGCTTCTATCTATGTAAAACCCTCCAATAACTTCCCAGTACATTTAAAATAATTACAACATTTTTAAAAATGCTTAAACTAAGCCCAGAAGGCGGTGCACAATCATGTACTTTCTACCTCTCCACATTCACTGCATGCCTCTTCCCTGTTGCTGCTATACTCCACTCCATTAGCCTCTCTCTAGTTCCTCAAATCTAACAAGCTCTTTCCTTTGAATATATATTTTTTGTTGTTGTTGTCGTTATTAGTTTGTTTTTTCCTGGAACATAGAAAACTTTCTCGTGTGGCTTTATTTAAGATGTGTTTCAGCAAAATGAATTAGTAAATAAAAACAAAAAGGGTGACATAACAGGATTCAGAAAGTGTAGACTCCTACATAAGACAGTTGCAAAAAGAGAGTTCCAGGATAATCTCTCTGGGGCATTGCCTAAAAAACGTCAACAAAACCAACAAACAAAAAACCTGATACATTATCTTTGTCTTTTCATTTCTCAAAGTTATAATGAGATATTAGAGATTTCTGAAGGAAGATTTAAAAAAGTAGTAGGAACAGGGGACATTCAGCATATTAAAAAATGTGAAATAATTATTAACTCAAGGAAAATAACCAAGTTGTAAGAGAAAAGAAGAGCTGCAAAGGGTCTGGTTGAAATCACTGGGAAGTAAATGTGGTTTGATTTCATTGCTTCCCAGACCCCAGATGAAGAGAGAGACTGGCAAACCAATATTGCATTGGTTGACCTATGGAAAGCCTGAAAACCTGAGCATTTCAGGGGTGCCTGGGTGGCTCAGTTGGTTGAGTGTCCAATTCTTGATGTCAGCTCAGGTCATGATCCCAGAGTCGCGGAATAGAGCCCTGCAACATGGTCTGATCTGAGTGTGGAGCCTGCTTGAGATTCATATTCTCTCTTTCTCTAAAATAAAAAATTAAAAAAGACCTGAACATTTCAAACCTGCCCTGCTTGCTCCAGCAGAGGCCTTGGGATACAGTCCTATTCATGGTGGTGCCTCCCATGCCCTGGGTACAAAATGCAGGTCAAAATTACCTCTAGGGGAGGGCCACTGGAAGTAATCAGAGGCCTCATGTTGAGCTCACTATTCACTGGTCCCTGAGGAAAAAAAAAAAACAAAAGATGACAGTTTTTCGTATTGGAACCAAAGGTACTGTAATATATAATAACCTAAGAAGTTTCCTGGCTCCCTCAGTGCCATCAATGGTTACAAAACACAAATGACTACAACATTTTGCTAATTGGGAGTGGTCTTTATCTTTTTATTTATTTTATATTTTAATGTTTATTTATTTGTGAGAGAGACAGAGAGAGTGTGAGTGGGGGAGGGGCAGAGAGAGATGTACACACAGAATCTGAAGCAGGCTCCAGGCTCTGAGCTGTCAGCACAGAGCCCGATGTGGGGCTCAAACCCATAAACCATGAGCTCATGACCTGAGCCGAAGTCAGACGCTTAACCGACTGAGCCACCCAGGTGCCCCGGTCTTTATCTCTTTAAAACCAGAGAACATTTTGAACATTGATATCCTACCAGATCAGACTCTGTAAACTTTTACTGGCGAATTATGCCTGTGGGTTAGAATAATCAAAATGAGTGTTGAGGGAAAACGCCAACTGGGAATCACTAAGTCTACCACTCCTTGAAGAGTGGTAACTTTCAAACAATATAAATTGTCTGGGGGGCAAGGAAATAGGAGAAACTATCCAAGAACTGCACCAAGTGGATATTGTATGCCTTGCCTATAGTATTTTCAATGGCCTGGTATGGTCAGCAAAAAGCCACATGGCTCATGGCAGGTGACCAAAGACTACCAAGAACTGGATGAGGTACTGCCCTCATCTGCCCAACACTGCCACCATCTTAGATACTTTGGCTATGGTCCCAGGAGTGTATCATGTTGTACTGGACTTAGCAAACACCTTTTTCAGTATAACCCTGGATGCTGAGTCACAAGATCCATTTCCCTTCATGCGGAAAGGTCAATAATCGATCTTCCAAGTGCTTCCCCAAGCCCCACAATATGTCATGTGATGGTAACCCAAGATCCGTCCATGCTCTCCATCCCCACTTCAATAAAATGGGGTCACTACATCAATGAAATAATGTTTTCATATGAGGACTTGTTTCTGCAATAGGATGCTCTGCAAACTTTGCTAGAACATCTATGAGAGAGAAAATGGGCAGTGAAATCACAGAAAATTTAAGGCCTGGGCACTACAATAAAGTTTTTGGGTGTCATACGGTCAGGTAACATACACATTTCCCAGAAACTGTAATTGACAAGGTACAAGCCTATCCAACTCCTAAGAAGGCAAAAAAGGTGCAAAGCTCTTTAGTACATCATGACAAGAACTTCCCTTCCTATCAAGGAGTGGGTTGGGAATATGCTCGATAAACCTACTTATGCCATGGCTCAAATGCCACATTGTCTAAATGGCATGGCTGTTTGCAACAGAGGAGCACCCTGTCCACCCGCCCACTGTCTCTAAAAATGTGAGTGCTACTAGGCTCATTAGTATATGAAGATCTTTGAAATGCTCCTGACCTATTCCTGTGGTGGCTCCAGTGGCCTGTAGAGGGGGAGGAAATTCCTATTGATGCCTGGTAGATAGATGGGTCTGGTGGAAACAAGCCACATGAGCTGCAGTGGCTATTCAGCCTAACGCTGACACCATCTGGATAAAAACAAGAATAAAATCAATGCAGCCACTGGGATGAATTCAGAGCTGTTTGGCTAGTGATCACCCATGAGCCCTGGTCATTAACCCTTTGTATTGACAGTCAGGCTATTCTAAAGGAATTAATCCTAGGTATTGGACAATGGCAACTGGAGGGGTTGATATCAGGAGTAAGCTGTTATGGGTCAGGATATGTGAAAAGACATCTGGGTTCACCTGCAAGAGCCTGGGGCAGTTCTCACTGTTTTCCATATCCCAGTTCCTAGAACAATGATACCCCCTGACAATCAGGAAGCTGTTGCCCTAAACAGGTACAAGCCCTAGCAACTGACCCTTCAATAGATACAGCAGATTGGGTGCAGAGAAAGAGTAGACACCACAGTGCCTAGGTGGGATGTCACACTGCCATGGATGTTGGATTGCCCTGGAATTACAGTGACTTGGTTGACACAGTAACAGCATGGTCTGTGTTCTAAACAGTGCCCAAGGCAGCTGTGCCAAAAAAGTGTGGGGCCATCCACTGGAGTTCCCAACTGGTGAAGAATTGGCAAATTGACTATGCTGGTGCCTTCTCTGTAAGTTAGGCTCCTAAATATGCTTTGGTTTGTGTTGACACTGCGCCTGGCCTCACCCCGGTTTCCCATGTCACCACATGAACTGGGCTGTCACAATTAGACAATTATAGAAGTTGGGTACCTTGTACAGAAACCCTCATCGCATAAACAGTGATTAGGGGGCACATCTCAAAGATCATGACAGGGCAAAAGAAGAAAACATTGAATAGAGGTTCTATCTCCCCTATAACCTGAAAGCAGCAGGTTGACAGAGAGAACAAATGGAATATTAAGGCAGCAGATGCGATAAGTAACAAGTAAAAGTACTTTGGCTGGGTGGACTGGGATAGTGCTACTCCAGGTTTTCATACATTTGCATGATCAGCCGTAGGTAGGGCCTGTTGTCTCATTTGCCAGATTGGGACCCCTACCAAGGTACCCAATACTATGAAAGTACGGAAGAGAGTCATTGCCCCCATTCTCCCCGTGGATTAATATGCTATGTTGCTGAGAACACCAAAACTTATCATATCCGGGAAAGAAGTTATCTACAGGAATTTGCAATGGGAAGTCCCACTGGGATGAGTTACTTCACACTGCTGGGTGAGGGGAATATATAAAAACAAACAAAATCCAGGAATAATTATTCAAATACAAATTTTGACCAGATAAGGATGTGTTTTTATTTACTATCAGGAAAGCTGTGCATATACACACATTTTGTATAAAACTGTATAGTCTATCTCAAATAACACATAAAACAAAGATAATCTCTGAAAAACTCTGCTAGATGATTTAGAAATCTACTCGAATAATGGTAGCGTTGATATCATAGGGGTATATGTAAGTTTGAATAAAATTATTCTTATTTAATGTGACTGGGCAAAATTGATCTCTAAATTAATACATTTTATATCATGTTGGATTCACGTACACAACTAATGTAATATAATGTATTTATCTCTTCTACATTATTAAACATCCAAATTTATAAGTTCATAAAATGGAAATTTATTTGTAATTTCTTTTGGAGAAATGTGGGCCACTTGATATTTGAGTTCACTTTATATTTATGCATTTAGAACATACTGTTTAGGATACTTGTTTATTATTTGTTTTTACTACCAAATTAGATCTCCTAAAGGCAGGTTACTTTGCCTAGTTTTCATCTTTTCTTTATCTTTTTGATCACTGATGACTGTGTTTCTGACATTAAAGACTGAAAAATGACTGATAGAAATAGGAAAGTTTTCTTTAATTATTTGCTGGCATCACACTCACCAAAGACTCTGCTCCTCAGTGAACTACATAAGGTGAGAGAGAGAGAGAGAGAGAGAGAGAGAGAGAGAGAGAGATGTCTGCATGAAGAGATTTTCATACATCTTCCCAAGGATTCCTTGCCTACTAATTTTACTGTAAAGTAAATCTCTCAATTATGAATCCACAGATAACATTTAGCGTTCTCTCTTCTGTATGCTCCATTTAAACAAGCTTGTCTTTCAGAAATTTCAGAGTAAATATCCAGGAGATAAATTCACACCATGCATTGTTTACTAGTCATTATTTTTTAACTGCATTGTCTTCTATTAAAAGAATAAATCATTATGGGTAGGGTTGCCAGATTTAGCAAATAAAAATAAAAGGCACGTAGTGAATTTAAATATCAGATAAAGGACGGGTAGAACACACTTATCCTAATACACATTTGTTGTTATGGGTTTTTCTGAAATTTAAATTTAACTGAGGGTCCATTATATTATCTTGTGAACCTAATAATACTTCACTGCAAACATAAGCTTACCTTTTTTGCTTATGTTAAGTCTACTCACATGGTCATTATAGTCTTTTTCATACAATATGCATTTAGTCTTAACACACATACACACACACACACACACACACACACACGCACGCACACACACACCCTAACAAAGTAAATCTTGTTGAAATTTGAGGACAATTCAAGGTCTAAATTACTTAGAGATAAATAGACAATTGAGAAAAATATGCTACCTTTATTACTGATAGAACTGATACTGCCTTGGTTGGACAACAATAATGGCATTTCTGGTAGTGAATCCCAAATGTGCAAGAACAGTTATGAGCAGCCTTGACCAATCTCATGGAGATCTCAAAGCTGTGTCTTAAAAAGGTGTGAATTTTGTCCGGTGCTAACTTCATGAGGCTACCATTATTTTGTCACTGCTTTGGGTGCAAGCAACCTAGCTCTGGAAACACTGAAGAAACAGTGCACATTGGTCCCACTGCCTTATTTTCAGCCCACCAATCATGACAACCCGTCCATGCCTGTGGGAATGAGATTCTCAGAGGCTTGGAGTGTTGGGGTAAATCCTACGTGCGGAGAACTGAAGAATGGGAAGGACAAGTCTTCCTCAACAAACGCCATTTTTTTCCTCTCTGCACTTCTTTGTTATCTGTAATGTATTATCTATAAAATGAGTGAGCCAGGCTACATGTCTCCCATCTTCCTTTCTAGATCTAAGATATGATCATTCTTTTTTTTTAAAACGTTTATTTATTTTTTTGAGACAGAGAGAGGCAGAGCATGAATGGGGGAGGGTCAGAGGGAGAGGGAGACACAGAATCCAAAACAGGCTCCAGGCTCTGAGCTGTCTGCACAGAGCCCAACGCGGGGCTCGAACTCAACGGAGTGCGAGATCATGATCTGAGCTGAAGTCGGACGCTCAACCGACTGAGCCACCCAGGTGCCCCTAAGATATGATCATTCTAACACCCTCTGTACCACGTAACTCCTGTCATCATCATCAATGTCAACTCGTCCTATGTTTCAATGGGATGAGGAAACATTAAACATGCAAAACCTATTTATATGTGTGAACCATAGTTGAAAAATCTCTATAAAGTATATGAACTTTAAAAATGTTAGGTCATTAAGAAATAGTTGCTAGTATTAAGTCATTATTCACCTTTGTAGCCTCTGCTGGAACCAGAAAGTCCAACAAATTTTTGCTGAATGAAGAAAGAAAATAAGAAAGAGAAAGCATTTGGTTTTGACAGTCACATGACATTTGCTTGAAAGAAAGATCTTAGGGTAATTGCACCAAACTTTGAAACAGATCAAAGTGCAGAGCTGAAAGCCTAACTTAGTCTCTATATTCCAACAGGCTATGTCTAAAAATCTCCCTGTAAACCACCCCGGTTTGGATTATTTCTTTGCTCATGCATGAATTACTATAAATAGTAAGCTGAGGTGGTGGGAAGAAGGCAAAATGGAATAAAACTGGGGCATCTACTGCTTCACCGTAAGGAGGTTTCATTGCTCCCATTTTGGTGATTGAAAAATCATTGCGCATTTTTCCACTTAGCTATAAAAGACCAAGTTGACATTGATGTTCTCATATTGATTTCTGAGCATTAAATCAAAATCAGATTTTTTTGTTTCCTTTTTTGAATTGCCTAATAGGTCTGTAAGGGACATAATTTTTACCAGTGTTAAATCCACCTGGGAAAAGTAATTCTGCTATTGTTTCAGTGGTGTTAACAGGGATATGCAAAAAAAACAAACAAACTCATAGCTGATGTGAAGTCATAAATTAAGTATGCCATGTTAACTGTGACATGTAAATAACTGAGAAAAATTCTTATCTACAAAATGTAGTATACCCAAGTACATACGCAGAGTCACGTAAATGTCAAATTCACAGAAATGTCAGCAATTAAATTTCTATCAGTCTCTCAGCAGTAAAAAGACATTGTTTTGAAGTTCATAATTATAAAATCAAAATAATCACTGCAAATAAAAGCTTGTGTTGAATTGAACAAGACGCAAATCCTGGACACACATGTTTTATCAAAATTGTCCCTCCCCACCCAAAACCACATGCAAGGAATCCTTTCCTACTCTTTTTCCCATTGAAAGTTTTAAGCTTCATCTTACACTCTTTTTACTCCTCATAGCTTAGACACTTGTGTGTGTCTCTCTCCCTTTCCATTTCTTTGTTAAAGTCCCATAGCCTTGGTCCCTCTTACACAGTCCCTTTGACTGAAAGATTCTTTCCTAAAAAGTCAACCCATTGCCCTCTTTCATTTCCAAATAAATCCTTTCTTTCATGGAGCTCTCTCTGATCAAATTGGAGAAAAGAACAGTTTTGTCTTCCTGTTCAGGAGACCCCACAAGCAATTTGCTTCCTCCCAGCTTCTGGTACAAACAAGCTTTAGTTCTATTTAGACACAATGAAAAGAAAATTAGAGTATTATTAATTTCTACAAAAGTTGTATTGTTTTTCTCATTTATAGATTAAAACAGAAATTCCACATTTCTGTGAGAAATTTCATTTTGAACCATTTGTGCACAAAATATGTAAAAGACCATCACTATTTTATAGCTAGTAGTTGAGAAGAAGGCAAAAAGTCGGAAAAAAAAAGTCAATTGACTGTCTAGTGTTCAGTGCAACCATTAGATCTTAAATTCTAAGTCGAATTCTTCCACTTTTAGAACATTGCTACCTGATATTTTTCTTGCCCCATATATATGCATTTTGGACAATAGATTTTGCATGCTTTGTGTAGTCAATTAATTAAAGATAAAGCACTTTTTAGGGAAAAAGCAACATCTTTTATTGGCTGAACCTACTGGGAAATATGAGGTATTACAGAGGAAATTGGGCTAACATAAATAGTCAATAAAAACCTGATTGTTAGAAACACCAGCTTTGCTCTCTGCACCCACAGATAACGTGCCAAAATATAACAAATCCTGTTTTCAGAAGACATATTTGTTTTTTTTTTAATTTTTTATTATCTCTGTGCAATTTGGTACTATTTGTTTAAAGACCTTAATTGTATAGGGTGATGTTTACCGGTATGGTGTGATCATCTTCTGATCTCAAATATATAAACCACTATTAGAAGTCATATCTGGTGGAATATCTTTTCTGTAATGCCAAAATCATCCAGCATATTGTCCTGGTATTAATATCCACTCAATAAATATTATTAAATGGGTAACCAAATGTTTAAAAAGTTACAACAAGCACTTATGAGTACATCTAATTTAAGACATAGCCCAGGGCTGCAATTTAAAAGTTAGAAACCTTAGTGAGGTTTTGGCTTAGATACTGATCAGGTACAAATATATATTTAGAAAATTCAAAATAATTAGCATGAGGATTCATAATTTTAATGTTTATTTACTTTTGAGAGGCAGAGTGAGAGTGGGAGAGGGACAGAGAGAGAGAGGGAGACACAAAATCTGAAGCAGCCTCCAGGATCTGAGCTGTTGGCACAGAGTCCGACATGGGGCTTGAACCCATGAACCGTGAGATCATGACCTGGGCCTAAGTCAGACGCTCAACTGATTGAGCCACCCAGGACTACCAAAATACTTTGTTTTTAAAAGAAGTGGGCAGCAAAAAGAAAAAAAAGGAAGAAGAAGTAAAAAAAAGTCTTGTCAGAGACTGAAAAAGAGTAAGAATCAAGGAGAGATGAGTTCAAATAGTTATAGGCCAACAATAAATGCAATTCATATTTATGCAGCACATCTTCCAAGCTTCTGTAAATGTGTTTGTGTTCTACAATAAGTGGCAATCTGTTTATTCCTCATTTTCATTGAAATACTGTTAGCTCCTTTCTCTTAGGCTGCTCTCAATGGCATATACAATTTCATAGAAAATACAGATAAACAAAAAAGATGTCCCTGAAGCTGAAATACACGGTTATGATATTTCCTTTATGCATACATTCCCATATTATTCATGGAGATTGAGAAGAATTGTGATTCTAGAAACTTTCCAAAGTCTTGGAACATGGATCAAGAAACATTTCATTCTTATTAAAAGTTATGACTTGTATAGATTATTAGAGATATTTGTATAGACTCTTCTTTTGTATTTCTGTGAGATTCTTCATTTGTATTACACAGTTACTTAAAAAAAAAAGAAAAAAATTTCAAGAAATATACAGGTTCGTAAATCCAAGATCTTAAAGGAATACGATGTGATATTCTTCCGTGTAAGTAGACTCCCGGGGTGTATGTTTATTTAGGACAGTTTTGAAGAAGTTATGATTTTCCAATTATTTTATCTTTATTTTTTTAATATATTTTTTTTTTATTTTTAGAGAGAGAGAGAGAGAATGAGTGGGGGAGAGGGACACAGGAAGACAGACAGAGAGAGAGAAAGAGAGAGAATCTCAAGTAGGCTCCATACTCAGCACAAAGCCCAACACGGGGCTCCATCCCTCGGCCCTGGGATCATGACCTGAGCCAAAATCAAGAGATGGACACTGAACTGACTGAGCAACAGATGTGCTTCTCCAATTATTTTAAATCAAGTTATAAGCTTTTGAAAATGAAAAATATTTAATATACTATTGCCTCATCATTCATGGAAAAGGAGAAAGTTTTAAGTGACAAGAAAATATTATTATTTTTTAGTTAGTGTCAGTTTTGGATGAAATCAACTCATTATAATACAAAGAAAATAATTCAAAGAAAGGAAGAAAAATTCCTTCTTCTCTAAGTTATGGAGCAAACATGTCCTTTAAGACACGTTTCTGGCTATCAAGAGTTTACATACAAAATAAAATGTACAAGATTTGTTGAAATAATTAATAAATACTAAGGTAGAGGTGTGTTTAGAGCAAATAACAGGAACCTGCTTCACTTTATGAGATAGTGGGGCTTGGTATATAACACAAATAATCGGGAAGAGTTAGCTTTGGCAATAATAGCTGGAAAGCCATGCCAGGAAAAGAGAACGTGTTTGCAAAAGCCTATGGACATGTCTGCTAGAAATGACCTTATGGGGACAGCTAGAAAGATGTGGGCCAAACACTAAAAAGCTTTTTATAGCATGAAAATTGTGTCCACTCTCTTTTCAGAGACGTAATCAAGAGATTTAATCCTGAAAGTAGCCTGATCAAATTTGCATTTTGGAAAGCTTAATGTGGTATCAAAGTGAGTTATACTTTATTGAAGAGGGAAACACTGATGAAGGAATGGTGATTCTAAGCCTCTTTTTTTTTTTAAAGTGGTTTAGGCAAGATATGATTAAGGATGGCACTAAGGAATTTTCAGTGTGGAGACACAGAACAATGAATTTTGAGCATAAATAGAAGGTGCAATTAACAGGAACTGGTGAAAATTTCTAAGTTAGAGATTATTGAAAGAGAAGAAAAGAGCAAAAACAAAAACATGCTTTGGACCCGGGCAATTGTGTAGGTTTTCATGCGACTTACCAAAATGGGTAACTCAGGAGAAATTTTTAAATTTACAAGGTGGGGGAATCAGGAAAATGAAGGATAGCTTCAAGTTTAGAAAAACAATAATTTGAAGTATTATGAAGTGCCTGTGAAAAAAAGTATCTGAGGTACTGTAAGGTGCCTGTGAAATGTTTCCACAGTGATACTGTGAAGAAAGATCTGATGGTCAAAAGCTACTGTAGGGTCATAACGCAGCAAACACGTATTCTTGATCATACAACAGTGGGTTGGCTGAGGGGTTCTGCTGATTTGGGCTGGTCTTGATTGATCTCTGCAGGGCTTGTTCATGAGTCTGACGTCAGGTGGGGGCTTAGCTAGGAGATAGTTGAATATAAAGACTATTAAAAATTGCAAATTGCTCGCCTTTTCATCTTCCCTACCACTGATGAAACCTATACTGCTTCCAACGTGTGGTGTAAGTGAGTCACTAGTGTTGAGCCGATGAAAACATTTCAAGTCTGTTTTCTTGAATGGCACATCCATTAGCTGCAAAAATCACCTAGTGGGGTGGCAGAAAATGGATACGAAGGGTGACTGAGAGACCGATGCTGAAATCCTCGATAATTTTGAATATATTGTATGTAGCAAAGAAGAAAATGAATTAAAAACTAGAAAACCATTTAGCACTATTACTACAATCATGATACTATGTACAAAATTAGAAATGTTGAAAAATGAAAATACCTTTCTAAAGGAAGGTATAAGAATCATGGTGTTTCATGTTATTACAAACTAAATATAGATTTTAAAATAATGAAAATATTTCAAAAGCAAAAAAGTAAACTTGCCATGGTTGGTTAGTAATACAAAAAAATACATATTTTATGGAATGTAAACTTAGTTTCTTACATATCCGAAATGGCTGATAGAAAGTTTCGTCTGCCTACAGGGAAAAATCTGATTCTTTTATCTGAGAAAGCCAACTTTGATTAAAAATTTAGTTATTAGCATAAAGCACCTAAAAGAAAGCAGTAGAAAATGGTGGCTTTTGTCTCAAGTCATTGCTCAAAATAAACCATAAACCCATCTTTGTCAGAATTTTCAGTCCAGTGAGGTGTCTTTTTAGGAGCTATAATTACTTCCTCAAAACAATCATATAGGATATTTTGTTCATAAGAGATAAAGTTTGGAAAATGCTACCATGGAATATTAAATGTCATAGAGCAGTTGCCCCAAGATCCATCTGAAGAAATATCTGTATTGATGTCCTTCAAAACCTGCCTTTAATGTTACTATTATCAGCAAGATAAAGTGGGACAAGTGCATGTCTTCTGTGGCTTTAGGTAGGCAATAGAGAGAGTGAGGGGAAACATATGAAACAAACGAAAACCACACAGTGCCCCATAGGGACTTATTCTTACTGACATTCATTACATGGTGCGGGAGGTCAAGTTAAACTAACTTTAAAACGTTAGTAATAGTCTGATCTTTGAATATTTCTTAGTCTTAACTGAATTAGTGAGTGTGTGAAATAGGAACATAAAAATCTCCCTTCACAGTGCTTTTGTCAAAATTACTTAAGGACGTAGTCTGTGTGGTAGCGTAATTGCTAGCATACAAAAGACATTTACTCAATATGGGTCTGGCCACCATGGGAATTCAACATGCCTGAAACAGGTCTGATGATTGTGGTACTAGTATCTCCCTAATATAACAGTAAATATAAATTAAGTCTTTCAAATTCCCATTTGGCAACTCTAAAAATATGTTAGAAATTCTTTTAATACAATAGCCCATTCAGAGGTGTCTTTACGTCCATGGAAGAAGCGTGTTTCCTGTATGGTAATTATCAGATGGAAATATGGAAAAGCACACCTTGCTTCATTGTTTCAATAAAAATCAAATCAATTTGTATAATATTATTCTTGAGGTTAAATGTGGTTACTTAAAATAAAAACTAAATATTATTTCTGTTCAACGGGTAATCCATTGAATTAATTCCATTTCCTTTTAAACCTACTCTTCCCTAATTTTATCATCTTAAGCCAAAGATATCCAACTTTTTCTTTAATTATTCAGTCATTTCTGAATTAAAGTTAACTACATTTAAAAATGAACCTGTCAAGCCCAAATGTCTAACTGATGAATAGATAAAGTAGTAGTGTATATATACAATGGAATACTACTCAGCAATGAATATGAATGAAATCTTGCCATTTGCAACAATTTGGATGGAACTGGAGGGTATTATGCTAAGTGAAATAAGTCAGTCAAAAAAGACAGGTATCATGTTTTTCACTCATATGTGGAATTTGAGAAACTTAACAGAAGACCATGGGGGAAAGGAAGGAAAAAATATTACAGAGAGGGAGGCAAACCATAAGAGATTCTTAAATACAGACAACTGAGGGTTGATGGGGTGGGGGGGTCAGGGAAAATGGGCATTGAGAAGGGCACTTGTTGGGATGAGCACTGGGTGTTGTATGTAAGTGATGAATCATGGGAATCCACTCTCAAAGCTAAGAGAGCACATTGTAATCACTGTATGTTAGCTAAGTTGATAATAAATTATATAAAAAAAATACAAATAAATAAAAATGAACCAGTAAGGAGCACCTCAGTGGCTCAGTTGGTTAAGCGTCCCACTTAGGCTCAGGTCATGATCTCATGGTTGGTAAGTTCCAGACCCATATTGGGCTCTCTGCTGTGAGTACAGAGTCCACTTCTGATCCTCTGTCACCCTCTCTCTCTGCCCCTCCCTGCTTATGCATGCATGCGCAATCTCTCTCTAAAATAAACATTTATACAAAAATTAACCAGTCATGGGGTGCCTGGGTGGCTCATGGTTGAATGTCTAGCTCTCGACTTCAGCTCAGGTCATCATGATTGAGCCCTGAGTTGGGCTTTGTGCTGACAGTGCGGAGCCTGCTTGGGATACTCTCCCTCCCTCTCTCTCTCTGTCCCTCCCCGGCTCTCTTACTTTGCCTCTCTCTCTCTCTCTCTCTCTCTCTCTCTGTCTCTCTCTCAGAATAAAAAACTTAAAAAAAATTAACCAGTCATGATATTCTCAGCTTCAATTCAGAAAAAAACATATGTTAAGAAAGAATATTGCTCATAGGAAATGGTTGTTTAAGAATGAAAAATAATCTGCATGGGTATAGCCACGAAACCAACAATTCTAACAAACCAAATATTATTGATCAGTTTTAACTGATTTTCTCACTGAATCCACATATCAACAGAAACACTGACAACAAAGATTCATTACTCTGGTTTGATACATGACTTGAGACTTACCTTCTAACCTTGGGATAAATTCTCTGAATATTTGCCTCCACAGTTTATAAGAAATCTATGATGTTATAACTTTCCTTTTGACCGCCTACCTTTTGAGCCCTACTTTTTCCTTCAGGAAACTCTAATCACAAATAGAAAAAAAATGACTATGTATTAAATGTCAATTGTATGGTAGGCACTGTCCTAGATAAGTATCACTTTGATCCTGAGAATGAAGCTTTATTAACCACCTACACACTGTTGATTAACAAGTGCATCATTGATCAAATGACTTTACAGTTCAAAACTCATATCTTCTTCCATAAAATAAAAATAACCTTAAATGAGTTTTCTAAGATTCACAAAGAAGTAAATATTAATCAGGTCTTATTTATCTTTGTAATTGTCATACTTTTACATACTAGGATTCATGGATCATTTCCTATATTGAATTACCTATAAATGTTCAATATCATTTTTTCCGTTGTTATACACAAAAAGTAAATGAAAAGCAGAGATCACATTTCAAGAATATGCTTAAACAAAAGACTAAAAATCTACTCAAGTTACAATAAAAGTGATTTAGGTAAAACAGAATCTATGCTAAGTAAAAGGTTTACATTAATTTGTGATGTCCCAAATTTAACGCAGATGTTAATAGAATTCTGTGTGCTGCTTAGTTTTCTTTCTGGTTTGTTTTCTTTGAACAGTAACATGTCCAAACTATTTTTAAACATGCAAATACTAAACACAGTTCTGGATACTTAGAGTCTATTTTGACCATATTGTCTCAGTGACTTCTAATTATGTCTCATGTTGTTTGGATCATACTTGCAGGTTCTGGACTTCTCTCTTCTCAGTCCTACAAAGGGTTCAATATTGAAGTCCCTTTGTTATTTAACCAAATAAAATATGCACTTAACGGAGAGAGAATGCAAGCTCATTATGAAATAAGACATTTGCTGATATTGTTCATTATTCTTATAGTCAATTATGAGCATCACAGAAACAGTAAACATGAATGAACTCATAAACTTTGAGTCAAGTCATTATGAGTGTAAGAAGTTCGTTTTTGGTTGCTTAATGTAAATCTCTATAATAATCCTAAAGGAAAGCAATATTTAAAATAGTTGAGTTTCCTTTACATAGCCATTAGATAAATTCTTTCATTGTCAGATTTTTATGTATGCACGTCCCTGTTTTATAAACAGTTTAGAAAAAATAGGTTAATTTTATTTTAAATTAATTTGGGTAGCCTCTGTGAATATCTAGCTATTGTGATATGATAGAGTTAGCTCTAATTGCAGACACAGATGGTGTAAAGCCCATCATCAGAACTTTTTCCCTTGAAAAAATCACAGGAAATGGGTTGTTTTGCTTATTTGGTTAATTTGAGAGATGTTTAATTGCATAACCTCCAGGAAATTCTGCAATTCAGTAAATAAAAGTAAATAAATTTATTCAGTAAATAAATATTTCCTTGCTGGATTATGCTCATTCTTCTTTTTGATTTCTATATTTGAAAGATTTTATAAAGGAGAAATCTTTCTCAATATTTTGAGAACATGTCTTGGACAGATACATGAGAGATAAACAACTATGCCTTATGTTGATATTCAATATTCATGCATTGTTTCATTTATCCATCATGTACCTATTTATTGGTCAAATATATTTGTCAGACAGTGAGCTAGAAGTTTCTCTAAGACCCTTCTTAATGTGTGACTTTGAACCAAATGTCAGGTGTGATGGATTTTAAAATTATAAATATCAGAATTTTTTACTTGATAATTTAAAGTTACTACATGTTCCTCATATAAAATCTAGAAAAGATGGGATATATATTTAAGTTATTTCTTTATCGTAGTTTGACACACAAAAATTTAATTTCATAACATTAAGGTCATAACTGTTATCACTTAAAATACATTCTGAGGGGCAACTGGGCTCATTCAGTTAAGCATCTGACTCTTGGTTTCAGCGTAGGTCATGATCTCATGGTTTGTGGGTTTGAGCCCCACATCAGGCTCTGTGCTGACAGCATGGAGCCTGCCTGAGATTTTCTATCTTCCTCTTCCTCTGCCCCTCCCCCAATCATGCATGTGCACTCTCTCTCTGTCTCAAAAATAAACAAACATTTAAAAAATACATTCTGAATATTTGCCACACGTTTAATTATTTTCAAAGAATATGATTTGTGAAGGTGGAGTAAATTTTCACTCTTAGGATGCAGCAAAATATATTGTCAGAAATGTAACTTTCAAATATGTCTATTATACTTAAATCTCCCTGTCTACCATAAGAGCAATCCTAAAAGCACTATGTGACTAGAAGCAGTGGGAATTTAAAATTTCATACATTTTAACAAATTGCCCAATGAACTCATGATAACGTCAGATGTTAGCAACATAACATACTGAGCACTTGCAAATCATATTTATCTCACAGTTCTAATTTTTATATGACAATATTAAAAATAAAATAAACATATAATAGTATTAGATAATAAGAAAGACTCATAATATTTTTAAAAATAACCAAAGAAGAATCAGATCCACATTAAAAAAATGAATCAACATAGCCTAAATTACTGCACTAGAGGCTGCTGGAAAAAGATAGTGACAAAACTCTCAGTTTAGAGTTAATTAATAATGGTATAATGAGTTGCAGAAGTCCCTGGAGTTAATGTCAAGATGATTACTTTGGAAATTGCACTGGAAATAAATGAAACTATATTCTGCATGACTTCAGTAGTAGCTAAAAGAGATCGTTACCTTCTGTAATAGAGTCAGAGAGAGGGCATTGGCCCTAGCAAAAACCCAATGTGTAACTCCATGCTTATAAGACAAATGATGGGCACACCCTACCTGTCTTGATTCTCCCTCTGTATCAAAAAGCCAAGTTCTAGTACTCAATACCTAGGACACAGGACAAGGAAATGTGGATATTCAATTTCATGGTTAGCAGACAACCAAGAATCACCAAATTTTGTTGAAATTCTAACACTTTTTAAAAAATGAATCAATTTAACAAACAAAAGAAATATCACATGGAGACGCAAGTTTAATGGGGGGAAATGGTGCTTAAAACCCAATTAATGATGTAAAAGTTCAAGACCATATATTAGAATGCCAAATGCCATTTACACTAGAATGTAAGCTCCTCACTAAAATGTAAGTTCCATGACAACAATTACTTTTCCTGTTGTTTTTTTTTTCACTGCTATATTCCCAGATGACACTTGGTAAATTCTCAGTAAATATTTATTGAATGAACACAAGTAATACAAATCAAAGAAATGGAATGTAGAAAGGTAAGTTTTAAAAAATGGCAAAAATTTCCAACATCCTTCTCTAAATATTGTAAGAAGGAAAAATATCTTCATGAACCACAGAAAGAGATGTCTCAGAGCAAAGACATGAAATCTTCTGAGGAATATTAACAAAGTTAATGAATACAAGATTTTTGAATATTCTAATTAACAAGGATTATTAGGTATTAAATTTCTATCCAAAAAATAAAGAATACATGTTTTCAACTACTTGTGGATTATTCTCTAAATCCCATGATATCACTATTTATTAGAACCAGAAAAATCAACAACATGAGTCACACAGTCCATATTATCTGACTAAATGCAATCGATTTAGAAATTAACAACAAAAAGAGCTCAAAAAATCCACCCGCTTAGAAATTTAAATGTGTCCACATAAATTACCATTTCTATTAAAGAGGAAAGCAAGACTGTAACTGGGAACTACTTAAAAATGTTACAGTGAGAACTCTGCACATCAATACCTGTGTAATATGTCCAAAAAAAGAACACCTAGAAAAATTATATGCCTTCAATGTATATTGTATGATATAGAAAGATTTAAAATAAATGATGTAAATAATCAAGAATCTAGAGTAAGAGCTAGAAGATATAGAGAGGCTGTACTAATTGGGATATTAATTGATTTGTTCCTTCAATCTTTGAACATGTAGTATCTGCCAGCTACTAAAAAACAGTGGCTAGAAAAAATGCAATGGCTACCAAAACAGATGCCATTTCTGAACTCAATGAACTTGGGCTCTATCAAGGAAGACAGATTAAAAAGAAGCAGACAAACATTATAGAAACAAAACTTATATGGGTAATACAAAGAAAAACATGTAATGGGAGAGTTTGTCTTAGTTGAGGAATTCTGAAAAGGTTTGTCTTTGGAAATTATGACCAGTCTGAGATCTGAAGGGTGAGTAGGTGTTAACCAGGTGAAGTTGATGGGGCAGGCAGGCTCAAAGACCAGAGTAAGTGCACAGGTACCGCGTGGTGTGAGAGACGAGGCATACTGTGGGGACTAAAGGAAGATCCACGCGGCTAGAAGACACAGACAGCCTAAGGAGAAGTTTTGAAGAAAGTTAGGGAAAAGTTCATATAGGGTCTTAGTCTATGTTCAGGACAGTGTTCTTGATCTTAAAAGCCAAGGGAAACCATAGAGATGGTTTAAGCTGAGGTCAAATATGCATTTTGGCAAAATTCCTTCTGGCTACATGTGGCAAATTGATCGAAGGCTGGTGTAGATCAGTGAACACAGAGATAGCAGTCAGGGAGCTGCAGTGATCCACATGAGAAGACAGGTGCTTTTTTAGAATGATGATGGGGGAGCAAGGTAGACAAAGTTGAGGCATATTTAAGTATGAAGATCAATAAAAGCACAAAGCAATAAAATAAAAATCAACACCACCAACATATATGATCAGTCAAAATAGAAGTCAGAGATGTACATTAAAATCACAAGAAACTGTTTTTCATACATAAAATTGACAGAAATTATATGCTATTGGTAAGTGTGAGACACTTTGAGAATCTATGTTGATTGGTACAGCCACTCTTCAAGAGTGATTTGATGGTATCAGTTAAAATTTAAAATGTGCAAATTCTGGAGGCAGCTGGGTGGCTCGGTCAGTTGAGTGTCTGACTCTTGATTTCAGCTCAGTCTTGATCTCACAGTTTGTGAATTCGAGCCTTGCATTACACTAGTTCCACACTGACGGTGGGGAGCCTGCTTGGGATTCTCTCTCCCTCTCTGTCCCTCCCACAATACTCTCTCTCTCTCTCCAAATAAATAAATAAACTTTAAAATGTGCAAATTCTTATAAAAATAAATAAAATGTGCAAATTCTTATACTTAGCAATTCTACATCATAGTCTCCCCAAGGGATGTGTTCGTGCATATAGCACAGAGTCATTTAAGGAGATGCACTGAAGTATTATTTGATAATAGTAAAAAAAACGTACTTAAAGGTCCATTAGAATAAGATTGGCTAAAAAGAAATGATAGACACACATCAGTGTGATTGGGATTGGGAAATATTTTTACCAGGTAAGGACAAAGTTGGAAACTCTAAAGAGTCACAAGATACAGTGGAGATTGTAGAATAAGCACGAGACTGAGATTAATCATTGTTGGGTTTGAATCTATTCTCTCTCTCTTATTACCATGGTATTCTTTACTTCTCCTTTGCTACAATCACCAGTTTCTGAGTCATTTTCAATATATTTTTTTCTGATTAGGTTGTAGCCTCTAAAATTCCATCTGTCCTCTACCTTTTTCCAAGTTGTATCCCCAACACCCACGTCTACTTGTATCAGGCATATTATATGCAGTCGATATACTTATTGTTAAGTATATATGAATACTTATATAAATGAACAAATTGATGAATGAATGAATAACCTCACTTAAGCCACTAACTTTGTGTAATCCATGTATACAAATCACCTCATTTCTCTTAATATCCTACCTACAAAATTTAATACATTAGATTTCTTACTGCTTTTTTTACTTTAAAATTTTATACGATATTGCTTGGGTTGTCTGAAAAACTTTCATCAGTTCTTTAGATCATAGCATGGTTTTAATTTTTGTATATTTCTACAGACAACATATAACCTATATAGAGTTTGTTATGTATAAAGTTCTGTGTGTTAATCCCATATATATTTAAACAATACAAGTATTGCTATATCACCTGCTTTGGATACTTTATTTGTTTATTTATTTTTATTTATTATGAGAGAGAACATGAACTTGAGCTTGAGTAGAAAGAGGGGGAGATAAAGAATCCCAAGTTGCCTCCACGTTGTCAACACGGAGTCTGATATGGGGCTCAAACTCACATCATGACCTGAGAGATCATGTCCTGAGCCAAAATCCAGAGTCGGACGCTTCACCAACTGAGCCACCCAGCCACCCAGGCTGGATACTGCTTTAAACTATCCAATAAATCCTCAGGTAAACAAAATCTCAGTAGATTTTGAATGTAAATGAAGTGGAACATATATAGTAGGACAGCTCAGAAATATCAGAGATGATGTGGGTCAGGATACCTTATAAAATTGACAAGTGTGGTGAATGTGAATGGACTAGACATTTGGGCTACTCGTTTCTGTTTCAACTTTAGTTCCTACCTTGGACTAGTAGGATTATAAAATAAAATTAGAGAGATTCTCCCCCAAATCTTTCACATTGTAGGTATGGTAAAGTTCATGTTTTCTTGCCCTAAGTCACACTCTTAAATAAACTTGTAATCCTATAACATCACCACAGTCCTTCATAGATGACATGACTAACTAGAAACACATCAAACCAATTATGTAGTATCTTTTAGCTAAATGGCTCACTGGCACAGTCAAACGTCTTATTTTGCACTTCATTACATAGAGGCAAACCGGAGCCTGAGGGGAACATTAATTAGTGTAAGCTTGTTCTCTGAGTCACAAGACTCTGAAAGCGTATTGGTTTATTCCTTTCTCTGTATAACAGAAGATAAAATAATCATTCTGACAATATAGCTTTATATCACATTACACCACAGTGACATCTCAAACTTCTCTAACCTTTTCACTGAAATACTTAAACTTATTTTCTCCCTGATACACTTGCTCACCACACAGGCATATACATGCAAACAATTACATGCAACGTGTAATAAAAATGCACAATTCCTGGAAATAGAGATCGAGTGAAAACGTTTACGTTCTGACAAAGGTTTGTGATTAATTATATTATTTAAAATATATGAAAAAACAAGTAAAATATATGCACTTTATCTCCTTAAGGTGTCTCCCCCACCCCCACTCAACTCTATCCCCGTATACTTCCAGGTTGGTCATAGGACTTGATTTGTTCAGTGGAATATGAGCGGATTTGATATAGGTCATTTTGAAGTAGAATCCTTAATAGCTCCTCAGAGATCTTCTACCTTTGTTTCCTTCAGCTGTTCCCCCCTCCTCAAACCTAAAGAGAAAAAGGAAGTAAAGCAGAGCCTGCAATCAAATATAAGGTGGAAAAACAAAAAAAACAAAAAAGTTGTGTTTATAAGCCACTGAGATTTTGGTGTGATGTGTTATGCAGCTTTGTATCTCACAGAGCTTACTAGTATGATGCTTAAAAGGGTATATTTTAATTCTCATCAGGATATGAGTAAGTATTTTTATGGAAAATAAACTTATAATTAATGTTTAAAGTCTCCAGGGGCGACTGGGTGGCTCAGTCGGTTAAGTGTCCGACTTCGGCTCAAGTCATGATCTCACGGTTCATGGGTTCGAGCCCCGCGTGGGGCTCTGTGCTGACAGCTCAGAGCCTGGACCCTGCTTTGGATTCTGAGTCTCCCTCTCGCTCTGCTCCTCCCCCACTCATGCGTTCTCTCTCTCAAAAATAAATAAACATTAAAAAAAATAAGTAAAAATAAAGTCTTTGGCATACATTTCTGATAGAAGTAGGAAAAGAATCCTCTAATATTGATTTGATTATTCTTTTGTGTAATGTTGAAGGTTAGGGTTAGGTCTTTAATCATAATCTTAGTTATATTTGTTAAATACTTACTGAATTTTTTCCTTTTTTTTCCCCCAATAAGTGATCTGCTATGGGGGAGGAACTTTCCTATGGGTGGGTTACACAGATTAGTAGTAGTAGTAATATCGCTTAGTTTTTCTGCAACTGTGCACTTCCACCTCGGAAGGGGATTGGCCAGGAGTCTTCTGAGCTCTTAAAAACATGGTGGGGCTCCTGGGTGGCCCAGTAAGTTAAGCAGCCAAATCTTGGTTTTGGCTCAGGTCATAGTTTCGTGGTTGGTGGGTTTGAGCCCCACATTGGGCTCTGTGCTGACAGCTTGGAGCCTGCTTGGGATTCTCGTCTCTTTTTCTCTCTGTCCCTCCCCTACTCATGCTTGCTCTCTCTCATGCGTGCGTGTGTGTGTGTTCTCTCTCTCGCTCACCCTCTCAAAAAATAAACTTAAATAAATATATTTAAGTTTTACCTAAATGAACAATATAAAGTTTGATTTTTGAACTTCAGTATTAGAAATCTGAAATGTAAGGGGTGCCTGGGTGGCTCAGTTGGTTAAGGGTCTGGCTCTTGATTTCAGCTCAGGTCATGATCTCACGGTGTGTGAGTCTGAGTCCTGCATGTTGCTCTGCACTGACAGTGTGGAGCCTGCTTGGGATTCTTGCTCTCCTTCTCTCTGCCACTCCCCTGATCACGTACTTGCTCTCTCTCAAAATAAATAAATACATTTTAAAAAAATAATAAAAAAATAAATCTGAAATTTGATTTAGAATTTAAAAACCTAAGATAATTTTAAAGCATCAGTTAAGGTTAAAATAAGAATTATAGCATATATCATGATTTCACTAGAAATATGGCCCAATATAGAAAATATTACTTTCCATATATTATCACTTTGACATTATTTTTTGCCAGTCTTTTGAGAGGCTTATCAATTCTATGATTTATTTAAGAATAGGACCAGAAATGGTACAGCCTTCAAATCGATGGCCATGTCTTTGTGCAGAACCTATACATATATAAATAAATTTCTCCTAGGCTGCCGTCCCTATCACTAATTCTAGGAAATGAAGACTCCTGGTATATTACCTGAGTTTTCAAAAACACCAGGTTCTGTATGCAACCTTCTTTTTTCTCCATATAAAATAATTTTAAGTAAATTATTAAAAATCTATTCTTAGTGATAAATTAGCTATTGATAGAAACAGGATACACCTGTTGCTACTCAAAGTTTCTGCTATGAATAAGTAAATAAATCCTATGTAACACTCATTGAACATCCACTATGTGTAAAGTATTCTGCTGCAGATTCTATTTGTCTTTTTTAATTTTTAATTCACAAATATCCAACATAGAAGAAATTAGTATCCTTTTATTGTAGGTAAAGAGCACATATAAATGTTATGGCACTTCACAAGATTCCATACCGTTGTACAAAACAAAAGCAACACTTGAAACTATGTTTATATGATTCCAAATTCTTCTTTCTTTCTTTCTTTCTTTCTTTCTTTCTTTCTTTCTTTCTTTCTTTCTTGTGGGAGTTATAAATTGTATTATACTATTTGTTCATTATTATTTGTTGCCTCCATGTTGCCACCTTCCCTTGCCCTTTGCTAATTTTGAGTTTGGCATTGTGCTATATTTGTGTCTATAGAATCTATAATATCAAAGCAAAAATATAAATGTGATTAATGATTTGTCTGGAAACTTCTTTTTCCAGACTTTTCCTGTGAGAAGAGTAGCCCATAACAGAGAATATCCCATTAACCTGTATTCTGGAATGAGAAGACAAGTGGTGTTCATAAGAGCTCAATGAACTCTACAGTTGAGCCATAGAACCATCCATAGCTGGAGAACCATAGCTGACCTACAACGTTCATGTAACATGAATTAGAAATAAATATATTTTGTAGCCAACTGAGATTTTGAGGTAGGTTATTATACCACATAACCTCATAACCTGTCAAAAGTTAACACATAAATTGAAATATAAAAGTAGAGGCTGTCATAACACAAAATCAAAAATATATGGCAATGGGGCACCTGGGTTGCTTAGTTGGTTAAATGGCTAACTTCGGCTCAAGTCATGATCTCACAGTTTGTGAGTTTGAGCACCTCATCAGGCTCTGCACTGACAGTGCAGTGTTATACATATTATAATATATAGTTTACGTGTGTGTGTGTGTGTGTATATCCCTTGCCATTTATGTATATGTATATTATATAGTTTATTTATATGTATGCATATATATATATCCATTGTCGTTTACATATATATACACAATGTATATGCATATGTATATGTGTATATATACATGTATGTATGTGTGCATATATGTTTTATATATATATATAAATGGCAATGGATTTAAGGCTGGGTCACTAGGTGGGAAGTGACAAGTAAACTGTTAATAGGAGAATGAGAAATGCTACCCAGAATTTTCAGTGCTGAAATATTTTTACGACTGTCATTATTGACAAACTAGAAGGAGAAAAATGTATCTAACGAATCTGTGGCTTTAAGTGATGAATTGTGAGTTATTAGGTACACATGATTACATGAGATAAACTTAGAAAATAAGCCTTTTCATAATCACAGATGAAAAAGAAAGAAATTGGATAGATTTCAGTGTTGAATGAGGCAAGTTTTCTTACCTTCATTCTGTAAAAGATTCTCAAATTAAGACCCAGACTCTCATCAAGGACCAAATTAAGGTCTAGTTGCATTAGACGAGCCCCTAGTAAATCCCTTCTGTTATACAAAATGACTTGGAATAAATCAATCACATGGTTGTATGGGAGTCTTATAAGTTCAAATTACCCTCTATTATGTCTAGACAGAGAAATATAGCAAAAAACAAACCAAAAAAAAAAAAAAAAACCAGAAAGTTGATGTTGCTAACGGCATATGGAAGCGACTGGATTCAAGTACTCCATTTTTTTTTAAGAAAGCTCAAGATACTTTGGGTTAGAAAAGTTCCCTATTATAGGAATAAAGAGATATTACAACATCTTCCTGAATGATTTCAGAAATGATTAGAACCAGTGACTATCCTGCCCTGCCTTCCTTTTCTCCTTTTCCTAAGGGAAGTGTTCACAAAGTATCTCTCCTGTTCCACCACTGTATTTCTGTATGTTGGATATTTTTAGCTCAATGTCGCTGGGTAACTTGTCATTTTAGTGTGTAGATTCCCTGAACAAATGTTATAGAGTTCATACCAACTTCAGATAGGTCATGATATCCTGTACATAAAGTCAGAAACTTGACTGAACTTTTCAGGTGTCTTGAGGAAGATATGAGTAAATTTTGCCCACAGGGAGGAAAGCAAATATTTGTAATAAAAAAGAATCCAGTGATAGATTATAATCAGGTGTTCACAGGTATCTATTTGCTCTTCCCCTTTATCATTCTGTCCTGTAAGTAGAGTACATTTTCCCACCATGAGAACAACCAGGGTGACTGTGTACCCAAATGGGAAGCCATGTAGAACTAAGCCATTCCCCATACAGAAGAGCCCATGAGGACTGAGCAGACCCCAGCAGAGTTACAGCCAGCCTGCAGCACTCATGTTACAAAACAAGAGTATGTGTTCTTGTAAGAGATTGAAATTTGGAGGTTGCCTGGCCACAAGAGGTCTCAGCTGTAACTTCTGTCTCTAGTCCCAACTTCTCTCTCTAGCCCCTACCATTTTGCTGGCCTTTGGAAGTCTCTCTCTCTCTTTCTCTGTCCTTCACTCTCTCTCTCTCTCTCTCTCTTTTTCTAGTAATTTGAATGTATTTTCCCTCTGCCTTGAATGCATGGCCTATATCTTCTCCCCACACTCACTTTCCATGCAGATTCTTCACTTCTCAGCTTTCTTGGGAAAGCTCTTCCCGATCTGCCAGATTAGGAGTCACCTATTACATGCTATGTTGGTACTTTATTTTTTCCTCAAAGGTAAACACATTTTATACCTGTGTATTTTTGTTAGAGAATTATTTGGAAAATATTCATCTTTCTGACTAGACTGCAAGCTCCCTGAGGGGAGGAGATGTGTCCATTTTTCTCAGCTATATACCAAACATTCAAGACACTGCTTGGCACCTAGAATGAGTTTAATCAATATCTGTTGTCTAAATATGTTTGAAGTTGCTATACTAATGAATTCAAGCCACAAATTCTATAAGACTACCTATGTCTGAATATTTTTCTTGAGGATGTTACTACTTTGTGTCCATTTAATGCATAAGCTTGAAATTAGAAAAGTGGTAATTCCTTTCAAATACTTCTCCCATTCAATGTTTGTGCATCTATTTGCTATCAAATATTATTTTGTCTCTCTATACAATATCTCCTGTTTCCTGACACTTAAACTACTCTGAATAAAGCCTTTCGGGCACCAGAATGAGCAGTGAGATGCGATATAGGTGAATCTTCTTAAGGAATTCTGTTCTCTAGGAAATAACATTAGGGTGTTTGTAGGATAATATTTAAATTAAATTTTATCCCCAAATGATTATTTCCTTTTTAAAAACAGCCTTTTCTATTAAAAGCACGCTCAAAATGTTCAAATTAAATATTCTTGTGCTAAAGTAATGGCTCAGGGCAGCTTCTAAATGGAAGATAAGGAGGCAACAGTCATTTTACGCTGGAGAGTCATAAAATGATTTCCCCTCCGCTTTTACTGTGGCACATCACAACTAAGTTGTTTATCTATTATGACCTCCCATTTTCTCTCTGGAAAAATGGTGTTGAGAGGCTTAAACATAAGCCATTATCAGAGAGCCATGAGTTTATTTACTGATCTTACATAGGTCATCTTTATTTCGTTATTTTTTAAAAATATAACAAACCTATATCATGTATTATTTTGAATATTAAAGCTGTACCAAAACAGAGTATGTAATATTTGCTAATAAATAGTTTGCTTTCAATTAGTAGGCTTCCTCTATTTGCTAGATCATTGAGATAAGTAGCTAAGATCACTTAAACTGTGTCTATGGCAGAATCAGTACTCAATAAGGAATTTTCCCTCTTTTTCTATTGATCCAGTGTTATTTTGCATACATGAAATTTGCCATAAAAAGTTTTCATTCTCAGTTCACTTTTGTTTCAATAACCATCTCATTGTCTATTTTTGAAGACCTTAGAGGATGTGGTTTGGATCCTTCCGTCTGCCACACAGGTTCAGTTTAGGTATCTGATCTCTAGCTCTTCTGGAAGCACTGGGATCAATCCCTACCTCAACCTTTCCCCTGTTTCCACACTGCAATATAAATCGCACAGAAGATCAAAATACCACACATTTATCTTTGCAGACAATCAACTTATCAATATGCCTAGAGGCAAAAGATAAATTTCTTCTTTGTTTGATCAATAGAGTAATAACTGCAAGTGCTATAAATGAAGATAGAGCTATCTCTTCTGTTTTCATATTCAACCACATTATTTGACTTGATCTCATATGTGTCAGAGAATTCTATTGCATGGCTACACCCAATGCACAGAACACATTTCCTTCCATTGATTCTCAATTTCCCCATCATTAATTTCATTGACTGAGTAGCAGGCTTTCAAATTAGAGAAAAGGAAAGCTCAAACAATGAAGTTCCATCAGTTTAGTATCACCGATTTTCTTTATTCTGTTTTGGGAGGAGGGTGGACAGGGCTCTTGCTGTTGTGGCATGTTTTCCAGCTACCCTAGAGAGGAGAAAGCGAAGGTAAAATATGCAGAATAATGAAATCATAGTGCCTAGAAAAATGCTTGGTGATATCAAGTTGAACAATAGGTATTTACAGAATAAACAAATCGAGATTCATAAGCAAAGTAATCAATACTAAAATGTTATTTGTACACCAGGTAGTCAATGGAGAAATATGTACTGGTGGCCTACTTATACCAAGACTGTAAAAATTCTGCAAATATCTAGATGAAAAGTCATGATTTTGCCTCCAAGAGCCTTATAATCAAGGTCTCATGTTAAATTATTACAGTGCAGATGCACTGGTGCAACGGGAAGAAAGAAGATAGAGCAGCTATTACCACCTGGAGAAGTTAGGGAGCCTCTTATTCATTCATTCTCATACAGTCCATTCTCTTTCCTTCTTTTGTCACAGTCCCATTCATTTATCATATCACACACATGGGTAATATGAAAGCTTATTATCTTATTAGCGACAGGAATTAAACACTTTTTAATGACTCTCCCCTTTGACACAGGTTTATAAAACTTGAACTCATTTCTTACATTTACCATTATCTCATCTAGCCCTGATATAATTAAATTCTACTTGATTTTATAGTATTTATTGAGACTCATGTGTCCAGCATTTTCATACTGTATTCCTCATGCTTAGAATAATGCCAGGTTTAATAAAAATGTGTTTAAAAAAATCAAAGCACCTGTTATATGCCTTATATTCTAGGGGAAGAAGATTTAAAAAAAACATAAATTGTAGAATACAGTAATATGTTTCATGCAAGTTATGAAACAAGGTGATACAATGAAAGGGACCAGGTGGCTGCTTTAAATAGGAGGAACAAGGACGGCCCTGAGAGAGTGACCACTGATATGAGACATGGAGATTGTTAAAAGAAGGTCCTGAGAAGACCAGTCCAAGCTGACTGCTTAAGGGTGCCTGTTTTGAGAACAACCTTGGGAATTTGGAAAAACAGAAGGCAGAGGTGTCCGGAGTATAGTAAGAATAGGAAAGAGTTGATTATACAATGTGTGAGAGGTCAAATATGGACAGAGAACTTTAGGGTTTTGTAGGCCAGGATAATGAGTGTTCAATTTATTCCGTGTTCATTATAAAGTCTTTAGTGTAATGGTTCTCAACAAAGTGGCAATTTGGGCATTGTGGCAAATATGTGCATGTTTTTGGTTATCACAAATGGGAGGGGGAGGTGCTGCTGGCACCTAGTGAGCTGAGTCCAGGGATGCCACTAAATGTTCTACAACACACAGGACAGTTGTCCACAACAAAGAAATATCTATGTCTATATACCTGTATCTATCTATAGGTATCTATATCTATATATCTATATTGTCTATAACTGTATCATCTATAACTATATCATCTATATCTATCTATCTATATCTCTAGAATTTCAATAGTGTTGAGATTAAGAAACCCTGTTTTAAGAGATTGTAAAGAGGTAAGCATAAGTGATGTAATATAACCTACATTTTAATTACTCTGTATGTTTGTTGGAAATTAAATTATACATCAGAGAGCACGGAACCTGAATGAGCACAAGAGATTTTTGTAGTGGTCAAAAAATAAGACATAATAGCATTTATGTTGATCAGATATTTTCCCTGCATAGTTTTATTTCTGCAAATGATTTCATTTGTGCCATATATAAACTCATATAAGTCATACTCTTTAACTAGGTTCTAATGCATTTGTATTCCCTTCACCTCTATCCTCAAAGTATTGCAGCTTTAACAACTTGGACAATAGAGAAGAGAAGGGATCAATCTATCATCAATAGAATATTTAATATTTCAGTGAAATCTCAAATTGATCTTACCCCAGCCCCACAATACTATTTCTTATTTATTTTGCTCTCTTCAGGGTCATAACAAATAAAATATGGCATTTTTCCTCATGACAATTTATATCACCAGAAGGAAGATATAATGTGAAAGTTGAACATTATCCATTAACTATTATTTATATACTATTTCTACTTGTCAAATATTATTCACAGAAGATCAAAATATGATGGTGATATATTTTTTCTTTTCAAATCCAGGCATTTTGATTAAGTTGCTACACATTCATGTATCATTCAGTGAAAAACAGTATTTGAACTAGGCAAAAAAGAGGGGAAATAATTTTGATGGTTCAGAAAAAATTCAGTCTTCCCGGAATTGGGAATTTTGTAAGAATTCTTTGTTACGTGCTTTGGATCTAAAGCTAATGAAAAGCAACAGGGATCATTCCATTCAAAGATCTGTGGTCACCATTGACCACTCACATTTTAAGTATGACTTGGTAAACAACTAGTCATTCAAATTTCAGGTCCGCCATTTATATTTTTGGACAAATCACAGTCAGACCTCTCTGACCCAAGTTTATCTCTCTGTAAATTGAAGATGATATCAGACATGGAATAACAAGACAATACATAAAACATATGGTACATGCTGGCAACCAATGAGTTAAAAAGAATCCTGGGGCGCCTGGGTGGCTCAGTCAGTTAAGCGGTTAAGCATCCGACTTAGGCTAAGGTCATGATCTCACGGTTCCTGGCTTCGAGCCCCGCATCGGGCTCTGTGCTGACAGCTCAGAGCCTGGAGCCTGTTTCAGATTCTATGTCCCCCTCTTTCTCTGACCCTCCCCTGTTCGTGCTCTCTCTCTCTCTGTCTCAAAAATAAATAAATGTTAAAAAAAAATTAAAAAAAAAAAAGAATCCTGTTCAGAATTCTATCCAAATTGTGTGGTCATTGTTGGACTGTAATGTTTTAATGTGGCAGGTTCATTTTATTTAACTCTTCATCAAAACTGAGGATAAGAACTGATATGAATGTTGCCTGTATCCTCCCACTTTAATTGCCCAAGTGAAACATATATTTAGACACAGTTATCAGCCAGACGCTGACCCTCAGCTGTTCTGGCTGACACTACAGAGATCAGTCAAGTAGTAAATCCCTATATGCCCAGTTCACAATTGTAGGAAAGACCAAAAATCCCCTTATTTATCTGAGCATGGCAGAGACCGAGGAAAGATTAGACTCTCAGGTACAGATGTCTCCAAGAAAAAAAACAAAGAAACAGTTTTATCCCCAAGAATGAATGGGAGAATTATCACAGAAGTAAAGAAAAAGGAAGGGCTGAAGGGAAGAAAATGGAAGAAAAGGGGGAAAAAAATCACACTTTCTATTACTTTTTCTATGTCCATGTGTGGAACACAAATTTCAGATATGGGATCTCATTTAATATTCCTAACTGAAGAGTAGAGAAAAAATTATATTCCTATTTATAGATGAGAAAACTAAGATTATAGAGAGAAGTTAAATAAATTGTTTACATATTTACAAGTAGAAAATGGTAGAACCTGGATTTTCACATAAGCTTTGTGTCCATACAAAACCAGTGATCTCTCTACTACAGTACATTTTCCATCTGAATCACATAGTGCTCTATGAAATAACCTGTCAATTAAGCATTAACCTCAACAACAGAAAATACTTTTGCCTCACAAGTACATTGAAGCAAATACTTGAAATAAAAATCGAGACAGAGAAAGACAAATACTGTATGATTTCACTCATATGTGGAATTTAAGAAACAAATCAAATGAGCAAAGTGGGGGAAAAAGAGAGGTAGGCCAACCACGAAGCAGACCCTTAACTATAGAGAATTCACTGATGGTTACCAGAGGGGAAGAGGGTGGGGGCATGGGCTAAATGGGCGATGGGGATTAAGGAGTGCACTTGTGATGAGCATCAGGTGATGTATGGAAGTGTTGAATCACCTGAAACTAATAAACACTGTATGCTAACTGGAATTTAAATTAAACTTAAAAAAAAAAATGAAACAAAGACACAGTGATGTAGCTCAAACAAACGTATAGCCACCAAAGTTATTTATCAGCAGTCACAAGTTATATAGAGAGGGTGATTCTTTAGGATTCAATTTACTCTAAGATTTTAAGAGGGAGAATAAGGCAAAGTTGCCCTTAACATACATGTTACTCATTAAAAACAAAAATAAAACTATTTCTTCCACAGAACACATGGTAATGTTTTCTGCCACTATTTGGATCTTTGATTTCCTTTGTAGGAATCTTGGCATTTAAGTAAAACTATTAAGTAAGCTTTGTTGCCTTATTTCAGAAATGTTTCATTGTCTCATTTAAAAAGAAGATGCTGACGTAGAAATTTCATTCAACTAGGCTTTTTCCTGACCTTTTCTGGAAGAAGAGACAAAAAAAACCCACCCCACATAAATCTTTATTAAAAAGTTTTAAAAATCCTTGAAATCTAACATGCTTGAAAATAATAATTATAGGAACAACTTTTTATAGGAGCAAATATGTAGGTATAGTTTATAATACTTTCAACGAAGCTCTGTTACTGATCAATACGGTTTCCCTGCTCACAATCTGAGTAAAATATTTTTATGTATTCTGAATACAGACTTTGAATGTTCTTTCTTCTGAAACTGATACATGACTTTGTGGATTGGGATGATTAAATCTCAAATAAGTTTTAGCTATCATCATCAACCTTTAGGATATTAGACTAATAATGAATGAATACACACACACACACATACACACACACACACACACACACACACACACATATGTATGAAGAGCAACCTCTTTCAACCTCTTTGTTTACAACTATATGTACAGTTAGCCTGGATGTGTCAGCAAATGAACTCAAAATTAGGAGGCATGAGTCCTTGGGGAATTGGAGAAGTGATTCAAAATTTCTAAGTTTCTTTTGCCTCCTCTGTTCATTGTTCAGGATGTGAAAAGATGATCCCTTCTGGCTTCTAACCGTCTGACCGTTAGCCTAGTTTCTTCTGCTGAACTAATTTACTTTGTTTCAACCATCTTAGAACTTCTCAATTTCCTACTAGCTCTGGGAAAAATAAAATGGTAAAAGAGGCTGATTGGTTAGGTGGATGGATGGATAAATAGATAAGATTTGTAGTAAATGTCTACTCCATAAAGACTAAACAGTAGCTAGTGACTATTTTCTCAATAAACAAATGCAAATCAAATAATCCTCTATCTCTGAACCCCATGGAGAATTTCATTAGGAACATTTTATGATAAATACTCCCAAGCCAAGCCACAACTTTTAAAACTTGCTTCAGTAAAAGAATATTTTAAAACTACTTTATGAATATATTTCTTAGTCAAAAACATTTTTAGAACAAATATTTTAATGTACTTCACATAGAAAATGCAAAACATTTCTAAATTTACAAGGAAGATTAAAAATGAATAAAGGTAAAGTACTTAAGAAGATTTTCAAACTGTATTAAAATTATAATATGTAACAAGGAAAAGTTGTCAGATTCAGATCTCTCAACTCAGACTTAATGGAATATAACTTTAAAAAGACTTAACTTGTATAAATCTCAATTTTCTCTTCTAAAATGGACTAACCAAACATGGATTGATATTACATTTGACAGTTATTTATAAACTGTAATCTCAATATCAATATTAATCATGAAACTGTTATATATACATAGAGAGTTGCATTTCTCTGAGGCAAATTTTTGAATGATTTCTGTAAAATGCTTATGTGGCAGTTTTGTGACATTTCTAATAGGTTTCTCTTGAGTAAAAATAGATTTAGTCTATTATCATTTCTTTTCCCTGAATTCACTTTTCTGTTTTTTGGTGAAGGCTTCTAATTTCTCAAACAGAAAAATGAAAAGAAAAATAAAAAGACTCTTAGGTTCTATTTGGGCTTCTTTTCATTTTTGAATTTTTAGGTTCCGTGAAAAAAACAACATCTACTTCTAAAGTTAAATTTCCTTCAAGTGTGTAAACATCCTAATGTGAACCAGAGAAAAGCATATTGACAGAGGAAAGACTGAACAGATATCAAAAGTCTTAGATGCCCAGAAATCTCTGTAAAGATTATTCCTATTCTTTTTTTTTTTTTTCCCTCTTAACCATTTTTTTTTCTAAAGTAGTTCTTTGGTACTTTGTCCTTTGCTTATATGCAAAGGGTAGAATAGTCATTACAGGAAATGAAGACTCCATTAGCTTGAGTGGTGCCCTTTGGCTGATAGACATAATATTCTTAAACTAGAGTACTTTGCACTGCCAATCTCTACTAATGGAGAATCACTCCATGTCTATCTATGGCCATCCTAAAATACTTTTTCTCTTTATAAAGAATTGGACAGAAACAGGTAGAACATGAAAAATCATTCATTAAGTGCAGCAAGAAAGCCATTAGGATCATAATTCCCAAGCATTAAGAAAGAGATAATGAGCCTTGGAGAAGAATAATCTTACGTATGAACATATGTCATCAAGCTTACTTCTAATGGGGGAAAAAAGAGAGGTTGAAATGCTCCACATGATATATAAAAACTTTTTTTTTCTAAGGGAAACAGTACCTTCATAAATATCCAAATAAGGTGCTTGCAGAAGTCTCTCAACCTATCGAACTTAACATAAAATGTTAAGTAAATCCCTTTTGCCTCTGGTAAAAAAATACATTTTGCAGATTTCTATTTCAGAGACTGATGGCCCAATCTTAAAAGCCAGCATAAATACAAAAGGAGAAATGAATAAAACTAGTAAAAGAATAAAATAAATAAAAAAAAGTTATCTCTGTGTTTCCCTCTACTAATTTTTCCACATTTAGTTCAGTGAAATTGAAAGATTCATGCATGCTAATTACTGAATTACCTAGCAGTGGTGTTTTACTCATAAAAGCCATTTTAAGCTTCCCATGATGACACAGAATTGATTCACAGCTGTATAGGTAGGCAATAATGATTCCCAGTCAACAACAATCAGAAAAGCAGAGAATGACTTGAATTGTGAACCCAATACATGAATCTAACTCTGCAGTTAAGGTTCCATACACCACGTTAGGAGTTTCCTAGGGGCAAACCTCCTTTCCTCTATATCCGGAAAATAGCGCGCTAGATATTTCCAGTGTTTGGTTCACAGGTAAGACATCTTGAAGTTACTACCATGTTTTAATAACAAGTACAAAGCTGACAATTGAAAAATCAACTCTTCTCGGATCCTTAAGAGAGAAGACACAAAGTAAACCATTGCTCCCAAGATTGGAGAGACAGAGGACTACAGAGAGTCGCAGCTTACCTGAGCAGAGACTCGCAGAAGAAACCCCCTCAGGAATCAGTAGCAAGGTAGGAAAACTGGAAATGCAGTTCACGAACTGCTTGAAGTTCAGTGTGGGTAAGTCAGGAGTTAACTTTCAGGAGTTTGACCAGATTCTCAAGGTGAATACTGAACAAAAATCCCCTGACACTTCTGGCTGGGAGAGGGAAGAAGGAACCATTTTGAAATACACAGGGGCATTCTATTCTTCTTAACAAGGCCTGCCTTCAGGGGAAACTAATTAACCTGAGGATAACCTGCTAGGATATTATCAGAGCCTAACTGACTTGCGGAAAGGGAAATAGCCTACTCTAGTCTATCCTGTTTCACCAAAACAAGGAGAAAAACAAACTGAGAAACTCTTATGAAGTTCCTAATGGAAATTAATAGGTTCACTAAAAGACCGAATCCCAATTATAGGAATGTAGAATGCCTCCCTGCCCCCACATCTCACTACCACATTACCAAAGGCCTATTTACAGTAGCTCCTTTCACTCTGTCCATCTTGTCCAACTATCAGGGGAAAAGTGCAAGGGAAACTGAAGGAAAAAATGTACAATTTGAAGAGAGACAGAACGCATCAGACCAAAGTAAGGATGTTGGAATTATCAGATGGGGAATTCACGAAGCTATGATTATTATGCTAAGGGCTCTGATGGATGAAGTACACAACATCCCAGAACAGATGAGCCATGTAAACAGAGAAGGAAATCCTAAAAAAGAACCAAAAAATTTGCTAGAGGTAAAAAACACTGTAACAAATATGAATCTCTTTGATGAGCTTGTCAATATACTGGACATGGCTGAGGAAAGAATCGCTGAGCTAGAGGATGTATCAATAGAATCCTTAAAAACCAAAAGGCAAGACAAAGACTGAGAAAGAGAACAGAATATCTAAGGACTGGGGGACAACCACAAAAGGTAGTTGTAGTCACATAATGGGAATACCAGAAGGAGAAGAGAGACAGAAAAGAGAAGAAATATTTAATAATATAATAACTGAGAATCACCCCCAAATTAATGTCAAACACTAAGCCACATATCCAGGAATCTCCGAGAATAATACCCAGAAAAAATGCAAAAACCAAAAACCCCAAAACTCAACCTTTTCTAGTCATAATTTTCAAACTACAGAAAATCAAAGGTAAGGAAAGAATCCTGAGAGAGGCCAGAGGAAGAAAATACCTTACATCTAGAGGAACAAAGATAAGAATTACATCTGACCAAATGCATGACTCATGAAACAATTAATCAATAAGCTGGACTTCACTGAAAGTAACAACTTCTGTTCTGCAAAAGACAATGCCAAGAGAATGAGAGGACAAGCCACCAACTAAGAGAAAATATTTGCAAAAGACACATCTGATAAAGGATTGTTGTCTAAAATATACAAAGAACTCTTAAAACTCAACAATAAGAAAACAAACAACCCAATTGAAAAATGAGCCTAGGACCTTAAGTACCTCACCAAAGAATGTATACCTCATACTGGGACTGTATTTGGAGACAGGGTCTCCAATACCTCCAAAAGAGGTAATTAGGTTAAAGTGAGGTTGAACCTAAAGTCATCCAATATGACTGCTGTCCTTATAACAAGGGGAGATTTGGACACAGATATATACAGAGTGAAGACCATGGGAAGACACAGGGAGAAGATGGCTATGTACAAATCAAGGAGAGAGGTCTCAGAAGAAACCAACCCTGTAACGTCTTGATGTCAGACTTCTACTCTCCAGAGCTGTGAGAAAATACATTTTTGTTGTTTCAGTCACCTAATCTGGGGCACTTTTTTATGGCAGCCACAGTGCACTAACACCGTTTCCTAGTTGGAGAGTGATGGGAAAACAGTCAAGGAGCCACCATGAGCATAAAACCGAACTCTGAACTATTTACAGGAAGAATCGTGCGTAAAGCCGCATTCTATGTATTCTGACATTAGTGACAGTGGCTAGAAGGAGAGTGGGAAGTGAATGAGAAAAGCAAAAAGTATAGAGGCAAGGAAGGCAGGGAACATGACACAAGTTACATAGCAAGGTGATTCATTCAGAACAAAGTGCTGGTGTGCAAGTATAATGACAAGATGAATGCTAATCCTGGCAAACTCTGGATTTTATTTATGTACAGAAACAGTCATCGTTTCACATGAAATGTAAAGTGAATGCTAACAGTGCACTAACATTATTTTTTAAATCTCAGTATCACAGACATTTCAAAGCAACTGAAAAGCAAGAGAGGCTGTTTTAAGACATTTATTTTTAATAAAACACTGCTTCCATACTCGGATTGCAAATTTTCCAGAGTCTAAATCACAATAAGTAGAAAACATTGGACACCAGAGAATTTTAACTATCTCCTTGAACAATGTAAACACAATACTTACAGAGCTTTGTGAAAGAAGAAAGTGTTCTCTTTTTAAATCTATAACCAGATGTGAGATTACTGGTCTTTGTTTCAACCACAATGATGACGGAGAGGAAGAAATTAATTGCAATTTCGATGAATGGAATGCCTGACAAAATAATAGTTTTTAGCAGATCATTGTTTTCACTCTTTAATTTCTATCCAGCAAAGTTTTATTTCAATGGTACATCATCATAATTGCCATTTTTATAAACATCAAACTGTGCAGGTGCATTTGCAAACTCACCCTCTGCGGCAAATACAACGAGCTGAAAAAAATATAGAACAGATTATGAAACTGCAGAATTTCTTTGAGCATATGGTGACACGTAGAATGTCTGCCTTAAAGAAAACTGAAAAATGACAGGCCCCTCCAACCTGGTAGCCAGCCATAAGCAAAAGAGCCCCTAGGTTTCGATATTTGATGATTTAATAATTCATTTCTATTGCCTTTCTCAGATTTTGACTCCTTCTGCCACATATGCTATACTTTAATATTAGCTGTAGTGCACTTTTGTCCTTCAAATCAGCACTTAATTAGATATCAGCACTGAAATTCTCCAGAGTCAGTGAGTAAGATAGGAGTTAAATTCAGATTGGCCCATGAACGGAACATCTTTAAGGGTACCTTGGGATGCCATGGCAACATTGACATGATTAGTGGGACATGTTATTTCCCAAAAGGCCATTCCATGAAATTTGAGATTAAACACTAAAATCAATTCCTTATTCTTCAAGCATATGCATTAGTTCATGTGCTTCAGGTATTGCCTAAGTACTTGACAATATCCTCAACATAGAAATGTGTATTTCAGGCATGAGAACTCAGTTTTTAGCTTCTTTTTATTAATTCATATATAAAGTGGAAAACCCCAGCTCAAATCTAAAGAAAAGGAAAACTGATAACACATACAAATAGTTTTACTTTTTGATAAATGTATCAGATTAATGCATGATCCATGTAATAATCTGATAAAAAGATTATAAATACAGTATTATATCTTGGTGACCAGAAATATTTGCTACCCCACAATATGTTCCCACCTAGCTGTTTAATTGTTAAAATTTTGCCATGATGAAATCATTCATTTGGGCTAACACCAAATTACTTCTTTTTTCTAAAAGAATGATTATACCAACATTTACCCTAAAAGTTCCTTTTCATAACTTCATCAAACCTTAGCATTGGAAATATACTTTAGTGGAATTTATTTAGTTAAACCAATTGTATGCAAAAACCTCCTCTCCAACCTCTCCGAAATCTGTTTTCTATTTGAAAATACTACATGGCTCAGAAGACACTTCCATTCCATTTTTTCATTCTTCTAATTTTAGGAAAAACACTAGAGAAACATTTTCTAATTTCAGAAAAAATAATAGCTGATTTTTGTCTGTTCTGACCAGCCTCGAGTTACATACAAGAAATCTAATTAGTCTACATGATCATTTTTTAAATATTTGAAAATGTTTATCATGTTCCTATTTAATATTCTTTGTTTTAAACAGTCTTGGGGCACCTGGGTGGCTCAGCGGGTTAAATGTCTGACTCTTGATTTCTGCTCAAGTCATGATCTCACAGTTTGTGGGTTTGAGCCCCGCATTGGGCTCTGCACCGACAGTACGGGGCCTGCTTGGGATTCTCTCTCTCTCCTCTCTCTGCCCCTCTCCCACTCCCACTCTCTCTCAAAAAACATTAAAAAAAAATAAAGAGTTTTACAATTCTTTCAGTGATTCCTTCTATTTCATGATTTCTTGATGATTTACCTTAATGAACTCAATTTATAATGGTAAAAAGTTAGTATGTGGCAGGTACTCTTCCAGGAGTTGTTTGTATAATGATGACTAAACATACCTCCTGCATTCAAGGCTTTTAGAGCTGAGTGAGAATTGAGACAAAACAAGTAAATAAACAAACACAGAAGTCTGACTATCTAACTCTTGATTTCTGCTCAGATCATGATCTTGTGGTTTGTGAGTTCAAGCCCCGCACTGGGCTCCACACCCATAATGCAAGGCCTGCTTAGGATTCTCTCTCTCTGCCGATCCCTCGCTCACACACGTGTGTGTGTGTGTGTGTGTGTGTGTGTGTGCGCACACGTGTATTCTCTCCCACTCTCTCTCAAAATAAATAAACATCTAATGATAAATGCTATGGAGGAAACTCTGAGAGGGTTTTATAAGAGATAGAATTATAAGAAAGTAACTGGCTTACAAATAGCCAGACATACATAAGTGAAATCAAGTGAAGGAAAGAAGGATGTTCCAGAGAGAGGGAACAGACAAATGACAGATTGGGAGAATATACTGGCAATTTCAATCATAGAAAAAGAACCAATATCCCTAACGTACAAATGGTTCTCAAAACCAAATAGATGTATCTAGAATCCTAGAACAGAAAAAAGACATTAGTGGAAAAACGGATAGAATTTGAATATGATGTGTAGTTTAAAAAATGTGTTAATTGACTGGTCTTGATAGTTGTACTACGATTATGTAAAATATTAACATCACTGGGTGGAGGATTCCCCTGTATTACTTTTGTAACTTTTCTGCAATACAAAATTACCTCAAATAAAAATGTAAAAAAGAAAAAAAATCAAGGTATCTGTCAAGGAAAGATGTAGACAAAAAATGTAGATAAAGATCCCTTAAACACGTGAAAAGATCACCAAATTTACTTATAGTGGAAGAAATGGAAAATAAAATGTTAGTAAGATCTTTTTCACTGTGACACTTAACAGAAATTTTATAGGATAACAATAAACTTCTCAGATAAATCTCCGAAAAATAGTCACTATCTGACTTGGCTTGTCAGACAGGAAAATGATGCAACCACTAAGGAGGGGAATTTGATGAGTTTCCGTCAAAATCACAAGCATGAGTACCCCATGAGAGTTGTGCTTACAAAAACTTAGAAGAATAACTTGCTGCACTTACGAGAAATTGTCGTTAAGCTATAGTCCCACCTACATGAAACAATATATGCACACGCTTATTCATTCCAGAATTATATGGAAAAGCAAAACAATGGAAACTACATATATGTCATTTGTAAGAGACTGGGCTGAGAAATCAATGATGCATTCACAGAATATAGCATCATGTAGCTTAATCAAAATGAGGAAAACCTCGACAAACTGACATTATTTTTCAGCATGAGTGGTCAATAAAAAAAGGAAAGGTATGAAAGAATTTCTATAGTAGGCTACTTTTTGTGTGAGATGGAAGGGGAGATAAGAATGTGTGTGTTTGTGTGTGTGTGTATCATGTTCATGTTTATTTTTGTAAAAAGGAAAGAAACACAGAAAAGAGAAACCAGAAATTAATGAAAAATGTTACTTACACAGATTGGATGGCATACGTGAGGGAACAGGAATGGTAGTCTGAATTTTCCAAGTATATTTTTTTAAGTGGTTTGGGTTTTAATAAATTTCCATGTTTTGCATATTTAAAATACAAAATAAACAAACTGGGGGAAAAAACCCTTCAACTGATGAAAAATAGAAATGATAAAATTTAACTTTATTTCAAATTGAAAGCATAAAGACACAGGACAAATAATTATTTCATATAACTTTAAAAAAATGTTTACTTTTTATTTTGAGAGAAAGAGAGAGAGAGAAAGGAAGAAAGAGCACAAACAGGGGAGGGGCAGAGTGGGAGGAAGAGAGAAAATCTCAGGCAAGCTCCACACTATGCACAGAGCCAGATGTAGGGCTCCATCCCATGACCGTGAGATCACAACCTGAGCCAAAATCAAGAGTCAGATCCTTAATCGACCAAGCCACCCAGGCCGCATAACTTTTTAACACCCTTCTCAAGGAATATATTCTAAGGGCATTAAGATCTTTAAAAACCCAAAGTCTTGGGATTGATTTATAGGTTTGTTGTTGGTAAAGGCATCGGTGATATGACTTCAAATTATTTTGAATACATTCTGGAATAAAGCAAATGATTATAAACACTACTGTTTTTGGAAGCCAGAGTTTTCACTGATGAAGAGGGGAACTGCAGATGAGAAGCAGGGAGGGTAAGGATGAATGCTGTGGGATTGGTTGAGAACTGGAGATATTCATATCGCTTTGTATTTTGTGAAACTATTCTTTCTAGCTGAATCCACTTAATGGGCTTAGAAGTAATGACACTTCAATATCCAAAGGATGTCTAGGCCCCAGTTATTGGTTACTAAATACCATTCCATAATAAAGGAAACCAGGTTCCTTGGAGAAACGAATGGTTCCGGATTTAAGCAGAAAACGTATAAAATGAACTTAGAACACTTTGTGCCTGAAAACAAACACACCGGAGCTAGTGTGATGATAAATAATAATAAGTTTAGGGGTGCCTGGGTGGCTCAGTCAGTTAAGTGTCCAACTCTTGGTTTTGGCTCACATCATGCTTTCACAGTTCCTGCGTTGGAGCCCCATGTTGGGCTCTACGTTGAGGGTGTGGAACCTGCTTGGGATTCTCTGTCTCCCTCTCTCTCTGTCCCTCCCCTGCTCATGCTCATGCTCATGCTCATGCTCTGTCTCTCTCTCTCTCTCATAAATGAATAAACATTTAAAAATAAATAAAATAAGGGGCGCCTGGGTGGCTCAGTCGGTTAAGCGTCCGACTTCGGCTCAGGTCACCATCTCGCGGTCCGCGAGTTTGAGCCCCACGTCGGGCTCTGGGCTGATGGCTCAGAGCCTGGAGCTTGCTTCTGATTCTGTGTCTCCCTCTCTCTCTGACCCTCCCCCGTTCATGCTGTGTCTCTCTCTGTCTCAAAAATAAATAAACATTAAAAAAATTAAAAATAAATAAATAAAATAAAATAAAATAAAATAAAATAAAATAAAATAAAATAAAATAATGATAAATGAAACTTGGTGCAAACTAAATATGGATTGTGCATTAGATGGTATTTGGAATTAATGTCAGTTTTCACTGGCTGCAAATCCCCTTATTCTAATGAGATGCTTGCTAAAGTATTTTGGATTTCATGGTCCCTTCAAATTTATTTTCAAAAAATAAAGAGAGAGAGAGAGGGAGGAAGAAAGAGAGGATATAAACAATTGTCAACAAATGTCAATATTTGATGAATCTAGGCAAATCTATGTAGTTGTTAACTGTAGCCTTTTTTTTTTTTTTTAACCTTTTCTCAGAGGTGGAGGAATGCCAAGGAAATTAAAAATCATACATTGATTTTATAACAGTATTATTCATTTCAAACTCCTTTAAGGTACCATTTACATCTACAATAAAAAACAGAATATAAACAGAGTTCCTCAGAACTTCTGTTTCTTTTATGTATTTATGACTAATCTGTTCTGACCTGTTCCTTACCAATACATCCTTTTGAAGTTGGGACACTTTAGGGACCCTCGAGTGAATTAAGGCACTTGAAAACTCCGCATTGAAGTCAATCAACACTTAGTGCCTATTCTGAGCCATGTGCTACGTGGGCACCCGGAAAATCCAGAATGAACAAAAGTCTCACAATATGCCAGTGGTATAAAGTGGTAAGTATAAGTAAATGTAAACTGGAGAAGTATCAACAAGCAATATTTCAGAAGGAAAATGAGGTGAAAACCAAAACCATTTAAATTCCTCATGATGTTGCTCTTCAGTGACATTGAATCTATTTTTTTTTTTTTTTTTGTCTTTCAATTGAAGATGGAGAGAAAGTGCCATGAGCACCTGGAAGCAATTTGCAGATAAACTCAATCATTTGGGGATGTATTCTTGCATCGTTTGCCCTTTTATAAAGGACAAAGAAAGACAAAAAAATTAAAATAAAATAAAATAAAATAAAATGAAATGAAATGAAATGAAATGAAATGAAATGAAATGAAATGAAATGAAATGAAATGAAATGAAATGGAAGGGAGCAGGAAAGGAGCTTCTGAGGTAGCTGGATTTTAAAACCATTATATATTTTGGAAATACTAGACCATACATAAGTGGGCCTGTCTATAATTTGCTCTAACAGTTGCAATTTAGGAAATGGGAAGAAAACGTGATCCCAAACTGAATCCTAAAATAAAACTAAGAATTACTTCTAGAACACCATAATGGGTGGAACTGTATACTCTCAAAAGTCCCGTTGGAGTCCTAACCTAAAGTACCTCAGAATGTGACTTTAGTTAGAAATAGAATCATTGCAGATGTAACTCATTAAGATGAGGTCATGCTGGAGGCAGGAAAGGCCTCTACTCCAGTAGGACTGGTGTCCTCATTATAAGAAAGGACACACACACAGGGGAGAATATCATGGGACCACCTCGGCAGAGACCGACAGCCGCAGAAGGTTGAACTCCAGGGGCTGACAGAAAACCACCAGAGGCTGGCAAGAGGCAAACAAGGATTCTGCCCTCATGGTTCATGAGGGAACACGTCCCTGCTACCACTCTGATTCTTGACTTTTGGACTCCAGAACTTCAAGAAGGTACATTTTTATTGTTTTAAGCTGCCCAGTCTGTGGTACTTTGCAACACCAACTCTAAGAAACCAATACAGGAGCATATGAAGATTAATTCTGTGCCTTCCATTACATGTTTAGGCAACAAAGAGAACCCAAATCTATCAGCGGGGTGCACTTCCGTAATACTTCAAATACACACTCAAAAGCTATCTTTCCTGCCAACATCCAATACAGAAGTTATCTGTAACAAGGCTGCAAAATTACCTCTGAACTTTCTTCTGAGGAAACTGACCAAGTAGGAACCATAGCCCTCACTTTCATGAAACAGGAAAGTTGCAAAGCCTGGCCATCAAATGAACTTTAGTTTATACCTCCTTTATTCCTCCTTTATTTGTAGGAAAAATCTTCTGCAGTTTATAAGATATTCTCAGGCCTTTGCTTAGAGATTAATAACAATCCTAGCATTCATGCCAACTCTTTCAACTCTTGGTTTTCCAACTGAGGCGAAAAGAAAAATCAAGTGGAGATCCTATATCAAATCATCATGATGCACACTTTAAATACCTTATAATTTTAAATGCCAATTACACCTCAATACAGTTAAAATCAATCAATCAGTCAAAAATCAAATGGCTTGCAAATTTAGAAGCCCTCATGCAGAATTATGCTAAAAAATTGAGGACTGTGGTTTAAGGCAGGGAGTATAAGAAGGGCCTTTCACTTTACAATCCTTGCAATTCCCAAGTGGGTCAGCCGTGACTCAAAGAATGGACAGTCTATAGAATGGAGTCTAGCCTAGATTTTTTACCCCTGTTTATAGTTGAAGAGTATGGGTAATATTCCCCAAGTTTCCATCCTTGAGCGTGTGCTTCCTACAGGAGGTACCAGAAAGTGTTGCATCCGGAGGCTAATCTGTACCACAGAGATCTTAGTGAGTGGTTAAATGTGGCCCAATAATATCCCAGAGGCTCACCAACAAAATGTGGAAGCAGAAACAGGCAAATATGGGACAGAATTGAAGAACAGAAAGTAATTCCCTGAGAACTGCAAACTATCATATTCTTTTTTTTTTCTTTTTAATGTTCATTTAACTTTGAAGGAGAGAGAGAGACAAGGCGTGAGTGGGGAGGGACAGAGAGAGAGGGAGACACAGAATCCTAAACGGGCTCCAGGCTCTGAGCTGTCAGCACGGAGCCTGACGTAGCGCTCAAACTCCTGAACCGCAAGATCTTGACCTGGCCTAAGTCAGACACTTAACCGACTGAGCCACCCAGGAGCCCCTAAACTATCATATTCTCGATTTTAACATGCAAGTCATGAGCTGCAGATAGTTCTAAATCTGATGATAAAGTAAGATGATAAATGCTTGTATGTTGTTTTCTATGTATATGCCACAATGTATCTTTGAAAAGTTTTACATTGTTCTGTTAGAAAAAGCATCTGCCTTCGTTTATGATATACTCAAATCACATGAAAGACGGCAAAGCATTTTTTTTAAACTCTCATGTTTTGATTGGCATTTGAATTGGAATGCTTGGTCTCTTATTGAAATTTTTTCAAGTTAAAAAATTCAGTGAAAATAAAAGGGTTTTCTACTCTCGACTGCCACCATTTCCAAATGGGGTTATTTTGTCATATGTCAAATGCCATCATAGGTGTGGGGCTGACTGTAATGTATAGATCTTTTTTTTTTTCAAGGTATATATGAATATTTTGTGAAAGAGAAATTTTTATTTTGCTTTCACATTTTAAAACTGAAGTTATTGGTAGATACATGAAAAAAACATTTACCTTCTCAGAACACACTAGTATTTTTAAAATATCCTAGTGCATCTCAAACCTCTAGGCCTCACAGATAAAACACCTTGAATGTAATTAAGAAATCTGGCAATAATCAGTAAAGTACTGATGTAGTTCAGAGTCTAATCAATAGTTTTTCTGGTTCCTCAGTAATTGATTACTTGGATTATTATGCTTAAATCTGTGTGTGGTTCTTCTATTTAGTATCTTCCTTTACATCCTCCTCTTTAGGAGACTGGAATACCGCCCTTGTACTAGTTAATTTCGTTAATTTCTCTAACCCTATATATTACTATATGGCAAGTTCCCCCAAAGCAGTTTGTTTACCCCACTCTACTACTAGCCCTCTTTTTCTTCATCTGAATAGTTTTCTTTGGAAAAGTCTTTTTTTTTTTTATTTTTTAACGTGTATTTATTATTGAGAGACAGAGAGAGAGCATGAGCATGGGAGGGGCAGAAAGAGGGGGAGACACAGAATCCAGAGCAGACTCCAGCTCTGAGCTGTCATCACAGAGCCTGACATGGGGCTCGAACTCACAGACCGTGAGATCATGACCTGAGCCGAAGTCAGACACTTAACCGACGAGCCACCCAGGCGCCCCTGGAAAAGTCTTAAATGATCATTACTCAATCACGTCTCTGCCCCAACAGATCTGCTAACATTCTGAGACTGCTCCTTATAAATTGCTGCATAACAAGCTATCGCGTAAGTTAATGGCGTAAAACAGCAACCATTTTATTATGCTCATAGAGTCTGTGGCTCAGGAAATTGAACAAGGCACAACTGATGGTTTGACTCTGTTTCACAGTGTCTGGGGACTTCAGCCGGGAAGACTCAGCTGAATGTGAATGGCTGGGGTGGGCGCGTGGCTACACTCAGCTGGAGGCTTATTCAGGTGCCTGGCTCCTGGGTTGGGGGGAATGCAAGGCTGAGCTTAACTGAAACCATCCCCTGGAGCTACAAATGTCCCTTCCATGTTCTTTGGACTTCCTCACAGCATGGCTGCCTCACTGTAGTTGAACTTTTCATAAGGTAGCTCAGGGCTCCATGAAAAAGAGCAAAAGTGTCATGGCTTTATATCTGCCAGCCTTAGAAGTCACCTGGAGTCAGTACTGCTGTAGTCTATTGGTTAAAGCAGTAACAAGTCTGTACAAAGAGGAAAGGATACAAATACTATCTATCAATAGGAGGAGTGTTAAAGAATTTTCAACTACATTTTACAATTATCTCAGGGTTTCAACAACTCAATGGGTACAGGACAGATGAATCATTTCTAACTCTCTTCTGAAAGCTCAAAACAGGCACTTTGTGGGAGACCTGACATTATATGTGAAAAGGGGATGTGCTGCTCACTCGGCAAGGCTCTAGTAAGTCTTTCCAGGTAACCTAGTGACCAGAAAGGAGACGTGGTTACAAGACGGCTTCCTAGACCTACCTGTTTGCTCAAGAGGAGAGGAAAACTGCCTTTCAAGTATAGCTTGTCAATACACGTTGAACAATTGTTGGGGAGAACAAAAATCCTAAAGAGAGTCTCATCCCCAGAAGAAAATTAGGAATAATACTAAAACTAAAGAAACAAAACAATTATCGTTTATTAAGCTTTCTCATTTGCTAGAAACCATGCTAAGCGATTAAATTTCTTCATTATTTCACTGATCCTCAAAACTATTTTGTGAAGTTGGTATGACGGTTCCTGTTATTCAGATAAAAACAAAGTAGGCAGGGTCTGGCAATTTGCTCAAAGTTACACAACTAAATTTGCCACAGCAGATATCTGCACCCATGCTTTACTGACACCTAAGAACTCTGACTCTAGGAACTTTGTTTTGGTAAGAACTGGTAAATTCACAAGCCCTAAAACAGATACCAGGTGACTTTACTTCTGATGAGGCGTTAATCCTACAGCTTTAAGACAAGTAAACTAAGGTTAACAGGGAAGATTCATGTGCTTGGCAAATTTCGCCATTCAGGCAGAGCTTTATAGGAGTTCATTCTAATTTAAGGTTGAGAATTCATTCTACTTTAAGGTTGACAATTCTGTTCATTAAAAACTATCTCTCTCTCTCTCTCCCTTTTTTCCTGTTATAGTCTATAGGGCTCATTGTGGGTTTTAGTCCCATTTTCTTTGGAGTATTCAGGTTGCTATCATTGGCTAATGTCATTAGAGACCATTTGAAAAAGAGTAATTTGGAACATCACCTATTTATAATAAGTAAAGATTCAACCATTTCATATATAGTCCATTCTTTTATTTTTATACGTTGGGGAAAATCAAAAATTGTAAGTGGAGAACAAAAAGGCAAAGAACCTTCACATGGTGAATGTAAATAATCTTTAAGAACTGTCACTTGACTTATGGCCACACTACTGAATACTGATTGCTAATAGGTAGGAAATGGGAAGAGAATGTCACCAGTTACAACATAGTTTTTTAAGAGAACTGCATCATTCAGACGTGTAAGAAATTGGAATGGTTTACCGAGGGAGTTGACAGAATTTCAAACTTTTATTATGGTAAAAAACAAAACAAAACAAACACATGAAAAAATGCAAACAGTAAACACAGATCTACAACCTGTATGTTTTTAAGCTGCTATAACATTTTGTATCGATTTCTGTTTTCTTCTAGTTTGCCAAAGAAGCTACCAAATATAGTATCATTGAAAAACTCCCAACTCCAGTAAGAGGGAATGCAGAATTGTGAAATGACCAGATAAACAACCGAATAGCCAAATAGCTGAGAGCTCACATGCAAACAGAGGGCAGATGGGAGGGAAGAGCCACAGCCATACTCCCTGGAAGGAGCAGAAAAGCCTGATAGTTTATACAATACAGTCAGAGACAGGATGGAAATAAGGTGAGGGCTGGAGAATCGTGATTGCTCTGGTTGTGAATTCTCCTGCCTGGGATGTTCTTTATACTCACGCTCGGCTTCAGTTCTGACATTTATGCTTTGCTCATTCCATCCCTGTGAAAACAGGACTAACTCTACTTAATTAGAAAAGAAACCTAAGTAAGCACAGGCTTTTATTTTTCCTAAATGGGAAAGGGGATGCCATAGATAATTGTTTTGTCATCAAGGGAAGATCAAATTGCTGACCCTCTAATTATATTGGGCAAAATAACAACGGATCTTACTGATGGCTCTCCTAATTCTGGAGCTCAGAAATCAAATTAAAATGGGAGATATTATGCTTACGGGCTAATTTTCCCAGAGTTCATTATATTGGAGGCTTACAAAAGAGCTTTGTGACTAATTACTTTGCATTGTCTACTTCCTCAATATTAGAGCTGATATCATCTATCTACGTATAATCAAATCAGATCAATGTCAAATCAATGATCTGACAGAACCAAGAGTGAATTTCATGCGTACTTGAGCCTGAACAAGCTTAAACATGCATATACTTCAAAATATATATGCTATTGGTAGCATTAGCTTTCCTGGAATAGGATTTCTAGTTTTTCTGAAACTACAGTTATGCATAGTACACATAAATTTGCAGAAAAATGTAGTTCTTTATTCTCTAAAAGTGACATATCAACCTCATGGGTACTTCTGTCATGCCAGCACTGGATAAGAAAGGTACAAAGGAATCAAAGTTCATTTTCTTGAATTTCATTTTATAATTTGAGATTATAACTAGGAGATTTTATAATTAACATTTTATAAATTTATAATTAGGAGATTAGTTTCTTTGAGATATATAGCCGGTGTTTCAATTCTCCTCCTCTGTCCCAGCTACTCTTCAAGGTAGCATCTGCTAGTATGAGGGGACTTACTGTGCACACACCATCCTATGAACAGGGTCTTAAAACTGACTTCAGTGTGTCGTGCTACTTTCTGGACTGATGACTCCTCAAGCAGTCCCAAGCCTGGGTACTCTATTGGTGTCAGCTGAATGATGTGACATGCAGCCTCAGGCTGGTCAGGGTGGGGCTCTGGCTGATCAGGCTCCATCTTAACTCTTCCTGCTGCTCTCCCTTGGTCTGGGTCTAGCAGGGACATCCACAGCCCCAGTGTAGGTGCCCTACTCTTTGGCCCTTGCCTAAAGGGCCCACCTTGCCCCTCATGTGAGCCCCATATTCTGTTAACCTTCTAATCCAGAGTTTGAACTACGTCCCATGCCACCATCACTCCTAAAAGAAAATGGATGCATCCGCTCTACCTGGGAATATCAGAAAGTGAAACATAGGCTCTCTTTCCACTTAACAATGATCTAAACCATTACCCGCCTCGGTGCAGCAATAATCTCTCTCAGTGGTCCATATTAGATAAAGGAAAAGCTCCTTGCCTTCAGGTTGGCCTCCGCTTAAAGAAACTCAGGTCACCTTCTTCAGGATGGGATTCTTATCCCCTACTCTTCCATCCCAAAATTCTAGGGTGCTAGCCTCCTGACCTGGTTTTGGGTAAAATAGGGCTCCTATTTATATGATGTAAGATATTATGACCTGGTTCCAGGACTCGTTCTTGCTATGTGGAGAAAAATTTAGAAACTCCTTGACACCTCTTCTCAAATCGTAGATTATAATCTCTTCTCTCTTGTTCTAAAATCATTTTTTTGTGAATTCCAGTAGCTGAAGAGTAACCTTTATTACTTATTGCATTTTACCAGTAATAATCCATCTCCTCCCTACCTGGGCCACCTCTGGTACTGGAAAGGTATCTCAAGATTAGTGGGGAGAAGGACATGTAGACAAAATTAAAACTAGAAAGACATTAATAACTTCAAAACTATTAACTCCTCATGTTGTCTAGTTTCCATTTTCCCCCCTTCCCCCTCTCTAAGGAGATCCATTTTCTTCACTTTGATGTTCTGCTTGGTTCTTCAGGAGGCTGACCTCTATACACTGCATCGTATATACCTCCTTGCTCTCCAGTGTCCAATGTCTTTAGGCTAGTGGATATTACCACAGGGAGATTGCAGAGGAAAGGAAGAATAATTTGTTTTCCCTCAACCTCCATGTTTCACTGTGGCTGGCAAAGTCTCCATTCCCTGTAGTCATGGTTCCATAAGCTCATTCTTTTCCTTGACTCCAGTTACAACTGTATTTCTCTTTGGTACTTTAGGTCTAGGGAGAGAGATTTCCCACTATGGTTAGGTCCTTGGTGCCTCACTATTATTTGTTTGTTTGTTTAACTCAGTCTTCCTGAATCTAAGTAGTTCATCTAAAGTTTTACTCTAAACCTTTTGAACTTCCTATGTATTTCTTACTGGAATTCTTAATAGTAGGCCACTTTACACTGCCTATTGAAATAATTCATTAATTTTTTAAACAATTATGTTTGGAAAAACTACTCTATCTCAGGCATAAATCTCAGTGATAAGGATAAAAAAAAGGGATAAAAAAAGAAAAAAAAAAGTCCTTTATCTGAGGGAAATGTTATATCCTAATGGGAGAGACAGCTAAAACACACTAAGTTTACCATGTGTTAGTGGTAATAATTTCTATAAAGAAGATTTAAGAAAGGATGGAAGTGGATAAAAAGATGATGGGAGTGGAATGCAATTTTCAAAAGCTGATCAGAAAAACCCTCACTAGTACAGTGAGGCATGAAGAGAATGAGAAGATGGTATAAACTGAATTATGTTCTCCCCAAATTCATAGGTTGAAGCCCTAACCCTAATTGACTGTCTTTGGAGATAAGGCCCTTAAGGGGGTAATCAAGTTTACACAAAGCCTTAAGGATGAGTCCCTACTCCAACAGGACTGATGTCTTTACAGGAAGAAGAAGAAACATCAGGAATACACATGCCATGTGAGGACATAGCAAGATGGCAACTATCTACAAGCCAAGGAGGGAGTCCTCAGGAGAAGCTGACCACATTGATATCTAGATCTTGGATTTCCAGCCCACAGAACTGTCACAAAATAAATTTCTATTATTTATGTCTGTGGTATTTTGTCATGGCATCCCTAGAAAATTAATATAGGGAATAAGCTGTGGGATATTTAAAGTTAGACCATATCAGGCAGAAGGAATGATAAGTGTAACAGTCCCAAGATGAAAGGATCCTTGGCAGATTCAAAGCACAGTAAAGAGGAAATATCCCTAGAGTAGACAAGTGAGAGAATACCAGGAGGTGAGGTAAAAGAAGTAATAGAGGTCCAGATCACTGATGACACAGAAGTAATAAAGGTCCAGATCACTAATGACACGGTAAACTTTGACTCAGTGAGCCAGGAGGCTCTGACAGTTGAATTAGGAATGTACAAGTAAGGGCTCTGACAGTTGAATTAGGAATGTACAAGTAAGGAGCATGGGAGGAAGGGGGTCAATAAAGAAGCAACTGCAATAATTCAATGAGACATGAAGATGACTTGGATAGGATATTAAAGGGTAGAAATGGTAAGAAGTGGTCAAATTTTAGATCAGGTATGAAAGTCAAGCTAATAGAGTGAGTTTTCTTTCAATGGATTAGATGTGTAACGTGGTGAAAAAGAGTTGCCAAAGACGAATGCCCAAACCTTTGGCCTGAGCAACCAATATATGACATTTACATTTACTAAAATGGAAGGAGAATGGAAAGAATACATTTTGTTCAGGGCAAAATAAAGGATTTGGATATGGGCATGGTTAGCTTGAATTGCCATGAGGCATCCAAGTGCAGATGTAAAGTAGGCAGTTGGTAATATGATTCTAAAATTCAGGAGAGTGTGTGTGAGGGGGAGGTGAAGTATAAAGTATTTATGCAAAGCGCTATGGTAATATACAGTGAGTGCAGCAAAGATAAATCAGACATTGCACCTGCCTCCAGTAAACATACGATTTTAGTAGAGAGTACATATATAGTAAAGTTTTGGTGATTCTATGAAAAGTTACCATGAGGGAGAAGAGTGTATTATGGCCACAGGTATTTTCCTGGAATTGTTTGCATGTCTCTTATATATTCAAGGTCTAAATTATATTTATAAAAACAAAGTTGATAAAATGTATAATATGTTGACTTTAATGCCTATTCATTTTTATATCTTGTTTGTTTTATCCATTACTGATTATAGAAAAAAACATTTAAAATATAAAATCAACTAAACCATTTCCTACTGAAATTTTCTCTCATGCTTTTAAGGCTTTTATTGTTTCCATATATAGTAATTACATATACCATAGGACAATAGCCAGTTAAACTAAGCTAGGATGATATAATACTCCATACAGAAAATTTTCCATAAGGTGTGGGAGGGGGCCATGAAGTGGGAAGTTTGGTGGTAGGAATGCAATGAACATAATGTAGGAAACACTTTCAGACTCAAAATCTTGGCTAAACTAAAACATTTATCTTTGAGTTATACAGAACTCTCACCAAGTTTTCAATTAATTATGCTTGAGATTCAGATTTCTGAGATCTAATATTACTCCCAAGGGTGATCTTTACCTAAGTATCATCATTTTCTTTGCACTAGTTTCCACCCTAGTCACACCCATCCTCCTTCACCAAGCAGGTATAATATTTGTAGACCTTGGGGCGCCTGGGTGGCTCAGTTGGTTAAGGGACTGACTCTTGATTTCTGGTTAGGTCAGGATCTCATGGTCCTGAGATTGGGCTCCGTGCTGGGGTGCAGTCTACTTAAGACTATCTCTCTCTGTCTCTGTCTGCCCCTCCCCTGCTCAGGTTCTCAAATAAAATAAAATAAAATAAAATTAAATTAAATTAAATTAAATTAAATTAAATTAAATTAAATTAAAAAAAGATTTGTAGATCTTAACAGCAGTTAATCTACAACCAGTTGATTTAACCAAGCAAAATCAAAACTTTCTAGTTTGAATATTTCTGACCATTTTGAAATTTATACAATTTAAATTTCTAAAGTTATGATACTAGATATATTTGACAGTAGGTGTATTAGTAGGGGATCTACCGAAGAGCGGAGTCTGATACAAGGACATTGGTGCAGGTAGATTATTTGGAAAACTCTCTGAGAAACTAGGAGTGAAGGATCAGGAAAAGTGAGTCAGGGAAGGAGTAGAAGTTCATATGAGGCTGCGTTATGGAGGGCATTGGTATAGGCAAAAGGGTCTTGATTCCGCCAGTGTCTCAGAGAAGATAGGATTGTTCTATAATTTTCTGCATAACAACAAAGGTCTGACATATCATTCAAAATGAATGTGACATATGTCATCAAAAGTCACTGCTACACAAGCTGTCAAAATACAACCATTTGTTTCATGTTTCTGCTGCAAAAATAAAACTACTTTCTGGGACCACAAGAAAATGATAGAATCACAGTAAACTAGAAAAACCATCAACTCCAACAAAAGCCTTCTAGTTTCTGGTCTTGCCCAACTAAAATTCAGAGTGAACAATTCTAAAGTTAATTCAGAAGCTCATCAAAGCTGCTAAAGCTTTCTTTATTGTCACTATGTCACGTAAACATGTCATCTATGACAATCCTGATCTAGCTTTTGCATCTCAGGAATTACATGCAAACATTTAAAGACAGGGATATCAGAGAAATATGATAGCTATTGGGTAGGCAGTCAACACTGTCTGCCACACGATAGACCTCACTATATTTATCTGTTTAATGATCTATTTAATGCTATAAATTTGACAAGATTAAACTAGTAACAAAAATATACTTTCATTTACAACAGATAAAATTTGATGCCAATGCAAGAAACATTTACTTCTTGACTTGAAGAACGGATTTGCATTTCATGTCACTATCTTTCTTCCCATGCCATTTTCATGGATATTTTGATAGCTCTAAATCCAAATACAGATAATCCTATACGTCACACCCCAAATGAAATTTAAAAGCCCAACACTTAAAGTCTCTCTTAACCATTATGAATGGATGCATTCCTTATTCATTATCTCTTCCAAGGCCCATATTAGCTTCTACCAGACATGTATATTTCAAATAAAGCTAAAGCAAAAAGCTAGACAGTCATCTGCAGAAAGGATGAGCAAGCTTATTTATGATTCATTTGCCTTTTTAATCTGGGTTCTCCATTGGAAGTCTCTGATACTGACAGTTTGAATAGATAAATGGGACAACTGTGGTCATTACACAGAGATATACTCCAGCGCATCAGAATATTCTTGTCTCCTCTTTTAATTTACATAATTTCTAAATGTGCTAAGAATGGAAAGCATTGTTCATTGATGGCAGTTTTTACTATAGAACAATCAGCAACACAAACAAATTTTGGCTTAACCAGAGTTGTGAAAGTGATTGCTGTAATTTTTTTTTTTTTTTTTCTGTATGTGCCTTGTCAGAAACTTTTCTTTTGAATGCAGCTGTTTCCATCAAATGTTCACCCACAGGAACATTTAAAAGTGGCCTTAAGCAGGCCATTCTCTGAGGATTTGAGTTTTTATATCAAAGAATCAGGGAGAGAGATAGTTACAGGGAAGAGGAAAAATTGGGGGCTGGGGAGACAACAAAGAGGCAAGTGGTCATTACAGAGATGAAGACCTACCCTGATTATCTCCAAGTATAGAATCAAAAAGACAGAGGGAGAGGGATGCTTTCCCTTAAAAGGGAAATAAAGTGGGGAGAAAGAGAAAGGGTAAAGGAAAAGAGAGCAAGAGGCAGAGAGAATGGAGAAAGGAAGAGAGAGAATGAGATGGAAAGTACACAGAAAAGATAGAATGTGAGAAAAATGAGTAAGGAAGGGAAAAAGAGTGAAAGGAAAAGAAAAAAGAAGGAAGGAGGAGAATGAAGGGAAGTATACAGATGGGCAGGCAGGCAGGGAGGAGGGGAGAAGACCAGCCTTGTGCTGATATTCAGACCTTAGTGTGCCCAGGATGCGGGAGATAGGTAATAGGCAACAAAGCTTCTGTATATTTCCTCCCTTCATTGATAGTAACACATAATATCTGCATGTTATCATGTGCTGCTTAAATATATCATCAAGCAAAAACACTATCCTCATTGAGGTTACATCTTACTTCTCTGGTAGTGATTTTTTTCCCCCAGGTGGCATAGAAAAAAGGATAAGACCCAAATCGGGAAAGCTCTCTGGGTTCCATAGACCCTCTCTTAACTTTTAAAAACCAAAGGATAGGGACACCTTGGTGACTTAGCTGATCAAATGTCCAACTTCGGCTTAGGCCCTGATCTCAGGGTTTGTGAGTACACTTCCTGTCTGCTGTAAGCACAGAGCCTGCTTCAGATCCTCCCAGTCTATCCACCCCTCCCCTGCTCACACTCTTTCTCTCAGAGACAAATTTGATAATCTCTCAGGATAATCTTGAATTCTTTCTCTTTAAGAGTTCTTAAAGAAGACTATGTGTATAGGCTTTAAAGAGACATTCAGTATGGGTAGTATCAGAATTTCTAAAAAGCACACCCGAATGACATCTACACATTTAAATTAAAATGTTTGGTAAGGACATTGAATGGTTCAGTAGAAGGAGCACAAATGTTCAAGTTCCAAATTACCTGGGTTCTTGTTTTGGCTTGCTGTTGGAAGGAAGGTGAACAAACAACAAGGCTTTGGCACCTCTAACTGCTCCATCAATGCAACGTCATCAATATCGCTAATTTCAGAGATGTGAAGACTTGATGGTATGATGTAAGCCTAGCAAGCTTCCTAAGTGCAAATCGCCACACTAGATACTAGGAAGAGGCTTTTCAGATTTCACCTGGATAATAAAAAAATCTTTTATCTTATTTTATGTTCTGGTGTGGGGGGCAGGGTTTAGTAAAAGATGCTTTACGCTTAGAAATTTCTCTGTTCCTAGATTTTATTATCTCTTTTTATCACTGGGCAAATTGTCATGAGCTGAATTGTGAGAGAGCTGTGGTTTAATTCACATTGCTGTGTATATACTTAAACACCTGTCTTCTCCCATAAAGTATAAACTTCTTTAGGACAGGGATTCTGTATTACGGGTTCTTTCAATTTCCCACAATACAAAGGATATCACAGTGCAGGTAGAGAAATTGTTGATAAATTGCTAAAGGGTCCTCTTACTAATTCTATCTGAGATTAGAAAACCAGAGAATTTATCACCCAGTCTACTGGACAGTTTTATCTGAATTTTGGAACAGCCATAAGCTAACCCAAAAATAGTCTTATTTAGGGCCTCATTCCAAATTATTACTCAAGTGCAATTCAGTCTGCCTCCTTATAATATACCAGATCAAAAAGAAAGCATGTACTCCAACTTCTTCAAGTCAGATTGCAATTGATAGATGTTCCTTTAGAGCGTGAGGTGCATACAGAGGAATGACAATTTCCGGAAACACTGAAAGGCACATAGGTTTTGGAGAATATTGTCCTATCTTATATAGGAACAAATATTAAAAAGTTCAAGTAGATGCCAATCAAAACAAAGATAGAGACACCCTATCATGTTTCCTGTATTATAAATATATAATATAGGATTTAAATGGTTCCTAAAAATGTGACTTTATATTATTTAAATTATATTTAATAAATATAATTGCTAATTAAAATTATTTTCTTTTTAATTAAAGTACGACAACTCCATGGGGTATTTTGCATTACTCTTTTGCTATTTGAAAAAGAAGAAAAATATGGTTATTGGTCTTCATGGCTTGTATTTTTTTTTTGCAGATACAAAAATTATAGTTAATAGTTATTTCTAGGTAAAAGATAAAGAAAATATTATTTTCAACATTTGCACACCCTTTATATTTTATTAATTTATTTTTTAATACCTTATATTTTAATTTCTTATTTTTTATGGACAGTTTCTGTTTGTTTTGAAAATTTACCTGTCATTAATTTCTAGTTCATCAGTGACATAATGGAAGCACACAATGAAAGCACTAGAAATGGAGTCAAGAATGCCTCCAAGTCAATCCTGTTGATGATGAGACCACATGATGTGACCTTGGCAAACTTCTATGTACACTGAGCACAGTTTTCTCATCTGTCAGCCTCATAGTACCATCCTGAAGATTAAATGGATATAAATACAGAAGAAACTTTGCAGAAACCCAGATATTTTCATTTATAAAGGCACACTTACACTTTAGTATGATGACAAATATATATCTCTAGCTAGTGTTTACTTATCTCTAATCTTTTGAAGTTTAAATAAAAGAGTAGCATATTCATAAGCTTGTGGATCCAATTTAACACGAAGACTCCCTCAAGCAAACACAACACTACACTTTTTTTTCCTCTTGCAAAATTGATACCTCCTGGAAACATAAATTTTTGTGTGTGCATATTTACTTCTACCGTGGTTTGTCTTCAGTAACCTAAAATTATTTTCATCAGAAATGCTGCATAATTTTAAGTTTAGGAATTACAGCTATCTAGTTTAGAAAAAGTAAGGGGGCACTTTCTCTTAGTCTGTTCCAGCTGCTCTAACATAAATACCATAGAGGAGGTGACTTAAACAGCACACATTTGTCACTGATCTGGAGGCTGGGAAGTCCAAGGTCAAAATGCCAGGAAATTTGTTGTCTGGTGGGGCCAGCTTCCTGGCACATGGACAGTGATCTCACTCTGTTCTCACATATCAGAAGGCATGGTGGGGTTCTGGCACTAATTTCAGTTTTAAGGCCTTTTCCTCAAGACTTAATCACCTCCCCAAAGCCCTATTTCTTCATACCATCACATTGGAGCTCAGGATTTTGAGATAAGTTTGGTGGTGGTAGTGGGAACGTACATTCAGTTCATAACAGGATTAAAACTGTATTACTGGCTAACAACCACTGATATTAAATTTTTGGTAAATGCATCATTTGTTGGTCTTCTCCAGTGTATGGATCTCATTTAGTCTTTAAGATTTAAGATTTAATTATTCTACTCAAATTCTAATCTCACATGTCATGGGAAGTGTGGTTGGCCCCAACATTTCTAGACATTATTGGGGTCTATCTTTATACTTCTGTCTTTTATTCCTGCCTGTACTGAATTACTAATTTTCACCCATTTGCTTTTCATATGTCTTGAACCATTTCTGCAGTCTCCCATCCCAGGGTACTAATCTAAATCCTATCTCCCCCAAAGTTCCAAGACCTCTAAAGTGTATTTTGACAGGTTTCATAAAAGTTGTGCTTAATAACAGAGTTGAAAGTGATGAGTTGGAGGAGAGAAACATTATGCATGTTAAAATGTGGCAACTCTTGAACATGACTTAACATTGGACTCTATCATCAACAATAACAAGAAATGCGAACACTTATAAAGACTTTCCAGGGGCGCCTGGGTGGCTCAGTCAGTTAAGCATTGACTTCAACTCAGGTCATGATCTCTTGGTTCATGAGTTCCAGCTCCATGTCAGGCTCTGTATTGACGGCTCAGAGGCTGGAGCCTGCTTCAGATTCTGTCTCCCTCTCTCTCTGCCCATCCCCCACTCTCTCTGTTTTTCTTAAAAATAAAGATTAAAAAAAAAAAAACAAAAAAAACACAACTTTCCATGTGCCAGTCAGTCTGAATAGCAAGGCAGGATCACATCCCCAGAACCCAGTTCAACCACAGCATCACAAATGGGGACAACAAGACCACAGAAAGTGCTTCATGAAGCGATGCAAGGAATTACACATGGCCATATGGGAATTATCCTAGCCTAAAAATCAGAACCTGAATCTATAGAGCCTATGGATCTAACTACAAATCTACAAACTGAAGGGATAGAGGAATAGTTCAACAATCCAGTCAAGAAGCAGTAAGTCAAACACAAAATATGGAACATTCCATGAAACAAATTTACTTCTCTGACAAATAAAAACTTAAAAGCTAGAGGGAGGAGCACTGTTATAGATAGATTAAAAGAGATGTGAAAAACATAATAAGCACATAATAAGCACATGAATGTTTGAACTTTGTTTGGAAATTGACTTGCACCAAGCAAGTCTAAAATAAACTCTATGAGCCAACTGGGAAAATTTAAATATGAGCTGGATGTTAGATGGTGTTAAGTAATTAATGTTGATATTTTTAAAGATTGATAGTCATGTTAGTTAACGAAGAAAGAGAAGTCCATATCAGTATATATGTCTTTATAAAAGAATGAAATATATAAAAAATATGAATAACATAGTGTCTGGGATTGCTCACAAATCCTCCAACAGTTACAAAAAAAAAAGATTTGGGAGGGAGGGATACATGAAACTAAAAAATGTTTATACTTGTTGAAGCTGAATGAAATGTACATATTTCATTATAGTATTATTTCTGTTTCTTTTATAGTTTGATAATTTCATTTACAAAAAGTTTTTTTAATTAAATGGCCCCAGGGAAATCTTACACACAAACTGCCAATAATAGAAATTTAGGACAATCTATGGTGAAAACTGTCTTCTACCAATATTTTACATGAGCTGGATGTCTCATGCTAATATTAAGCTAAAGCATACAATTTACATATTACCTTTTCAAGATTTAATATTCTATCATATTAATATTTGTTAAATTACTAACATATACATAAAAATAAGAAAATTAGGGATATAAAAATATGAAAATAAATTATATACTGTCTCATCTTAGGGTCTTTTATATTTTATCATATTTGTAATGATATGATACAAATAGTTTCGATAATTATATTTGAATGCTATTTGATGAGTGAAAAATTTAAAAAAATCTGCTGAGAGTTCAGCAGAATGCATGAGGAAATGAAGAGTCATGAAGATACCTAAGTAGGATGGCAATATAGGTGAAGTAGTGAAAGAGAATCTGTTTTAATCATTAATGGAGTTAGGAGTCAAGCAAGCAAAAATTGAGTAGATAAAAGAAAGAAGAGATAATTGGAAAGCCTATATAAAAGTACATAAAAGTAATCTCACGGGCCATAGTAACATGATTAGCCTAGGAAAAAAAATATAATAAAAGTTTCATTAGTGACATCGTTTATCTGATTTAGAAAAAATATATATATTCCACAGATTCCAATGATAGTCCACTCACAATAGTGTTTGGTTGGGGAATCTTACAGAGTTGAAATCAATATTCATTCATCCACCAAATTTATCAAATATCTGGGCTTTTCAATGTGCTGATTGTCTTAGGCAAAACATTTATGAAACAATATTGAAGTTGAAGGCTAGTATCTATTGCAGAGAGTTGTGGTCAAGATTAAAAGGAATAAAGTACATTTTATGTATGCCCCAAACATACTAACAATGAAAAATGTCGTTAGTTATTATGGTCATAAATATTATTAGTTACCATTTGTCTGCTTTGTGTTGAAGACACAAAGATGAGTCAGTCTTTAACACCTAGTGGATATCCAGTGGAGGAAGGGTTCTAGCAGTGTGAAATATTTTCAGATTAATTTGTTGAAAACTTCAAAGCTTGCTCATACACCCACACATTTTTAAACGAAACTGGGAAATAAGTTATCTCCCCTTTCCCCTTCTCTAGTCCTATGGCAGAATCCTCTTGGCAAGTAGGCAGAATAAATTCATACTTTCTTGAGCTGGGTGCGTTTGTTATGAATATGAGAGTAACGGAAGCTCCTGGGCTATGACTTGAATAGTCTGGGCCTCAGTTTTCAATTATTGGAGTCATCCTCCTCAGGGAAGTCACTAGGCTACCCTGGGTATAAAAGTTTATGAAGCAAGAAAGATGAAGAGGGGCTTCATTGTTAATGCATGCCTACTAGAGACAAAGTGGCATCATTAAAACTGAAGGTTTTTTACAGTCATAATTTCTCCAGGCTTATCTGTGGTAAAAACCAACATTTTCACTGGAGCTTATTTCCTGCTCGTCTAATTGGAAGTCCCTTGTCAGTATCTGTTTCTGAAGCATCGGTGGTGTGGTGAAAATGATGTTGAGGGCTGGATGACTGGGCTATATTAGCACTCATAGGACATTTATTTAATTTTTATTAAAGTAAGTCACTCAGGCAAATCTTTCTTTCTTTTTACATTAGCATTTCGTTAAGAACATATCAAGATTAAATAGCATATACATATTTGTAAAAAGGATAATGAACTCAAAACAGTTTAAGTTGTGTGTGTGTGTGGGCATGTGTGTGTGCTTGGACTGATATGAAATTATTGGAGACTTAGACAAAAATCATTCAATTTAAAAAAAAAATCAGATACTCAGTGTGGTTATTCCTAAAATTGGACAATTGCCCAATTTATTCTTTCCATGTCAATATTTCTTCATACTCAATCTTACTTAATAAACAGAGCCCACTTTCAAAGGGAGAGTTTTCTTGTGGTTTTATCAGGCATGTCTATGTTTTGTCAATTGATGTTAAAACTAAGAGTTGCAGGGAGAGGTTCCGGAAGATGGCGGTGTAGGAGGACGCAGGGCTCACAGCGCGTCCTGCCGATCACTTAGATTCCACCTACACCTGCCTAAAGAACACAGAAAACCGCCAGAGGATTAGCAGAAGGGAGTCTCCGGAGTCAAGCGCAGACCAGAGGCCCACGGAAGAGGGTAGGAAGGGCGGCGAGGCGGTGCGCGCTCCACGGACTGGCGGGAGGGAGCCGGGGCGGAGGGGCGGCTCGCCGGCCAAGCAGAGCCCCCGAGTCTGGCTGGCAAAAGCGGAGGGGCCGGACGGACTGTGTTCCGACAGCAAGCGCGACTTAGCGTCTGGGAGGTCAGAAGTTAACAGCTCTGCTCGGAAAGCGGGAAGGCTGGAGGACAAAGGGAGGGAGAGCTGCTGAGCCCCCGGACGGCAGAGCTCAGCTTGGCGGGGAACAAAGGCGCCAGCGCCATCTCCCCCGCCCATCCCCCAGCCAAAATCCCAAAGGGAACCAGTTCCTGCCAGGGAACTTGCTCGCTCCGCGCAAACACCCAACTCTGTGCTTCTGCGGAGCCAAACCTCCGGCAGCGGATCTGACTCCCTCCCGCTGCCACAGGGCTCCTCCTGAAGTGGATCACCTAAGGAGAAGCGAGCTAAGCCTGCCCCTCCAGCCCCCGTGCACCTTGCCTACCCACCCCAGCTAATACGCCAGATCCCCAGCAACACAAGCCTGGCAGTGTGCGAGTAGCCCAGACGGGACACGCCACCCCACAGTGAATCCCGCCCCTAGGAGAGGGGAAGAGAAGGCACACACCAGTCTGACTGTGGCCCCAGCAGTGGGCTGGGGGCAGACATCGGGTCGGACTGCGGCCCCGCCCACTAACTCCAGTTATACACCACAGCACAGGGGAAGTGCCCTGCAGGTCCTCACCACGCCAGGGACTCTCCAAAATGACCAAACGGAAGAATTCCCCTCAGAAGAATCTCCAGGAAATAACAACAGCTAATGAACTGATCAAAAAGGATTTAAATAATATAACAGAAAGTGAATTTAGAATAATAGTCATAAAATTAATCGCTGGGCTTGAAAACAGTATACAGGACAGCAGAGAATCTCTTGCCACAAAGATCGAGGGACTAAGGAACAGTCACGAGGAGTTGAAAAACGCTTTAAACGAATTGAAAAACAAAATGGAATCCACGATGGCTCGGCTTGAAGAGGCAGAGGAGAGAATAGGTGAACTAGAAGATAAAGTTATGGAGAAAGAGGAAGCTGAAAGAAAGAGAGATAAAAAAATCCAGGAGTATGAGGGGAAAATTAGAGAACTAAGTGATACACTAAAAAAAAAATAATATACGCATAATTGGTATCCCAGAGGAGGAAGAGAGAGGGAAGGGTGCTGAAGGGGTACTTGAACAAATTATAGCTGAGAACTTCCCTGAACTGGGGAAGGAAAAAGGCATTGAAATCCAAGAGGCACAGAGAACTCCCTTCAGACGTAACTTGAATCGATCTTCTGCACGACATATCATAGTGAAACTGGCAAAATACAAGGATAAAGAGAAAATTCTGAAAGCAGCAAGGGATAAACGTGCCCTCACATATAAAGGGAGACCTATAAGACTCGTGACTGATCTCTCCTTTGAAACTTGGCAGGCCAGAAAGGCTTGGCACGATATCTACAGTGTGCTAAACAGGAAAAATATGCAGCCGAGAATCCTTTATCCAGCAAGTCTGTCATTTAGAATAGAAGGAGAGATAAAGGTCTTCCCAAACAAACAAAAACTGAAGGAATTTGTCACCACTAAACCAGCCCTACAAGAGATCCTAAGGGGGATCCTGTGAGACAAAGTACCAGAGACATCACTACAAGCATAAAACATACAGACATCACAATGACTCTAAACCCGTATCTTTCTATAATAACACTGAATGTAAATGGATTAAATGCGCCAACTAAAAGACATAGGGTATCAGAATGGATAAAAAAACAAGACCCATCTATTTGCTGTCTACAAGAGACTCATTTTAGATCTGAGGACACCTTTAGATTGAGAGTGAGGGGATGGAGAACTATTTATCATGCTCCTGGAAGCCAAAAGAAAGCTGGAGTAGCCATACTTATATCAGACAAACTAGACTTTAAATTAAAGGCTGTAACAAGAGATGAAGAAGGGCATTATATAATAATCACAGGGTCTATCCACCAGGAAGAGCTAACTATTATAAATGTCTATGCGCCAAATACCCGAGCCCCCAGATATATAAAACAATTACTCATAAACATAAGCAACCTTATTGATAAGAATGTGGTCATTGCAGGGGACTTTAACACCCCACTTACAGAAATGGATAGATCATCTAGACACACAGTCAATAAAGAAACAAGGGCCCTGAATGATACATTGGATCAGATGGACTTGACAGATATATTTAGAACTCTGCATCCCAAAGCAACAGAATATACTTTCTTCTCGAGTGCACATGGAACATTCTCCAAGATAGATCATATACTGGGTCACAAAACAGCCCTTCATAAGTTTACAAGAATTGAAATTATACCATGCATACTTTCAGACCACAATGCTATGAAGCTTGAAATCAACCACAGGAAAAAGTCTGGAAAACCTCCAAAAGCATGGAGGTTAAAGAACACCCTACTAACGAATGAGTGGGTCAACCAGGCAATTAGAGAAGAAATTAAAACATATATGGAAACAAACGAAAATGAAAATACAACAATCCAAACGCTTTGGGATGCAGCGAAGGCAGTCCTGAGAGGAAAATACATTGCAATCCAGGCCTATCTCAAGAAACAAGAAAAATCCCAAATACAAAATCTAACAGCACACCTAAAGGAAATAGAAGCAGAACAGCAAAGGCAGCCTAAACCCAGCAGAAGAAGAGAAATAATAAAGATCAGGGCAGAAATAAACAATATAGAATCTAAAAAAACTGTAGAGCAGATCAACGAAACCAAGAGTTGGTTTTTTGAAAAAATAAACAAAATTGACAAACCTCTAGCCAGGCTTCTCAAAAAGAAAAGGGAGATGACCCAAATAGATAAAATCATGAATGAAAATGGAATGATTACAACCAATCCCTCAGAGATACAAACAATTATCAGGGAATACTATGAAAAATTATATGCCAGCAAATTGGACAACCTGGAAGAAATGGACAAATTTCTAAACACCCACACTCTTCCAAAACTCAATCAGGAGGAAATAGAAAGCTTGAACAGACCCATAACCAGCGAAGAAATTGAATCGGTCATCAAAAATCTCCCAACAAATAAGAGTCCAGGACCAGATGGCTTCCCAGGGGAGTTCTACCAGACATTTAAAGCAGAGATAATACCTATCCTTCTCAAGCTATTCCAAGAAATAGAAAGGGAAGGAAAACTTCCAGACTCATTCTATGAAGCCAGTATTACTTTGATTCCTAAACCAGATAGAGACCCAGTAAAAAAAGAGAACTACAGGCCAATATCCCTGATGAATATGGATGCAAAAATTCTTAATAAGATACTAGCAAATCGAATTCAACAGCATATAAAAAGAATTATTCACCATGATCAAGTGGGATTCATTCCTGGGATGCAGGGCTGGTTCAACATTCGCAAATCGATCAACGTGATACATCACATTAACAAAAAAAAAGAGAAGAACCATATGATCCTGTCAATCGATGCAGAAAAGGCCTTTGACAAAATCCAGCACCCTTTCTTAATAAAAACCCTTGAGAAAGTCGGGATAGAAGGAACATACTTAAAGATCATAAAGGCCATTTATGAAAAGCCCACAGCTAACATCATCCTCAACGGGGAAAAACTGAGAGCTTTTTCCCTGAGGTCAGGAACACGACAGGGATGCCCACTGTCACCGCTGCTATTTAATATAGTGCTGGAAGTTCTAGCATCAGCAATCAGACAACAAAAGGAAATCAAAGGCATCAAAATTGGCAAAGATGAAGTCAAGCTTTCGCTTTTTGCAGATGACATGATATTATACATGGAAAATCCGATAGACTCCACCAAAAGTCTGCTAGAACTGATACATGAATTCAGCAAAGTTGCAGGATACAAAATCAATGTGCAGAAATCAGTTGCATTCTTATACACTAACAATGAAGCAACAGAAAGACAAATGAAGAAACTGATCCCATTCACAATTGCACCAAGAAGCATAAAATACCTAGGAATAAATCTAACCAAAGATGTAAAAGATCTGTATGCTGAAAACTATAGAAAGCTTATGCAGGTAATTGAAGAAGATATAAAGAAATGGAAAGACATTCCCTGCTCATGGATTGGAAGAATAAATATTGTCAAAATGTCAATACTACCCAAAGCTATCTACACATTCAATGCAATCCCAATCAAAATTGCACCAGCATTCTTCTCGAAACTAGAACAAGCAATCCTAAAATTCATATGGAACCACAAAAGGCCCCGAATAGCCAAAGTAATTTTGAAGAAGAAGACCAAAGCAGGAGGCATCACAATCCCAGACTTTAGCCTCTACTACAAAGCTGTCATCATCAAGACAGCATGGTATTGGCATAAAAACAGACACATAGACCAATGGAATAGAATAGAAACCCCAGAACTAGACCCACAAACGTATGGCCAACTCATCTTTGACAAAGCAGGAAAGAACATCCAATGGAAAAAAGACAGTCTCTTTAACAAATGGTGCTGGGAGAACTGGACAGCAACATGCAGAAGGTTGAAACTAGACCACTTTCTCACACCATTCACAAAAATAAACTCAAAATGGATAAAGGACCTGAATGTGAGACAGGAAACCATCAAAACCTTAGAGGAGAAAGCAGGAAAAGACCTCTCTGACCTCAGCCGTAGCAATCTCTTACTCGGCACATCCCCAAAGGCAAGGGAATTAAAAGCAAAAGTGAATTACTGGGACCTTATGAAGATAAAAAGCTTCTGCACAGCAAAGGAAACAACCAACAAAACTAAAAGGCAACCAACGGAATGGGAAAAGATATTTGCAAATGACACATCGGACAAAGGGCTAGTATCCAAAATCTATAAAGAGCTCATCAAACTCCACACCCGAAAAACAAATAACCCAGTGAAGAAATGGGCAGAAAACATGAATAGACACTTCTCTAAAGAAGACATCCGGATGGCCAACAGGCACATGAAAAGATGTTCAACGTCGCTCCTTATCAGGGAAATACAAATCAAAACCACACTCAGATACCACCTCACGCCAGTCAGAGTGGCCAAAATGAAGAAATCAGGAGACTATAGATGCTGGAGAGGATGTGGAGAAACAGGAACCCTCTTGCACTGTTGGTGGGAATGCAAATTGGTGCAGCCGCTCTGGAAAGCAGTGTGGAGGTTCCTCAGAAAATTAAAAATAGACCTACCCTATGACCCAGCAATAGCACTGCTAGGAATTTATCCAAGGGATACAGGAGTACTGATGCATAGGGGCACCTGTACCCCAATGTTTATAGCGGCACTCTCAACAATAGCCAAATTATGGAAAGAGCCTAAATGTCCATCAACTGATGAATGGATAAAGAAATTGTGGTTTATATACACAATGGAATACTACGTGGCAATGAGAAAGAATGAAATATGGCCTTTTGTAGCAACATGGATGGAACTGGAGAGTGTGATGCTAAGTGAAATAAGCCATACAGAGAAAGACAGATACTATATGGTTTCACTCTTATGTGGATCCTGAGAAACATAACAGAAACCCATGGGGGAGGGGAAGGAAAAAAAAAAAAAAAAAAAAAAAGAGGTTAGAGTGGGAGAGAGCCAAAGCATAAGAGACTGTTAAAAACTGAGAACAAACTGAGGGTTGATGGGGGGTGGGAGGGAGGGCAGGGTGGGTGATGGGTATTGAGGAGGGCACCTTTTGGGATGAGCACTGGGTGTTGTATGGAAACCAATTTGACAGTAAATTTCATATATTAAAAAAAAAATAAAATAAAATAATAAAAAAAAAAAAAATAAATAAAAAAAAAAAAAAAAAAAACTAAGAGTTGCAAAGTGCCATCTTTGCATCCTACCTTATAACACTATCCTCATTCGACAGAAATGTCACAATATTCAACAATGGTTTGTTATCATTTAGATGTTGGAAACAAGATTCTAAATTCGGTATAAATACTGAAGGCCATTTAAAACACTGAAAATAAAACTTTATTTTTCCATCTTTATGTATGGAGCTGAAGCCTCTTGAGAGCCCATCTTCTTCCGGGTTCTTAAGAGAAGGCCTTCTAATTGCCTTATCGAATCAAAAGAAATGAGAAAATTAGGGTACTACATATAAACTATTATCTCACTGTATTCATTTCTTATGCTTTGTATGCATTATCACAGTTAGGACAACATCCATCTATTATCTCCTAATTGCTGTAGGCCAGAAATCCAGGCAAGCTCAGTAGGGTCTTCTGCTCAGGATCTCACCAGGCCACAATTACATGATTGTATGGCTAGTCTTTCTAGAGCATCTGGAGAACAATCTTTTTCCATGTTCGTTTATGTTATTGACAGAAAGCAGCCCCTTGTGTTAGTTAGAATAAAGTCCCCATTATGTTACTCTTCGTCAATTGGAAACAAAGGGGTAGCTGGCTGGGGCTCTCCTCTGCTCCTTAAGGCCAATTGCATTTCTTCTAACATTGCTCTTTTCATCTTGAGAGCCAGCATTGTCAAGTTCTTGTCACATTTCACATCTCCCTGACTTCCCCTTCTGCCTGCATTCAAGGGCTAGTGTGATTAGGTCCATTTGGATAATCTCCCTTTTATTGTATAAGTAAGGGTACTCAAGGGATGATAGATTTTTTAAAAAGTAAAACCATTAGTCAGGTATTACTTTCTGCACACCTTCTACCTTAGACATGCCCAAACTTACATTTTATCAGAATATACACTGCTTAAGAATATAGCTTTGGAATTAAGTAGGCCTGGATTCAAGTTCAAGTTTAATTATTTAATAATTGTATGGTTTCTGAGCCTCAGTTTTCTTCATCCCTAAAATAAACACAATTATATCCCCTATTTTGTAGGGATGTTGTATTGACTACCTGACAGAAAGCATGGCAGTTAATACAGTAACTGACATACAGGAAGCATTTGAAAAATGATTCTCACACATTGTAAAGTCTTGCCAACAGAAATGATGTTCATTCAGCAACTCCCCTAGTACATCTCCCCCTAATATACTCCATTCCAACCATGCAGTTTACTTGTTTCTCCCCTAAAATCTTAGATTTTCCTATCCTAAATCTCCTAAATCCTAAAATCCCTGAAGTATCTGTATGGAGTGAGTGTTCACCTCTGGAACTTTTCAAGAATGGCAAGAAGTCAGCTGCAGACCTATGCATCTGTTCACAGCCTGTGTAACTTGTAATAAGCAGCATGCATGTCTTGCCAAACTCATTCAAAAGCTCCACATTCCAAGTTTTCCTGAATCCAAATTAGGATGTCTTGAGTATGCTAAATCTTTAGTGTTGGGCATGTGATATCTCACCTACCAATGGGACAGTTGTCTATAAACTCCAATGCAGTAGCAGTTAAAATCTAGTTCAACAGAGTTGAATATGGAAGGTTTTATTTACAGAATGTTTTTTTTTCTTTCTTTCCCAAAAGAATGGAAGGAAAACTACCCAGCCCCATTTATTCACCTTCTATTCATTTCGTCTCTAAATCTGGAAAAGTGAGAGAAGAAAATGCCATCAACACTAATGTGCTGTAAATCTTGACTTTAGAATTCTGACTCCTGACCTCATGGAGATCATTTATTCAGCACCAGGGATCTCTCATCTTCTCTATAGATCTGCTTCTTCCTGATCACTGATCACTGTTCACTTTTACTCCTGTGAGTCACAATTACATTTCCTATTGCTGCCCTGATTATACTGAGTATTTTAAGCTACCAATTTAATTCAAATGTTTATTAAACTCTTTCTGGGGAAAGAAAATTAAATTATTTTAGTAAAACTAGACCTTTATTAGTACACCAGTAAGCATGTAATGCTTATTACAGCTCAGAGATTTCAACAAATGTCTTTTAACTGAACTTGTTTCGTAGCTGTCCCCTAGCAATTTTGTTAAATTCGGTGGTAATTAACAATTAGGCACCTAGATGAACTGGGATGAGCACTAGTGAATGATAGGTGCATTAACTGTGTGGAAATGCTGACATGAGGTAAGGAAATATGTAAACAGACTAATGAAAATGATGTTTACTTTCAGTGATCTCACCCATGCCCATGGATTCAAAGACCACCCATATGCCAGTAACTCCCAAATTCATATCCCTTGCCAAGATTTTTCTGAGCTTCAAGCTACTTGAACTCTTTTTTTTTTTTTTTTAATTTTTTTTTTTTTTTTCAACGTTTATTTATTTTTGGGACAGAGAGAGACAGAGCATGAACGGGGGAGGGACAGAGACAGAGGGAGACACAGAATCGGAAACAGGCTCCAGGCTCCGAGCCATCAGCCCAGAGCCTGACGCGGGGCTCGAACTCACGGACCGTGAGATCGTGACCTGGCTGAAGTCGGACGCTTAACCGACTGCGCCACCCAGGCGCCCCGAACTCTTTAATGTCTTATAAGCATCTCGAGTTTAATATACAAGTAATAATATTTAAATATTTCCTTCAAAATATATTAATCTCGGGGTGCCTGGGTAGTTCAGTCTCTTAAGCATCTGACTCTTGATTTTGGCTCAGGTCATGATCCCAGGGGTATGGGAATGAGCCCTGCATGGGGCTCCACACTCAGTGTGTGCTTGGGATTTTCTTTCTCTCTCCCATTGCCCCTCCTGTCATTCCCACTCATAGCTCTCTCTAAAAAAAATATGTGTGTGTATATATATATATATATATATATATATATATATATATGTATATATATGTGTGTGTGTGTGTGTGTGTATATATACTATTTATATATCTATATCTATATCTATATCTATATATATATAGTATATATATAGATATATATATACTATTTATCTCTAGTTTTTCTCAACAAAGAGAGAGAGACAGATCCATGAAGTTAATCACTTGATTGAAAATCCGGTGAATCTTCCTTGATTTCTATATTTCTTTCACTCCTAATATTGAGCATACAATCAAGTGGTATTGACTTAACCTTGACAGGATACTCTGAAATTAATGGAATAAATAGACTCCCTCCTTTTACCCTCAACACCCTACAAGTCAGTCCTCAAACAGCATTCCAGGGAGATTCTTATAAAACATACATTAGGTGGTACTAACTCATAATCTCCAATGGCATTATAACTGACTTGGAATAAAATGCAAATCTTTAACTCTAGTTTACCAGACACTGTAAGATTAGTCCCCTATTATGCCACTGCCCCTCTTGTTTCTTACCTTTAGTGCATTGTCCTTCATCCTGGGCCTCAAACACACCAAGCCTACTTCTGTACTGTTGTCTTTGTGCTAGTTCTTTCCTCTTCCGGGGAGGTTCTGCCTCCAGATCATCTCCCGGTTGGCTCCTTCATGCTTTTCAAATCCTAGCTTAACATGGCTTCTGGGACTGGGAGGTCTCCTCTAAATATTCAGATACCTCCTAAGACATTCATTTCATATCACCCTGTGATTACACTCATCTTTACCTGATATTTAACTGCTTTTGTATTCGCTCATCTATTGCTGTCCAGTCCCCTTTCCCTGCTAGCAACAGGATAAAGATCCATTATTCCATTATTATCAAGGACTTAAAAAAATCTTTCCTCTTTAGTGTACGCATTATCTATAACAGAGACAAAAAAAATCTTTTCAAATTTATAAAATATAATTATTATTTCAAAAGTTCTACTTCTTCCATTTTCTTTTTCTTTTAAGTGGATTTTACAGCCAACTGTAAAGTGGGGCTCAAACTCACAACCCCGAGATCAAGAGTCACACACTCTACCAGACCAAGCTAGCCAGGCATCCTGACTTCTTCCATTTTCTAATTCTTATTTTGACCAAAAAAAAAAAAAGTCCCCTAGATCCAGAAGCTGAGAAAGGTAACTGAATGCTACATTCTTCTTTGTATAAGTTTTCAGTCATGGGTTAAAATAAAGTTAGCTTCTTTATCTCTGTATTCAAAGTGTTTTGTGTTCTTTGTTCAACCTACACTAATTCTCTCTACTTCCCTTATATTACTTGTATTCTATTCAACTAAACTATACCATGTTCTCTCAGCTATTCTCTTGTGCTATTATATCCACAGACATTTGTTTTTACTGGTCTCTTTTTTCTGGAATGCCCTTCTCCCTTTTGCCCCACGTTGATAGTTTCAATCTTCAAAAATAACTCCACTGCTACCTAAAATAGAGTGAACTTATTCTCAAAATATTAATCACAGACATTTGGTCTTGGAAAACTCACACTTCTGGACCTCAGTTGCCTCCTCTTTGATTAAGAGGTGACTGAAATCTATTCTGCCTTTAATAAATCAGTTACATATATGCTGCTTGGCCTGAAGGACTCAATTATAAACTATTGTAGGGATGATCTAAAAATCCACAGTATTTGATTCATTATACAATGATTTTTTTAAAAGAAATTGTTGTTGAACATCACAACTATTTAGAATGTATAAAAATAAGTCTTTTTAACTTCTCTCTCAAGGACACAACAATTAAATAATTTTCAAAAAGATCTTCAAATTAGAAAGTAAAGGTTAGAAAAAACAATAAGCCAACACTGCTAAAGGATTTTTTAATCAGGATACATTATTCGTATTTTGAGTATGTTACATTTGTAAATTATCCTCAAAGAGGAAAACCTGGTGGAGTTTTAAAGAACAGCAAAACAGCAGCAAATGTTATTTTCTGGAAATTCTTTCAGCTTTATTGTACATACATGAATATTACCTAAGCCATATCTCCTGGATAGCATACTACTGTTAATTTTTCCTGCCTATCACACTATTTAATTTTATTGTTTTGTGAAAAATAACCTGCATTGATTTCAGAAATTATTTAAAGGAATTATTTTCTTAACCTCCAAAGTTAGTTTTATCTAGGAAAACATGGGAGCTATAATATTCTATACCTTTATGTTTGTTTGGGGATAACTTCTGAAGAAATACAGTTTTCTTCTGGGACCTAACAACAAATTCAAAATAAAATGTAAAAAATATGTACTATTTGTAGTAGGACAAAAATACCATAAACCTAGGAATAAATATAACAAGTGGTGTGAAAGATTTCTATACAGAAACCCATAAAGCTTTCAGTTCTATGAAATGTGAGATTTATCAGATTTATTAGTTGGAAGACAATATTTTCAATTTGACATTTCCCCCCAAATTTAGATTTAGTTTAGTTTTAATCAAAATCCAAAAGGGAAACTGGGAGTACTTGATAAAGTGGACATAAAGTTTATTTTGAAATATAAATGTACAAGAAGAGACAAAATATTCTTTAAGGGAAAGTGGTAAGATGAGAAGACTTGCTTTACTGAATGTCAAGACTAATTATAAAACTACAACAAGCATAACAATATGGCACTGGCATAAAGACAGAGAATTTAGACAAAGTGTACAGAATAAAAACTCAGATACAAACTCACTTATCTGTGGACCCTTAAATGTATTACTGCAAAATGATAGAAAAATAATAGTGTTCTCAATAAAGTTTGCTGAAAAGTTGCCTATATGAGATAAAAAATGAATTAATCCTAGTGCAGATTTCTAGAAAAAATTAAATTGTGGTAAGTTTTCTAAATATGTATAAAGTAATGTTAAAGTAAAAATAACATGAATTTTATGAAATTATTTAATTAAAATATACATATTTTATTTTAGAGAGAGAGCACACAAGTTGGGGAGAGGGGCAGAGGGAGAGAGAAAGAGAGAGAATCTCAAGTAGGCTGGATGCTAAGTGCGGAGCCCAACATGGGGTTCAATGTGGGCTTGATCCCATGGCCCTGAGATCATGACCTAAACTGAAATTAAGAGACTGATGCACAACCAACTGAGCCACCCAGGCACCCCAGTAAAATATATTTTTGATTTCAGGATAGACAAAAGCTTTTTCTTAAGCAGTGCCTGGGTGGCTCAGTCCATTAAGCCTCAGGTTCTTGGTTTCGGCTCAGGTCATGATTTCACCGTTTGTGGGTTCAAAGAGCCCTGAACTGGACTCTGCACTGACAGTGCAGAGCCTGCTTAGAGTTCTCTCTCTCTCTCTCTCTCTCTCTCCCACTCCCTCTCTGCCCCTCCCCTGCTCACTCTCTCTCTCAATTTTTTTAAAAAAGCTTTCTTTTAAATAAGACACAAAGAGATTTTTTTAAAACTTAATGGGAAAAAAAAATTAAAAAAAAATAAAATAAAAACTTGAATTCATCAAGGGACTCCTGTTAAGAAAATGAAAATGCAAGCCACAGAGTAGTGGAAATTATTAGAAACAAATTTAACTCACAGGCTGTGTTTATATGTATGCGTGGGTACCCACACATACACATATATGTATGTATACATAGACACATATATTTCATATATCTCTAGTATGTATGTATGCATCCCACAAATCAATTTAAAATAAAGAAAACCTAGCAGATAAATGGATAAGATTCAAACTGAGATTTTACAAAAATGTGCATCAGTGACTATAGCTATGAAATCAATAATGTTTATAACATAAACGGAAGGCAACACTAATGCCCATTAGTAAGGGAATGGATAAATGGAATATTCACATACAGATATAATACATCGATGGAAGAAAGTGAACTACAGCTAGATGTAACAATATAGATAACGCTAAGAAACATCTTAGGGAAAAAAGTACAGTCCAAGAAGAACATTTTAAAAGGTCAAAACAAGCAAAATTAAGTGGTGTGTTTTTTTAATTACACGCATAATGTATTGGTAAACTGGTTCTTTGAGAATAAGAAAAAGTCGTGATTTTTAGTTTACACCAATTATTTTGGTGTAAATTTTCCCACCATGGCTGGTTTACTTTTGGGTTACTTTGCAGACCTGAATGTGAAATTGGGAAAAAATGCAATCAGATCTTTAGAGGCAATACTCACGGACTCCAGCAAACTACTGCATTTATAGGTGAGAAAAAATGATTAATGACCTACAGGACAATACATAACTTTTGGGATTATTTTTCTACTAGACAGAGGAGTATTTGCAATTCTATTGGGCAAGACCTACAAATTAACATGTAATTTATGAGTGTGTGAGCCTTTATTTAATAGCAACATCAACTGCAGGTACATTTTTCACGATTGTTAAATAATTAGTTGTGGAAGTTTCAATATAAATGTGAAAGAATACACTGATCACACTTTTGCTTTATTTCCAAGCTGCAAATAAATTTTTCTTAGTGACCCTACCAATTTGATAATACATAATCTCCAGAGATTATTCTTGATTACAAAAATGATAGTCTCCATTGACTTAGTTATTTATGCAGGGCTATAAGAAGTGTTAATTAACCATGTAAACCTCCTTGACTACAGAATATTGAGCACATTCTAAAGCAAGAAAATTAACTTTGTCTCATATTTTCATTAAGGAATCTCAGACTGGGTAATGTAAAACCCTCTATTATTATTTCTTTCATCTTCAGGCAAATAAAACAAAGAAAGTCTCCCCACTAGATTTCTCCTATAGTGCTTTTTGACTTCAGTGAATTTCATTCTCCTATTTTCCACCAAAATTACCAACCTAGTGTGATTTGCCCAAGGATTCTTCTACGTAATACAACCTTGCAATCTTATATAGCTTCTGGGCTAGCAGTTTCTGAGAACTTCTCTCTGTCTCTCTGTCTCTCTCTGAAAAGACTAAAACAGTAGCAGTTCTCAAATGTTGGTTTCAAGAGCCCTTCACAACTCCTAAAAATTTCTGAAGAAATTTTTTATTTCTTCCAAGTGTTTTTGGAGGGTTTATCTCTCAACACTTACTGTATCAAGGCATTTTTAAATCATTTTAAATATTTATTTATTTATTTATTTATTTATTTATATATTTATATGAAAATAGCAATAATAAATACATAGCTAGTTCTTTGACTCCCTTCAGTTAAACTGTACTATGTTTTCACTCATTTTATTTTAATGGTCACAAGAATGCAAAATTTTTTTTGCCGTTTCTTCCTCTTCTTCCTATTTTTTCTTGAATTCACTGACAGGCCAATTTCTATGTTATTAACATAATACAAAGAACATTGATTATTTAATGTAATGAGTTTTCTTCTAAGACAAATTTTCCTCTTGATCAATAATATCCAATATTATACTACTATTACTTATGTGTTTCTCAATTTTTTAATTCCCTGTAAAAGAATCTCAACGACTATGTTTGTGGACTGAAAGATTCAAGTTTGTAAAAAAAACTGTTTTTCAACTATTCCCTGATAGATCTATAGTTTTAAGTCAATCTCAAATTCCTGGAATGGTATGACTATGCTGGTAGTTAGAGGGTGGGAGGTGGTATAGTGTACGTAAATTGAAAAGTTGATTCTAAAATACTTACAAAATTATCATGGACAAAAATAGCCAACACACTCTTAAAGAAGAACAAATATAGACACTATGAGATAGTAACTTCTATTGTAAAGTTATGATTATAAAGAGAGTGTGGTGATTTAACAAGCTCACCCAACCTAACCAATGAAACACTAAAAGATACTCGTGTATGTGGTCAACTGATTTATGACAGAGGTGATACCATTGTACAATGGAGAAAGGACAATATTTTAAATGAATGGCGTGAGGAGGGAACCTGGTGGCTCAGTCGGTTGAGTATCCCAGTTCCGCTCAGGTCATGATCTCTTAGTTCATGAGTTCCAGCCCAGTGTCAGGCTCTGCACTGACAGCACGGAGCCTGCTTGGGATTCTCTCCTCTCTCTCTGCCCCTCCCCTGCTCATGTGCTCTCTCTGTCAAAATAAACTTAAAAAAAAGTGGTATGAGGTAAGTTGATATGTATATATGAAATAGAAAAACCTTGTTCTTTCTTCACATGACTACAAACAATTTGAGATGTGATCCTGATGTTATTGTGAAAAATAAATTAATCAGACTTTTGAAGAAAACACAGAGAATGTCTCTTGAACATGAGTTAAGCACAGCTATATCATGCAGAATTTTCAAAGCACTTAATAAAAAGTGAACAAAAGAATAAATAGTACCATGTGAATATTACAAACATCTTTCCATCAAAGGGTTAAAGGAGAAAAAAGGCAATATACAGAGTGGGCTAAGATATTTGAAGCACATATATTTGACAAATATATAGTTCTCAGACGATAGCAAAAACAAAAAACAAAAAACAAAAAACAAAAACCTTACAAATTGTTTAAAAATCAGTAGGAAAAATATAGACTTGAATAGGCACTTTACAAAAAAATGATGTGTAAATAGCCCGTGTGTGTGTGTGTGTGTGTGTGTGTGTATGGCAAATATTCCACTTCACTCATAATCAGGGAACTACAAATTCAAACTACAATGAAATTTCACTAAAGAGCCAAGGGAAATTCTAAAATTTAACAGGCATCATAGAAAGGGGTGTCAGGAAACTGGAGGAACTGAGACTCTCATCACACACTGCTAGTAGGGGTATAAATTGTTAAACTTTTGGGGAAATTACTTGGTAGTACAAACCTAAATGGAACATAATCTATCACCCACCAGTTCCACTTAGAGGTATGTTATTAACAGAAATGTGCATAGCAAAATACACGTATTAGAGTGTTTATAGCAGCACTAGTCATAAGAGACCCCAAAACTGAAACAACACAAACCCCCAGCAAGTGTTGAATAAATAAAAATGTGGCCAAACAATGGAATACTCTACAGAAATGGAAATGAATGATTTACAACTACTTGCAACAACACGAATGAATCTTGGCTATATTATATTGGGCAAAAGAAGCCATATGTAAAAAGTATATGGTTCTATTGATGTACAAAACTAATCCATGATATTAAAAATCAGAATAGTGCTTACCCAAGAGGAAAAATAAATAGATGTTTGCACATTGAAGTTTTCTGGGATGCTTGGTAATGTTCTGTTCCTCCAGCCCAGTGCTACTAACAGGTGTATTCAGTTTATAAATTGATTCCTCCACTTAGGATTTGTGAACTTTTTATATAGATGTTACACTTCAAAAAAAAATGTCAAAAAGGAGGAAAAATTCTTCAACATTTTCCCCAAATCATCCACCAATATATTTCCCAAAATTGTAATATTCAGTCTAGGAATAACCTCATTTCCAATATGGTGTGTCAAGAAGGGGAGAGTAATTTTAGCAAAAGAAATGATTCAGATTGGGCTCTGACCCCCAGGTTCTACACCATTTTTCTTATCTTAGGTGAAACTATATCATCTTACTCTTTTTACAACTTTAAGTGCTCCAATCAAAAGGCGTAGGGTGACAGAATGAACTTAAAAAAAAAACAAGAAAAAACAAGACCCATCTGCTGCTTACAAGAGACTCACTTAAAAAAATTTTTTTTAAACGTTTATTTATTTTTGAGACAGAGAGAGAGAGAGAATGAGCATGAGCAGGGGAGGGGCAGAGACAAAGGCTGAGACACAGAATGTGAAGCAGCTCCAGGCTCTGAGCTGCCGGCACAGAGCCCAGCAGGGGGCTCAAACTCATGATCCATGAGATCATGATGTAGGCTGAGCCACCCAGGCACCTCAGCAAGAGACTCATTTTAGACCTAAAGACACCTGCAGATTGAAAGTGAGGGGACGGAGAAACATTTATCATGCAAATGGATGTCAAAAGAAATCTGGGGTAGCAATACTTACATGGAACAAAATAAACTTTAAAACAAAGACTGTAACAAGAGACAAAGAAGGGCATTATACAATAATAAAAGGGACAATACAACAAGAAAATATAACAATTGAAATTATTTATGCACCCAACATGGGCATACCCACATACATAAAACAGGTAATAATAAACATAAAGGGACACATCGATAATAATACAATAATAGTAGGAGACTTTAACATCCCCCTTAAAACAATACACAGAAGGCACACCTGGGTGGCTCAGTCAGTTAAGCATCCAACTTTGGCTCATGGTTCATGAGTTAAAGTGCCATGTTGGGCTCTGTGCAGACAGCTCAGAGCCTGGAGCCTGCTTTGGATTCTATGTCTCCCTCTCTCTCTGTCCCTCTTCTGCTCATGCTCTGTCTCTCTCTCTCTCTCTCAAAAATAAATAAACATTAAAATATTTTAAAAAAACAATAGACAGATAATCTAAATAGAAAATTAACAAGGAACAATGGCTTTGGATGACACACTTGAACAGACGGATTTAATAGATATATTCAGAATATAACATCCTAAAGCAGAATACACATTCTTTTCAAGTGCAAATGGAACATTCTCAAGAGTAGAACACATATTATCCCACAAAGCAAACCTCAACAAATTCAAAATTGAAATGATACCATGCATTTTTTCTGACCACGATGTTATGAAACTTGAAGATAACCAGACACACACACACACACACACACACACACACACTCACACACACAAATTGGGGAAGTCCACAAATACATAGAGGTTAAATAACATACTTCTACACAGTGAATGGGTCAATCAGTAAATAAAAGAAGAAATAAAAAAAATACATGGAAACAAAGGAAAATTAAGACACAATGCTCCAAAACCTTTGAAATACAGCAAATGCCATTCTAAGAGGGAAGATTATAGCAATTCAGGCCTACCTCAAGAAGCAAGAAAAATCTCAAATAAACAACCTAGCCTTATACTTACAAGATCTAGAAAAAGAATAATCAGCAAAGCATAAAACCAGCAGAAGGAAGAAAATGGTAAGTATTAGAGCAGAAATAAATGATATAGAAACTAAAAAAGAAAAATTAGAACAGATCAATAAAATCAGAAACTGGTTCTTTGAAAAAATCAATAAAATTGATAAACCTCTAGTGACACTTATCAAGAAAAGAGAAAGGATTCAAATAAATAAAATCACAAATGAAAGGAGAGAAATATCAACCAACACCACAAAAATACAAACAATTATAAGAGGGTATTATGAACAAGTATATGCCAACAAATTGGACAGCCTAGAAGAAATGGGTAAATTCCTAGAAACATGTAAACTACCAAAACTGAAACAGGAAGACATAGAAAATTTGAAGAGATCAATCACCAGCAAAGAAATTTAGTCAGTAATAAAAAAAATACTCCCAAAAAACAAAAATCAAGGACTAGATGGCATCACAGGTGAATTCTACCAAACATTTAAAGAAGAGTTAGTACTTATTCTTCTCAAACTATTCCAAAAAGTTAGAAAAGGAAGGAAAACTTTGAGGCCAGCATTATCCTGATACCAAAACCAGAAAAAGACACCCCTCCTCCCCCCACCCACCAAAAAAAAAAAAAGAGAGAGAGAGAGAGAGAGAGAGAGAGAGACAGAGAGACAGAGAGAAAACTACAGGTCAACATCTAAAATGAACATAGATGCAAATTTCCTCAACAAAATACTAACAAACCAAATCCAACAACACATGTGAGAAATCATTCACCAGAATCAAGTAGAATTTATTCTTGAGTTGCAAGTGTACTTCAATATTCACAAACCAATCAATGTGATAGATATAATCATTTCAATAGATGCAGAAAAGGTATTTGACAAAGTACAACATCCATTCATGATAAAAACTGTCAACAAAGGATGCTTAGAATATATCTCAACATAATTAAGGCCATATATGAAAAGCTCACAGCTAACATCATCCTTAATGGTGAAAAACTGATAGCTTTTCCTCTATGGTCAGGAACAAGACACGGATGTGCTCTCTCACCACTTTTATTCAACATAGTACTGGAATCCCTACACATAGTGAGATGACAAAAAGAAATAAAAGGCGTCCAAATCAGCAAGGATGAAGTAAAACTTTCACTATTTGCACATGATACTCTACATGGAAAACCTGAAAGATTCCACCAAAAAACAGCCAGAATACATGAAGTTCAGTAGAGTAGCAGAATAACAAATCAATGTACAGAAATCTGTTGTTGCATTTCTATACATCAGTAATGAAGCAGCAGAAAGAGAAATTTATAATTACACCAAAAACAATGATACCTAGGAATAAACCTAACCAAAGAGATGAAAGACCTGTACTCTGAAAACTAGAGAAAACTGACAAAAGAAATTGAAGACACAAAGAAATCAAAAGACATTCCATGCTCATGGATTGGATGAACAAATATTGTTTGTTTGTTTGTTTGTTTGTTTGTTTAAATGTTTATTTATTTGAATGAGAGAGCACAAGTACAGGAGGATAGAGAGAGAGGGAGAGAGAATCCCAGTTTCCACCAGTCAGTGCGGAGCCCAAAACAGGGCTTGATCTCACAAACCATGAGATCATGATCTGAGCCAAAATCAAGAGTGGGACACTTAACTGAGTGAGCCACTCAGACGCCCCTACTGTTAAAATGTCTATACTACCCAAAACAATCTGCACATTTAATGCAATCCCTATCAAAATGCAAAAAGCATCTTTCACATAACTAGAACAAACAATCCTAAAATTTGTATGGAACCACAAACGACCTCACATAGTCAAAGCAATCTTGAAAGAGCAAAGCAAAGCCAGACTCACCACAATTCCGGACTTCATGTTATCTTACAAAGCTGTAGTGATCAAAACAGTATGGTACTGGCACAAAAATAGACACATAGTACAATGGAATAAAATAGAAAGCCCAGAAATAAGCCCTCAATTTTTGGTCAATTAATCTTCAACAAAGCAGGAAAGCATATCCAACAGGAAAAAGACAGTCTCTTCAACAAATGGTATTTGGAAAACTGCACAGCAACACGCAAAAGAATAAAACTGGACCACTTTCTCACACTATACACAAAGGTAAATTCAAAATGGATTAATGACCTAAATGTGAGACCTGAAACCATAAAAATCCTAGAAGAGAGCACAGGCAGTAACTTCTCTGACAACAGCTATAGCAACTTTTTTTCTACACGGTCCCCTGAGCAAGGGGAACAAAAGCAAAAATGAGCTATTGGGACTAAATCAAAATAAAAAGCTTCTGAACAGTGAAGGAAACAACAAAACTAAAAGGCAGCCTGTGGAATAGGAGAAGATATTTGCAAATGACATATCCAATAAAGGGTTGGTATCCAAAATATATAAAGAATAAAACTCAACTCCCATAAAACAAATAATCCAATTTAAAATAATAGAAGACATAAACAGACATTTCTCCAAAGAAGACATAGAGATGGCCAACAGACATAGGAAAAAATGCTCAACATCCCTCACCATCAGGTAAATACAAATCAAAACTACAATGAAATATCACCTCACACCTGTCAGAATAGCTGAAATCAACAAAGCAAGAAACAACTCGTGTTGGTGAGGATGTGGAGAAAAGGAACCCTCTTGCACTGTTAGTGGGAATGCAAACTAGTGCAGCCACTGTGGAAAACAATATGGAAGTTCCTCAAAAATTAAAAATAGAACTACCCTATGATTCAGCAGTCACACTACTAGGTATTCACCCAAAGAATACAAAAACACTAATTCAAAGGGATGCATGAACCCTTATGTCTCTAGCAGCATTATTTAAAATAGCCAAAATATGGAAGCAGCACATTGAGTGTGTGTGTGTGTGTGTGTGTGTGTGTGTGTACACAATGAAATACTATTCAGCCATAAATAAGAATTAAATCTTGCCATTTACAACATGGATGGAACTAGAAAGTATAACGCTAAGCAGAAGTCAGAGAAAGACAAATACCATATAATTTCAGTCATATATGGAATTTAAGAAACAAAACAAATGAGCAAAGTGAAGAGAGCGAGAGAAACAGACTTTTGACTATAGAGAACTGATGGTTACCAGAGGAGAGGTGGGTGGGAGGGATGGGTTAAATAGGTGATGGCGATTAAGGAGTGCACTTAATTGTGATGAGCACCAGGTAATGTATGAAAGTGCTGAATCACTATATTTTACACCTGAAGCTAAAGCCTGTATGTTAACTGAAATTAAAGTAAAAATTAAAAATAAATAAATAAAACTTTAAGTGCTTCTCTAGTTAATTGCCAGACCACAGACACACACGCCCGCACGCGCGTGCACATCACACACAGTCACACGCATCTTCTAAGTATATAAAATTATTCTCAGACACAATGATGTTTAAGTCCATATTAATAGAGAATGATTATTTTCTGAAAGTAATCTATAGAGGTATTTCATTTCTGAAATGAAGATACTGTTTTATATTATTACACAAAGCAATTTTAACCTTCGTTATAGCTATATCTGGTTTTCCGAAACTATACCCAGAGACATAATTGTCCGTAATAAAGTGTCCCATTATTGAGGTTTCTCCCCCAAAACACCATTTAATTCTGATTATTCAGATTATACAAGAAACCTTCTAAAAAAGGAGCTAGAGAGTTTTCAGTTTTTCACTTACTCAACATAGAAATAATTAGGCATGTGACATATACTGTGCCCCAGGTACATGCCCACACTTACAATGACTACCTTCACAATACAGCACCCCTCAACTGATCAGACAGATAAGGAGGAACCCATGCAATATCAATGGTCTCTGGGCTTGGAGAAAACTTCAGATGTCATAGAATATTTTTGACATAAGAATTAAATTTACTTGTAAGGGAACATGAGAAACTTATGAAAATATTATTTTAAAATATAGTTCTTAGAAAGTGACTAGAAAAATTGAGATTGGACCTTTGTTTTATATCATAGACCAACTAAACTGTGTGTCATGCAATAAATTTAAAAGCTATATGTAAAAAATAGTAATCTTAAAACACCAAAAATCAATATAAACACATGTAAAAGGATGATGCTCTTTGGGAAAATAATCAGAGATAAATAGGATTATATATGAATTGCACATCTTATAAATATTTTAACCCCCTGAATAGTTAACAAAGAACACTAAAAGATTTTTTAAAACTCATAAATTTTGTAATCATTATGGCAAAATTAATTTATTTAATATGTAACAATGCCATAAATCTAAAATTATTATAATATACAGCAATAAAAATAGAAATAGATGTAAAAGAGTGAGTATAATTTTTATAGAAATGTTTTATTTTAACACTGGTAGAATTATTTAATTTTAAAATAACTAAAATCCATTTTTGGCTAAAATAGATTTTTAGGACTAAAGCTCATTGCAGGAGAGGGTATTGTGTGATCAGAAATTATCACTGCTGATGAAAGATAAAATTGTGCTATAGGTCTGGAAATAATTTTGGGAATCTATGGAGAAGACTAAAATATTTCTACCCTCTGTGCCAGAACTAAACTCCTCAAACTCCATTCTGGGGAAAATTCCTAAGTGTAGCAACTTAGGTAGAGGATTTGCATTACAGAATTGTTTACAGTGGAAGAAAGATAAATCTATAAAATAATAGGAATGATTGTTCAGTAATTTATGTTTCCCATATGTCATAGAGTGTTATTCATCAACTATACTATACTTTTGAAGCATATTTAATATAGCCTAATGTCCAAACAAGTAATGAATTAGAAAGAAAAAATACAACAGTCTATTTGCAGGATACAAGTTAATGCCAATTATATAAACCTATATGATAACTATTATTCTCTATCCATCTAATATCCATCTGTCTAGTAAAAAAGTGTTCAGTGTAACAAAATGTTAATGTCTGGATGTTGGAATTATCAATGATTTTCTCTTCTTTTTTGTATCTTTTATTTGCCAGCATTTCTCAGGGAGCAGCCATCCCTTTTAAAGTCAGAATAAAATGTTATATTATTATAATGGAAATAAATGGTCTTATACTTCTTAAGTTTTTTCACCTGGCTTATCTTACTGTAGCTGTCTTTGCATATCTTTGTACAACATAGCCAGGAATTAAAACACAGATAAGCACATCATGTATGAAGGGAATTTTTGTTGTTGTTGTTATTCACTTTTTAGATCATATTGGGCTATTCCTTATTACATTCCACAAATAATTATGTATTTAAACTTCTAAAATTTCATAAAGAGTTTTTACTCTTTCCAAGTCTCTCTGCAACTGATAAATCATTTTCTCATAGGATATAGTTTTTCTGCAGATTTCTGTTGCCAAGGTCTTCATAAAACCTAACAGAACTAACTTACATTAACCATATGGATTTGCATCTTCTCAAAAGTAGCTAGAAGAATTAATCAAAGGTGAACAAATTAAGTTTAAATAGTTCTTAGTAACTAAATATAACCTGTCAAAACTTTGGTAGATGTTGAACCTTTTAATATATTTCCAATCTAGAAGCTTGTTTGAAGTGGCATCTGATTACCTTTCCTTTCCTTCCTCCAAGTCAAAATTAAAGTCTATTTTACTGTTATATAACCCATAACCTGAAATAAATACCGTATTTTTTCATGAGTCAATAGCCTGTGTTCGTTGCCTTCCTCAACTTCAGCATCCAGACCCATCAACATCAGCATCAGAAAGAAATACAGGATTCCAGATCAGTATTTCAAATGTCCCTTTGTTTATGTGAAAATCATTTACTGAATTCTAGCCAATCAAAACAGAAAGAAATTGGACACACACCAGGATCGAGTATTTCTGCCAATGTTTCCTTTCTGTAAATAGCACTAAAAAAAGAAACAGACAAAAATATCCCCAGAATCAGCTTAGATCTTCAAATCAAGGGTCACCTGGAAACTGTTCTCTCACACAGATAATTGTCAGAATTTGTATACTTATTAGAGAACTTTCCAAACAACTAGATTTCTTGTTGCAAGTGAACCCAGAAAGGCATCTGTGGGCTTTGCAGTAATACTGAGCTGCACTCAAATTTCTGAATGGTCATATTCCATCTATGTAAACTTGAGCCTATGTCTACAATGTCTTCTCTGTCAAGAATGACCTTCTTCCTCCTTTCTGTTTCATGATCATCTCCTTTTCCAAAGCACACCCCATAAGCTATCCCTCTGTATTCAAATAAACACCCTTTACTCTGAGCTAAGCATTATATCTCTTGAATTCAATTACAAACCTGTCTCATTTTTGAATAAGGGGTATCTTTGGCACAAAGTCCCAATCATTTTATTTGTATCCAAATTTCCAGTTCAGTAATTATATGAATAGATCATATAATTAAAACCATTCGTTAGTTCTTTCATTCATTCACAAATATTTATGAGTGCATTCTGTATATTGGAGTTTCCATACTAACTTAGACATTACCATGGTGAGAAAAGACAAGGTGTCCACTCTCATAGAACTTATATTCAGATGGAGGAATTAAAGTAAATTTTTTAAAAATCCATCTAGTGATAATGCACTGCAGATAAATGCAAATGAATTATGTCATAGAGCATACATAGTAACTAAGTATGGTTGATCAGAAAAGGCCTCTCTAAAGAAAGGATATTTAAACTAATATTTAAATGGTAAGAAAGAGTTACTTGAGAAGATCCCTAATAAGAGTATCCAGGCGGAAGAAAAAACAAATACAAATACACAAAAAATAAACAAGACTATTCAAGGAATCAGAGGAAAGCTAACATAATCAACCAGGGAGAAATTAAAAAGGAGAGAGAGATTGTGCTGTGATATAGGTATGACATGACATGCTATAATGAAGTCAGGGACGTAGAAAGACACCAGATCATGTATGATTCTTCAAGACTGAAAAAGAAACTGGATGATGGAGAGGGGAGGTGGTCACTGAGGATTTTTAAGCAAGAGAGTGATATGACCTTGTTTACATGTTAAGAGATCATTCTGGTGACTATTAACAGAGTAGATTGCAGACCAATTATGAGGTTATTGTGTTGGTACAGGTAGGAGATCCTATTGATCTGGATTAGGATGTCAGGGGTAGAAATAGGCATAATGGGACAATAATAGGCTATTGGGAAGTAGAATGTACATTTGTTAATGGATTAGATGTTTTAGATGAGGAAAAAGAAACAAGAATAACATTGCATCTTATCTAAATCAACTGGGTGGGATATTGCATTTGATTAAGTTAGAGAAGAGTGGGAAAATATGGTGTTTTTCTGGGGGAAATGTGGGATAGTAGAAATTAAGAGGGATCCTTTGGATAAACTATATCTGAAATGCTTAATTCTAATACATTTTTATTGGATTACTTAGAATTTTCTATATATGAACCATGCCGTCTATAAGTAGAGTTTGACTCTTCCTTTCCTATCTGGTTGCATTTTTTTTTCTTGCCTAATTGCCCTTGATTGAACCTCTAGGACAATACTGAATAGATGTCTTGAGAGCGAGCATCCTTATCCTAACCTAACTGTAGGGGAATGCTTTCAGTTTTTACCATTAAAGATGATGTTAGTTTTGTGTTTTTATAGATGCTCTTGATCAGGCTGAGGAAATTTCCCTGAGTGTTTTCATGAGTGTTTTTCTCATGAAGAGATAATGACTTGGGTCAATGCTTTTTCTTTATCTACTAAGATTATCACGTAGCATTTGTCTGCTATTCTCATGATATGATGTATTGTCTTAATTAACATATGCTGTACTAATCTTGCATTCCTGGAATTAATCCTACTTGACCACGGTATATAACCATTCTATATATTGCTGGAACCAGTTTTCTAGTGTTTTCTTTTGAGGATTTTTGCATCTAAAATCATAAAAATAGTGGTCTACCATTTTCTTCAATAATTTTTAATGTTTGTTTATTTTGAGAGACAGACAGAGACAGAGACAGAGAATCTCAAGCAGGCTCCATCCTGACAGCACAGAGCCGGATGAAGGGCTCAAACCCATGAAACATGACATCATGACCTGAGCTGAAATCAAGAGTTAGAGCTTAACCAACTGAGCTACCCAGGCACCCCAGTCTATCATTTTCTATTTATGTGAAATCTTTGTCTGGTTCTGGTATTAGAATAATACTGGTCTTATGGACTGACTTGAGTAGTGTTTCCTTCTCTTACACAAGTTTGTGGGGGAAAGTGGTATTAATTCTTATTTAAAATGTTAGCTAGAATTCACCCATAAAGTCAAATGGGTATGACCTTTCTTGTATGTCTGTGTGAAGTGTTTTTATTACTATTTCAATTTTTTTTCTTGTTATACAACGACTTATTAACTACTTGTTATAAACATATTACCCATGATATCTTATTTAAGGACTTTGTCCATTTCATTGAAATTATCTAACTTGTTAGCTTATAGTTTACATTAGTTTCCTAGAGTTATTATAACAGATTATCATGAACTTCATGTCTTAAAAGAAATTTATTCTCTCGTTGTTCTGGAGGACAGATATCAAAAATCAAGGCGTCAGCAAGGCTGTGCTCACTCCATAGCCTCTAGGGGTCCCCTTTGCAAGATTAGTTTTTGAGGTTAGTTTGAGTTTATGTATTTATTCATTCATTGTGAGCCCCTAGAAGGCTTTTCTGTGCTGCCTCTTTTCTTAGTTACCTCTGATAGATTAGGTGGTCTATAAAGTTATGCTCTCAATGAGCTACCAATCTCCTCTTCTTATGACAAAATCACCATTGTTTTCAAGATTATCATTAGTCTCACACTTTGTCCATACTCTATTAAAATAAAATCAACTCCTTTGTGAAGACCTTCAAAGCTCTTTCTTCTTAAGGCCTAACTCTGCCTGTGGGCAAAATGTCTGAGGGACTTTTTAGGAGCTTGGGGCAAGGGCAGTGGCCCACTTCTGTCAGAATATAACACCTCCTTTATGAATAAGACACTAGGTAATTGAAATAGCTTCCAGTCTCTTCAGTTTGCATATCTAGGTATGAACCCTTCATCCTATAAACAAACTGGGGTAAAGGCATTCAAGGCCATAGTGTTTACAGCATGCTGAACCAGTGTAGAAACTTTCAGACTATGAAGGGGGGTGGGGAGGGGACTATGAGAGAGCTCCTGACATTTCTGCAATAGTTCTTTTCAATTTGACCTCTGGAATGGAGAACTGGGACAGATGAGAGTTAGTGGGTAGGGGAGGATGGGATGAAAAATGGTGGTGTCTTGCCTCTTGCCGGAAAATACCATAGAACTTGACTGCAAACCGGAGGGAGCAGGAGCCTTGTCTTCAAGGCCACACCTGCTGTAGTAGATACAGCTTCATCACACCTAGCTGGGATGGAGAAGAGAGGAAAGTGTTTACATCGCAAGTGTCACAGACTCTATCGCTATTACTGAAATTTAGAATTTCTTGAATAATTCTTCATTTGCTATGATACCTTAGGACAGTTTACACAGACCTTAATAGTTGCTTGCTTTATAATTTTTTTCCAGCAATGGTTATTTCACATGGTTGTGGGTCTGCAGAACTCCTTATGCCACCACTCCAGGAGTGAGTCTTGTGAGTGACTTTTCATATCTTTAAGATAAAGTTCTCAAAAGAATGGTTAAAAAAATAAACTGCATAAATTTAAAGACGTAATTGGCTTAATCTGATGATTCATAAATTGGGTAGCATCCCATCCCACAAATAGAAAGGAGTGCCAATGAGCCGTACAAAATGGAAGACTTTTGTAGGCAGAAGGGGGCAGAATAAGGAAGTTACTTGCAAAGGGGAGATTGTGTCAGGCAAGATCACCTTTCTTTGGGGGAAAACAGAGATCTATTGGGAGAAGTACCTCCCTAGTGCTGACCAGGAAATTCTAGACTGACTGGGTAAGTTTACATTCCTGAGAAAGAATGAAACTGAATTTAGATTAGATATTAAGTCTTAGTTTGGTGATATGAGCTTAGCACAAGTGACTCCATTTCGAGCCTATTTTCTCTTTTTAACAGAAAGCAAGCATATAAAGTCTCATTTTAAGCAAGATGGGTAATGGATGGCCTCATAAAGGGAAGGGAATGAGAAGGAGTTTGAAGAGGACAGGAATAAAACAGAGCAGAGAATAGCTATAAATTATTTTTTTAACAGATGGGGATCTTAAAATCACTCTCTTTAGAAAATGTTTTTTTCTCTTAAAAAATGAGTGTGTGCATACTCACCCAAAATTTGTACGGCTTGCAGATAATTATCAAAACACAGAAAGTTCTCCATAGAGACTGTATTAGAGACTTCTATATTAGGGGTGCCTGGGTGACTCAGTTGGTTAAACGTCTAATTTCAGCTCAGGTCATGATCTCACAGTTCGTGAGTTTGAGCCCTGAGTCGGACTCTGTGCTGACAGCTCGGAGCCTGAAGCTGGCTTCTGACTCTGTGTCTCCCTCTCTCTGCCCCTCCCCCACTCACACTCTGTGTGTCTCTCTCTCTCCTTCTAAAATAAATAAACATTAAAAAAAAAAGAAACTTCTATATTAGACTACTACACCTTTAAGGGAAAAGAAGATATCCTATCATTCTATTGATACTTGTATTTACTCTTACAAATACTGTTTCTGGCACATAGTAATTGTTAATAAAATTTGACGAAAGGGTAAGTGAATAAACACACACACACACACACACACACACACACACACACACAAAAAGGATGGCAGATTTTCAGAAAGGTATTGTCTCATTGAGGGGAAAATCTATCTACACTGAAAATTAGAACTAACTATAAATAAAATGGCAAACCGATCCATACAGGATGAAACAATAAATTGCTTAAGTTCAGTTTGGACATATCAAGACAGTTACTACACAAATGAAAAAAGATATGTTCATGCTTAGTTTTGGCATTATATAAAAGGGCTAGTATTCTATTTTTATATATAAAAATTAAAAAAAAATTTATCCCAAAATTAAAATTTCAAAGGAATCAACTGCTGTCTTTTTAATAAGTCCTTGTTTGAAATGGTAAGCACACAACAGAAAAAAAAAAAAAAATCAGCACCGGGTGGGTGGAAATGTGTAATAAGATAAAGGAAAAATGAGAGGATATGAGAAATGATGTGAGAAGATAAAATTAATCATAGTTTAACCAGCCACAGAGAGACCATTTTAAACTGCAGGCTTCCGCTTGACAGTGGCCTTTTTTCTCTCTGAGGAGTGGCTTTTAGAAACTCATTGAGGTTTAAGATATCATCTGAGGGTGGGAAGGACCTCTTATTCCTCACTATTTATTTTACCTTCGCTTCTTACCACCCTCTCACGTGTATTAGCAGGAGTAGGGTGGTACTCGGCAAGGTTTCCAGAAGCCATGTATCTATCCTTTGTGGGCAGATATAGAAGGATTATTGAAGGACCATAATAAAATTTGCATAGCATTGTGTATTATGAGAACCCAAATGGGAAAATGTTGACTTCATTTTACTAAGATTTCTTTTTTGTGACCACATTTAAAATAAAGACGTGTCCCTAGAGAACACATGATTGGAAGCATGCATTGTTTAAAACTGAGAGCCTTATAAGTACACTAGGCTTGTATTTACCTTTTAAAATGGCACCACAATGTGGCAAGACGTAAACACAGATTATGATTCACTGGGCTCATTAAATATGCATAAATTGTGAACTGCTCTATATAGGTGCATTTCCTTACTTGAAAGAATCTCATCTGGTGGTAAACTGGAAAGTTGGAATGCAATGATTAAAAAAGTTCATACATTCAAAACAGAAAATGATGAAATCTATGGAGACAAAAGACATTTCTTATTCATCTCATTGTATGCACCAAGCAAAGAATCAGGAAAAATGTGTTGCTAAATAATTCAGCCATTACTTTAATAATTTATTCATTTAACAAATATTACATTTCTGCTATGGTAGATCTTCTACATATGGGGGAGGGAAGGGGATATAAGGGAAACAAATCATATTCTAGTGATGAGGATAGTGTTCACTGAATGAATGAATATACTAATCTGGGTAAATTCATCTAAGGAAGGGGAAGAAAATCAGAGTCACAAAAAGATTTGGAAAGAATCTTTTTCATTGTATGGATATTATCAGTACTTTAGATTTGTAGAACATTTATTTTATCAATACTTTAGAATTACAGATCATTATCATATCTCACAATACTCCAAGAAGGTAATAATCTAATCATTTCATAGATGAGTAAAGCTCAAAACAGTGTAGTGTCTTGCCTAAATTCCCATAACCATTATGAGTGGAGCAGGATCTTGAAGCCAGTTTCTGGTAGTTTGTTTTTTTCTCCTTTGTGGAAGGTAGTATGTCTTCTCTACTACTTATGTGAAGCCTGTCAGGGCTATATCCTCATTAAGTCCCTTCCAGGAAAACCAGTCCAGTGGGAAAGTATATTCCTTGGACTCGAAAGATCTCAGACTCTATCTGGCATTCTGCTGACTAGCAGTATGCTTGGGGTCACACATGCTAATGTTCAGTTTCTTCATTTCTGTGGAAACATCTACCACATTTTATCCCACAGTCCTCAATGGTCAGTCCTCTAGCATAGAGAGAAAAAGTAAAATTTACATTAGTTTCTTCTTGAGTTGTCTATCCATGTTTCTTGCAGTGTTCTGCTAATCACTCACTGTCACCAAAGTCTTGAGGAGGAGGTCCCTTTGGATCAAGGTCTTGTTGGGAACTCTTGGTCACTGTTTCCTCAATAGGACTCAGAACTCTTTTGACTGGTGCCATTGGAAAAGCTGAAAGGCCAGGCACTCTTTATTTATTTCCCTATGTCTTTATTTTCCATGACACTATTATATAAAATATACAGATATCTAAGACTTAATTAAAAGCTTGAGAAGATGAAATGTAATTACAATGTAGGAGTAGAAAACTTAGAGATGTGTGTCACATAATAATTTTCTTAGAGAACAAGGGTATGTATTCAAGAGGTTAAGCTTTAAGGAGACAGGTAGGGAAGAAGGTCGTTTTATAGAGAAGGCCTGTTTTTATCCTAATTTCTTTCATTCAGATTTTTCCTCTCTTCAAAAATTGATCTAACCTCTATGCCTCATGCCACCTCCCTATTTCTCCTCTTTTTTATCATTTGAGATGAACAGACTATGGGTGTGTCAGAATAGCCTCAGAAGAATAATCAAGGCTTCCCATTTAAGAGAAAAGTATATTAATTACACTCTAACCAGGACAGGGAAAGGTCTACTCTTCCCCAATTAGATGATGAAAAATAATATAAATCATCCTTGTACCTAGTAATCTTAGATTTTAGAACTTTTGACTTCATCCCCTTACATGGTATCATTTATAATTTTAATATACCATAGTTATCACCAACTTATACTTTCCATAGAAATTTGCTTTCCTAGTTGATCTTGGAGTCCACCGGACCAATTTTATATCTTTTAAACAATAAGGAAATCCCTTCTCCTTCTACTTGTTTCTTTGCTGTCCTAACACTCCGTTAAGTGCTCTTCACCTTCATCCATGGTTGTTCTGGTCATCAGCAGCATAAGAGCAAATTCATTCCATTTCTGATCATCACCTAAAATCTTATCTCTTTTTCCTCAAGGTCATCACCTGCACTTCTGCTGAGCATCTGCTGCAAGTCCTCAGGCAGCTCCTTGGCAATACTGAATCTACCAACAATGTATTTCAAAGTGTGTGTTCTTCCTCCGTCAAGTATTTGTAGCGGGGTGACTCCAGTTTCCTACTGCTCACTGGTTTTCCAGGTAGTATGGTGACTTCTCTTTTACTTTTCCCACAACACAGTGGTAAACATTCTAATATCAATATATTTTGAGTTTCTACCTAGCCCCTTGGTGGCAGGAAGCACCCATCATATTTATTTGTATCCCTGTTAATAATGAGATTTTCTCTTTCATCTTTGATCATCCCAACCTCTCTTCTGAGCTTGAGGGGTAATGATCAAGTCAGGATAATGGGCAGAACAACTATACTTTGCACCAAGGATCAGTTGTGTTATCTATCATACACTTGTGAAAATACAGTAAAACCTTGGATTGCAAGTAACTTGTTCTGCAAGTGTTCTACAAGACGAACATTTTCTATAAAATTTAACTTGATAAACAAACAATGTATTTCAATATGAGTAGTATGGGACGCCAAATGTCACATGATCACAGCTGAGTCATTGGTTCTTGAAATTTGTTTTGATATACAAGGACTATGGATTGCAAGCGTATTTCCAAAATGAATTCTGCTCACAAACCAAGGTTTTAGTGTATAAGCAAAGTATATAAATAAGTCCAAAAGGTGGATGTGATGAACTGAAGGCTACCCGAAAATACCTAAGGGAAATGTCCTTAGCTTGATTTATTCCAATTGATTATAAGCTGTGTATAGTGAAGTTGTAAGCTAATTGTAGATTTCTTTTTATCTAGAAGAAATGCTAATTACTTTTGTTCAGTAAAACATAACCACAAGGTTGTGGTTATGTTTTATTACTCTGTGAGATATAATCAGTTTTGTGTGTAAACCGTTAATGTTATCCTAACATGATTTTCTTAAATTTACTATAAATATCCTAGTTTCTCAAGGGCTATGTGGATAAATTTTAACATCTCCCTGCTTCTCTGATTAATTAATAAGTTAAATAAAATCTGTGACATCAGTTATTTTTAATGTGCCTAAAGTCATGATTTTACCTTTTAGAAAATTTGGCTTTAAATATTCTGCTACCACCAATGGATCTCCACTTCAGAATATTCTAGTTCATTGTTGTGTGACTTGAGTCTGCCATTCTGATTTCTAGTAGTATTGACGGAATGGATGCTTCCACATTTAATGCACCTTACACATTTCCCTTCATTCCATCTTTAGAGTCATTCAACTCAAAGAAGTAAAACTAGAAATAACTGCTGATTTAAAACATCATAAAAGTATACGAGATAATTTTGAATTCTTTAAGGCCATATGTGTTTTTATAGGAGGGGTTTAATCACACATTTGGGATACAGTTAGTTTTCTGCAGCTCAAAGTATTTTAAGAGAAAAACTTATTGATCTGTTTATTGGCCAAAAGTTCCCCAAATTAATAGAGATCACTTTAAGGAATTGTACGTTTAGAGCCAAGAGCCACAAGAAGCAGCCATTTGACTAGATTTGTATTGGAGGTATAGCACACTGAAAGTTTCATTTTAGTATATTAGATTACACGGTGACTGGGTGTTATATATATTAGCATTTAGTTCAAGTTTTTACAGCAGGAAAACCAAAAATAAGTACACACCAGAAACTAATTTCTTCTGATATTTACACTTGGAATTCTTAAGTTCTATCTCCAGTTAACATATGGATCCCTGTTTCTGTAATTTTTTCCATGTTTAAAATGGGAAAAAATTATATAATGGGCTGAATCTCTTCTATAATGCCATGAATCTCTGTGTCTGATGATGAAAAAGTAAATGATGTGATTGCATCAAGGCATGGATGTGACCCTCAGAAAATTCCTGCTCAAGACGCCTCCTCTACACCCAAGAAGCTTCCTGACTCCCCAGTCCTGTGGGACCACCACCACCCCACCCTCCAGGATGCACAGTCAGTTGCTAATGCCTGACAGCAATTCTAGGGGCTGTATGAACTCCCATCATTAATAGTTACTTCTCTTTTTTGCTCTGTTTCTGATAAACACAGTGGATTCACATTTATTTATTTATTTATTTATTTATTTATTTATTTATTTTTAATGTTTATTTATTTTTGAGAGAAAGAGAGAGAGAAACAGTGTAAGCCAGGGAGGGGCAGAGAGAAAGGGAGACACAGAAGCTGAAGCACGCCTCAGGTCTGAGCTGCCAGTACAGAGCCCAACACGGGACCTGAACTCACAAACTGCAAGATCATGACCCGAGCCAAAGTCAGATTCCTCTCTAAATACATTTAAATTAAAAATAATTTCATATAAAGAAAACTGTGGAGTAATTAACAGTTCAGATGATATACGGTTAGAACAAAAGTTGAAACTCAGATTAGTGCACACAAGTAATCCTGGGCCTTTGTGAAAACCAAAGATTGATGCTTAGAGAATCTAAAATAGGGATAACTCTTCCCTATATTATTTTAAGGTAATACAGTGTAAGATGGTATAGATTGATATACTATCTCAGGGTCCTCATTAATAAATAGGAATCTTACCTCATTAGACTGGCGTATGAATTAAGTGACACAGCACATGTAAAGTGAATGGTACGCAGGTGCTATTCATTAATTTCCCCTTGATTCCCCCTTGAATAATGATATCATCTGTTTCTATTTTCTTAATTGCTTATAAACTGGAAATAGGTCACAATTATTTATATTCCATTATTTTTTATAATGTGCTATCAAAATAAGGAAAAGCTAGATATTAAATCTGGATATTACTGTGGTCCAGAGAAATAAAAAGTTTATGTGAATGGCTGAAAAAACCAATTTGGACATCATCCACGAGATGTCAAATTGGCACCTCTGATAGAGCCAAGTAAGTAGTGATGACCCAGAAATGCACCCCATACAATGCTTAAGTCCAGACATATCTTTGCTTGGTTTCCGTAAGTGAATCTCCAATGACATTGGAACTGACGTTTGTGATTCTGTTTCTTTTTCTTTACTTTCTACTGATTTTCTGCTTTTCTTTTTATTCCTACTTCGTGCACAGACAACAAGTTATTCTACTTTGGTTGTAATAAAAATGGAATATTTGGTTTTATGGTCTAAATTTTATGATAATCTTTATCAAATAGATTATAAAGAGTTATTCTTTACTGGTTGAGAGAAGAAATAATACATGATTCGTTATTCTACTTATTTGTTAGTTGTTTAAATTATTCTTTAACTTGGTGGTGTATCTCTGAGTTTATCTCAATTAAAAATTGGGTACCCACTAAGAGGGAGAAGAGCTCTTTGAAATCTGAACAGATAATTACATATATACATATATTATACATATACACATATACATATATATTACATACATACATATATTATACATATATACATATACATATATATGTGTGGTTTTAATTTTGTGCTTACTTTTGATTTGTGGTTTAGGTTATAGAATTGAAAGTATAATTTGTGTGCTTCTGTTTGTAATCATGGAAAGTTCTCACTTTTCATTGTGAGTGTGAAATATTTTCCTAATTCCAGAGAATACAAACTAGATTTTACCGTTTCTTAAATTATATAAATTATCTTCTGATTGTTTTATAGGTATAAATAGGCATATATGAAAATTGAAATATTTCTAAATTTCATAGAAAATAAAATTAATCCATAAATCTTTAAAAGTCCTAAGAAAAATCTTAATTATAGACACTGCTATGTTAAAAATATTTAAAGAATTCAAAACACATAATTGAGGTAAATTTTGCTCAATTGTACCACTTCTATAATTTTGCATTTAAAAAATAAATGATGGTAATATGTATATTAGTTGAGTTTCAACATGAAGAAAAGTATAAACACTTTATAAGATTATAGATGGTATATTTTTAAAAGATTTATAAACTTTTTATTTTTTATAACACTTGGGTTTGTTTTTTTTCACAAAGTGATAAATTAATATGAAATTCCAAACTTCATCAGGCAGCTTTAGAACTACATCATGTTTTATATCATAAAAATGAAAACATTGATTTAAGTAAGTTGAATTGTAATTCTGACAAACTTTTTATGTAAAGTATAAATATGGTTTTATAGTACATCGTACTGAACAAAACTTCTTAGATCATTAGACAACTAAAATCTTTCAACTAATATTGAAATGAGTTAATGGACAGCCTTTGAATTCATAGATGATTTTGAGGTGAGATTAAACAGTGAACCTCTGGTTGCAGAGCATAATTTTAATTTTATATAGTTCTCTCCTTATTTGCATGTGGTGTGGAGTCACTATATCTTTGGGTTCTGTTAATGAACCTTTTCATTTTTGCACGTGAATAAAATGGAAAAGGGATATATGAGGCTTGGCCTGTGTTATGTGTATTTTTGAGCTGTGACAGTCGGATCCAACTGTGCTTACACATAACAGATAAGTCTTACTACAATCTTTCAGTTTTCTCTGTTCAATATAAGATGGTCTTTTGGTTAAAAGTTATAACTAGGTGCGCCTGGGCGGCTCACTCAGTTAAGCGGCCAGCTCTTGGGTTTTTGGTTTAGGCCGTGATCTTGAGGTTGGGGAGTTCGGCCCACATCAGGATCTGCAATTCCAGTGCGGAGCTGCTTGGCATTCTCTCTCTGTCTCTCTCTGTCTCTCTGTCTCTCTCTCTCACTCCCTCTGTCTCTCCTTCCTCCCTACCTCCCCCAGTCACATGTGTGTGCACTCTCACTTTCTCTCAAAAAAAAAAAAAAAAACTTAAAAAAAAAGTTATAACTAATATGGGTTATTGAGACTACACTAGGAGCAATAATGATTGCGAAAACCAATGTGTATATAAAATTGAGGTTTTGATTTTCAAGGAAAAAAAATAGAAGGTAGCTTTGTCTTAAAGTATAAATTTGTTCCCTAATAAAAAATATAGAAAAGGAGTAAATATTAGTGTGCATAACGAATAGTAGAAGGTATGAAGGAAGTTAATTTTACTTGCCTCAGTTTATAACATCTGAGCCTGAAAAGGAAGCTCAGAATAGCTTTATATTTGGCAAAGTTAAATCAGTTTTGATGGGCTTATTCTCCAGATCATTTAAGGAGGTGAGGAAGATTCATGAAAACTTCACTGTCAGATATATATCCACACAAAACAAAACTTTGGTTCTCTATCAAATTGATAAATAAATCCTAGAAACTTGTAAAGGATACAAAAAATACCATTCTTTATCTTTTTAGTAAACTTCCCATGTAGCAGAGATTCCATACCTTATCAAAAGAGTCTTCTCTTCATAGGATTGATTTTATTATAGAATTAATTACAACAAACAAACAAAAAAGAAATCCCTCACTTATGAGAAAGCTAAAGTTTTTTAAAAACTGGGTTTTTTTTACCTTTTGTGTTTATTTTGAACATTTTATCAGTTTGATTAAATAAATAATCACATATTGTTCTCAGCATCTATGGTCCTATCTTGAGTCCTTAAACCTGTTTCGTTTTGATTTGTTTGTTTGTTTGTTTTTTATTTGCCTCAAATATCAGATCCCAAATTTAGAAAAAATAAAATAATATATTCAGGAGGGATCCTATAGATCTTCTAGACAAACACAAGTATTTGTTACTTTACCTTATAAAAAAAGAAATGACAGGAACAGTAAGGTTGTTTTCTGTGTCCAATATTCAGCATTAGATCGACACTACTATAAAATCTGGGAGTGAGTAATCATCACAGTAGAAGAAACAGGCAGCCTTTCCTAAATAAACATTATACAGATAAAATATTTCTACAATTGTATTTCAGAAATTACACTGTTTATGTTCCCAGAGGCTTTTCAATTCCTTCACTGTCCATGATATTTTTTTCCCCTCAGGAGAAACACTGATCAAACTCCTGAAATACTATGTACTAAACCCAAATAGAAAAATTACCCTCTCTCTTCTGATATTTGTACTTACTCCAAATCATTTAATAGTAAACAAAACAGGTTTCTGCTTCCCATTGATGCTTACTGGAAAACTTGCTATAAACTATAAGTCAGACTTTCTGTCATCACCAAAAGGGTAATCAGAATGCCTGTTGAAAAGACACTCTAAATTATTGGTTCTTCAATGAATGGATGTTTAGAAGGACCTCCAAGTTGACAATGCTTAGAAAACATTCATACAATATTTGTCTGAAATATTATTGGTATAATTTGAACGTTCTCGTTTTATGGGTGTTATAGACTGAAAGTTTGTTTCCCTCCCAAATTCATATGTTAAATCTCAATGCCCAAAGTGACAGTATTTAGAGATGGTCCTTTGGGAGGTAATTAGTTCATGGTGTGGGGCCCTCATGAATGGGGTTAATGCCCTTATAAAAGAGACCCCAGGGAGGTCCCTTGCCCCTTTCTCCATTTGAGGAGATAACAGGAAGGCTGTCAGTGAACCATAGTACAGTTCCACCTCAGATACCAAACCTACACTGCCTTTATTTTGGATTTTCCAGGGTACATCATGAGAAATAAATTTCTATTGTTATAAGCCACTCAGCCTATGATGTTTTGTTGAAGCATCCTGAACGGACTAAGACAATGAAGAAGAACTTTAAACTCTTAGTATAGTAGGCAATGCTTTTCAAAACTGAAGTTAATCATCTTAAATAAAATTTGTTCTCAATAATTCCTCGGAATCAAGAGAGAAATTCTTTGTGGAATCTTCTTACATTTTGTGGCAATATGGGTATTTACATATGTTCAGTAAAAATCTATCTCTTTTTGCCAAGATATGTAATTAAATAAATTGACTCGTAACCCAACAAATTGATTGTCTACCCAACATTATACCTGCAGTGTCATATTTCAGAATAAATCTCATTTAATAAGCTCTGACAAGGCTTCTATTAAGAAGAAAGGATACTCCACTCAAGACAGAGTAACAAAGAATTTACCATCTGACCTAAAACAAGAATAATTTTCACAACATATGTAAAACATAGGTTATCAAGACACTAAACATCAGGTAATTTTGATGCAAATTAATAACCAGGGGAAGATCATCTACGGCTGCCTGCTTCTCATCATCTACTTCATCATTCAGTTTCTAATTGCTTCTGACTAGCCTGTCTCAATGTAGATGTGATTCCAGCAATCTGATTCAATATTCATTGAATCAGATTGTACTTAGTATTTGTACTTAGTAAAGTAGCAGTGATATAAATTTGACTATGACTTTGCATATGAAGCATATTCAAACAATTTAAAGTCCCATAGTGGAAACATTCATAATGATAATCAACAACAAGAAAATGTAAAACAAGGAAAGTATGTGATTTTAGATAAATAGAAAAAATATTTATATAGAAAAATGATGTTCCAGGCCGTGTTATAGGCAGGGAGGGGAGGGAAGAGAAAAATAAATATGGATAATTACTTTTTATGACATAGAGTATAATTTATACCCACAACATCCTTTGGTTTTATCAAGATAACCCATTTACAGATGAGGCAACCATGGCCAAACCAGGATCAGCGCTCCGTGCCCGTTCTCTCTATTATGTTTATTATTTACTTGGATAATTAAGAATGTAATCTACATAGCTAGTTTCATAGCTTTTTGGTATCTGTCAGTTACTTTTTAAGCTGAATAGCCAGCTTCCTACCAACCAACCATTTTTATGTGCTGTGTCAGATTTGACCGTGTTTATTTAACAAAGTGGCTGACAGAAACAAGGTGCACAGGGAACAGTGTTGACTGACTGTAGCTGCAAAGAGCCCATTTATCCGAGGAGCCAAGAAAAGCCTGGCATATCTACGAAGTGTCATATTTGGACATGAATTAGCATCTCTTATGATGTTTCTGATTAGAAGGACAGAGTGTGAATGAGTCATAGGGTAATGGTTATTTTTCATTCACATCAATTGCTGCTCTGGAGTTTGCCTGTAGATGCTGATTATAAGAAAGTATATCCTAATGCATCAGAACTGTGTTCTCTTGGACAAGCAAATATAAAAAAGCCTACTGCAGAATTTTTTCCTCACCAACGTGGTTAATACAGGTTTTTGTACTTCAATTTATTCGTGTTTAATAGATACAGATTAAAGGTTTTTTTAAGCCTATAATAGGTAAAGTTATATTAGAAGTTATAATTAGAATGGAATCTAAAATTGTTATTCCATGATCTGAAATTTGTAATTATAAAGAACAAAAAAAAGGAGAAGCAAATATTCTAGAAATAAAGTGATAATGACTAAGCATAAGATACTGCTACTCTTATAGAGAGAACATGAACATGAATATATTTTTTTCTGACTACCCTACCTCCACATCCCCGTATCATTTGCACTAAGGTCTCAAAAAAATAGTAGCTATGACTCAGATCCAATCTAGGATGCATGTTAATAAATGAATTTTAACAGAAAGGTGACAAAGCCTTTCATCAGTAATTACTTTTGAGGCTGTCTCAATTATTGACAGAATAAAGGAGTATAATTTAGATCTGTGATGTGACTATCATTTTTTTTAATTGTTCTGTTTTTACTTGAGGAACATTGGAAGCACTGAAACACCCTACTCCTTTGTTCTTTGCATTTGTTTTCTTAAAATTAACATTTTCTCTCAAGTATGCAAATGTTTTTGCCTTGCTAAAGAAACCTGAGTTTTGTCAGAGTGAGGTTTAGATCACACCTTATGGAATTTGTAGCTCACTTTCTAGATCAAAATAGCATGGAGAAATTAGGAACAGCTTAGGTCTTTCTGAAGCAAGTTCTAGATGAAATGTTGCTTCTTCAGCAATTAGCATTTTTTCAATTGAATAGGTGCGTTTATTTTTTTTAATTTTTTATAAGCTTATTTATTTATTTTGAGAGAGAGAGAAAGAGAGAGCACAAGTGGGGGTAAGGGCAGAGAGAGAGAGGGAGAGAGAACTCTAAGCAGGCTCCATGCTGTCAGTGTAGGGCCGGACATGGGGCTCGAACCCATGAACTGTGAGATCATGACCTGAGTGGCAAGAGTCAGACATTCAACCAACTGAGCTACCCAGGTGCCCCAATGCTTTTATTTTTAAAATATGTTTGCAATGAAGAGAAAGTCAAACTGAATCACATGTTCCCTGAAAACACATTAAACAGAAAATACTATTACGTCATTATTTCCTAAAATAAAGTGTTACTAGGCCAGAAGAAGTTTGCTTAGTTGATAATCTAGAAATCTAAGATTGATTGATAATTGTGTGATCTAAAAAGGAAGGGAAACTAGCCTTGCTTTGGTAACTGCCAGGTGTCAGGTAAAGTGCTAACTGGTTGTCCTGAGATGTAGTAAAGAATGACTATCCCAGCTTAGCGCTTGACCTGGATGATTTGCTGGTCACCTAATCACCTGGGGTCCTACAGAGAACATCATATCAGTGTTGTGTGCTCTTGATAAAGAGTCAGATTCTTGTCTGTTCTCTTTCTCCTTTGTCCTACTACACACACACACACACACACACACACACACACACACACACACAATGGTGTGTACGGGTGAGGATCTCCTTTTCAGGGAAAAGGAAAAGAGAAAAAGAGAATAAAACCAAAACACACAAACAAACAAGGCCCTAGTATGACTCAGAAATTATTTGATTTTGATAGTTCCAGTCCTAAGCAGTAGTGGTTCATAGGGAATGGGATAACTTCATATACAAAAACATGAGAAATTACTATACATTGGTATCTCTAGAGTAAAATTTCCTGTGCCTCAATGGAAGAAAGAAAACCCTTTTAACACTTCTGATGAGCTGCAAAATGTTAATTTTTCCTCAACCTTTTAAATACCTCATATTCCACTTATCCTGATCAAAATGTTTAATTTCAAATTGCTCATGGATCAACAATAAAGTTTTAAATTATGTAAGGCAACATATTTCTTGTTTTCTTTTTTTTTCCTAACACTTTTTGAGCTGTCATTTATAGCCACAAAATTCTGACCGATAAAAATGCCTACGTTCATGGTTTAGATCATGCAAATTTTCCTGCTTTCCTTTTTACACATTAGTTTCCAAAGATACTTACATGTGGGTTTGGAAAATGGACTCATACAATATTCTTTTTTTTTTAATTTTTTTAATGTTTATTTATTTCTGAGACAGGGAGAGACAGAGCATGAGTGGGGGAGGGGCAGAGAGAGAGGGAGACACAGAATCAGGAGGCTTCAGTCCCCGAGCTGTCAGCACAGAGCCCGACGCGGGGCTCGAACTCACAAACGGTGAGATCATGACCTGAGCCGAAGTCAGACACTCAACCGACTGAGCCACCCAGGCGCCCCAACTATTCTAGAGTAAAACAAACTACATATGTATTTTTATATGTATTTTACATATACTTTTAATTTGTCCACTTTTTCTCTGACTGTCATAATCAAAATTATTTCATAATGACATCAGCTATTTAATAAAGTGGTTTGGGAATGCAGTTGGCAAAGTTTCTGCAAGCATAAGTATATTATCTTTGCTTTTGGCTTCCTGAACTTGAGTCACCATTCACCATTCATCCGCCTTACTCTCCTGACTGCTCACCTCACTTCTGTCCTGGGCTGGCCAATGGGAATCTCTTACGGTTCTTTGATTTGTTCGTACAGTGTTTACATTTATGGTCAATTAATTTCAGGAATTTTATTTTAATCAGAAAGAACTCTCATTTTAATAAAAACCAAAACATTACAAAGTTATTATAATGATTTCTAGCTATCCCATGGAAGAATTTTAGGGTCACAAGTTAGGATTGAAATGAGCAATAAATAAGACCTGACATGGTCTTTATCTGTTGAATCTTCTCTATTGAAACTACTTTCAGATTCCCACTGGCCAGAGATCAACCTCATGTCAATCTGCTGTAGTAACAGGGCATACAAATGAGGAAGAGCACTTGGCCTTCATATTCCCTCACTCAGTCCATGTCCACCAACCTAAAAAGAACATAAATGGGCATGTGCTTGCACTGTGGTGCTTCCGTTTATTTCGGAGGAGGCATTATCTTTCCCATTGTGCCTATTCTCATAATAACCGTTTCCACTTCTTGACTGAATTGATGTCTTGAGTATTGCAAGAAACTTAACATGTGTTCTCCTCTTCAAAATCTAAAAACTCCACGCCCTTTTCCTCTCCTTATATGTCCTACCAGCTGTTTCCTTAAATGAGACTTAGTATTTTCCAACACAGTTAAGGGGCAGCAGGATGCTGTTTTGCAAGGGGTGAGGGGAGGGAGCGGTGTGGTTCATACTTCCCCTAAGTATATTAACTGGAAAGCTCTTCGACTCAAGTGATGTACTGAGGCACTTCAACCACTGCTCCTCTGACCCTGACACTTCAAGTGGGAGCTCGGCTCAGCTCCTATTAAGAGAGACACATAAAGCTGCCATTGTCACAAATTCAGCCAGTAATGGATAAAGTGGTAATTAAATTAAGATGGCTGTTGGGGAGAGAGGTTGCTTTATAACAAAATCTAACAGGACAGAAATTCACTTTCCCACTTTCCGTCTCTACCAATTAATGCAGCTCAGGATCTAGTTATTTATATTCAGCCTTCCAAGTCACCTTGCTGTGAGAGTTGTCTCCAATTGCTATAAAGTTTGCTAGAAAGAAAGAAAAAAAATATATATATGTATGTATATATTTTTCATAAGCGTATAGCAGCAGTTTAAAGAGGTCTTAGAAAAATAACTTGGCAGCAAAGAAGGAATGCTTGGAGTGAGCTCTGAAAGAATACCAACAAGACGGAGCCAAACACTAAATTGCAGATCAATTATCTTCAGTTTTGCTCTATTACTGAATTAGTCTCATACCAAAAGATCTAGGGATGGCCACAGAGAAACCAATAACCATATGTGTTCAACAGACTTTTTGTCAGATTCACTTTTGCTCAAACCATGCATAACACCAGTAAACAGGTCTGCATATTGAAATCACTTGAGGAGTCTTAAAAAATACTGTTACTTGGACTCCACCCCTAGAGATTCAAATTTAATTGGGCTTGCAGGAAGCCTTTGATTGGGGCTTTTGTCTCGTTCTCAAACATTTACTATATGTAGCCTTAATGTTGTAGGACTTTAAAGATGAAGGAACTTTATATAGGCAAACAGGCATGCTACCTTAATGCTTACCTGCCTAAAGCTTCTAGATCTTTTGGGTAGAGCCTGGACGAGTCACCCTTACCTCCTCTATCTTCAACTTACATATTGGACTTGTGTATCTTGCATAATAGAAAGCCCTGACTGATGTGGAGGATTCAGTATTTCCAGCCAGTCTCTAGGATAAGGCTTCTGATTTGCTGTGCTCCTCAACAAACTGAGATCAAGAAATTTTAGGTGATAAAAGGGAAGTTTCTTGATCCAGCGTATGATTCTCAGTTTGGAATCCACCACCTACAAATATGAGGTGAGTTGCAAGTCATTTGCATCAGGTAAAACAGATAAAAGTGGAATCTTATTAAACATGAGAGAATAAACACATATATCCATCCCAGTTTCCTATTCAGTGCTCAAGGAAACAAGTGTAAGGTGAAGTTTTTTTTTTTTTTTTTTTAAAGAAGAAATATCATATAAGGACAATTAAAGTGGAAAAGAAAAAAAATATGGGAATGTAAAACAGATGGATAGTGGTAACAAATTTAGAAGACCAGAGAAAGCTGAAACTTAAATAACCACAGAGGAAGACAGAGAACCACCTGCTTTGCATTGCATTATCCTAGAAATGTGCAAGGACTAGCTGAACTGCAGACCTCTGTAAATGTGGTTAGAGGGAGCTAAAAACAGGAGGATACTTTGAAAGTCTTCTAAGAGTTTAGACACCTTGATCTTTACCCAACTGACTCATATTGGAAATGACCTCTTCCTGCATTAGGGAAACACTGAGGTATATCATCTGTAGAGTTGACAATAAACACTTTGAACTGGAGGAACACTAGGCAGAGAAGAAGCTAATTTCATTAAAAAGAAAGCAGGGTTGGGGGATGGAATGCATGGCTAGAGGAGAAACCAAATATATCCCATTTAGGAGCCTAGTACCTTGAGTTCAAATCTCAGCTTTGCATCCTCCAAGCTCTATGACCTTAGGTAAGTTAGTTTTCTTCTTTGTGCCTCAATTTCTTCTTTTGAAAAATGGGTATAATCATAGTTATTAGACTGATGTAAAGATTAAATGGTGGATATCTGTGAAGCATATATTTTCCAGTGCTTGACAAAAAATAAGCACTATATATATATATATATATATATATATATATATATATATATGCCAAATACTTTTATTATCCCCCTAATTGGGGTCCAGGATCGTGATAGAGAAACTTATAATCTATAACCAGAGATGGAACATTCTTCTCAGAGGGAAAATATGTATAAGCATATACATTCACAAATATACATATACAGTTCCTGACAGTTTGGGTCCCCAAATGAAGTTGCTTGATTAGGTTAACTACAGTAAAATCCACCAGGGAACTGATCTCACTAATTCATAGAGCTTCCAATCAGCTTTTGAGAGCTGCTTTTAATTATATGTAGCAGCCAAATATCGATAGAGGAAATTTTCTGTCCTGACATATAGAAAACAAACTTCCAAAAGGATTTTAAAATAAGGAGAAACAACGCATAGAGTGTAATATGAACAAAGGAATTATTAATTTTTGCAGAGAGAAGGGGAAAAATTGCACATATAAAAGAACAGCATCCTATGAAAAGGAGTATTTAGAGAACAAAATTATCGCCAAAATTTTTAAATATAGGAGAAATTAAAACTCAGTACAGGGCAAGAAAATTTTGTGGAGATCTCCCAGTAAGTAAAAGAAAAGAAAAAATAGGCAATAATAATAAAAAAAAAAATTAGATGATCAGTACTAAAGGACCAATATCTGAATAATAGGAGTAGCTGAAGAAAATCAGGAAAAAAAAATAGTGTAGGAAATTACCAAAGACTTAATTCAAGAAAATTGTCTAGATAGACTGAATGAATTGCATTAGTTTTCATGTTCAAAATGCTTACCACATTTCCTGCACAATGAATAAAAATAATCCACACGAAAGGACATTCTCATGATTTTCAGAGCAATGAGGGAATTGAAAAGACACTAAAAATTCCCAGTGAGAAAAAATGAATCTAATTGTATAACCAGTTATCATATTACTATTTTGAAAAATGTATCCTTTCCCCACTGATCTGCGTGACAAATCTGCTTTAAACCAAGTTTCCATATGTGCATAAGTCTATTTCTGAGATCTCTATTCAAAGCATTATAATAAACCTTGTTATATTATAAGAAAATTCTCCAGATTTTTTTTTCATATAAAGAATTTATGCTATTCTCAGCCCTCTGCTTTTCTATGTGAAGTTTTGAATCACCTTGCCAAGTTCTATGAAAAACTGTTACTAATTATATTAGAATCTATTTAATAAGTTAATTAATTTCAGGATAAATGACATCTTTAAATGTTACAAAGTCCTCTCCATGAACATGGTATATCTATTTATTTAGTTTTTAAATGAGATTTAATAAATGTTTACCATTTCTACATAAAAGTGTTAATGCCTTTTGCTATATTTATTCATAAATATATCACATTTTTGTGATCACTGGCACAGCTTTTTAAATTTTGACACAATTATCAACCTTATGGAAAGGTTGCAAGAATTGTTCAAGAAACCATTTTTTTCCCCTGAATCGACTGAGAACAAGTTACCAACATGATGACCCCATACCCAAATGCATTACTGTATATTTCCCACAAGCCAAGACATGTTCCCATATAGTACCATCAAAATCATCAAGTTCAGGAAATTTACATTGCTATGTTATTACTAAAGATTCAGGTGCTATAAATTAAAATGTAGTAGTTCTACTATAGCTCTTGATGTTAGTGGTATTGAAATGGTTAGGCATTTTTCTAAATTGATAAAAAATAATGTGTTCTTTTAAGATATAATGTGATATAATATTATCCCTTTCTCTGTGAACTTTATAAAGAAGGTCAGGGCAATTCTTTCTAAAACCAGTTATAGCCATGTGGTCTGAGAGAAGAGTGGTCACATTTCTCCAAAGTTATTTCTCACATGCCACTTTAACCTCGCCTTGATTTCTGCCTATATTCTAACTCTCATGTGTCTTCTAGTGGCTTTTTGTATATTATCCTCACATTATATAGAATATATAAAAAATAGAACCCTAATGTGGGAACTTTCCATTAAATATCACCATAAATATCAGAGGAAGGAAGGTGACAACATGAAGTCCTGCCACTATAACTATGACTAAGAATCATCACCCTTTCACTGTGATTTGTGCTGGCATCAGCAGTAATCATGTCTCAGCAGTAACACTGAAGCGAATGGATAGTAATGAAAGAAGATGTAGTAGATTGGAGAATTGTTTTCAGTCGCTCCTGGCATTACACCCTTAAATGTGACTTTGCAATCCTTTCTCTAGAGTAAGTGAACTATTTTTGCATGCTGTATTGAAGTTGCCCATACTTGCTTTGAGCAATGGGATGTCCATATTATCTGAGGATAGGCTTAGATTGCGTATCATTTACATTGCTCTGTTTTGCTCCTATGACCCACTATAAGAAGAGTATGCCTCAGGAAGCAGCCAGGCCAAGAAGACTTGAAGGCATGTAGGGAAGACCTGAAACCAAATCACAGTCTGCACCAAGACTAACTGATCCCAGCTTAGATCAGTAAAACCATACAATAACTACAGACCCGTGGAAAAGACAAAAATTAGGTAACTTAAATTTAGTCTTCCCAAATGATGAATTCAATTATAGTATTAGATTAATAAACTCATGCCATAGGTTATCTTAAGAAAAAATTCACTCGTTATCCAGACCTACCTGGAAATATATAAATTAATAAGCAAGAAGCAAACTCATTTTTCACAGTCAAGTTTAAATAACAACGTATGTGGTGTTCATTCAGTGTGTGAATGGGCACCTGATCTACAGAATCTCTACTTTACTCATAACTTTTTGTTTAGTTAATATTTTTAATGTAAAAATTTGCAAGTATAATAGAAAATCTCTAGACTACTCACCTATATGCACACTTCCAATAAACAATGTGTACAGTTTTTAATTATGTTTTTGGCCCTATTTGTTTTAATTATATTTATTGAAATATAATTATATTCCTATTGAATCTAACAATAAAATAGATGAGCTTCTGTTATGGATGTCTGTGCTTTTAATTTTTAAATAATTCATCCTTATTAGTTTTTCCAAAATGTCACAATGGACTAGAAAAAAAATTTTTAAATAACCCCTCAAATGAGGTATTTGAAAAGCACTGCCTTGTAGGACTAAAAAATCTATGTAAATTTAGCCAAAACAAGTTTCATAATATGAGTAGTATAACAAAAATAAAGCGGCATATTATATACACAAAGTGCTGTTGTCAAATCCTGATGGTAAAGCAATTATAGAAGGCACAACGTATGTTATTGCAGATACTACTTTGTGATAAGGAAGCAAGCCTATTGATAAGTGGGACAAAATTATAGCACCCAGAAAGGAGCATCATGTGACTTAAGAAGATGCTATTATCACCCCACACAGTATTTATAAAAGGAAGGGGAGAGGGAAAAGGAACAGGAGGGGGAACTCGCTTCCTGGTTGCCAATGTCAGGGTTCTTAGTTATAAACAATATAATCCACTTTAGCTAACTTAAGCAGCAAAGACATTTGTAAAAGATGCTAGGATAAAGAAAAGGAAGGTTCACAGAATGCCTGTGACATCCAACAAGACACTCAACTTACTAGTATTAAAATGTCTAAACACACCTTGCTACAAAAACACCATTGCTACTTTTACACCTCCCCTATGAAGCTAGGGAATGGATGACAGGAGATCAGCCACTGTTGTCCCCGCCGAACTAAATACACAGGATTACAATAATATATAAACTCACATGGGAGCGCTGGAATCATTCCTTTATCTTATCCTGCTGAAAGAGAAGGCTCTAGAAGAAAAGAGTAAAATGACAGAGGAAATCTCTTACTGTAAGAAATGCCCAAAATAATTTTTTTCCATTTTAGTAATCTATTATATTAGGTCTTATTGCTACAATAATGCTGTGTGCAGGTACCCCAAAATATCTACAGCCATCCACATATTTGTGGTTCTGAACACACTAGTCTATTAGTTGGCTGTAGCTTAGCTGGGCTTATCTGGATTTAGCTCCAGGTTCTGATTTGTGTTCAGGTCTACTCCAAATGTCTCCACATTCTCCTTGGACCAGCAGATACCAGGACCATATTCTTCTTATGACAGATCAAAAAAGCAAATATATCTAATCAAACCACATAAGCAAATTTCAGTCTTCTACCCACATCATGTCCACTCTACATTTCAGTCGTCAAAGCATATAATGGGGCCAAGCAAACATCAGTAGGTTAGGAAATAGGTCCCGCTTACTCCACAAGTACTTACTGTAAACTCAAAAAAGGGTGGATACAGGGAATGGGTGCAAAATAGTGAATGATATCCAGTATCAGTATACCTAGATGTGTAGGGAAACATTCATTTCCCTGTGAGAAATGACATGCAGGGCTATTTGATCATGTTCAAATTAGGGCAGAAGTACAGGACTTGGGTAAAGCAAAGACCTGATGGCAGGACTTCACTTTGTATCTTCCAATCTTCTGGAATTTATGGTGATATTATATGGAAAACTCTTACGATAAGGTTTTATTTTTGTATATATCATGTTGTTTGAGAATACTGTGTACAAAGCCATTAGAAGGCATGGGAAGGCAGAATGTAGACAGAATTTAAGAAGTAGCCAAGTATGGCATCTGAAAGTTGGGAAAGAACTTCATGGCAATCTGTCCACTCTCCTTCAAGGCAGTTCATATGTACTTAAAACAGTAATCAAAGGTAACAATGTGCATCTTAAAATTTGTAATATTTGTTTTAATAACACTCTTTGTAGAAAAGCTAGATTAAAAGAGATATATTGAGGGGCGCCTGGGTGGCTCAGTTGGTTGAGCAGCCGACTTTGGCTCAGGTCACGATCTCGTGGTCCATGAGTTCGAGCCCCGCATCGGCCTCTGTGCTGACAGCTCGGAGCCTGGAGCCTGTTTCGGATTCTGTGTCTCCCTCTCTCTGACCCTCCCCTGTTCATGCTCTGTCTCTCTCTGTCTCAAAAATAAATAAACGTTAAAAAAAAATTTAAAAAAAAAGAGATATATTGATAAGAATAGAAGACAACACTTCAAAGCAATCTCAGGGTATTGATTTTATTTCTTCAAAAATAAAGTGCTCAAAATTCAACTTCAGTCATCCATAAGTAGCCAATCCCAACAATTTGTGCTACAGAAATACAGCTAAATTTAAATAACCTTTTCATAAAAAACTGAGTATCAGATCCATGAATTTTCTACATCTGAATCCTCTTTTGGTGAAAAATAAAATTCAAATAATTCTATCAAATGTGGAAATACTCAGTGATTACATTTCTAGATTTCTGATATAAATACCACTTACTTCACTGGTTATTACCTTTAAATTATGGAGCATTCCATAATAATTTGTAGATACTCTGCTCTTGCCAACTTTAACTTCTGTTTCTTTGCTTTTCCTTTAATGTCATCTGTCCCTGGGTGAAGGGGCAATATGACTTGACTTTCTTTTAGTGAATTTTTAAGGTTATTAAAACAAAAACAAAATCATAAAAATAAAGATGTCTACTGTTGATTCATATTAAAAGCTGGAACCAAACTCATTTCTTGTCTTGTAGAAACCCTAAGAGTTTGTTACATAATTTAAACATGACTGGCAGAGGATTTTCACTCAACAACCATCAAACTTACGAATGTAATTCTTAATAATCAATATTCATATTATTGCATGCTAAAGAGAATAGACTCTAGCACAGTGGTCCTTATAGAATTCACGAATTTTATTATGTCATTAAGCACAGCGGTTAGATCAATTGACTTATTATTTGTTTTCCATCATAAAACTTTCTCCGTGAAGAAACAGTGAGTTGATTTACATTCTGGAGGAAGACCCTTAATCTGGGTAATTACTCAGAATGTGGCCCTACCACTGCAGCTGCACCATCAGAACACACTTTTATACAAAACTTACTTGTTGACAACATAATTCTCAATAGTTTTATATAGTTCAGAGCTAATTGTGTAACTAAGCAATGAATCTGAAACAAAAATAGCTTACTTTATATTACTATCATGTTCAAAGTATATATAGTCAGTCACACTAACAATTTTGTGCATTCTTCAAGTTGCAATGAAAAAATATTTTTGTAAGGTGCCTGGGTGGTTCAGTTGGTGCCATCTAACTGCGGCTCAGGTCATGATCGCATGGTTTATGAGTTCAAGTCCGGCATCAGGCTCTCTACTGTCAGCACTGAGCCTGCTTTGGATCCTCTGTCCTCCTCTCTCTCTGCCATCCACCCTCCACTCTCTCTCTCTCTCTCTCTCTCTCCCTCTCAAAAATAAATGAAAACACTTAAAAGTATTATGCTAGCTTTTTATATTCTATGAGGTGGCCTTCCATGTCATTAGGTAATTTCTAATATGTCAAGCTCTGGTATCACGAGAGCATGGTATATCTTTGCTCCAGACTCGTCCCCAACATTTCTGACAATACACTGGTGTAGATGTTTTTGATACCCCTGTACTACATCAGGCATTCTAATGCAGGAGTAGCAAGCAAAACACTTAAAAGGTTGATAATTCTCTTTGCTTTGCCATTTTGGACATTTAAAAAATGATAAACATCAACAAAGTAGTTGGGCATTAATCAATATCAAACCAATTCTTTACTTATGACATCAATTGCAAACTTCCTGGAAAGTATTTTCTTTTTTTCAATTTTTTAATGTTTATTTAATTTTTGAGAGAGAGAGAATGAGCAAGCATGAGAGGGGGATGGGCAGAGAGAGACAGAGACGAAGAATCCGAAGCAGGCTCCCCACTGTTAGCGCAGAGTTGGACACGGGGCTTCAATTCACAAACCTTGAGAACATAACGTGAGCCAAAGTTGGTCACTTAACTGACTGAGCCACCCAGGCACACCCTGGAAAGTGTTTTCATAAAACAATTTGCAGAAATGTTCTGGTGTGAGCAGGGCAAGAAATCCATAATGACAGAATGAATGAAAGTACTAAGTAATAGGCAAAGGCTAAGTAGTTTACATTATCCCCTACAAGCCAAAAAGTTCTCTGGCAGTGGAGAAACAAGAGGGCTGCTATAACCCACCTCAAATAGCACTAAACTCAAAAATAATTTTGTATACTTTCTGAAAAAGAATGTCAGTATATCTTAATGAGCCCAGTCTTCAGAAATTGGGATTTTTAAGTTACAGAATTAAAAAGTTCTGTGAGACTTATTTCAGGCAACTATGTATAGTTTCTTGAACAGTCAAAGACCAACTCACACTTCTTGTATAGTTACAGAATATATATGTGGCTTAAGAATGCTGAGGGAGGGGTGCCTGGGTGTCTCAGTGGGTTAAGCATCTGACTTCAGCTCAGGTCATGAACTCCAGTTCCGGACTTTGAGCCCCATGTTGAGCTCTGTGCTGACAGTTCAGAGACTGGAGCCTGCTTTGGATTCTGTGTCTCCCTCTCTTTCTGCCCCTCCCCCATCACACTCTGTCTCTCAAAAATAAATGTCAAAAAAAAATTTTGTTAAAGAATGCCAAGGGAAAAACAACTATTTACTCCATCCTGCTTTATATTACAATAGGACTTGCATAAAATGCAACAATAACAACAAGAAAGATTTCCAGAATTTAAAGCCCACTATAGAAATTGTTGACAAAATGTATCATTTTGAACAAACAGGTCAGCAACTAAAAGGAGTAGAAGATCCCAAAGTGACATTGAGACAATAAAAAGTGGCTAAAGACAGGATGCCTCAAAGAAAAAAATATAAAAAAAATATGCAAGAGAGTAAAACCCCATAATCCAGGTCTTGGACATAGTAAACCATGTATACATTACACACAGAGTAAGCCACTTATATTCATATTCTTAGCTGAGGTTTTGTATTTTAGCAAGGGACAGTGATACCCATGACATGTAGTTATTTGTAATGAAAATATATTTTCTACATCATCAGAATAGTTAAGATTGAGGAAGACAATACACATCAAGTGTGATTTTGAATTTCATATGCTGCTCTGCTCCCCCTACACAGGCAGAATGAGGTAGCTATGCAGTGAGTCAGGGAACCTCCTACTTTTGCATCTCAATCAGAACTGCTCTGACTCTCTTCTCAATGTCAAGGGTCTATTTCCCTTGCACTCACAAATAGGAATATTGTCAGCAGAACTATCCTCGCATGAGAACAAATATTCATGAAGAATTGAAAACTGCCAGTATTCTCAATTAACAAACTATCACCTTGAAAAGGTCATTCCTGCAGCATTTCTCACTAGTTTTTAAACTACTGAGATTAAATCTCTGAAACCCAGCCACAAAAAATGACAGATTCCCATTGCAAAGCCTGTCACATAACTTGGTGTGGGGAAAAAATGTGTGTGTGTGTGTGTGTGTGTGTGTGTGTTTCCATATACTCAACTGTAGGTAATACCTTGCCCACTTTCCAATCCTTCCAATCAGAAATTAAAGTGTATGCCATCTAAATATCCCCTTATTTATTTGTATAATATTTATTTGTCTTATAATTTTTGCAGAACTGACAGCTAGTAGATTGGAGTAAAATGATTATTCCAAATAATGCTAACCCAACAATTTTTTATCCCCATGGAGATTACTTGTATCAATTAATAAGAAAATTTCATCTAGGAGAAAATGATGATGCTTCTAGTGCCAAATGTAGGTCAAGCTAAGGCAAGAATCATTCGTAGGCCATGAAGAATCTGAGTAATTGCCTCATGGATCTTGCTATGTGACTCTCATAGATAGAGGTGCCTTAGATATAGGACATTGTGGGGGAAGCAGAGGAGGAAGATATGTTCAGGGGAAGTAATCCTACTAACTACAGTTGTCCCCAGTTAATGGTGTCAGAATGTGAGCAGGATAACCAAGTCTAAATCCTGTGCCTACAGGATCCTGTGCTAGATAAATATCAAATCATTCTGAATGTTCAAGAAATTGATCTGAGGACTGAGAGAATAAACTGCACAACTAGAAGGAGAAAAGGAGGTGGAAGGTAGGAGGTGTGCAGATGTGATTTGGGGGAGAAAAGAATCACTGATGCTGTAGAGACAGGAAAAAGAGAGGGGATGATTGTCATAAATTTTTACAATCAGCAGAACTCAAAGAGTTAAGTTTTAGGAACCTGTGTACTGGCCGGTGTGGAGCCTGGCAGGTGTAACAGTGCTCCTGTACATAAGGAGGGCAGAGACCCAGGAACAGACAGCATGGTCCGAGGATTCCCTGGGACACACTGAGAGAGACAGTACCTCTTCTTGAACCACAATTTGAGAGATGACACTGCCTCTCAGGGGACAAAGAGCTGGCAGGCACCATTGTGCTGCCCGTTCATTAGCATAGGGGCAGAGACACTTGCTGAAGGCAGCTAACCTGGATGCCAGCTTTTTTCTGTGCTCGATTTTAAACTACAAGTGATGGCATGAATTTGTGCAACTACTCTTTTGTGACAAACCTGCACCAGCCCCAGTGTGGCAAGACCCTACCCCAGAGGATCAGTGTGGATCTGCACTGTGTCAGGTCCCTAAAATTTGGAGTTTTGAAACTCAGCCAGTGTGCCTGAGATAAAACACAGGAGCAGTGCGCCACTGGGTCTGTAGACAGCTCAGACACAGACAGGGTGAAGGCAGGAATCTGAAGAAGTCCTGGGAGGAGATTGTTCACTCTTCTATGAGGGCTGCCTGGACAGCTGCGAGTACAAACACCCCTCTCCAGAGACAAGGGAGAGAGTGGGTGCCATTTTTCTCCCCCTGCTCATGCACAGAGCATGGAAGGACTTCATTGAGAAGCACAGCACCCAGAGTGGAAGCTTGAGCCACTTACACCAAGCACTGCCCCCCTCCCCCACACTCTGCAGGTGGTTCTGTACTAGGGCAAGTGTACCTGAGATCAGAGTGGCAGCAGATCCATTCCTAGAACAACAGCATAAATCCCCCACATTCGCCAAGTCTACTGACCATAGAGTGCTACAGAGCTTCAGCCCTAGTGGAAATAGGATCTTAACTCTTTTAACAAGCAGACCAAAGCACCTAGAAAATTTTCCACACATTGCACAAGGTCCAGACACTCCTCACTACAGGCAAGGAGAAACTCTGCAGAGAACTGACCTGAAGAAAAGAGCAGTCAAAACACAACAGTAGTATGCACAAAGCATAGAACAGAAACACTTCCCAAAGCACCAGGGCCTGGTCAGTATATAACCTCTTCTTAATAAAGGTATTACTCTCAGGAGCAGGAAGTATAACAGGTTTTCCTAGACAGATACCTAGATAAAAATGCCAAGATAGGAATTCATCCCAAAAGCAAAACAAGGAAAACTCATAGCCAGGGATCTAATCAAAACAGATAGAAGTAATATGCCTGAGCTGGAATTTAAAATGACAATCATAAGAAATCTGGCTTGGCTTGAAAAAAGCATAGAAGACACTAGAGAGTCCTTACTGCAGAGATAAAAGACCTCAAAACTTATCAGGCCAAAACAAAAAACTGCTATAACTGAGTAGCAAAACTAAGTAGATGTAATGACCACAAGGAGAGAAGCAGAACAATGAATAAGCGATATAGAAGATAAAATTATAGAAAATAATGAAGCTGAAAAGAAGAAAGAAATACAAATATTACATCATGAATGTACACTTTGGGAACTAGGGAACTCCATAAAGCATAATAATATTCATATCATAGGATTCCCAGAAGAAGAAGAGAGGGATAGAGGGGAAGAAGGTTAATTTGAGCAAATTTTAACTGAAAACTTCCCTAATCTGAGGAAGAAAACAGACATCCAAATCCAGGAGGCACAAAATCAACAAAAATTAGGCCAAAGCGAAGACATATTGAAGTAAAATTTTGCAATATACAGAGGTAAGGAAAAAATCCTAAAAGTAGCAAGGGAAAAGAAATCCCCAACTTGCAGTGGAAGACAAATAAGGTTAGCAGAAGATCTCCCCACAGAAACTTGGTAGGCCAGAAGGGAGTGGCATAATATATTCAATGTGACATTCAGGGTAAAATATGCAGACAAGAATATTTTATCCAGCAAGGATCTCTTTCAGCATAGAAAGAGAGATAAAGAATTTCCCAAACAAAAACAAAAGGAGTTCGTGATCACTAAACCAGCCATGCAAGAGATATTAAAGGGGACAAGTTTGAGTGGGAAAGACCAAAAGCAACAAAGACTAGAAAGGAACAGCAAAAATCTCCAGAAACAATGACTTTACAGGTAATACAATGGCACTAAATTCATATCTCTCAATAAACACTCTGACTGTAAATGGACTAAATGCTCTAATTAAAAGACACAGGTATCAGAGTGGATAAAAAAAAGATCCATCTATATGCTACCTATAAGAGACTCATTTTGGACCTAAAGACATGTGCATATTGAAAGTAAGGGGGCAGAAAAACTTTTATCATGCTAATAGATGTCAAAAGAAAGCTGGAGTAGCCATACTTATATCAGACAAACTATATTTTACACCAAAGACTGTAACAAAAGATGAAGGGCATTATATCATAATAAAATGGTCTATCCAACGCTAAGATATAACAATTATAAATATTCATGCCCTAAACATGAAAGAACTGAAATATGGCAATCAATTAATAACAAACATAAAGAGGGGCACTTGGGTGGCTCAGTTGGTTAAGCATCTGACTCTTGATTTCAGTTCAGGTCATTATCTTATGGTTGTGTGATCAAGTCCTGTGTCAAGCTCCATGCAGAGCATGGAGCCTGCTTAAGATTCTCTCTCTTCCTCTGCCCCTTGTGCTTTCTTTCTCTCTCTCTCTCTCTCTCTCTCTCAAAAAAAAATAACAAACATAAAGAAAATCATTGATAATAATGTGGTATTATTATCATAATAGTAGGGGACTTTAACACCTCACTTATAGCAATGGACAGGTCATCTAAGCAGAAAATCAACAAAGGAAACAATGGATTCGAATGATACACTGGGCTGGATGTACTTAAAAGATATATTCAGAACATTTCATCCAAAAGCAGCAGAATATACATTCTTTTCAAGTGCACATGGAACATTTTCCAGAATAGATCACATATGGAGTCACAAATCAGGCCTCAACAACTACACAAACAATGAGATCATAGCATGCATATTTTCAGACCACAACACTATGAAACTTGAAGTCAATCGCAGAAAAAAATTAGTAAGAACACAAATACTTTTTACTTTGGAAGTTAAAGACCATCCTACCAAAGAATGAATGTGTTAACCAGGAAATTAAAGAAAAATTTTAAAAACACATGGAAACAAATGAAATTGAAAACACAACAGTCCAAAACATTTGGGATGCAGCAAAAGCGGTCATAAGGGGTAAATATATAGCAAATAGGCCTACCTCAAGAAGCAAGAAAAATCTCAAATACACAATCTAACCTTACATCTAAAGGACCTAGAAAAGGAACAGCAGATGAAGCCTAAAGACAGAAAAAGGAGGCAAATAATAAAGATTACAGCAGAAATAAATGATACAGAAACAAACAGAAAATAGTAGATCATTAAAACCAAGAGCTGGTTCTTTGAAAGAATTAATAAAATTGATAACCCGGACTTCTCGAAGAAAAAGAAAAAGGTCCAAAATAATTAAAATCACAAATGAGAGAGATCACAACCAACACCACAGAAATACAAATAATTATAAGAAAATATTATGAAAAATTATATGCCAACAAATTGGGCAACCTGGAAGAAATGGATAAATTCCTAGAAACACATAAAAAAATAAATACCACAATTTAAACAGGAAGACATAGAAAATTTGAACAGAACCATAACCAACAAGTAAATTGAATCAGTAATCAAATTCTCCCAACAGACAGAAGTCCAGATCCAGATGGCTTCCCAGGGGAATTCTATCAAACAACATCTAAAGAAGAGTTAATTTCTTTTCTTCTCAAACTGTCCCAAAAAGTAGAAATATAAGGACAACTTCCATTCTATGAGATCTGCATTACCTTGATTCAAAATGAGACAAAGACACCACGTAAAAGGAGTATAGACCAATATCCCTAATGAACATGGATACAAAAATTCTCAAGATAATAACAAATCAAATTCAACACTACATTAAAATAATTATTCCCCACAATCAAGTGGATTTATTCATGGGCTGCAGGGCTGGTTCAATATTCACAAATCAAACAATGTGACACATAACACTGATGAAAGAAAGGATAAGAATCATATAATCCTCTCAATAGACACAGAAAAAGCATATGACTAAGTGTAGCATCAATTTATAAAAACCCTCAACAAAGCAGGGATAGAGGGAACATATCTCCACATCATAAAGTCATATACAAAAGACCTACAGCTAATATAATCACCACTGGGGAAAAACTGAGAACTTTTCCTCTAAGGTCAGGAACAAGACAGGGATGTCCACTGTAGCCTCAGCAATCAGACAAGACAGGGAAGTCTTAGCCTCAGCAATCAGACAACAAAGGAAATAAAAGTCATCCAAATTGTCGAGGAAAAATCAAAGATTCACTATTCACAGACAACATAAAATTCTATGAAGAAAACCCAAAAGACTCCACCAAAAAATTTCTGATACATGAGTTCAGCAAAGGTGCAGGATACAAAACCAATGTACAGAAATCTGTTGCATTTCTGTACACAAATAATGATGCATCAGAAAGAGAAATCAAGAATGGATCCCATTTACAATTGCACCAAAAACTTTAAGATGCCTAGGAATAAACCTAACTAAAAAGATAAAAGATCTGTACTCTGAGAACTATAGAACACTGATGAAAGAAATTGAAGAGGACACAAAAATAATGGAAAGACATTCCATGCTCATGAATTGGAAGAACAAATATCATTAAAATGTCTATAATACTGAAAACAATCTACATATTTAATGCAATTTGTATCAAAAAACGCAAACATTTCTCATAGAGTTAGAACAAACAATTTTAAATTTGTTTGGAATCACAAAAGATGCCAAATAGCCAAAGCAATCTTCAAAAAGACAAGCAAAGCTGGAGGCATCACAATTCCAGACTTGAAACTATATTATGATGCTGTTGTCATCAAAAGAGTAAGGTCCTGGAACAAAAGCATACACATAGATCAATGAAACAGAACAGAAAACCTGGAAATAAACCCACAATTATATGGCCAACTAATCTTCAAAGCAGGACAGAATATCCAATGGAAAAAAGACAGTCTCTTCAACAAATGGTGTTGGGAAAACGGGACAACAATATGAAGAAGAATGAAACTGGACCACTTTCTTATACCATACACAAAAATAAATTCCAAATGGATGGAAGACTTAAATGTGAGACAGAACACCATCAAATTCCTACAGGAGAACACAAGAAGCAACCCCTTGGACCTCAGCCTTAGCAACCTCTTACTAGACACATCTCGGGAGGCAAGGGAAACCAAAGTGAAAATGAGCTATTGGGACCTTCTCAAAATAAAATCTTCTACAAAGTGAAGCAAACAATTAAAAAAGCTAAAAGGGAAGCTATGGAATGGAGGAAGATATTTGTAAATGGTATCTGATAAAGGGTTAGTATCCAAAATCTATAAAGAAGTTATCAAATTTAACACCCAAAACCAAATAATCCAGTTAAGAAATGGGCAGGGGGTGCCTGGGTGGCTCAGTCAGTTAAGTGTCCAACTCTTGATACTGGCTTAAATCATGACCTCACATGTGTGGAATCAATCCTTGTGCTGGGCTCTGTGTTGAACGTGGAGACTGCTTGGGATTCGCTCTGTCTCTCTCTCTTTACCTGTCCCTCATTTGCACACACTCTCTTTCTCAAAATAAATAAATAGACTTTAAAAAATAATTTTAAAATAGAAATGGGCAGAAGACATGAACAGACACTTTTCAAAGAAGACATACAGATGGGGGACCCTGGGTGGCTCAGTTGGTTAAATGTCTGACTTAGGCTCAGCTCATGATCTCACTGTTTGTGGGTTTGGGCCCTGCATCAGAATCTGTGCTGACAGCTTGGAGACTGAAGCCTGCTTTAGATTCTGTGTGTGTCTCTCTGCCCCTCCCCGACTCACATGCTCGCTCTCTCTCTCTCTCTCTCTCTGTCTCTCTCTCTCAAAAATAATAAAACATTTAAAAAAAAGAAGACACATAAATAGCTAGTAGACACATGAAAAGACATTCAACATCACTGGTCATCAGGGAAATATAAATCAAACTACAATGAGATACCACCTTACGCCTGTCCGAATGGCTAAAATTAATAACACAGGAAACAACAGATGTTGTCAATAATGTGGAGAAAGAGGAACCTTCTTGCACTATTGATGGGAATGTAAACTTGTGCAGCCACTCTGGAAAACAGTATGGAAGTTCCTCAAAAATTTAAAATAGAACTACCCAATGATCCAGCGATTTCAATACTAGGTATTTACCCAAAGGATACAACAATACTGATTCGGGGGGGTATGGGTGACTCAGTAAATTGAGCTTCCAACTCTTGATATTGGCTCAGGTTATGATCTCACAGTCATGAGATTGAGCCCCATGTCAAGCACTGCATAAAACCAATAGTGACTCAAGGGAACACATGCACCCCAACATTTATAGCAGCCTTATTAACAGTAGCCAAATTATGGAAAGAGGTCAAATGTCCATCAATTGATGATTATAGAAGATGCGATATTATATATGCAATGGAGTATTGTTCAGCCATCGAAAAGAATGAAATCATGCCATTTGCAACAATGTGGACAGAGCTAGAGTGTATTAAGTGAAATAAGTCAGTCAGAGAAAGACAAATACCATGATTTCACTCATATGTGGAACTTAAGAAATAAAACAGATGAACATATGGGAAGGGGAAAGAGAGAGAGAGAGAGAGGGAAACAAATCATAAGAGACTCTTAAAGATAGAGAACAAACTGAGGGGTGCTGGAGGGAGGTAGGTGGGGGATGGGCTAAATGGGTGATGGGTATTAAGGAAGGCATTTACGATGAGCACTGGGTATTGTACTTAAGTGATGAATCACTAAATTCTACTCCTGAAACCAACATTACACTGTATGTTAACCAACTAGAATTTAAATAAAAATTTGAAACAAAAAATAAATAAATGAGAGAAGTGTGAAGGAATGGTTAGTAGAATGATTAATAGAATGAAAGTATATAGGAGCAATACAAAGATTATAGATCAATTTAAATTGTTTGAAAAAGTACATTTTAATGTATTCTTTCATTCCAAACAATGAGACACTTCACACCTTCATGTCTACTGTCCTTAACCTATTTTTTTTTTCAAAATACTAGGTCTCATTTTTTAAAGTGTTTTGATTCCTGTATGTGATGACCACATTACAGTTTCTGCACAAAGAATCACATGATCAAAGGTAATGTTAGAATCATATTTAAGGGTGTCTGGGTGGCTCAGTCGGTTGGGCGTCTGACTTTGGCTCAGGTCATGACCTCGCAGCCATGAGTTCAAGCCCCATGTTGGGCTCTGCACTGACAGCTCAGAGCCTGAAGCCTGTTTTGGATTCTGTCTCCCTCTCTCTCTTCCCCTCTCCTCTTGCACTCTGTCTCTCTCTAAAAAATAAAATAAAAACATAATTTTTTTTAATTTAAAGTTGTATTTGGGGTGATGCTTTCTTTTGCTACCAAACGCAGGAAGCGAAAGTGCATGTTTTTCACCCAAAATGGAAATATTCAATCTATAATATCTCTCCCACAATCTTTTGTGAAAAATACCATATACTTTATTTCTAAAACCAGAACTTTACAAGGAATTTCTTACTTATTTGGCATTCTAATTGAATCCATTGTTCCTTTTTTCAGGTAGATTCTGAAAATGCCAACTTCATTTTAAATTAAAAACTCATTTTTACCAAAAAAATATCTCTACCTTTATTCATGGAATCACACAATTTAATGAGTTTTCTAAGAACAAAGAAAGAAGTCACACTTTTTATTTCACACATATACCAATTGAACCATAAAACTTCATTACATCAGAAAGGAATTAAATGGGGGGTTGGAACACAGTGTTTATTTTTGTAAAATAATCATTAGAAGGTTTCCATGGAAATAATTTTGTATTTTAATATCCAACATAAATAGCTATTTATTCACATATTTGGCTAGAGTCAGTGCAAAGTTACCATGATGGTTCAGGTATATTGGGAGGAGAATGGGATCCAAGTATATTCCTGTATGATTACCAAATGTTTGAAAGATAATATTCTAAGAGTTAAGATTTTTATTTAGAGACCTTGAAATTCAAGATAGCCAGTTTTAAGTCAATAAAATGCAATAGGTCACATAGCTAAGCAAGCGAAAATGTAATAGTGCCAAGAGTTACTGAGTAACATGGAATATTATCGAAGGTTTCCTACATAAATGCATTACCACCAATTCATTGAGTGACGCAGTATCAAACTAACCTATTGACTCAAGTAGTTTAGTCTAATGGCCATTGAAGACAATCAGACATATTATCAGATAAAAGGATAACATTCTCAATTTTACTGTCAAAGTACCTAGACTAGAAATGATAGAAGTGTCTGTTCTTTTGTCTTTTGGTGATTATGCAATCTACCTCATTACACAATGAAGATTTGATCAAGAAGAGGTATCAAAGACTTAGATGTAATCACCATTTGAAATATACGGTTACGTTGGATAAGCCACTTAAAATGAAGTCTATTGAAAGTAGTGTGGGTTTAATGGAAGCCTTGTTTGTCAGAGTGTTCTGAATATTCTACCTCAGTTTGAAAGTACTTTGTTTTTAATGCTCAAATTGTCCAGTTGTTAAAAAACAATATGTTTCAGATTTGCAGGTATGTGAACTAGTCTGGTACGAGATTTTCCAAATTAGCAAAAATATGCTTTCAAAACTAGAAGGAAAAGTGTTTATCATAAAAAACCTGATGAAAATTGTATTAAATCTCCAAATCCACCATGGCCTTTCACCACAGTAAGACACGTTATCATTCTATTAAAAGTTGTGCTTTAGTTTTGAACACTGAGGTTGCTTAAAAACTCAGTTTATTCCTTTTTCTTAATATCTGTGAAACTCCTGTTTATTTCATTTCACAACACTTTTTTTGGCTTCGTACAATTTTTGAAGGCAAGAAAAATGTTGGTCATTAGATGTTTATCATCTTCTTCCAACACCAAATTCATATGTGTGTATGTGTGTGTGTGTGTGTGCACACGTGCACACACACACACACACACACACACCTGAGCTTATAACTTCTGCTGAGTAATCTATGGATGGAGTTTCATATGGAGAAATTAAATTGAAATGACAAAGAAAGGAATATGAAAAAAAAAAAACAGAAAAGAAAGAATCTAAAATTTACCTGGGAATATAAAGTTCCTTTCTCTGTCATGAGCATTTCAAACCATCCTCTCTACCCCTACATATCCCCTGCCACACACACACACACACACACACACACACACACACACACTAAAAGTAAAGCTACTGGATCACTCTGCAGAAAACTCAAAGATGCGGGTAATGAGGTGCATCTGGGTGGCTCAGTCGGTTGAGTGACCGACTTCGGCTCAGGTCAGGATCTCACGGTCTGTGAGTTCGAGCCCTGCATTGGTTTCTGTGCTGACAGTTCAGAGCCTGGAGCCTGCTTTAGATTCTGTCTCCCTCTCTCTCCGCCCCTCCCCCCACTCATGCTCTGTCTCAGAAATAAATAAACATTAAAGTTTTTTTTTGTTTTTTTTTTTTACAAAATAAAAAAGAAAGATGCGGGTAATGATAAATGATAAATATAAATTACCCTACATTCCTGGAGGTAATATAAACCAGAATATAAGGCAGTTCCAATATACACACTGAGAATATTTGTTTATTGTTTTTTTGGTTGATACGTCTGTACAACACTTTTTGACAAGTGTAAGGAAATAAAAGTATATATTTAAGATATTTAGTTTATTAATTTCATTACCAAAATACATGAAATCACATATCATATAAAGAGGGATAGCAATTTAGAAATATTGCTATTTTATTTACTAACATTTCATAAAAACTTTTTTGGAAAACTCTCCTTGTCCCTTTTCAATTTTAATGTTTAAATCCCTACTGGGGCCACATTTTGAGTCACATAGGCTTTTAAAACTTGCTCTTTTCACTTTCCTCAAAGGTTATGTGAAATTTTGAATGAAGCATATTTCTGTCACTGAAACTTGTATACTGTCACACAGGGACCCATTCAGATCACATCTTTTACCTATCATATAAATTTACCCTTGTGAGGTCTACAATGTAACCACTTACTGTATTGCTATTTATAAGGGGATTTTTTTTAATTTTTAATTAATTATTTAATTAATTTTTTAATAAGTATTTTCATTTTATTTGAGTAAATACCCAAATTTATAAGGATATTTTATAAAAAGGCTTATTTATAATCACTGTGCATCCTTGCAACTGTGAGATCAATTCCAGAAATAATCATAAAACCTGACAAACTTATTCCACTCCATCATTTTCCTTCTTTCTTTGACTATGTCAAATGGCTTCTACAAGCATCCTAAACAAACCATTAGGCCATTTCCTAATAATACCTGTTCCCCTTTGTTATTCAAAATAAAGCAACTGAGGGATCACTGGATAATATCAGTAACTTATAAAATTCCCTATGAAGGTGACTTCCTCTCTTCTGAAAGGGGAGGGTTGTTTTGAACTAATAGAATTTTGACAGCAGATAGACCATTTCTGACCCAAAGTTAACTAGACCGGTGTCACAGAAAATGAAGTTGGATGGTAGAAAAGGCATTGTAAGAAAAGGCAATTTGGAAAGGAGTTGAATTTCAGGGAGCCTCATGCATGGTTTTTTCCCTCTCCTTCTGACCTCCCATACATCATGGGAAGCACATAGTTTTCTTTCTCAGGAAACCTTGGGGAGTCATCAAGCACGTGTAACTTCATTTCATTACCTAGCTGAATGTAGTCCATGGGAATCAAAAAAGGATGGGAAAGGTCCTCAGGGGCATGGCAGTTTTATGAAAGGTTACAGTTCCAAAAATATGTCTTGAGACAGTAACTCCCTAGGCTGCAACAAAATCAAGACTGAAAAACTAAATCTAGTCATCATTGTTCATTCATTCTACAAAAGTTTATTCTCAATCAGGTACTGTGGTGAGTTCAACACAGAAAAAGTAGCCCTTCGTCGAAGTAGCTGACAGCTACCATGGACTATTTTTTAATAGCTTTTTAAATATATTTATTTATTCTGAGAGAGAAAGAGAGCAAGCGAGCAGGGGAGGGGCAGAGAGAGAGGGAGACAGAGAATCCCAAGCAGGTTCGGTGCCATCATCACAGAGCCTGATGGGGGCTCGAACTCATGAACCATGAGATCACGGCCTGAGCTGAAAACAAAAGTCGGAAGCTAAACTAACTGAGCCACCCATGTGCCCTACCATGGACTATTTAATAGTGAATAACAGAGAAAAAGTAGTCCCTGATAGAAGTAGCCCGCAGCTACCATGGATTATTTAATAGTGAGTAACAATGTTACAAAATTAATGCTTAATATTTGCTGAAAACTTACTATGTGCCACATACTGCTAATCACAGGAGGGAGGAGCAAATTATCTAATTCTGTTAACTCCTTCAGTAAGCATGAATGCCATCGTATCATACAAAGAGTGAAACTCAATTTTGCAGAGGTTTCAGCATTTTGGTCAAAATTACACAACCAGCTACCAGTGGGGATAGGATTCAAACCCACGTGCGCTTGGTTCTAAAACCTATGTTCTTAATAAAGGTCTGGTAGATGGTTTTGTTTTTAAAGGGCCTATTCTGGACCAGGTTAACGCTTCTTGGTTCCTTTAACAATTTAGAAAACCTCAAACAGAAACAGAATGTCAATTCTTATCTTTTCTAGTATGCTTCTATCTATCATCAAGAAGTAGTGGCTGAATTTCTTCTACATTACTTTTAGAATCACTGAAACTATCTGGGCTTTACATTTAGCTAAAAGGAAATCTGGCTCAGTTTATCCTGGGCTTTCTAATACCCAAACCAATTAAGATCAGCCTGAAACATTAGCAATAAGAAAGTAAAACTAAGCTCAACTGATGTGAGTCAATAGTGTGAATGCTTGCTGATTTTAAGTACTTGATTTTAAGTGGAAATGTTAATTAATGATCAAAATAACCAAAATGGGTTTCTGTAAATTTCGTAACTACAGCCAAACCTTGCCCTCATATTTCACACTATTGTAGTTTTAGACATGATGTAAACAAATGAAACTAGGCATAAAGACATTTGAGGGATGTATTCTGGTATGTGTAACTGACAATCCAATGGAATGTGATAAGGAAAATTAACAAAACAAAACAAAAACATATCCAGTATTTCACATTTGAAAAGCCTTCATAGAACACAACCCTCAGAGGAAAGTAATTGTGGACAAGTATTTGTGTTTACAAAAATGTGAAATGCTTGGGAAAGGCAAAAACCACGGTTTCTGTTCCTTTCATTTTATATTTTTATTGATCAGAATGCTGTGATTTTCATGGCACTAGGGGAAAAAGACAAGCAAGTAAAGTGTAATTATTCAGAATGGAGGTTTGGGAGCAATTTTTGTAATCAATAACCTAACCCTAGAAGGAATAGAGAGTAATATTTAAAACTATGTTCACAGGAGATTCGGTAATATTGATTTGATTCTGTTTGAGCACATTTCCTAAATTACTCTTCTCATTGAATCTTATCTGTATAATCACTCTGTATTTTTAAAACATCTTTTGCATTGGTTAGGGGGAAAAAAAGCCCTCCAAAAGTTGAATGCCTTCCTTCACTTTAAAAAAAATATCAACCTTATGTTCTATGTAGGAAGATATTATGATTTTTAAAAATATCTTTTGTTCTGTGCTCAGGAAAGAGGAAATGATTAAAAGTAGGAGTCTCTTGACAATTTTCAAGTAGTCATATCTCTTAAATTAAAATCTAATCTCCTCACATTGCCTTTTGACTTCTAGGTCTTGTCAATACAGAAAGAACAGAGAATCTCTCTCTCTCTCTCTCTCTCTCTCTCTCTCTCTCTCTCTCTCTCTCTCTTTCTGTATATACAGGATGTATATACAGACAGGATATATACACATCCTGTCCATGATGTCTCAGGCATAAGGAGAAGAACTAAGATGTTTCTTTTCTACTTGGCCGTGTTGAGTGAAATTTTTACTTTCCTCCTATATATGCAGAAAACAAACTTAAATAATGCAGAAAAATAAGGGTGTTTACTTTTTTAAAATTTTTAAATGCTTATTCATTTTTGAGAGAGGTGGGGGAGGGGCAGAGAGAGAGGGAGACACAGAATCTGAAGCAGGCTCCAGGCTCTGAGATTTCATCACAGAGCCCTAAGCAGGGCTCAAACTCACTAGCCTTGAGATCATGACCTGAACAGAAGTTGGTCATTTAACCACTGAGTCACCCAGGCACCTGAGAGAGTTTACCTTTAAATCATGAAGTTTCCAAACTCCCAAATGATAACTGGATGTTCTGTTCTCTTCGTATTTGAGACACTCCCTGCTCCACAACTGCATGGATTTTCGTTCATTTGTTTGGTTTTCTTTCTTTATGTATGTTTTATATAGTTTTATTTTCTTTTACAAATATTCAAAATCATAAAGGGATTTGTTAGATCACTAATAATTGTGTCGACTGAAGAAATCGGATAATGTTTTTCTTCCTCACACAGCAAGGAAGTCACAAATGGGTGAAAAGAGGGAAAGGTAGAAACGCAGGGATTAAGATGGGTGAGTATTTGTGGAAAAGCTATTTGTGGCTCCGCTCATTTCCCTTTTCTACAACCTTTAATGATTTCTTTCCAATGTGAAGAGTATGTGAGCATTTCCTTTACTATAAGAAAATCTCCCTGGGTCTTCACGAATCTCTATACTGTTTCTTCTTTGCTATAAATTCCCTCAAAGTGAATTGTGGAAATGATAGTAAAATATGACAGCCATTCTCTCAAGGGAAAGTAAAATATCATTCCAGTGAAAGAAAAATGAATCCTGATCCTGAAATTTAGTGAATGAGACCAAGGCTTAAGAGTCCAAAGATGTGAGTTTGAGTTCCAGCTCTAACACTTATGAACTGTGCGATCTTAAGAAATTTGGATAATATTTCTCATACGAAAAATTTAAGATTAAAATAACTAATTCAATGGATATCCCGAGGATTAAATGAAATAATAAACATTAAAAAAAAAACCTGAAAAATGTACTGTAAATGTATATCACTGTTATTCTCTTTCGTTTTCTAAGATTAGTGACATGGGGCAATCCAGATATTTTCTACCATTTTACATTTGTAAGCCTATGTAAAATGGCTTAAAATGTAAAATGTATGTGCACAGCCTAATTTAATAGGATTACCTATTCCAATTATTGAATAGTCTCTAGGAATAATTCAGAGAAAGTTCCATCCATTAAAATTAATATCTCGGGTGCCTGGGTGACTCAGTTGGTTAAGTGTCTGACTTTGGCTCAGGTTATGATCTCACAGTTCATGGGTTTAAGCCCTGCATCAGGCTCTGTGCTGACAGCCCAGAATCTGTTTCAGATTCTTTGCCTCCTTCTTTCTCTCCCCTTCCCTGCTTGTGCTCTTTGTCTCTCTCAAAAATAAATAAACATTAAAAAATTGAAAAATCAAATTAATAATATCCCATGCTTTCACATACATTTTAATTTTTGGAAGTTCCTTATTCCCAAATACATTCTTGCAGTATCCAGCATGACCAAATTACCTCAGAAACAGTATTCTTAAAAAAAAAAAAAAAAAAGATAGTTCTAAGTATAATGACTTGCTTTAGTGTAGGTAATTTGATTTCTCGCTTTCAGTTTTGTGAGTAGGGAGAATTATAACCACATCCTCTGGATCTCCAAACATGCATTTTCTTTGGACCAACTGACAATGTGATTGAATTCATACTCATAGATTTCTGTCTTTGACAACCTAATTTATTGTGTACTAAGATGGAGTGATGCCAGATAGGACAATAGTTTGGCCTGGGAACATACGGCCTCTGTGGAATGGACTGAGGACCCCAGTTCCCTAAATGAGAACCATGAGCAACAGCCATGAGTTAACAATAGGTAAGGAACAATGAAGTTCATCCTATGAGGCAGGGAGCACTGATTAGATTTTCTGCTGGATGAGGCTCACTCTATCTCAAATGATCTTCTGATCTTAATTCATTTTCTTCAGCATGACCTAAGTGAAGGTCTCAAAAAATGAAACACTAACATGATGCTGTGATAACTTTGCTCTCATATTTAGGCTTACTTACAAATGAAAAATAACAGAAACTCAACTACATTTTGCCTGGACATTCATATCATACTCTGAACATGTATTTGGAGGCAAAATGAAACAAATAGGTTTTTCTAACACATCACCTGTAATATTTAAAGACTTTCATTTTTTTTCTCAAATAAAGCTGGTCTTTATGCTTTCATCATCTGCTGAGGGTGTTAAAAAATATAGAACAATCACCTGTACCTTGGTATTTTTTTTTCATATCAATCATTCAGATTACTTTTTTTACATTGTGTACACTGTAAATTTTAATTTAAGTCTATAACTAGAAGTCATCAATTTACTTAAATTTTAAAATGATTGAGGGCTACATAAATAATAAAAATGAAAGTATTTTGAAAATGGCCAAGGGCCAAATATACGTTCTATGAAATTACATGATAATGAAAGACATCGTAAATTATAACATAAATAGAAGCCTCTGTCAATTAATGGTTGCCACATCTCTTTTGGGGGTTTAAAAATTAAAATAATATAATAGCCAGATTTACAAAAGACTACGCAAACATTTCACATTCACCTTCACATTTCCTTATCCCAAGTTCCTAGAAGAGTTGGAAAATATTAAGTAAACAAACATTTTTGAGTCAAAACAACCTCATTAGGTAGGTATTATTAATTGCTCTATTTCATATATCAGAAAAATTAGAATAACTTAAGCAAAGACTTCTGGTTTCTAGTTCTGCTTGAGGTCACCACTTTATTCTAACAAGGGACAGCAAAACAGATTGAAAAATCAACAACTCTTCTTGGATCTGTAGGGGAGGTGAGGATACAGGGACAACCTCTGACCCCAAGACTGAAGAAAAAGCAAATATGGAGAGTTGTGGCTTACCTGAGCAGAGATGCAACAAAGGAAATCATCATGGGAACATGTGCTGGGGTAGAAAAACCTGAATTGTAATTTATAAATTGTTGGAGGCTCAGTGTGGACAACTGTAACAGTTGAAGACTCCAAGGGGACCTAGTTATAGGGGGTCTTCTGCAATACTGTGAGTTTTACTTCCAGGAGTTTGACCAGGCACTCACCATAAATATCAACAAAATTCCCTTATGCTTCTGGCAGGAGTAGGAGAAAAAGCCCCATCCAGAGCATTTTTTTTTCTAACAAGGCCTTTGGTCAGGAGTAACTAGTTGAACAGACCCTGATCAGTTAGAGTATTGTCAGGCCTAACTGACTTGGGGGCAGAGAAATAGCCAGCCTCAGTCAGCTGTAGCCTTCCACATAGGATAAGGGAAATACCTAATTTGTGCACACTCTAGCCAACCTGTATCACCTAAGAGGGAAGAAAATAACTGAAAAACACTTACGAAGTTTACAATCTAGAAGCACATGCTCACTAAAAGACTGGGACTTAATAATAGGACTATGGGATGCTTTCTGCCCCCACCCCTCCACCTGACACACACCTTACCACTGCATTACTAAAGGCCATATACAACAGTTCCTTTTACTTGGTACAACGTGTGCAGCCACCAAGAAAAAAAAATCACAAGGCATACCAAAAGGCATAAAACACAATTTCAAGAGACAGAACAAGCATCAGAACTAGACATGGAAGGGATTTTGGAATTACCAGACCAGGAATTTAAAACAACTATATTTAGTCTTCTAAGGGCTCTAACTTACAAGGTAGACAGCAGCATGTGAGAATAGATGAACTGAGAGCAGAGATATGGAAAAACTAAGAAAGAATCAAAGGGAAATACTAGAGATCAAAAACACTGTAACAGACATGAAGAATGTCTTTCATAGGCTTATTAGTAAACAGGAAATGGCTGAGGAAAACAATCTCTGAATTTGAAGATATCTCACTAGAAACTGTCAAGACTGTAATGCAAATAGAACGAAAAAAAAAAAAAACGAAACAACAACAACAACAAAATATTCAACAACTCTGGGACAAATACAAAACGTGTGACATATGCATATTGGGAATACCAGAAGAAAAATAAAGAAAGGAACAGAAGACATATTTGAAATAATGATGGGGAATTTCCTAAATTAATGTCAAACACTGAAACACAGAGCAATATAAATGCCAAAGAAACCACAAAGGCATATCATTGTCACAGTACAGGAAATCAAAGATAAAAAAAATGCTGAAAGAAACCAGAGATATTTTACCTTACATTTGGGGGAAACAATAATAGTTCATATGACTTGTCAGAAACCATGCAAGCAAGAAGACAATGAGTGAAATACTTAAAGTCCCGGCGGGGGGGGGGAAGGCACACCAATCTAAAATGCTGTACTCTGTGAAATTATCCTTTCAAAAGTGAAGGAGAAATAAACTAAGGAAATTCGTTGCCAAAAGACTTAACTTGTAAGAAATAAGTTCTTTAGAAAGAAGCAAAATAAATAGATTAGAAACTTGGATCTACATAAAGAAAGGAAAGTATTGAGGAAGGAATAAGTGAAAGTTAAATTAAAACTTCACTTTTCTTACTCTTTTTGTAAAGTTTATTTATTTATTTTGAGTGTCTGTGTGTCTGTGTATGTACACACAAGCAGGGAAGGGGCAGAGAGAGAGGGAGAGACAGAATCCCAATCAAGGTCCATGCTGTCAACACAGAGGTTGACACGGCACTCAATTTCACAAACCATGAGATCATGACCTGAATCAAAATCAGAAGTGAGACATGTACCTGACTAAGCTATCCATGTGCCCCTCATTTTAAATATTCTTAAATGATCTAACATACAACAGTTTGCTCAAAAATATAATAGCAATAATGTATCCAATTATGTATGCTATGTGTATCATATAATGATTATGTATTCTTATATATAAGCAAAATGGATGATAGTGATTATACAAGGGATGAGATTATACAAGGGAGGAATTAGGAATTAGGAATTATACAAGGAAGTGATTATACAAGGGAGGAATTAGGATTCTGTTATTATACTCACATCACCCAGGAAGCAGTGTAGTGTTATTTGAAACCAGACTTGAATTAGTTGTAAATGTATATTGCAAACTCTAGTGCAACAATTAAAAAGAGATTTTTTAAAAAGTATAACTGGTACACTAAGAAAGGCAGGAAAATGGAATCATAGAATGCTCAATTAAAATCACAAAAGTCAGAAAAGTTAGAAGACAAAGAATTGGAAGAATAGGGCACCAAGTAGGAAACAGTAACAAATATGGTCAATAGTAATACAGCTGTATTAATAATTCAATAATCAAATTGAATGTCACTGGTCTAAATGCACTAATTAAAAGACAGAGAATACCAAAGTGGGTTTAAAACAAAAAGGCCTAACCACATGTTTGCGACAAGAAACTCACTGTAAATATAAAGATCTATATAGATTAAAAGTAAGTGGATAGAGAAATATATACCGTGCAAAAACTTATCACAAGTTAAGTTCAAACAGAGCAGAATTCAAACAAAGAAAAGTTATGAGGAATAAAGAAGGACATTACGTAATGATAAAGAGGATTATTTTCAAAAAACACAAAGCAATTCTTAATGTGTATGAGCCTACCAACAGAGCATCAAAGTAAAAAGGCATAAACTCCTGGAACAACAAAGGGGAAAGGATGAATCCACTATCATAGTTGTAGACTTCAGCATTCCTCCGTCAGAAATGGATGGATCCAGTAGGGAAAAAATCAGCAGGGAGAGCTGAACTCAAAATACGATCAAGCAACTGGATATAAAGGACATATATAGACTACTTCTTTCAGCAGTGCAGAATACATTCTTCTCAAACACACAGAAAATATTCATCAAGATAGATCACCTGAACAAATTTAAAAGAATATAAATCATACAATGCCTGTTTTCAGAATGCAATGAAATTAAATTAGAAATCAATAATAGATAAATGGAAAAACCAAAACTACATGGCAATTAAACAACAGACTTCTGGGGTGCCTGGTAGCTCAGTGGGTTGAGCATCCAACTCTTGACATTGGCTCAGGTTGTGATCTCGTGGTTATGGGATCAAGACCCACTTTGGGTTTCATGCTGAGCCTGGGGCTTACTTGGGATCCTCTCTCCCTCTCTCTCTGCCCCTTAAAAATAAATAAATAAATGTTAAAAAACGAGCACACTTCTAATTAACACATGGATCAAATAAAAAATTTCAGAAGAATTTTTTTAAAAAGCACTTTGAGTTATAACAAAACCACAACTTAATAAAATGTAGCAAAAGCTGTCTTGAAGGAAAAGCTAAAGCATTGAATATATATATTTGAAAAAGGAGAAAGATCTAAAATCAATAATGTTTCCACCTTGGGAATAGAAAAAGAAAAACAAATTATATCCAAAATAAACAGAAGGAAAGAAATAATAAGAAAGAGTTATGTAAGTGAAATTTGGAAGAAGAGCATTCCTGGCAGAGGTAATAGCAAATGCAAAAGCCCCAAGGAATAGATGTATCAGGAAAAAAATGAGGAATGAAGAGAAAACAGATGTGGCTATAGTAGGGAGAAAATATTAAAGGATGACAGCCAAGAGGAAGCCACAGGTTAGATCTTGTAAAACTTTGCAGTATATAGATAAGACTGAATTCCATTGTGAGTGAAAAGGAAACCAGTAGAATGATTTTTTTGAATTAACACACATACACACACACAGGTAGCTGTGCTCAGAATGATATTGGCGGGGCGGGGGGCAGGGAGTGGAGAAGAACACAAGGGTGAAATCAGAAATGTCATTTTAGAGGCCATTGAAATAATCCAGGTGTAAGATATTACAGCATGGTAATAGAATGGTAGCAGACAAAGTGGTGATCCCTAAGCAATATTTTAAGTACATTTTAGAAAAAAAATTAAAAGCATATCTTAATAGAGTTCATGTAAAGTGTGAGAAAAAGACAAGAACCTAGAAGGACGTTAAGCATAATGATAAAAATAGACCACAGAATAAAAATGGGTTAAGGTAGGAGAGGAAATGAGAGAATGACATCATAACATCAACAAAACAAAAGGAAAAAGACCAAAAAATTAAGGTGCTAATAATTGCTTGAAGAACTCATAAAACTCAAAGAAATATTGTAGTTTGAATACTAGAAAAAGTAAGGTGGAAGAATTGCAGTAGTGGTCTGTAGCTAAGATTTTGAAAGATGAGCATTCTGTGCTATATTATGGCGTGGGGGTGAATAAGGAGTGAGCAATGAAGGCGATATGGAAGAAAGGTGATATGGAAGAGGACTGAAAGCAGAGACATTTAGAATCCAATGCATTAGACAGGTAATGAGTACCAATATGTGGAATATATTAAAAGCATTAAATTCACTGAAAAAAAAAAAAAAACAATCCAGAAGAGTTTCACAGAGTTCTGTCAGTCCAAAGCTCAACTCTTCAACAAATGAGTGGAAATGACTGGGAATTCTGGAGATATTAGCTCCCAAATGAAGTGGCACAGGATGGCATGACATTCAAGGAACCCTTTTTGTATTTTTTTAAAATTATTTCTTTTGTTTTATTTCTAGGAAGTTAGAAAACGAAAATGATTGGGAAGCTTCAATGATAAGCAGGAATGGGTATACTTGCCATGATTCACCTTTTGAAAGTTTGAGTCAGGGGAAGAAAACCCTTTTCCTTTCAGAGGGCTGCAAGGAAGACGGTACATTTGGTAGGCAGCCAGATTTCAATTAAGAAATAGAAATAAAGAAACAATAGAAAACAGGAACTCTTAAGAGAGTCCCAGTGAGCACAGTAAAGAGGTTTGGAATAATCATGGAAGACGGGTCAGATAGGTTGGTTGCATGAATCAAACTAAATCAAACTTAGAAGGATTGAACTCCACTAAGTGACTTAGACACCATTACATAAGACATCATAGTTTCATAAGAGAAATTGGACAATTATTTTAAGCAAGAGTCCTGGATACTTAGCCCAATAGTTTAGAGTATTCATAGTAATGTGTGTCTCTGAGCAGTGTAAGGAATGAAATGGAAATACTTTTTTCAGCCTGGATCTGTCAAAGGTTAACTCAGAACTATTTAAGCAGTAAAGTCATCAATTGGAGATACTATTTGGCTATGGCACAAAATTTATATACATATATGGGAGAATGCCTTTACACTTTTTTCATAGAACACAGGAAAAAGCAGATTGATAAAAAGAGGATGGAAAAGGGAGAGGGGGAAAAAAAACCCTTCAGATTATCTGGGAATGGTGAATCTTGGTTGGTTTTCATTTCATTTAAGGGTAAACAAATGAGCTGACATCTATCAAAGTTGAGCCTGGAGAATGTCCTTAAGCAGGCTGACTAGGGGCATGGACAGGGTATCCTTGGAGCATAAATGGAAGGCTGCTAGTGTCCTTCTCTTAGGACCTGCACCTTAGTAAGGCCAGGTTTATTACCATGTTCTTACGTAAAAGATTCATATCCTAATTATTTCTGCCAATAGACGTTTAAGAGGCCTCTGTGTTACAACATTATAGTAGAGAATAAAGAGATTCACAGCAGACATGCCATAGAAAAGATCATAGAGCATAAAACTTTCTCCAACACTTGAAAGCAGCTGGTATTTGCTGGCCAAGGGGAGATTGTTCCTTATCCATAGAATTTCTAAAGTATGTCTTACAAGTTTGCTTAATGTTCGTATTTGTATGTTATACTTAAGGATATGACAGAATGTATAGAATTTTCATTTTTTATGATAGATCATCACTCCTAATTAAGAGTCTTGTTGAATTCAAAGAGTTTTGTGGTTAATCGGAATATACAGTTTGCATAGCAGCACACTTCAACAATGAAGCTAAGATTATGATTCTTAACTTTACAAAAAAAAAGCCAACAACATCTATTGAAAATTGGTCTATTAATAAGCCTCATTTCTATTTGGTTATGTCAAATATTTTAAATTTTTTTAAATTTCTACTTATTCTTGAAAGAGAGACAGACAGACAGAGCCTGAGTGGGGAGGGGCAGAGCGAGAGAGGGACACAGAATCTGAAGCAGGCTCCAGGCTCTGAGCTGTCAGCACAGAGCCCAACATGGGGCTGGAACTCACAAGCTGTGAGATCATGACCTGAGCTGAAGTTGGACACTTAACCAACTGAGCCACCCATGCGCCCCCAGTTATGTCAAATATTTTAAACTTATATTCTAATAGTTAGGACTTTATGATCCCTATATAAGAGAAGCTCAACTTTAACCTGTTTAATAAAAAGGAATTATTCTCCCCTACAATTGCAGGTGCCAGAAGCAAGTCAGGTGTCACGATTTGTTTGATTCATTGACCCTTTCAATTTTTTAGTTTTTAGCTCCTGTGCTCTGCCATGCATGGTATCAGCGTCATCCTAAGAAAAGCATCCCCTTGGGTCACATAATGACTGTTGATAAACTCCAGACTACCTGCTCTTCCTCTAAGTCCACAAAAAGAGGAAGAGTTTGAAGAGTAGGGAAGAGTCCTTCTAAAGAATTCCTCACAAACATCTTATATCTCATCATCCTCCATTGGGGGACCTATTTATCATTGAATTAATAACACAAAAGGTGGTATTTCACTGATTACCTGAGGCCTCGGCCATATGCTCCACAGTAAACCAATGGTGAAGTCACTTTTCTGGAAGCATAGGGAGTGCTCAGGGGTGATGTGGGCATTTGAAGAACAGAAATCACCAAGAGAAATAACAAAGAGAAAGAAAACATAATGTCTGTTTAACAAACAAGCGGGACTAAATATCATGGTATTACATGCTAAATACCATGCTAAATATCATTCTATTACATGAACATTGTTCATATGGGAGACATTGTACTCACTATGCTTCTGTAGAACAACCCATGGGATTATCATAATGGATCAACTCAATATCATCACATTCTAATAAAACCCTCTTAGACTGGCAAACTCATCCAACACTGATGTGTATGTTCAGCACCCAACTTTCCAGATATTGTCATTACACTATAGCCTGAGAGAGTAAAAATATAAACTAATGACTCCCTCCCTTGTAAGTTGTTGCTGGTATTACTCCATCCAAACTCAGGGTGAGTAGTTCCTCTGTAGATAGGTGCTGAATAATTTCTACCACTGACCATGAGACCCATACGCAAGTTCACCCTCTTAACCCGGTGACAGGCTACAGTGAATCCTTTCACACTATGAGACTCCATAGCTCCTGTTCAGATAATTTATAGGTTTCAAGAATTTGTCTCTTTCCTACACTAGTCAGCCATGCTGGGTTTGCCTTAAACGATCACAATAATACGGAATCTGGTTTAATTTTTGTTCTGAAACTCTAGGGCCATTTGGAAAAGAAAGGCAAATGCAAACTAAAAACAAATTAAGGCATTTTTGACAGGAAAAAAGAAAATAAAGAAAAGGAAACACAAAAAGAAAAACCATAGAAATGACTCTGTGTTACATCCCATATCTAGCTTGTTAGGGACTGTTGGAAGTCAGCCGTTCTTAGCTCTGTGACACAGTGAGTGTTGATGAGACAGAGCAGTGCTATTAAAGAAATCTGCCATCAGAAACAGTCCCCAGCAAAGACCTTTTGCAGGGCTCTCTTCGGTGCTAACATTTGGCTCTATAACACACCATAAGTTCACTTCCAGTCTCAGAGTGAAGGAGGATAATCCTTTCTTTTCATTCTATTTTCGTTTTAGCAGATACTTATAAAGTGCCAACTATTGTCCAGTCACCAGGTTTGTCATATTTATAGGCATTTTATCCTAGAGATGGAACTAATAAAGAGTAGAGAATAAAAATAGTACATTTCATGAATACTTCTCAGCTTGCCAACCTAAATCTGAATTCCTGGTAAATAACTATAATGAAACTTCAGAAAAAAGGTTGACTCTAACTTGAAAATTGTGAAATCAAACCCTTCTTAAGTGCATTGGTGGTTCCTATTATTTATGAGAAGCTCAGAGTGAATTAATATGAATGTAAAATTTCCTTGTGGGAAGGCTGCTAATCACGGCAATTTTTTTCTTCCTTTTGGTGGAGGGGGTGGATGAGGAAGTTTTTCTGAAGCAAGCGATTATTTTTGGTATCCATATTTTGTGGAGAGCTCATTTGAATCATAGGCCTCAACACATGGCAGGCAGGCAAGTTATCAGGAACAGACAGGATAAAATAGGCTTCTGGAATTTCTTACCATCTTGGTACACTTTTAGAACCTTCTGCTTAAGAAGCTAGTTCTTTCTAGTACAAAACCAGATTGCAGAGACACAGTACTTCCATATAATATTGAGAGAGAGGAGTGATTCAACATGGATCCAACAGACAGGGAAAAAACACTGAATCTGTCAGATCATTGACTAATTCCTTGAAAATAGGTAACTCTTTTTAATCATCAGTCAAGAGTTGGATCCTCAATGTGAGAAAATTGGGCTGTTATTCTAATGTCCTATCTATTTATGACTCCATGATTTTTTTAAAGAAAAAAAAATCTATGGTGTGGCCTAGAACTTTATAAAATAGTGAACGTTAATAAATTTCATTAAATATAAGATCCCATTTGTTGTAAAATGTGTCCATATTTTATAAATCACTAAGAAAAAATAATTGCTAATAAAAACCATGATACAATGTTTTATCACTTAGAATTTTTTTATTTAAATTTATTAAAAATTTTACTGTCACATATCACTCTGGTATGAACACACAAAAAATATAATCAGAATAAATTGATTGAGGCCTTCCTATAACATCATCTCATTCAGGGGCCTACTCTTCTGAGTCACTTTCAACTCAGAGCTATTGGTATCCATATTTTTTTCACATGGTAACCTCCTTTGTTCTAAAGAAGAGTTTTGATAATGTGGTTTTCTTAAGAGTGCTCCAGTATTCTATTTTTTTATTTTATTATTTTTAATGTTTATTTATTTCTGAGAGAGAGAGACAGACATACAGACAAAGTGCAGCTGGGGGAGGGGAAGAGAGAGAGGGAGACACAGAATCTGAAGTAGGCTCCAGGCTCTGAGCTGTTAGCACAGAGCCCCATGCAGGGCTTGAATACACGAACAGTGAGATCGTGACCTGAGCCGAAGTTGGACACTTAACAGACTGAGCCACCAAGGTGCCCTACTCTCTCTCTCTGTCTCTCTTTTTCTATATGTTTATTTTTGAGACAGAGAGAGAGAGAAAGAGAGGGAGAGAGAGCAGGGGAGGGGCAGAGGGAGAGACACAGATTCCGAAGCAGGCTCCAGGTTCTGAGACATCAGCACAGAGCCCAATGCAGAGCTCAAACCCATGAACTGTGAGATCATGACCTGAGCTGAAGTAGAATGCTCAACCAAGTGAGCCACCCAGGTGCCCCTCCAGTATTATCTCTTCACCTGCCTCTCAAATGACTGACACCCATTCTGTGACTCAGTACAAATACTTCCAACAGAAAGTTTTGAGACAATAACCAGGACTCCTATTTCTTCTTAAAATGGTCCACTGATGGCTTCTTGACTGTAAAGTCAAGAAGTTACAGTTGTACAATCATGCCAGATGCAAAAGCATATTTTAAAAATGCAAAAGCAATTTTACACAATGCTTGCCTTGACAACTACAGTGGGAAAGCCACCTGGCAGGAGTAGCTAGAAAATATCATCGACTGTAAGACACATCCTGATTTTTTTTAAGTATTAAAAATGTGTGTGTGTGTGTGTGTGTGTGTGTGTGTGTGTGTGTATGGGGGTCATTTAAAAACAACGAAATTTACCATATAACAATGGATATTAATCCTATGTGCTGACATAATCCCTTTGGTTTTCTTTTATTAACTAAATGGACATTTACAGAACTACTTTTATGAACCAAAAACTGTGATTATTAGCAAAGAGGACATCATCATGAGTAAAGTCTATCTTTTCTGGAGCAAACCATAAACATGGAGTTGACAGCATGAGTTAAAAGGGGGAAAGAGAAAAAGGCAGACCAGGTAGGAGTATATTATGGTCTTACCATGATGATAATTTGATGTAGAATAGTTGTGGTGGAGACCATGAGAAGTGTATGGATTTGAAAGATAATTAAAGATAACATCTAGGGGTGCCTGGGTGGCTCAGTTTGTTAAGCATCTGACTCTCGGTTTTAGCTCAGGTCATGATCTCATGGTTCATGAGTTTGAGCCCCCACATTGGGCTCTGTGTTGACAGTGCAAAGCCTGCTTGGGATTGTCTCTCTCTCTCTTTGTCTCTGTTACCCCCCCCCCCCACCCCACACTTTCTCTCTCTCTCTCTCTCTCTCTCTCTCAAAATAAATGAATAAACTTTAAAAAAGATAAAATATATAATACAAAGGTTTATGTACAAGTAATGTCTAGCCATTTAATAAGAATGGATGGAAACAAATTACTCTTTCAGTTCTATGGTATGTACTATTTACAAAGGTCCACCTGTATAAAAAAAAGAAGAAGAAAAAAAAGAAGAAGAAAAAAGAAAATTTGGTGGATTTCCATGCCTAAATATCAGCCTCACAAGTTTCAGTTCATGTTTATTATTCTTTTTTTTTAATGTTTATTTATTTTTGAAGGAGAGAGACACAGAGTGTGAGTGGGGGAGGGTCAGAGAGAGAGGGAGACACAGAATCTGAAGCAGGCTCCAGGCTCTGAGCTGTCAGGACAGAGCCCAACACAAGCTCGAACTCACAAACCATGAGATCATGACCTGAGCCGAAGTCGGACACTCAACTGACTGAGCCACCCAGGCGCCCCATAGTTCATGTTTATTATTCTAAACAAATGTATAAAAATCTAACTGTCCCAAACTACAGTAAGAATTTCTAAATGGATTTAGTTTACTAGTTTATAGCATAAATCCTAGAATACTTTTCATAGGAGGGCTAATAAAAATCTTTCTCTCTTTCCTCAAAGTAATTGTAGATGGCATGTTGGGCCAAACTCTCAGACAGTAAAAAGAAAAAAAAAAAAAAAAGACTAGACAATTCAAATATCCAGGTGCTTTGATTAATTCAGTTATTGTCAGTGTTAATGACTAGAGGAACAATGACCTAAAATGTTTAGAGAAGAGACAAGTGTGTTTTTACAGTGATGAACCAAACAATCTATACTGGATAGAAATTTTAAGAACTGAAGGATTGGAAACAAAAATAAATAAATAAAGCAGAAGGACATGGAAGTGGAGATTAAAGCAAAGAATCATTATATCAGACGTAACTGAGCCTGCTGTCTGGGAAGAGAAGCTTATGGTTAGGGTTTAGAACGTTTGAAGTAATGTCTTTGGAGGAGTAAAATTTACACTATATAACAAATAAAAAGGAATTGAAGGCAGCTGACTAAATCAAAAAAAGTGAGAAGGGCCTTGGGAGTCAGGACATCAAGAAAACTGAGAGGCCAGACACTGAGGGGATTACCATCTATTCAGACTTGACATCAAACAAAATTATATAAGCTTAGTCAAATAGCTTGAGCGAGTGCCAAGTTTCTCATACATTGTTGAGACTGGAATCTAGAAGACAGGTGAACATAACCAGGTGCATAGGTGGAGAGCTTAATTTTTCAGAATAGCATGCATCCCAAAGAAGTAGATTTGCTTGGTGTGTTTTTCATATATCAGAGTGGAGGGCTCATAGCCCAGAAACAGTAATGAAGAACCATCCTCATCTATTAGGAAGTAGGTAAGCTCTGGGGGAAAAATGATTGAGGAAAATAAGTTTGAGATTCTTTTTTTTTTTTAAATGTTTTTTATTTATTTTTGAGACAGAGAGAGACAGAGCATGAACGGGGGAGGGGCAGAGAGAGAGGGAGACACAGAATCGGAAGCAGGCTCCAGGCTCTGAGCCATCAGCCCAGAGCCCGACGCGGGGCTCGAACTCACGGACCGCGAGATCGTGACCTGAGCAGAAGTCGGACGCTTAACCGACTGAGCCACCCAGGCGCCCCTAAGTTTGAGATTCTTAATGGATCCAATTCCATTTGCTTGGGATCCATTTAAGTCTACAGTTTCATACCCAGGTCTTTGCCAACGTGGACATCTAATGTCTCATCATACAGACTGTGTTGTGCTTTCATATAGTTAGCTGTGTTCATAATGTTTACTCTATAGTGTTTATAAGGCTTACTCTGATGAACTATATATTTTCTCAGGACCCAGCTCAAAGATAACTTACTCTGATCTTCTCCTTTCCCCCCCCCCCCCCCCTTTACCATCCATCCGCCAGCAGTTTGGATAGCTCTCCCCCATGCAGGTCTATGACTTTTTTTTGCATAGCTTCATTAGCACACTTTCTGCCTTCTGTAACAGATATTTGTATTGTGTTTACTCTTCCATTGGACAGTGAGCAACTTGAGGGCAAGTTTCATACCTTATTGGTCTTTGTATTATTTCTGTCTCCAGCATAGAGAATGAAGATGGTAAATAGTAATAAATTGCTGAAATAAACTGAATTTTAAATCTTGTTCCCTAAGCAGCCACCTTCCTCTACCATGTCAAAAACACTGAATCCCTTATCCTTTCACAACAGCATATTTCATATGGCCAAGAGAGTTAAAAGCATACAGCAGAGAGCTGAAATGAAAAGACTCATTACAGTACTACATTAGGGCTACTAGGTCATATTTTGCAACCATGCTGTGCTACCAATATAATTAGAAGATATTGAACTTTCATTAGGTAAAGAAGCCAGCCACCCTTTAATTGTCATTATTTTTTTTTTCTGACTCTAATTGTCTCATGAGATAGATATCTCATTTCTGTGACAGATCCAACGGTCACCAGTGGTGCAATTTTATTTCCCTATACCTGAATGCAGCCCAGAATAGTATTCAGGATTTAATAAATTTCTAACTTTCATTAGGAACTTCAGTCAAGTACAGATTAATCCAGGTTCCCATTTTAAAATCAGAATGTCTCAGTGTTGGAAAGAGCACAAATTTATTACTACTTATATGATGATGTTTGCATGCCTCCTCGGTAACCCCATGACCTGTGTTCAGTCCTGTGGCCAAACAACTTGAATGAGGAAGAATTCTCTGCATCCTAGGACATTTTACCTCACAGCTTTTACAACTTTAATGTTCCTGTACGGAATGAAACAAATACTTTACCCAGAAATTTTACATCCATCAATTGTATTGTATGACATATTCCTTGGTCTAATCACATTTATAGTATTGGAAAATAATTATTATGTTGCCCCACAAGACTTCTTACAGCTGGGCTATTTATGCCCAGTTTTCTAACCTATTTCTGTGTTACATTGTTTGTGTTCGTGTCATTATCTTGATACATTTCTCTCCCTTTACTGTGTTTATATTCCTTAAGATGAGCCCCCGAGATCTGAATCTAATACCCTCATTGTTATGACTATGTAACAAAGGAAAAACAAAGCTTCACTCTTCGGCTGTACGTGTTTATATTTTCTTATATGCAAACTGAATGGCTTTTTTTTTCCTTAAGGTGGGTGATGTGACCGCAAACTTTTATAATTGCCATCTTATTCTGATAGTTACCATATGGAGAGTAAATTGTCAAATGGATACACTTCAGTAAATCAACTCCCAGCGCTACTCTCCCTGACCACCATTGTCTGCATTTACAGAAAATGAAACAAGAGTGCAGCAAGTAGTTGACCTTACCTCTGTCATCTTAATGCTTATTAAAAATTTTCCTTCTATATCTGTGGAGTTAAATGTAGATCACATGTATTTCAACAGTAGCACTTCTTTCCTGTGTCTGCTGCACACCACACCACATAGCAACTTCTCTGTATGTGTCTCTCCCAAATGAGAGTATGTATGCTCCATGGTTGGAGATTGTCTTATTTGGCTCTGTATTCTCAGCACCTAGCATGTTGCCATTTGTTAAATAAATGGTCGTTTTGTACAAACATCATTGATTTTTGCATTAATATATTCATGTATGAATTGTAGATACGAAGGGCACAATTGTACTCAGTAAAATATAGGAAAATGCTGCCAAGTGGAAGAAGGATTGAGCATCTTCTACACTAGCATCAACAAAGGATAGACCAATAAAGAAAATTCTACAGAATATGTTCTAATCTTTATTATTATAACGTGGCAAAGGATTTTCAATAATCTTCAGCTACATAAAATTCCAGGTAACCTACCAATTACTTGGTTGCATTTTTACTTATAAAATTCACTGTTACTTTATGATTACCCAGCTACTCTCCCCTATGAGAGGATGAAACAAGCCAACATACATCCATATAATGGCACAAATGTTGAGGAACTTTAGGATAAATAGTGCCCATGATCAAGGCAATAATGGGAAGTCATTTTGGGTTTTCTTTTTCCTTAAAAATAGCTAATGCTTATTTAGCACTTATGCTAGGTACTATTCTAAGGGCTTTACATAGATTATCTCAATTAATTTCAATTATTTCAATTAATTATGAAATACTTCAAAGTAGAAGTCCATTTCACAGATGAGAAATTTAAGGCCAGGATTAACACTCCGGATTCTGATTCTAGAATATTGATACATACATCCATGTCCCTATAAAACATCATCTGACATCTACTTTAAATGGTTAATAACTACTGCAACACATTTCAACATATTATCTTCATTTAGGATATTCATAAGCAAGTTTAACTATTTAAGAACTCATACAACTTAATAGCAAAAAACAAACAAACAAAAAAAAACCTCTGATTAGAAAATGGGCAGAAAAACTGAATAGACATATTTCCAAAAAAGATATACAAAAGGTTAGCAGGCACATGAAAAGATGGTCAACCAATATCAAAACCACAATGAGGTATCACCTCACACCTGTCAGAATGGCGAGGGTGTGAAGAAAAGGGAACTCTCATGCACTATTAGTGGGAATTTAAATTAGTACAGCCACTATAGAAGGTAGTATGGAGATTCCTCTGAAGTTTAAAAATAGAACCATTATATGTTCTAGCAATCCCATTTCTGGGTATATATCTAAAAGAAAAGAAATCAGTATCTCATCTGTACTCCCATATTCATTGCAACATTATTTACAATATACAATAGCCAAGACAAAGAAACAACTTCAGTGTCCATTGAAAGATAAAGGAATAAAGAAAATATAATATCTACATACACAATGGAGTCTTATCTGGCCATGAAAAATAATGAAATCTTGCCTTTTGCAACAACATGGATGGACCTTGAGGGCATTATGCTAAGTGAAATAAGTCAGAAAAAGACAAATACTATACACTCTTACTTATGTGAAATCAAACATACCGACACATATAAGTTCATAGATACAGATAACAGATTGGTGATTGTCAGAGGCAGAGGAGTGGGAGGTGACTGAAATGGGTGAAGGGAGTTGGAAGGTACATACCTAAAGTAATAAAACAAATTGGTCATAGGTATAATGTACAACATGATAACTATAGTTAATAATTTTATGTTGCACATTTGAAAGTTACTAAGAGAGCAAATCTTAAAAGTTCATATCACAAGAAAAACAACTCCAGAACTATGTATGGAGACAGATGTTATCTAGACTTCCTGTACTTATCATTTTACAATATACACAAATATCAAGTTATTATGTAATATATCTGAAATATTGGGTGAATTTTACCTCAGTAAACAAACAAGCAATGAATGCTTCCTAATTCCAAAGTAGGATTTCTTCATCTCACCTCTATTCACATTTGGGGTGGAATAATTACTTTTTTTCGGGATACTGTCCCATATGTGGTAGGATGTCTAGCAGCATCCCTGACCTCTGTCTTCCAAATGCCAAGAGCATCCTCCCCCTAGTTGTGAGAACGTCTCTAAGACATTGCCAAGTGTCCCCTGGTGGCAAAATCACTGTCCAGAAGAGAAATGATCTGACTTTAAAATCCTTCCTTAACTTTATCATCTTTTTCTTTTTAAAAGTATTTCCCAGGTGCCATATAGATAAACAACATAATAAAGAAGCAGCCTTTGAAACAAGGGAGAAAACCTGATTAGAAGGAGTCGCTTCTTGAGGACACAGTGATGCAGCTAATTTCTTTTTTCTTTCGCCTGTGACACAAATGATTTTTCAGGTCCCCCCGTACCCACAGCAAACATACTAATCCCACTCTCCTCCCCCATCCTAAAATCCCAGCATAATACTTCTGTTTCTGTTTTCCTGTCTCTAGAGTTCAATTGGTAGAAGCAGATTACAATGGAAGCAACAGGATTGGTCCAGAAACATCCTACTGTTTTCAGACTTTCTTCCTGAAGAAAGATGGCTTCTTCTCTTCACATTTGTAAACTAACTTTGCTGTATTCCCAGCACCTAGAACACTGCCATTTGTTGAATAAATGGTGATTTTGGTATACAAACATCACTGATTTTTGGATTAATATATTCATGAAATATGAGATATAGATATAAAGGGCACAACTGCACTCAGGAAAATATAGAAAAATGTTGCCAAGTGGAAAAAGGATTGAGCATCTTCTATAATAGCACTAATTATAGTTATGTCTATTATATCCACTTTTCATTAAATAGTAACTCTTCATAGAAAATTAAGGGATATATTACTCCAGATATTACATTAAAAAATACTCATGGGGCTCCTGCTTGGCTCAGTCAGTTAAGCATCCAACTCTTGATTTTGGCTCAGGTTATGATGTCAAAGTTCATAATATCCAGTCCCACGATGGGCTCTGTGCTGACAGTGTGGAGCTTGCTTGGGAGTCTCTCTTTTCCTCTTTTTTGGTGCCTCCTCTGCTCCCACTCTCTCTCTCAAAGTAAGTATTTTAAATACATAAATAAATAAATAAATACTCCTCCCAGTTTATAAAATATCTACATTTCCTACTCTATGTGTATGTTTTGTAAGGTCAGCACTGAATTTTATTGCTAATTGCACAATCATTTGAATGCAAAATATTACAATTTTTAGGACTGTCAGTACTGAAGCATATGTCTTTTATCTTAACCCAAAGGGGACAGTAAGAAGTCCCATAACATCTTCATCTATAAGGTTACAGTCACTCTTTTCTTCCAATGTATTTCAAATTTGGCTCAAAGCATCCCCCACCAACACCCCTCAGTTTTAGCCTCAGTTTGCAGCCAAATGCAAAGGAGTTCATCCAATAAAGACTCAGGTCCTTTTCTTTCCACCAGAAATACTCATCGTAGGAAGAAGAACACACTTGCATTCAGATCTTTTTGTCAGTTATCCACTCAAACTGGATGAGCAAGGCTAAAGTAACATAGCCGCTTCTTTCACAGAATTCAAGGAAACTAACGTTCCCAAAGTAAGTTATAATTTGGCATCTAAGTGCAATTTAGGTGTATGTACATGTGTCTGGCTTCAAATGAATTCTAAGCATATCTGAAAAAATGAATCAAACCATTTCTTTCACCTGACCAATATCTAAATCTTAATTTCTTTTTTAAGTTCCATATTAATTCTGTAAGCAGATAAATAAATTGAGACTAAATATTTTTTTTTAATATTTGGGAAGAATTATAATTTTAATAAAATTGCCTTCTCCTAATATACATGAAAAATAAATACAGCCTAGAGAAAACTTTGCTAATTCAGTCCAACTTATATGAATCATGAAAATATTCTACTTTTTATTGATTTTACAAATAATTACATATATATATACATATCTATATATTAATGTTCATTCATTTGAGAGAGAGAGAGAGAGAGAGAGAGAGCGAGAGCACACAAGCAGGGGAGGAGCAGAGAGAGAAGGAGAGACAGAATCTGAAAAAGGCTCCAGGCTCTGAGCTGTCAGCCAAACCCACGAACCTTGAGATCATGACCTGAGCCTAAGTCCAACACTTAACCGACTGAGCCACCCATGTGCCCCAGAAAATAATTATATTTTTATCTCACTGGTAATGATATCTTTTTTTTTTAATTTTTTAATGTTTATTTCTGAGACAGAGAGAGAGACAGAGGATGAGTGGGGGAGGGGCAGAGAGAGAGGGGGACACAGAATCCCAAGCAGGCTCCAGGCTCCACGCTGTCAGCACACAGCCCCACGTGGAGCTCGAACCCACGAACCGCGAGATCATGACCTGAGCCAAAGTTGGACGCTCAACCAACTGAGCTACCCAGGCACCCCAGTAATGATATCTTTTGAGTTGAATGAGACCTCACAGACTTTCACATAGTCATGTTTGTTCTTTCTCTGAATACAGTAACTTTGTTTTTAATGATTTATTTTTTAAATTTTCATCCAGGTTAGTTAGCATATAGTGCAACAATGATTTTAGGAGTAGATTCCTTAATGCCCCTTAATCATTAAGCCCATCCCCTCTCCCAGAACCCCTCCAGCCACCTTCTGTTCTCCATACTCAAGAGTCTTTTATGTTTTTTCTCCCTCCCTGTTTTTATATTATTTTTTCCCCTTCCCTTATGTTCATCTGTTTTGTATCTTAAAGTCCTCATATGAGTGAAGTCATATGATATTTGTCTTTCTCTAATTTTGCTTAGCATAATACCCTCTAGTTTCATCCACGTAGTTGCAACCAGCAAGATTTCATTCTTTTTGATTGCCGAGTAATACTCCATTGAATACAGTAACTTCTTTGAGAGTAGCGATCTTAGCCATGTGCTGTGTTTTAGCTCATAAATCAATATTAATATAACAATACTGAACACTTACTAGATGCAGGTTATATTTATTAATGGCTTGCAAGTCTATATGAAGCACTATAAATATATAGCCTCACTAAATACTCATAATATCTTCTTGAGGTAGGTGCTGTGAAAAGTGAGGCTTTGAGATTTTAAGTAACCTCCCAAAGTCGGCTAACAAGTAACAACTGGATTCAGGATTTGAATCCTTGCCTCTCTGACTCCCAAACTCAGATTCTAATGACACTACTTTATCTGACGTACATGTGAGTAAAACACCCTAATGTGTTACTTATTCAGAGATCTGTAGACCAGCAGCATCAACATTAGCAGGAAACTTGTTAGACATGCAGACTCTCCAGGCCTGCCCCATATCAGAATCCACATTTCTACAGCATCCTCAATAATACCTGTGCACACTAAAATTCCAGAAATACTATTCGAGTGGATACTGTTGGGCTGTCTTCTTGGCAAACAGCATGTCCACAATTTTGGTTTAGAAAACCACATAGTTTCAGCAAAGCAATCCACATTGAACTAAACTATTCTTCCCATTGAAGCGAGTCTCTGGATTTTCTCTGGGAATGCTGGCACAAAAATTCTAGTCTTCAAGGCGAGGTGGTTAAAGGGTGGATATAAGAGTTTAGATACAGAGGCTGAGGGAAAGAGGACAAAATTATTCAGGAAACAATAAGCCATGCTACATATTTGAGAATTTCTCCTAAGACAAATCTTGTGTGTGTGTGTGTGTGTGTGTGTGTGTGTGTGTGTGTATTGAGAGGTAGAGAGGTAGAATGAGTTAGATTGACGTAATCAGATTTTGAAGATCACTTTGGCGTATTACATGATTAAGAAATAATTAAAAGAATGCAAAGCCCTAAGGCAGAAAGACCAGTCGCAATCTGTTTATGCAGGGGCACACTACAGAGGCTCATAGTTTAGACAAGGGCAATGAGCAGGAATCAAAAGGACAACAAACAAATTCTAACAATATTTAGGAGGTAGAATCAATAGCCTAAGTAGTTGGTAGACGGTAAATAACGGGGAAGATAATAAGACAAGCTTCAAAATATACGGTCTGAACGACTCAGTCTGAGGGGGCGGGATGAAGAGTTTGGTTTGGGAGAACTGGGATTCTACAGCTGGGTTTACAGTTCAAATCCACATTCATTTCTCGCCATGACTTTTTGTTCTTAATACTATATATCTTGAATGCATATAAATCATTTAAAAAAGTGGATAATGCAAAGTCATCTCCATTCTGAATTACCCTTTCCCTGAAACAAGTCTTAATATTTTTGAAGTTTCACGGATGCACAATGTAACTAATTCGGAAATGTACGCGCTTGCTTTCCCTGTACTAAATACCACCTTCCTGTGAGTAAAATATCTAAAGGGAAAACATAACCTATAATCAGATCTCTTACAAAAGAAAGGAATCTTTTAAGATTGACTTCTCTCCTGCTCCATTAGTTGTTAATTATCACTAATGAGAAGGAAGTAGGATTTGGTTCACATCTTATCAGCCCATAAATTAAAATTATCTCGAATGCTGGTCATGTGAGCATTCTCAGCTCTCTTCAGTATGTGGCCCCCACCTTTTTATTTCAGCTCCTTCAAGATATGCTTCCAAATGCCAAAGTACTCAAGTACAAGCTACTGAATTCTGGATTCCAAACCCTGAATGATTAGAATTCACTGCAGTAAAATTTGCAGATTTTTAAAATTTTCCTGTGATGGGGCTTCAGAGGGGATTTTTTTAGTCTCTGAAAACTCCTCTACTGAAGAAGTGTGTACTATGATCTCATATGTGCCTTACAATCTCCACAGAAGGCCAGGAATCTCTAAGGACATTGAAGAGGATTTCAGGATTTAATTTCTCATTATTCAGATGCTTTCTAGAGGACATGTTATATCTGTTTATTTATGTTTATCTTGTGTTTGTTTTTAAATAGTCGGCAACCTCCAGGAGACAATAAGGTAACAAAACCGTTCTGACAAATCATTGACAAATAAATGGTGCACTCATTAAAGTTGCTCCAAATGCTTTCACTCCTCAGCAGATGCATTTTTTTTTAGAGAAAAAGTAATTGTGCAGCTGCCATAAAAATACCAGCAAACAAAGAGGGCAAAATTTGTTTCTAAGAGAATAAGTATTGTTGAAAATCACATCAAAGTATGCAGCTCCCAGGCTGATTTTTTGCTGTGGTAGCTGAAAGGCCCAATGTAATCTGTAAATGAGGAAATAGCATATAAAAGGGAATATATATATGTGGCCATTTGGGATTGGCAAAGATAATATCATATACTACTCCTATCCAAGTAATTAGACCTTTCAAGAGACTGATTTTTTTATTTTTATATATGAAAGAGATATGGCAGAGTTAGACCAACTCTGCATACATATTGAATGTTCTGTCTGAATGCTGATATTTTCTGTTCTGGAGTCTAAATACAATGGCTAATCTGTTTTCGAAATGGGATGACTCCCCTAGTTATGAGAGAGAGAGAGAAAGAAAGAGAGAGAATGGGGAGAGTGTAAAATAAATGGAATGCAAGAGGAAATATTTGCATTCCAGAAATATTCTGACATTTCTACCTCTACTAGGTGAAAAGGGAGAAAGCCTTTAATAAACTAGGCTTTTTCTAATTATTACCGAGCAAGGTATTGGTTTTTAAAAGTTGTCCCAACCTTAAAGTACATTTTCAATCTTCAAGTTAAAAGCAGTGTTATAAACTAAATGATTCAAGCATCTTTTTAAAAAATCTATTTTATGAGTGTTCAGGCTAATTTCTAGTCTGAAATGGTGTTCAGCAGAGTAAGAGTCTTCATTTTGATTTTTTTTTTCTTATTTAAATTAAATTAGGAAAAAAAGAAAAGCAGGAAAATAGTATTTACACATTCCTCCATAGGCTAAGCTTTTTATATATGTTATATAATCGTCATAACATTCTTTGGTTACAGTATTATTAGCTCAATTTAAAAAATGAAAAAAAAAAAACTAAGCCTCAGTAAAGTTAATCATCTCTCTCTGTGGTCACATAGTTGCTAAGGATTAAAAGTGGTAGAGATAGATTTGAATATAGATTTGTCTGGTTTAAAGTCATACCCATTTTTTTGGAGGGGGATGCTTACACCAAGCTGGGGTCAAAAGAGCTCTTGACAATAAAATTATATAAAAGCATAAATTAAGGATGTGAAGCAAGGCTGAAAGTGTTGCTATTAACCAGTTATATCCAACAAAATAAACATCATTCTCCCTTAAGCTTCCAAAAACATTTTTTACAGTGTGTTATCAAACAACCCACCATGAAGATCAAAAGTTTCATTGTGGTTGACTAACAACACCCAATGTTATAATTTCATTCCACCAGCTATTTAAGAAGTAGCTAGTTTTCACCCACTCTGTATTGGGAGTAGAAAGCAAACAACCTAAAAAAGCAAAGCACAGTTCTTGACCCAGAGAATCCCAGTACCTAGGTAGAAGGAAAAAGATGTACAAATACACAGAAAATAATCAGAGAGGTAGCCAACATGTCAGCCAGAACTTTTCTGTGTGTAAAACAATTTGTAATCAGTATGAAAAATTACTGGATATCTCCAGTGGACAATTATATATTTTTTTACTACACCAATTTAATTGGTTATCTGATTATAATCTTTCACTGCCTTTGAGCTACTTACAAGTTATAGATAATTCTCAAAATTATAAATAATTCATGGCAATGCAAAAATGATTGTGTATACACATGGAAATAAATTTTGTCTGGTAAAGGTTCAATTGACTTCTCCCTGCCACTGTGTTAGAAGTTAGTTTGCCCTCCTCATTTGCACATTCATTTTAATATTCTTGATTTATAAATGTGTCTGTTCTTGGCATTCTCTTTTAAACTCGTTGTAATATCTTACATGTTCCCTCATTAATAATGAGTTAAATTAAATCTTTATCACATGTTCATTTTGTCTCTGTATGAGATTCATGATTTTACTTTTTCCCGAAAATTATTCTTTAACAAATGTGATATAAACACTGTTGGTTGGTGTCAAGACTATGCAAAGAAACAAATGATTTTCTCTGAGTGTGTGTAAGAGAGGTGATAATGTATACCCTCCTGTAGGCTGAATGTCTAAAAATATATTATTGAGATCAAAGACACTCTTCTCTGTAAACAAATACATCAGCAAACTACCCATAGGAGTCAGTCAAGCTATACATATTCTAATGATCTCTGCACCTGTGTAGCAGAGAGAAGTGACTCAATATATCTGTGTAATAAGCTAGATTTGAAAGAAAACACACAACTAGGACTATAAAAATATAAACTGGATCACCTTAACCATTAAAATATTATCCTTTCTATATTTTAAAATGAAATAGAATAAGAACACTATATCATTCTGTCACCTTGTTAGTATTAATAAAGTTCATTTTCCCAGGAAGACTTTTTATTAATGCTTTCAAATTTCTCTCTGCTTTGAGGAATAACACAAATATTTTCTCATCATTATCTTCTTCCTCTGTTCTTTAGAAGTTGCAAAGTTGATTTTTTTTTTCTCATGAGCCTTTGAAGAGAGTGGCCCTGTCTCTCTTGAACATCAGATACGAAATGACTTGGCAACACTAGAGGGTTTTGACAGACAAAAGAAAATTTTCTTTTTAGTATTTATTTAATAACTATTCCCAACACCTGTAGCAGTATTTTCATTCCTTTTTTTCCTGAACAAATAATATCTTCAGCAGTAGATAAAATTACAAAAAAATTGGTTTACTTTTCTTTTATGGGATTTGTGTGTCTATCAAATACTGAGTTACTACTTAGGAGTCCAAGGACATTCTTCAAACTTTAAGTCATGGCTTACTCCCATGCAGGAACTCAGGTAAGCCATTGGTGCCATCAAAAATTATTAAGTACTATGGCAGATAATTGTGGAAGGCCTAACTCAAGGAAACTGAGCAGGAAAAAGAACATGTTGTAAAAGAGGGAGGGAAAAACATAAATGCAGTCTCTGTGAATGGTAGTTTTGTAGAAAATGAGTCCTGTCATGAAGAGGAGGGTAGCCAGGCACCTGCCATGCATCATCGTGTCTCCATCAATTTAATAAGTCAAGACCAGGATTATAAATTATTTACCTTTTTCTACATGTACAAAGAGCTCAACTGATTCCCATGACTAAATGTTCCTTTTGTTGGACCAATCAGACACTTATAAATTGAAATGACTCATTTTCAGACAAACTGGTTAACTAGATATACAAAGACAGATATAAATACATTCATAACGTATTTTTAACTCACGCTCTACCAGTTTGCAAACAATGGCTGGGTACAAGGCACCAAAACATGTGGACATGCTTTAGAAAGATTTAGATCATTATTCAACTGCTATTTTAAATTTTATCAGAGAATAAATATTACCTATGTGCGAACAAAGACTTGAATTAGCTCAGAGAAAAGTCATCTGGGTGCTGCAAATTGTATGTCCCTAGAAAAAGAAACTCTGTCTCTTAATTCCAGAACAGTACTTGATATCCACTGCTTCAATAACAACTCTCATTAGACAGGGCGCCTGGGTGGCTCAGTCGGTTAAGGGTCCAACTTCGGCTCAGGTCATGATCTCACAGCTCGCGAGTTCGAGCCCCACGTTGGGCCCTGGGCTGACAGCTCAGAGCCTGGAGCCTGCTTCAGATTCTGTGTCTCCCTCTCTCTCTGCCCCTCGCCTGCTCACACTCTGTCTCTCTCTCTCTTTCTCAAAATTAATAAACATAAAAAAATTTAGAAATTGTGTTTAAGTCATTTGCAGGTGAAGTGATCTTTAGAGCCTTAAGACATCAACCTTCATAAAATTTAAAGAACAGAGAAACTAATATTTTAGAATCAAATAATTTGCATCATCTCTCTCACTGAAAGCTTAAATATTTTAATTAGTTCTTAAGAGTCCAGATATTTGATGAAACTGAGGTCTAGTTAGTAGTTAGTAACCATATTATCTCAGGAAGTTCCCTTAACTCACCAAGCCAATTTTTTTTTTCATCTGTAAAAGAGGGACACTAATAGTAAATTTCTATTTACTGAGCCCTGCCTCAATTAAAATTTCTAAGGTCACTTCTGAAGACTTTTCTAATTTGCATATTTTTTAAAAATAGAAACTGCTCACACACATGGGCCCAACAAAACACCTTACTTATCTCTATGGCACAGCATTAGAAAATGTTTTAATCTTCATTTTTTGTACCTAAGATAACGCATGGAGAGATGATCTGTAGTAAGATGAGAATTGTCTATGAAGATGTCAGTGTGTTTACACAGTGGTCACTAAATGAATTTGTTTTAAAATAAAAGACTAAATATAGAGGGAGATTCAGAATGCAGAAATGATGGGCAGAGTGTCTCCATGCAGAATGGTGGAAGCCACCATCTGGAATGACTGTCAGTGTCCCTCAGCATAACCATAGTTGGGGCTAAAATTTAGGAGAGAAAAACTGATAGAAATTATCAGGTGGTCATGAAGTGGTCCCTGGTCAACTTTGAGACTAATCAGTAGTTGCCCTCAAGATTTTTAACATAACCTTCAGAACTGTTGCTATACCCACAGGAGATAAAGTCTTTCCAAAGAGTCACTACCAATAAATGGCAACTCTCTTGACAATTTTGCAATCACCAAATTACCTGAAAGGCCACATGCTACCCAAGGTTCCCCCTGCCCCTTTTCCTATTTTGATCTCACATTCTCAGGAATCCTACAGAAGTAGCAGTGGGAATACAATGGCTTTTTTTAAAGAGAACTATCATCAGAAACTTCTATTTCACATTCCAAGACTAGCCTTAGGATAAAACTTTTGCTTGAAAAAACACAAATAAATAGCCTACAACTAATTAAAACCCATATCCTATTGAGAAAATGTTTGTAATATATTTAGCAAAATGTCTGGAATCAAGTAAGCAATGGGAACAGGTAGCTATAATTTCCTCTCCTCCCCAAATCAGTTGGTGATACATTGAGAAAACAGTTATACTACTTCTTAAATGCCAGTAGAAAAAATATTCAAGACAGTGTAGACATTTCCATTACAGTAATTTAGACTCACACAGAATCAATGCAAACATCATTAATTTGTGTTCTGTTGGCCTCTTCTGGCTGAATGGATTGTTACAATGGTGTGAAGCAAAGCAATTCACTTTGGTACGCATTCAAAAGTCATGGATTACCTACGCATGGAGTCATTAAAACAGATCCTAAGGGGAAAAACACAGACACTTGACATTAACATTACTCTTCCCGTGAAAGCAAATAAATTTGGCCATGGGCATTGATTCCATATATTTTCAAAAATCATTAAGAAAGGGTCTTGTACTATTTAATACCACATGGCAAAAACAAAATGGAAAATAACAGACAAAAATAAATTAAGAATAAAAAATGACTTCTGTAAACTAGTGAGAATTCAACCTAGCAGACATAGAACATAATAATATACCTCTCTGGGATAAGCAAGGTCAAATAAAGATATCCTCTTAAAAATTAAAATAGAGAAGCAGAAAAGTCTGAAATGAAAATCTTTTGGTGGGAAACAAATCTGACATTATCACTAGGTTTCACTTCCTTTACTATTTTTAGAAAAATTAAAGACTTTGGCATCATACCTGAGTTTGATACCCTTCCTACCAATTACCAACTGTGTGACCTTAGTCACAATCTCAGATTTTTTGTTGTTTCATTTTCAACCTTTAAAACATGGGTAATTATGCCAACATAATTGTTATTAAGGGATCACAAATGATGACAGTAAGGCATCTTACTATATTCTCATTAAATTTTAGCTCTTGACTCTTCCCTTCTCTGCTAGTCTCCTCCCGTGGGGATCAATGACCCCTCCAAAATGCTTTTCTAAACGTGTACAGAAATCCTACCCTTGGTTCCACCAAGGCACTAACTGAGACCAGAAACTATTACAATCCCAATCACAAAAGCACTTTATTCAAAAAGTAGAGAAGAACAAAGAGAAAACAATGACAGGATCATATAAAATGTGCAAACACAAAAGTTCTTTTTTAAAGAAAAGCCTTGTCTTGAAAAACACAGAGAAGTGTAGAAAGTTTAAAGGACCCAAATATCTTCATTCTCTTGTAACCATTGTATTTTCCAAAAATAACTATACAACTTTACACTCATTGACTTCTATATTCGTGTGATCTGGCTCAAACGAGAAGGCTCCAGTTATCACTGGTTGTTTTGACCTTCATCTGTAATACTTATCTTCCAGAGGATAGTGCAAATATGTATGTTACCCTTTCCCCCCAGATCTCAACAAATTAAGCCTTTTGTTATTCAATTTATGATGCCCAGATACAATACCTGGAACCCCAAATGATTTTCAAATTAGTTCCAAATACTCAGAAAATTTTCACAATCTAGGAGTAGAAAGATGTTGATAATAAATTATCAAACCAGTTTGAAGATAAGATTGTTAAATATGATATGCATCCATATACACACATATTCCCTTGAAGACTTTTCCCCCAAGAAAAAAACTACCCAGACTTTTAGTTTTAAATTTCAGAATTTTATATAAATTTAAAAATCTGTTACTTCAGTTTACTAACTCATATTTTTGTAAAAACAGAAAATTTTGACAATTATTTTTATGGGAAATTTTACTGCTTAACTAATTAAATTTTCTTATATATTTCAAATATCTCTAGTTGTATTTTATAAGTATAATATACTCAACATCTTTTTACGTATCTCAGTGTTCTATCAGGCCTTCTGAAAATATAAGTGAATGTCATGAATCTGAAAAAATAAATTAACAAATATTGTGTCAAGTTGTCTTAAAATGTTCTAATATTGTATTTAAAAACTTAGCATGATTTTCATTTGAAAATCACAATTTTTAGTCAATTATGTGATATTTAAAGAGATTTCAATTATATGATATTTAAATATCTTTGTTTAGTCTTGAAGACCATAGAACTTGATAAAAGGTTTCATTCTTTTGATATTTTATCAGCCTTGAAGGAATTTAACATTTAATATCATAGTAACATCTGATTGAATTCTAGATGGTTGTCACAACTTAATTTAACTATGATTTCACACATCCAAGGTTATTCTCTTAACCGCAATAACAATAATAAATGCTAATATAGGGATAACCATGTGTCAGAAGACACTGCTCTAAGATCTTTATTATTCTTTTAATCATTTCTATAGATTTGGCATTTGGGGATTAATATTATGTTCTACTCATAGGTGAATGAATCAAGATGTTTAGTAATTTATGCAACATTATATAGCTAACAAGAGGTAAGAATGGGATAGGAAGCCAGTGTGTCTGGCTTCAGAGTGTGCTTTTCATACAATACCTGGGTCCATTAACGGTGTTTCTCTCTGTCACACATAATGGCCCTTTCACAAAATTCTTGGCTTACCATTTCTGTGACTTTGGGCCTCATGGGTTTGGTTAGTAGTCTTAGTTTTATTATCTGCTTTTCTTGTGTTTGAAATTTGCTACATGCTTTAGATATATTGAACAAAATCTTTGCAACAATGTTGACACCCACTGCCTTTTCTTCCCACCAACAAAGGGAAGTGGTCTTCCATATTCCTTAGAAAAAGAGAAAATTGACCATCATAGGCTTGACATGACAATAGACAGAAAAGCAGGTAATGTAGAGGCTCACTGCACATTTGAAACTTGCAAATTTATGGCAGAGTTAGAAATTTGATGACAAGATATTTGAAACTTGAAATGTTCAATTGTTGTGACTAGCAAAAACACCCAGATTAATGAATCAATATTTTAAAAGATCAAGGTTATTAAACCTGGGTTTGTGCTCCCTAGAGAATGAAAAAAGCCTCACTCTTTTCAAAGGGTCAGTACAAAACAGAGGAAATAAAGTGTCATTTGTAATTAAAATGAGGGATTTGGATGTTGTTTGAGGATAAAAAAGCAGTAGCCATCTCTTCAAAATAACTTAATTACAGAGATCATACAGGGGATTAACTAAATTTTGAGGACATTCTTTCAGAGAACAAAATGACAAGAATGAAATATTGCAGATGTGCAGATAGTAAAAACGTCCATGGAAACAAATTATCCATTGATAATCCAATTACCTGTTGCTTGCAGATCTCCAATCTGTTAATTATCTCCATTTATTTTGAATCAGCTTTCAGCCACCGAGATTCATTATGGTCCATTCAAGTCTCCGCCATAATTCAGCACTTTCTACTCTTTTTTTTAATATAAAGAAAATGGCCTATCATTTCTTCACAACTTTGATTTGTAGTGTTTTCCATCCCTTTAAACTGTTTTGGATTAGTATTATTTTTCTCTAATATGAAAACACGGTCAATCCCAATCTCAAGTGGAACATCAGTTACTGAATATATTAAGCCAGTTTTGCCATTATTTATGGAATTCCATAACGGTATGTGGGACTTTATAGAACACATAAAAACATAACCATCTCTCATCATGTTAGTATCCAGTCCCATTATTGTTCATATCACCCGCTATTTCCCTACATCGGTGAGGCATGATTAAATATTCGTGATATGACACTGAAATAGCACAAAGGAAATGGACAGAACTGAGTTGATTTCTCTTTTTCATTCATTCGTACTATCTTTGCCACGATTATATCAGCTATCATTTTCACGACATTCTCTCCCAGGGTAGCCAAAAAAGGCACCATAGGAATCTTGAAAACATCTCTGAAGTACACCTAATAGATCTATATGCTAAAAATAAATAGTGCCATGCTGCTAATTCGAAATTATGTTGAAAGGAATACACTGTTTTCTATAAGTAAAGACAAAATAACTACATAAACATTTATTGCTTTCTTACCCTCATCAAATATATTTTTTGGTGTGTTACCATTTTCCAGTACGAATGCCCATGCTTCCTAGTTCTAATCCTCAAAAGAGAGATTTAGGGAATCTAACTTAATTAGCACATTGAAAGCTGTTCCAATTAGTCATGGTTCTGCCAGGAGGTGTAAAGTACCAGGAGTTCATCTGTAAAAATGTGACAGCAAAACTCAATCCTTCAGTAGAAGGCATCCGGTACTCCTATAGAAAAGTATATTAAAAAGGTACGTGTGCCAAATATCTCTTATATGCTATACCTTTGCTACTTTGGAACTTTGTACCTTTGCACATGCCATTTCCTCTGTCAGTGATGCTATCACCATTGGGCACATATGACCTTCTTCATTTGCTCTTCAAGGGTGAAATCAAGTATCCTCTCCCCTGTAACACCTTCTCTGCTTCTCTATTTCTGTGTTCACATGGCAGTTTGTTCCATAAACAATAACTATCACACCAATAAAGACATGTTTTTATGAAAATCCCAACTAAGAAATGTCCAGAATGGATCAATAAGCAAAGCCTACCTATCTGCCGTCTAGAAGAGAGAAACTGTAAGTATGGAATACACCAAAAACTGAAGGTGAATGGGTGGGAAAAGATATAACATGAAACCAGGAAGTATATGAAGGCTGAGCTGGGTAAACAGGAAATTCCCCTCACCTGCGTGTCTGTAAAAGTAGTATAATAAGTAAACCATAAGACTAAAAAAGTAATCTTTATTTTTAACAGAGGGAGAGTGTGAGTCAGGGAGCAGCAGAGAGAGAGGGAGACACAGAATCTGAAGCTTAAGCAGGCTCCAGGCTCTGAGTCATCAGCACAGAACCGGACATGGGGCTTGAACTTATGGACACTGAGATCATGACCTGAGCCCAAGTTGGATGCTTAACCGGCTGAGCCACCCAGGCGCCCACCCATAAGACTTTTGTGATCTTAAATGAGTAAACATGTAAAATGTTTAGGTTAGACACATGTTCTAAAACAGTGGTTAGATATTTTATTATTGGTTTATAATGGGTTATAAGAAACACTTGTATAAGGAGCAATGGAAACACAAAGGTGATGTGATTTTGTCTGGTAGTTTATTGAAGGAATTCAAAAGAGAAGCCAATGTCCACAAAATTTGAGAGAACACCAGCAATGCAATCAGTAAAGAAAAGTGGGGATAAAATTTTAGGATGTGGGTAAACATGGTGGAAAGTAGATGGTCTGTTTGGGGAAAAATAAGTGGCTTTAATAATAAGAGGATGGAAAATACAGTGAAAGAGGGAATGGAGATTAGATTGTAAGTGCAGCATGGTGTCCTTGACTGTGTGGGGGTTCAGAGTGTTGTAACATAAAGAGCTTGAGATCTTGCTGAGATTAGGAGTCCTGTCTCATTATACCTTAGCTGTGTGATCCCTAGAAGATGATCTCAGCTCTCTGTGCCTCAATTTCTTCAGTTGTAAAGACTTGAAGATAGTGTAAAACATCAGAATATTTGTGGAATAGATGAAGACATCACTTAGAAAGTTACTACATGCAAAACTGGAGAAAATCATGTAAACTCTCAGTTTCACTTGCATATTAAAAAGAAAAGGTAGTGAAAATATTACTCATTATGAAAGTATTATTTGTAAAATGTAATGTGCTCCATACAGTAATAAAATTAAGGTACCAATTCTTAAATACATACTAAAGTGCTGTCTATTGTATGAAATAAACAAAAATATATTCATTTCTTTTTTCCACTTATTTTCTATAAGGAAACAAATTTTATTAATTCTATTTTTAGCAAGAAAGAAATTACGACTAAGAAAAGCTAATCAATTTCTATAGGTTCACACAAGAAACTTACACATATTTGTCATTTCAAATTCCATGCTTTGCTTCATTTTATGTCTTAAAATGGTTGTTATTGTTAATATTATTTATATTCTATTTATATTTTGTCTTTTGATTCTGTTAATATGATTAACCTGAGTTTTAAATATTGAGAGAAAATAATTAACTGGGCAAGGTTATTATATAAGTAACATTCTTAATCTAGAAACAGTTCCTTATCTGTAATCCAATGATGTCTTTGTTTAAACAAAACTACTAGGGACAAACATTTTTAGATGCTAAATTCAGTAAAAATTAGAAACATTTACTTCCTAGGGAAAATGCTTCAAGCATGTATTAAGAAATTCTCAAAGTAATAATACAACCCACATGGAAATAATTTAGCATCTGATTATAATTAAAATGTCCATCTCTGGAACATCTATCAGACTATGCCACTTGAGCTTTTCCTAGCCCCTTGGTGTGAACTGAGACATGTAATACATTATGCAAAGTCTCCCATTCTAGAAAACCTTGCAGTATACAGTAGTTGCATAAAGCTAACAACTTTGGTCCAAAAAGAATGACAGGCCCACTATTATCTCAGGAGAGCCATTGGCTCTAAAGGTCACACTCAAAATAATTTTTCTAATTTTCTTTCATAATAGCATAGCCAGACTTTCTTTTTTTCTATCAAGTGTCTTTTCAAAAAAAATCTTCAGAAAGACCTCCACAGTCTAAGCAAAGACTATTTTTACTAGTAGGAAGCCCAATTATAGTTTATTATAAAATCACCTGCCATGGTATGTACAGACCAGTTAAAGTGTGTACAATGTAAATTATTTTTTTTTTATTTTAAATGTATTTCAAGTTAGTTAAACAGTATAGCACTGGTTTCAGGAGTAGAACCCAGAGATTCGTCACTTACATACAACCGCAGGGCTCATCCCAACAAGTGTCATCCTTAATGCCCATCACCCATTTAGCCCATCCCCCAGCCACCTCCCCTCTAGCAAACCCCAGTTTCTTCTCTGTATTTAAGTCTCTTAGGGTTTGCCTCCCCCTCTGGTTTTATCTTATTTTTCCTTCCCTTTCCCTACATCCATTTGTTTCTCAAATTCCACCTATGAGTGAAATTATATATTTGTCTTTCTCTGCCTGACTTATATTGCTTAGCATAATATACTCTAGTTCCATCCACATAGTCACAAATGGCAAGATTTCATTATTTTTGATTGCTGAGTGGTATTTCCAGCATGTGTGTGTGTGTGTGTGTGTGTGTGTGTGTGTGATTACCAATGCCTTCAGGTGCTGACCTCAAAGAGCGCTTCAAGTGTTCTAAAAGTTAATTTAGGTATCAAAAGGCAACAAGAATCCTTAGGAGGAGTGTGAAAACCTAGTGAGAAGGACCCCTTGACCCACTAAAGCCCACCCCTCCAGCGTCACCACGTCCAAGAGAAAGGCTGAAGGGGAGGCTAAAGGAGATAAAGCCAAGGTGAAGGATGAATCACAGAAAAGATCTGCAAGGTTATCTGCTGAAACTGCTCCTCCAAAGCCCAAGCCTAAAGAGGCCTATGCAAAGAAAGGAGAGAAGGTACCCAAAGGAAAAAACAGGGAAGTTGATGCCTGCAAGGATGGGAATAACACTGCAGACAATGGAGTTGTCAAAACAGACCAGACACAGAAAGCTGAAGGTGCTGGAGATGCCAAGTGAAGTGTGTGCATTTTTGATAACTGTATACTTCTGGTGACTATAGTGTTTGAAATACTATTCTTATCAAGTTTTATAAAAATGCAGAATTTGGGGGGTACCTGGGTGGCTTATTTGGTTACATGTCCAACTCTTGATTTCCTCTCAGGTCATCTCAGGGTTCATGAGATTAAGCCCTGTATCAGGCTCTGTGCTGACAGTGCAGGGCCTGCTTGGAATTCATTTCCTCCTCCTTTCTGTGCCCCTCCCCTGCTTGTGCTCACATACACATACATGTGCATGCTCTCTCTCTCTCTCTCTCCCTCTCTCTCTCTCTCTCAAATAAATATAAAAAATGCAGAATTCTGTTTTACTTTTTTTTTTAAGCTTGTTGTTAGCACAGAGAACACTTCATTGTTGTTTTGGGAGAAAAGCACATGTCACTAATAGACTATCTCTGAAGCTGGATTGATATAAGGGAAAACACCTTTCCTTTCTAGTTTTGAGAAACTTCCTCTTGGTTCCCGGGAGGACGGTTTCCTTGATGCTGATGGACATTAGCCACCTTGGGACAAACATCTTGTAGTGTAGAAAAACTAAAATTCGCTTTTTTATGTCTTATTTTCCCTCTCTACCTTCTGTATAGACCTGACTCCTTTAAATCCAGAAACCTGTTGGAACTTGACCACCAAAAATATTTCCCGGTACATCAGACAATCTGCTATTGAGATGGCATCTCTCAAAAGAGCTCCTTTTTTAGCTTGTCCATCTTCAAATTGATAATGCTGCCATTTAGATTTCATTTTCTGGAAGTCAGGGTTGGCTTGTGAAAAGTTGTTAAACAACATGCTAAATGTGAAATGTCAACCCTCATCTAAACTTTCCCTGTTCAGAGAATCACATGAAGATTTCATTGGATTTTATAGTGGCTTTCTGATTTGGGCTGTCCATTAAAGAAGGGAGTTTGAAGGTTGTATACTGTTAATGATTATATGTCCATATCTTGCCTATAACACCATGATTGTTTATGAAAAGCATCTTTGATAAAGCTGGATACAGTTTGGCTTGGGGGAAAAAAAGGGAAAAAGAATCCTTGGATTAAAAAGTACTATTCTCTTTTCTATTTTAGTTTACTAAGAGCATAGAAGAGAAAACCAAGCATCTTTGTGTTTTTTCACCAGAGTGTTTAAGAAGACATCTTTGTGATATGTTCAAAAGTACAAACTCTTTGGAATTAAGAAGTATTTTACTATCTACTTGATATTTGATATATGAAGACTTAAGTCCTTTTTTTAATTAAAAAATTTTAATGTTTATTCATTTTAGAGACAGAGAAAGTAAGAGTGGGGGAGGGACAGAGAGACAGGGAGACACAGAATCTGAAGCAGGCTCAAGGCTCTGAGCTGTCAGCACAGAGCCCAACAAAGGGTTTGAATCCCCAACCCATGAGATGACGACCTGAGCCAAAGTCAGACACTTAACTGACTGACCCACCCAGTCATCCCTTAAAGACTTAGGCCTTAACCGAACTTTCCTATCCTCTTTGTCAAACTTTGTTGGATCTGTGGAAATATTACATAAGTTAATTAAAGTAATACTTTTGAAGCAAAAGTTATTATCTTTTAAAATTTTTCCATATCATGATCCCAAACTTAAGTCAAAATGAAGAGTCTAGTGAATATACTCTTTCCACAGGTTGTTCAGTTCAAAGGAGGCTACTCTATAAGGTCATTTTCCTTTGACTAATGTCTTCATATGCTCTATTAAGTGAGTTGTCACTTGGTACTTTATGCCAAATAATTAAAGTAAAAGAAAATACAGCTTAACAATTATGTTATCACTTGTAATATAGCAAATTATTATTACTGACCTTCCCACCAACCTCTATTTATTTGAACCAGTAGGTGCTTCATCTCAAGAAATGGTGAATTTGTTTTCTAGTAATTGGCTAATATGCAACACTCACTGGAGGGGGAGCCAATTGATGTACATTTTCCTGATTTTCCTTTGTTCTGTGACTGGGCTAAAATAGGCAGTTTTATAATATTTTAGCTTAAGTTGAATATACAATTATAATTGAATTTTGACTATAGCCAAACTATAAAGCAAATCCAGTTCATGAACTATAGAATAAAACATCACCAATTAACAAATGTGGGAACCATTGATATTTAGGTAAATTGAGATGATCAGCTGTGGAATAAGTTTTGTCTTTTTCTTCTTCCTTTCCAAAAGAAATAACTGTACCCGGTTCACTTATGCTTAGTCTTTGACTAATGTGTCACTGTGCCTCACATTGTCTTTATCTCTGTAATTCATAATATGAAAATTCATTTATAGCACAAAAATAATGGGCACATTTTACCTCTAATTAAGATTACTCATCAGTTCACACCCACCAAGAATTCTACTGTGCTTTTAATTCATCACTGCTTACTTTAATGTACCTGGTTTAATCACAGTAATACCAGGAATTTTTCCATCATAACCTGAGCTGCACTAATTTATTATTCTCAAAACAGAGGAATTTGAACATTTAAAATTTGGAAATTTATATGTGCATATGTTTAACAATTACATGTATAAAAATGTTTATTCCTCATCTAGTTCTTGCTATCATGCAAGAGGAGTGTTGGAAAATATGTTTGTCCTGCACTCCAATGTTTATAGCAGCACTATCAGCAATAGCCAAGATATGGAAGGAGCCCAAATGAATGGATAAAGAAGATGTGGTGTATATATACAATGGAATATTACTTGGCAATCAAAAAGAATGAAATCTTGCCATTTGCAACTATGTGGATGGAACTAGAGGGCACTATGCTAAGCGAAATTAGTCAGTCAAAGACATATATCATATGACTTCACTCATATGAGGACTTTAAGACACAGAACAGATGAATACGAGGGAAGGGAAGCAAAAATAATATAAAAACAGGGAGGGGGACAAAACATAAGAGACTCTTAAATATGGAGAACAAACAGAAGGTTACTGGAGGGGTTGTGGGAGGAGGGATGGGCTAAATGGGTAAGACGCATTAAGGAATCTACTCCTGAAATCATTGTTGCACTATATGCTAACTAACTTGGATATAAATTAAAAAAATAAAATTAAAAAAAGACAAAAATGAAAATTAAAAAAAACCAGAAAATATGTTTGCCTTCACTCTGAAAAGGAATTCATTTGTTTCAATATTTTATCAATACAGGCATAAATATACAGCCTGAAGATTTTGACAAAGCAAATTACAAAAAAAAAATTCTCTATTAAAAATTTTCCTCATCCCCTTCATCTCCCTTCATCCCCTTCAAAAATGAAGAAATAATTTGTCAGTGCATTCAGCTGTAAGTGTTGGTTCAAGAATTATTGAAAAATGAGCACGGGATCTCTCAAACATCTTCACAAGATCATTTCTTAAATGGACATCTTCTGGATGTGGGCTTACCAAGTAAAAATGCTTCATGACTTAGACGAAAATCCTATGGTAATATTTGGACAAAGACCATTGAAAGTGTCGCTGGCTTGTCTTCAACCCAACTTGGTTCACAAATGAGCTTTGTTAGTATCCTACAGTGCTGGCTTCAACTTCTGCTGTTTGTGAATTAGAGGGAATTACAGTGAGCTTTCAGCCTACATAGTGATTCAGAGATGCTCTACCATCTCAACAAAAGGTTAGCATAGAACCCTATATGTCTACCACGATTCTAAACAGTGAATTCTTCTTGTCAGGGCGTTCCATGTGTCATAGTCAAGGAATATGTTTTATGCAAAAGAGATTTTAAAGATTGTTTTGTACCTTCAAGTGCATTAAAATCAAAATTGGGAGAGTATAATGTATATGTATGTGTATTTACAGTTGTGGGTGGGTAGCTGGATGGGTCATGCACTTCCAAACAAAACACATTTCGGGGTGCCTGGATAGCTCAGTCGGTGAAGCATCTGACTTCGGCTCAGGTCATGAACTCGTGGTTTGTGGGTTCGAGCCCCTCATCAGGCTCTGTGCTGACAGCTTGGAGCCTGCTTCGGAATCTGTGTCTCCCTCTCTCTCAGCCCCTCCCCTGCTTATGCTCTGTCTCTCAAAAATAAATGTTAAAAAAATTTTAAAAACCCACATTTCTATATATGTATAAACATAAAAGTAAATAAATAAAACCTATGTACGGCCTAGAAGTTTATAAGAGAAATAAGGAATTTGGAGAAAGCAACAAGGGGTAGATAAGGCTTGAGATTAACCTTGAGGGTTGTGCAGAAGTTGGTTGGGCAATGAGGGGTATGGAAAGTAGGGTTCTGAAGATGACCTCTTAGCAACCCAACCTCTTCAAGCTAATACTAACCAAAGTACTGCCATGAAAGGATTTTGCAGATGTAATTGAAGTCCCTCAAATGACCTTAAACTACTGGAGATTATCTGAGTGGGCCTGACCCAATCAAGTAAACCTCTTACAAGCAGAATTTTTCTTTTGCAGAAGAAGTCAGACAGAGATGTACTCTTGCTGGCCTTAAGGAAGAAAACAAGTGGCTATGCTGTGAGCTTCTGAGGGACAGCCTCTAGAAGCTCAGAGCAGCCCCCTGCCAGCAGCCAGCAAGAAAATGGTCATATATCTGCAAGGAAATCACATCTTCCAACCACCAGTAAGATTCAAAGAGGATCCAGACCCTCAGATGAGAATCAGAGCTCTGCCAACACACTGCTTTAACCTGCGAGATCTAAACAGAGGATCCAGATAGCTGTGCCCAGACTCCTGACCTACGGAAAACATGAAATAATAAATGCATTAAGTGGCTGAGTTTGTGGTAATTTGTTACCACATCAATACAAGCTAACACAACAAGGATGTGTGGGAACAGCCTGGAGATAAGAGGACTCTACTATATATTTATTGGTTTGCCTAGAATGAGGGGATAATACTGGTAAAGAGGAGTAGTTCATCATAGAGTAAAATTGCAGCTTACTGAATGTCAGGCTCAGGTTGAGACTCTGTCTGCTGGAGAATCAATGTAGCGTGACGGTCTCAAGATGAAAATGACCTATTTTATGCCAAGTGTAGTATGGCTTCAGGGTACAAGAGTGCAGAACAGGAGGGCTCTATGAGGCAAACGGGAGGAAGAGGAAAGAGGGCAAGAGCAGATGAGTGAGAAGAGACTAGCTGTTAGAACAAGACACTAGGATGGGTCTGCAAAACAGAACACCCAATTGTTTACAGGGAAAGAAAGTTTGGAATGTAAAGCTATGGGAATAAAGAAGAAACTAATATGAACCATAGGGAAAAGATAATTAACAGTTTCTTTGAATATACTCAGTGACTCTGATAAAAAGGTATTAATAAGGAAAGACTTCAATATTAGAAAGTGAGAGAGTTTTAACCAATCTGATAAGTTTTTCAATCCACAGTTACCACGCACTAGGATTTATGAGGTTATCTTCATATATGGGTGAGTAGAGACAATAAATATGGGTTAAAATTTAGAATTTCATGTCAATTGGTATTTGTGTATAGTCTCTTGAAAATGTATCAGATGCTTGAATTGTCAAGGGAGGTGAAGAAAATTGTTTTGTTTTCGTATGACTCATCCAATTAATAGTCATTTTTTTATGCAATAGAGAACAGTCTGGAATGCAGGTAGATTTACTGAATCCATGATAATAATTGAACTTAAAGTATCAGAGGAGCCAAAAAGAAGAGGTTTGCTTATATTTACAGAAAAAATCAACTTAAAAATTTCACATTTAAAGCAAGTTCTTTTTTGAAGTTACATGGGGACTATAGTTTTTCATAAGCTCCCTTGTAAGTCAATGACAAAAGAAAGAAAACAGGCTCAATATTAGTGGGTGCTCATAGACACTGGGCTTATTACCTTTACACCTCTCTAATTCTTACAAATTCCAAAGTGAGAAGTTATTTTTCCTTTTTTTTCATGTTTCAAGTCAGGATTTTGTTTTATTTTTGATTTTTAATTCCAATGTAGTTAACATACAGTGTTATATTAGTTTTAGGTGTACAATATAGTGACTCAATAATTCTCTACATTACTCAGTGCTCATCAATATAAGTGTGCTCTTAATCCCCTTCACCTATCTCACCCATCCCTCCACACACTTCCCCGCTGGGAACCATCTGTTTGCTCTCTACAGTTAAGGGTCTGTTTTTTGGTTTATCTCATTTTTTTCCCTTTGTTCATTTGTTTACTTTCTTCCGTTCCACATATGAGTAAAATAATGTGGTATTTGGCTTTCTCTGATCGGCTTACTTTTAAGCATTTTAAGCATTAAGTTTAGCATTATACTCCCTAGGTCCATCCAAGTTGTTGCAAATGGCAAGATTTCATTCTTTTTATTGCTGAATAATATAATATTCCATGGTGTGTGTGTGTGTGTGTGTGTGTGTGTGGTCTTAGGACAGGCAGTAATTTGTCTGACTTTGGTTGTAGCAACATCGTTCTAGATATGTCTCCTGAGGCAAGAGAAACAGAAGCGAAAATAAACTGTGGGACTATGTCAAAATAAAATGCTTCTGCACAGCAAAAGAAACAACCAACAAAACTAAAAGGAAACCTACTGAACAGGAGAAGATATTTGCAAATGACATACCCAATAAAGGGTTAGTATTCAAAATATATAAAGAACTTATACAACTCAACACCAAAAAAAATAATAATAATCCAACTAAAAAATGGGCAGAAGACATGAACAGATATTTCTCTCAAGACATACAGATAGCCACAGACACATGAAAAGATGTGTTATTTACCTAATTTAAAAAAAATAAGTAAATTCAGAAAACTTAATAAACAAGATTTTAAATCTACAGTGCTGGAAACTGGAGGCTCAGAGAGTATATCTTATCATATCTGATTTCAAATCTGAACATGCTGTCCATTTCTCTGTTATCCCTCTTAGCATCTGTCCACTGGGATTCTAAGACTGGATTTTTAACAAGTATCAAATACATAGTTTGATTTAAGGAAAGAAATCCTTCTCCTTATCTGGCCAAAAGTTTTAGAAAACACAACCAGGTCAAAGAGAAGATAAACTGCAATCATTAAAATTGAGTAGTACTTCAAATGTATGCCACTGTTGCTGAAGTATATGTCATATACTGGGAAACATAATCGGAAATGCACACACACAGACTTTTGGGCTACAAAACTCCAGGTTGATATATTATCTCCACTGTTTACTGACTGTATTACATTGGGCACACCATTTAACCTTTCTGGGATCAAGTAACAAAACAGAGATAGGCATTTTGAGAATTCAATAACTTAAAGTCATAATTCACATCCAATAGAAGGCTTACAACAATGGATAGCATTGCTATGAGCATTCACATTCAGGAATTCGCATACATTAATTTTTCTTGGGTAGATTCATAGGATTGGAATTATTGGCCATATAGTTATTTTTCACTCTTTGAAAACTGTCAAACTGTTTTCCAAAGTGGTTCCATCATTTTTCATTCCCACCTGCAATGTATATGGGTTCTAGTTTATCCACATCCTCACCAACATTTGTTACTGTCTCTCTTTTTACTATAACCATTCCAGTTGAGTGTGAAGTATTATTTCATTATAATTTTAATTTGCATTGCTTAATTATTAATTTTGAGCAGTGTTTCATGTGCTTACTTGCCACTTATATGTTTTCTTTAATTAAATGTCTATTGATTATTTGTCTTCTTAGTACTAAGCTATAAGAATATTTTATATATTCAGGATATATCATTTATCAGACATATGATATATAAATATTTTATTCAAAGCTGTGGCTTTTCAAAAATTTTTCTTAATGATTATTTTTGAAGCACCAAAGTTTTTGTTGATGAAATCCAACTATTCATATTATAAGATGTACTGATCATGTTTTGGGTGATATAGGTAAGAACTCTTTGCCTAATTCAAAGTCCTAAAGATCTCCTCTTATATTTCATTCTACAAGGCTTAGAGTAGTAACCCTTACATTTATATATCCAATCCATTTTGTGTTTGCTTTTGTCAACAGTGTGGGGTAATGGTCTAAATTCACCTTTTGTATAAAGTATCCAAATTCCCAACATCATTTGTTGAAAAGTATGTATTCTTCCCATTAAACTGATTTGCCTTCACTGTCAAAAATCAATTAACTTTAAAAATAAAAATTTATTGTGTACTCTTAATTCTGTTCCTTTGCTGTATATAACTATCCTCAGAGAAATACCATCTTGTAATGATTACCATATTGATGACTGTACCTGTATATTAATTCTGATATTGAGAAGTATAAGTTATCCAATTTTGATCCTCATAAAAATTGTTTTAGATATTCTCTTTTGCATTTCCATATAAATTTTAAGGTCAGTTTGTTAATTTCTGCAAAAAAAAATCTGCTGGGATATTTATAGAAAATGCATATAAGTATGTTAACAATTTGAAGAGAATTTCAGCCCTGATAATATTCAGTATTCAAATCCACAAACCTGGAACGTCTCCCCACTTACGTAATTCTTTAACTTACTTCCTTCAGAAATGTTTCATAGGTTTCAGTGCATGTCTTGTATTTTTGCACTTTTTATTGTAAAGCATTTGGTTCTTTTGATATTATCGTGAATGTAATAAACTTTCTTAATTTCATTTTTGGTGTGTTTGTTGCTAATACATGGAAATATCCTGATTTTTTATCCAGTGACCTTACTGAATTTGTTTATGAGACCTCAGAGGAGAAATGTATGTGGGCATGTACATATTTCTTATGATTTTCTAGATAGAGGATCATGATGTCAGGGATTAAAGACAGTTTTTCTGCTTCCCTCCCAATATGGATGATTTTTTTTCCCTTTCCCTTATTACACTGGCAAGAAAATATTGAAAAATAATGGCAAAGAGCAGATATCTCTGCCTTTTTCTGATTTTAGAGGAAAATCATTCATCTTACACTGTATGGTTACCAATTGCTATTTATTTTCTATATGTCTCTTATTCTCTTTTACTTTTTCTTGTTGCTTCTGCTTGTTTAATAGATAGTTTTCTGTATACTTTTCAAATATATTTTTTAATTTATTTTTGTGGTTGTTCTAAGGATTAAAAGATGCCTCTTAATATGCCATAAGCCATCAAGAGATGTGGGAGGTCATGGGGAAAAATAGTGAGTTTTAACTATCTTAATGTCACAAAAAGATGTTCATTCATTCATCAAGCTGCTGCTGTTAAATTTCACCCATTCATCTCATTTTGATAAGTGGAATAAACTAGTTTTCCTATGAGTGCACCTCTGTAGGGGCATGAAATTAAAATCAAAAGATGAGCAATTTCATGCTAGCTTGATGTTTGCTGTAAATATACTGACGCCTTCTCCTTTGTTCTCAGTGGAAAACTATCTGTCCCCCCAAAAACACATTACCAAAAGGAGAAATTGCCTTCAAATATATTCAGAACTTAGCATGGTCCCAGTGCTGCAGGAGATATCCTTGAGGAACTCTGAAGAGTCTAAGCCCCCAATGCCCCTGGCACTGGCATCAGCTAGATTTTTGGTGTCCCATGAAGAATAAATGGTGAGAACATCTTTTAGGATCTTTGTAAACATACCAGGCACTGAGACGGTAGCTATGAATATGTTATCATAACTTTGAGGTAGACAAAATTATTATTATTCTACCATAGATATAAATTATACCCCTTTGATAGAGTATTTACCATGATTTCAGCACAGAAATGAGAACTTTTTTGTTACTTCATTTAGACTTACTATTACCTTGGTTGTTAACAGTCTCTCAATTAACAGGGCCCCACTCTGACCCCACTCCTACTGTGCCACTCTTATGAGGAAAGGAGTCAATAGACTCAAAAAGAATATGCCTGCCAGAACCATGAGACATCCTCCCATTCTGGATGTTCAAAATACAAGATAATAGGCCCCAAATGGAGTCACTTGTGCTCAGCCCTGCTTCACCAAACCGAGATTTAATTACAGTTTCAGCTCTCACAGAAATGGAATTTTAAGCCAATCTATCAGGAATCACTTCATCAACACTAGTTAGGTGATATGCCTGATTGACCCTTGTCATCTAGGAAAGGAAAGTAACTAATCACTAACCTCCTTTTTTGTGGTATATCTCTTCCTTGTTTCCACTCCCTTCTGCCTATAAAAATTTTTCATCTTGTTTAGCATCTCAGAGCTCCTTTCTATCTGCTAGAGGCAATATTGCCCTATTTGCATTCATTTTTGCCCAAATGAACTCAACATTTTTAACAGGCCTCAGTTTATCTTTTAACATGGTTAATGATCTGGCTCCCTGAGATCTTGGAAACCCTTGCCCTCCTTCCAAGCCCACTTTCAGAGCATGCAAGTACATGTTTCTGAGGTCCATTTCCTCCAGGTATATTATAAGCTTGGTGTATGCACACATGGGCCAGGGGGTGGCCAAGAGGCAGCTGTTCAGGGGTTGCAGATAGAACTTGGATGGATCTCTTGTGGTGAGTCAGTGATCTGGGAGTTGGAAGAGAAGAGAGCATAAACTTTGGGCTGGAGACTGCAGAGCAGGCATCAGTGCTCCATGTTCAGAACTTTGAGGAATTCAAGAATTTTAAATTTTAAATTGGACGTTCAGGTCATTATGAAAATACCAAGGTGAGAGTAAAGACCGTTTATTTAACAGCACATTAACTTGCCTCATGCCTTTTAAACATTTAGATATATGGTATCACAGACTTCGTATCTATTATTGATCTTGGCCTTATCATAGTCTGGGGTGGAAAGAGGTATCAATATCACCTCTGTACCAGTGAGAAAATCTGAAACTCAAAGAAGTTGAATCATCTGGCTAAGGTCACAAAGCCAGAGAAAAAGTGGACTTGTCTGTTTTGAAGGGTATGAGAAAATCATTATATTGTCCTTTCCCTTATACTGTGACATCAACTTCTAGTGTATGGGGAAACTTCCAGTTTCCTGGCTTCAAAGACTGCAGTCTTTTGGTGACACCATACTACTATGATGTAATCCAAAGAATATAAATTACTAGTTTAGGAGGGTAAAAACACTGTCTTTCTTGTTTCCTTTGTATGTTTAGCACCCATATGTAGGTACCTACAGGCATATTATAGGCACTCCATTAACCTTTCCCGAGGAATGAATGAATTGAATAATGCTGGTGTTTATAGCCACTTTGGTGTGACCTCATATGTAATGTATGACTATAATCCCCCACTGATAACACCTCAAGAATAGAGGAGCAACATAATGATGAGAAAATACTCTAATGAGCTATCCATTCTAGGCATGAGCAAAGGACTTGCTTTCCACAATATGATTTATTTTTTAAAAAGTAAAGAAAAAAAGAAGAAAGAAGTATAAAGTAACATTGCCTGTTTTAATATAGGATTTCATCTGGGAAAGGAAGAGGAGTGTGTTTTCCTCAGGTCTGTTAAAATAACCTATAAAACAAAACAAAACAAAGCAAAAACAAAACAAAAAAAACAACAAATCCATCAATCACCAATCACCAGCCAATTCAATAACACTTTCTCATGACATACATCCTTGGTGATTCAGCAAATGGCAAAATAAGCAACTCAATTGATTATGAATTATTCAGGTAAATGGGTCATAAACTGAGATTTAGGAGATGAAAAGGAGCCATGGCTACAAATTGCCAAAGGGATATGATCTGATACGGGAGGTGTTCTGCAGAGGCAGGCTCTTCCTTCAGAGGACAAGCACCTGGAGACAAGAGCCATGAACCATGCCAGGAAAATAAATTTGAATCCTGAAAAATATCAGCATGTCTACAGATAAAAACCCCTGCGCTCACAGTGGGGTGAGCCATTGGAAGGGTCAAACTGAGGGCTGGCTCTATGGTTGGTGCGCCCAAAATGGCTAGTGATAAATGACACCTGAGCCTGGCTCATTCCAGGGCTGGTGGGGCTGATTTAATACAGAAAGTTACATCGGTTGTGAAATGAGACTTCACCAGCAGCACAGCATTAATAATCCTTTGTTTTTATGCAGGAGGATTGTATTATCTTTACTATGGGCTTAAAAATCTCCTCTAGGATTTCTGTTGCTTAAGTGTCTCTTGCTAACAGGAGCTTGGTTAAATTGCTTATGAGAACAGAGGAGAGAGGTTGTAAATTGCAGACTTCCCAATTCCCATAGCTACTCAAGAATCTTGTACAGTTGAGGGACATTAATATCTCATACAAGCATACTGCAGTCTTGGGGGGAAAAAAACAACAACCTTCTTTCCTCTCTACCACATTTTCTGCTCTATTATTTTACCTCAAATAAAAACATTTTCACCCCTCGTTTTCTTTATGACCTTGGTCCTTCTACCTCTCTAGGCAGGATAATCGTTTATCGCTATCAGCTTTGATTCTAACCTTTGATGACTTCCGGGCTTTTCTGGGACAGTAAATACTTCTGAATGACTCAGAAGTTTTCATATTCCTGTTTCTCTTCTGATGAGGGGTCTCAACTCTCTATGGGCACCCAAGTATGCTAATGGACAACCAAGAAAACAGGTTAGACTGTGACAAGTAGTTCGTGACAGTTCAATTGGTTTTTAGGAGTGTTACTGAAAGTCTAATGAAAGACTATTGTCTGGGAAAGCATGCAAATGAAAAGTAGTAGGAGGCATTCTTGAGATCAAATCTCTGCCTGTCTGTAGACTGAACAATTCACAGGACTTGAACATGGGACTTAAACCTTAGAGAACCAGATGCTCCATATTCATGGTATTTGCCAAAGTGATTGCTAGCCTCTGACTATCCCATGGGGAGCTAACAGTTAATTAAAATACACAAGCTGGTCAATTTCTGTGGCAAGAAATAAAGAACTTGGAATAACCCAGAAAAAAAATATATATCTGAAGTTCATCAGCGATCTATTTACCAACTCCTAACATTCCCTCCAGGGTTTTTCATATTGACATAATCTCTTATTCATTCAACATTTATTCAACAAATATTCGTTAAATGCCAACTGCATGTCAGTCAGTGTGCTAGGCACTTTGGAATCAAAGACAGCATCCAATTCCTGACCTCAGATAACTAAGAATCTAAAGGAGAAAAGACCTCATGTTAGCTTAATTATCTCCATAAGGTCAAATTCTGAAATACTAGAGTTTTAAGACTTCAACATATAAATTATAGGGAAGCCCAATTCAGCCCATGACACTGGGTGACTGAGTTATGGCCAGTGGAATATAGGGACAAGTCATATTAAGCCCTTTTACTGCTAACTCATTAAGAACTTCCATATGTAAACTTCAAGCTCTCTCTCCTTCCCGCCATTTTGAGAGAAAATAAACATAGTAACCATATAAGCCACAAGTTGAAGTAAGTAAAACCACAAGAGAAAGATACTAGGATTCTTGAACCACTCCTGAAAGAAGACAGTCTGCCAAGGTTCATACATCCTGGACAATATACAAGCAAGAAATTATACATATATATTATATAAATTATATTATACTATTATATTATTATATTATACATATATATTATATATATAATGTATATAAATATAATATGTATAATATATATATATAAAACAAACACTATATATATAGTGTTTGTACATATGTACATTGTACATAGTGAATTTGTTCAGCAACTAGCATTATAAAAATAAAATTTTCTTAGGCTGAAAACATACAACACACACCTATACACACAGAAATGCTTAAAAACTGTGTTACCTATCTTCAAAATCATGATCAGAATATACATTGTCTTCGTTAAGAAGGCAATGGGCTTATTTATTTTGATTTTTAAGGCATTTCAGGCTTACAATTCCCAGTAAATTCTAATAAAGTAGTAAACAGAATTCTCAAAGTATTTGAAAAAAAGTATCTACAAATCTCATCTTGGTGATCCCACAATGGCTATTCAAAAAAAAAATTTTTAAGGTACACTTTTTTTATGTTTATTTACTTATTTTGAGAGAGAGAGAGTCTGTGAGCAAGGGAAGGGCAGAGAGAGAGAGAGAGAGCGAGCCAAGCAGGCTCCAGGGTGTCAAGCACAGAAGTCATGCAGGGCTCGATCTCACAAACTATGAGATCATGACCTGAGCTGGAAATCAAGAGTATGATGCTTGGGGGGCCTGGGTGGCTTAGTCGGTTAACATCCAACTTCAGTTCAGGTTATGATCTTGGGGTTTGTGAGTCCCAGCCCTGGGGCCGGGCTCTGTGCTAACAGCTCAGAGCCTGGAGCCTGCTTCTGCTTCTGTGTCTCCCCTTTCTCTGCCCCTCTCCTGCTCATGCTCTGTCTCTCTCTGTCTCTCAATAATAAATAAATGTTAATTTTTTTTAACTAAAAAAAAAAAAAAAAGAGCATGATGCTTAGCCAACTGAGCCCCCAGGAGGCCCTGGCCATCCAAATTCTTACAGCTGTCCTAAATCTCACACCGTATCTTTTGCTACACCTCATGTTTCAAGATGTAGGGGTGCCTGGGTGGCTCAGTCAGTTAAGCTTTAGACTCTGGACTCCAGCTCAGGTCATGATCTCACAATTCGTGGGTTCGAGCCCTGCACTGTCAGCACAGAGACTGCTTGGGATTTCTCTCTCTTCTTCTCTCTCTTTCTCTCTCTCAAAATAGATAAACATTTTTTTAAGATAAATTTGTAGAACTTGAGTTACAGAGAAATATTGATGAAATGTTTATTATTTTAATGTCTCTTATTTTATGGAGTTAACATTTTTGAAGGCTTAACAACTGAAACTAAATTGTAAATGGCTTTAAAATACGTAAGATTTCAAATTGCTCCCCCATTAGTTTAAAGAATTGTAGTCGAATATTACATAAAGTTGTTAAATATCTGAGTCTACCTGAAGTTAAGTGAACCTAGAAAATATAGGTTGGAGAAATATTCCACCAGATTCACTGATAGTGTGGGTCATATAAGTTTTGAAATTTGAATTTCAATGCATAAATTTGGAGATTAAAAAAGACCGTCACTATTGATGAGCCACAGGGTATTAGCTCTAGGCTATTCCAATTCCATTCAAAGAGTTGGATTCTAAATTCTATTTATCTGTCAATGTGTACACTAAATTCAATATCCAAGAAATTTGAGTTATACACATTTAGTGAGATACAATAGTAGTATGTATTTGTTGATGAGTCATATTTATCATTTGTCACCTGTATTGGTGGAAATAGGGAAAATATCTTGTAAATCAAGCTGTAGGACATTAATTCCAGAGATAAAATTACAACTTGCATTTTAGGGTAAATGTATGCATAGGGAGAGAACAATATAATTGCTTGGAGAACTTTATTAATAACCGAATGCTCAAATGATCAGAGCGACTTTGTTATTGCAATGTTCTATGCCAAAATGCATCTGCCTATATATTTGCCAATTTCATTTTGCCCAACAGTTCACTGGGTTCTATTGCTGAGTTGTTTCATTTTATTGGAATCTTTAGAACATTGCCAACTTGATAAAAATAACCAATTAAAGAAGTCAGGCTAGATATTAAATCCTAGTATATATAGTTTACAATTCCATAGGTTTGCCTTTTCACAGGATTCCTTTTCTCCCATTCCATAGGTTTGCCTTTTCAATTTGATGACTGTTTATTGGGCAGAACCTTTTTAGTTTGATGTAGTCCAATTGTTTATTTTGACTTTGTGGCCTGTGCTTTTGATGTCAAGTCCATAAAATCATTGCAAAAGACAATGTCAAGGAGTTTTTTCCCTTTTTTTTCTAGGAGGTTTATAGTTTCAGGTAATACATTTCATCCATTTTGAGTTGGTTTTGTGTATGGTGTAAGATAAAGGCCAATATCATTCTTTTGCATGTGGATATTCAGTTTTCCTAATACCATTTACTGAATAAGTTATACTTTGTCCATTGTGTACTCTTGGCACTTCTGTCAAATATTAGTTGACTGTATGTGCTTGCATATACTTCTGGGTTTTCTATTATGTTCCATCCGTATACGTGACTGTTTTTATTCCAGTACCATATTGTTTTGATTATGATAGCTCTCGAAGGTCTTCTTAAAGACTGTTTTTATTGCAGTAAATGATAGCTTTCTTACAACTCAATAGCAAAAATAATCATAATAATCCAATTAAAAGTGGAATTAGGACCTGAATAAATATTTTTACAAAGAAGACATACAAATGGCCAACAGGCACACAAGAAGATGCTCAGTGTCACTAGTCCTTAGAGAAATGCAAATCAAAGCCACAATGACTATTACTTCACACATGTACAGATGGCTATTATCAAAAAGTAAAAGATAGTAAGTATTGGTGAGGATATGGAGCAAAAGTAACCTTTGTGCATTCTTGATGGGAATATCAATTGGTACAGCCATCATGGAAAGCAATAAGGAAGTTCCTCAAAAAATTTAAAATAGAACTATCATATGACCCAGTCATCATATGACTCAGCATATGTATTTCTGAGTATATACCCAAAGGAAATAAAGTCATTACCTTAAATATCTATACTCCAATGTTCACACAATAGTGAACATATGGAAACAACCTACTTGTGCATTGACAAGTGAAATTTTATAGGTATAAAGTTGTTATTCAACCTTAACAAACAAGGAAATCCTGCTATTTACAACAACATGGATTAAACTGGAGTTAGTTAACCATGAGTTGGGAGTGGAGAAAAAGGGGATAGATATGTTGATCAAAGATGTAAGCTTTCAATTATGTGAAGTGATAAATATGTTAATTACATTGATTGTGATAATCATTTCACAATGTATACATATACCAAACTATTATATTGTACAACCCAAATGCATACAATTTTTATTAAATAACTCTGGGAAAAAAATGTTAAACCAGGACCTTTTGGAGCCTGTCAATTTTTTCCTTGATTTTTTTCTAATCTTTTAGAAAAATTTTGCTGACAGAAATTCTGCATGTATCCTACCCTAGAGTTCATTTATTTATTTAGTCAGTAATTACTTATTAAGTATCTACTATATCATTATCTTAGTAAACTGTTTAGGATACAATTATGAGTAAACCAAGCAAAGTCCCTACCCTCATATAGGTTACATTATAAAGGAGGGAGATAATTAAACAGTAATAATGCAGCTTATATTAGAGTACAGCTTTCAACTTGACTGGTTTCAGATCTTTTTGAGTTTTTTATAGATTCCAGAGTAAAATCTAAACTGCTTTAGATTCCTTATTAGTCATTATGGTAGTAGTATAATTATATGTTGCTTGGAAATATCAGAAATAAATGTGTTGCGAAGTACAAGGCATTGCTACATCACTTTGTCAATCACAATTTAGAATAATAGGCATCACAGGGTGTCAGGAAACCTAAATTCAAGTCACACATTTTTAAGTTGCATTCTCTTTGGGATAAAAACAAAACTAGATCTCTCTTTTATTATTGTTTATATAGTTAGCCAACTCATAATGGTGGCAAGAAAGTAATTCTTTTGATGGTAATACAAAGAAAAAATCTTCCTCACCACATAAGACGTTAGGAAAACATCAGATATGTTGGCATACATCATAAACATGTTAACTACTGTATATATAGTAATTCAGTTATTTTTCTAGAATTCTTGTGATATTTCACAGTGCTAATAACTAATTCAGCTCTAAAGGCTTCTTTTGCTGTCTACCTATACAGGATTGGGAAAATAGAGATGAGCAAAGTAGGGTCAAAGGAATGCCTATATGCGCCGACTATTCAATGATAGTATTTAATTTTCCATCCCTAGACATGTTGGGGGTAAGTAGAGTTGCTTAAGTTTATATAGTGTTCAATAATAAAGTCATAAAGTATACTAGAAATTTCCACAGCACAATTTCTTTTGCATCATCTTTTGGTCTTGAGGGAACATCAGACATGGGAGCTTAAGGAATAAAATAGGGTTAAATCATTTTGTCCCCATATAGCTGCTTTCTTTTAAAAAAATGAGAAATTTGTTCGAAATAATATTAAGGAAATTTACACACAACAGAAAATCCCTTTAGATTATACAAATCATGGTATCTCTCTGCTGTTATGTTTATTTCTAAATCATGCTCAAAGGATATTTGAGAACTGATAACCAGTTGTCTAGTAATACAAAGGCATGACACAGGTATGTATTAATCCTTTTCATGCCTTGGCTTCACGCAAAACACTACATAAAGAAGCATTTCACAAAATTGAATGTTTAAAAAACTTAAGTTGTCTGAGAAATTAACTTAAATCTGAATATAGATAGATAGTCATGGCCCGTAGGTATTTTGATGGTTGAATTTCAATTATGTTAAAAAAAAAAAAAACCTTTGAACTCTTTAGTAATCTGATATAACAATTATATTTTCCTTGCTTCTTAGGGTCTAACAATTTGTGAATATGTTCATCATCCATTACAGTGATTTTAAATATATAGGTCCCTCAATCAATAAAAATTGGTACTATTGTCTTTAACTCATTTTTATTTCAAGATGAAGTTGATTTGGCTGCAAATCTTACCTTTCAAATAAAAACAGCCTGAAAACATTTTACCGGCATTTCAGCATGGCCATGAGGTATGTGCAGAGATATTAATGCCTGCTCATAAATATCTTTGTGCTAAAATATTATAAAGGGTTATGGTTAAGCGACTGTAGGCATAAAACAAATCATTGACCATTTATTTATCCATTCAGTCTTCTTTTATCAAATGAGTGATGACCCTACATTTGAGCACCTTTTACATCTCTTACATTAAGCTTTTCCATGAGGAGAATGCAATAAATTTGTACAAAACCCATCCAAGATATTATTGTCCTCATAAAAATATTCCTTTATGAGTCCCAAATTGTAAGTGCCTTTCTCTACCCCCACTCCAAAGTTGCCTGATGTCTTAAGTCATAAATATGTACAGAAATTCAGATCCCAAACTAATTAACTTACATTCAAATAAACATGTCAGTGAGCAACATAGCAAAGTTAGACAAAAGTTGCTTTGCAGTAGACATAGTCCCTTCCAAAGTTGCACATATGATAACAAAAAAAATTGAATTTAGTGTAAATTAGTTTATTTATTTAATACATAAATATTGAGAACTTACTATGTTCTAAGATGTGAAGACAACAGTGGTAGGAAAAATGGACTCCTATATAACTCCATCTTCATATATAGTGTGTGTGTGTGTGTGTGTGTGTGTGTGTGTCTAGGCATTAGTCAAATATCACATACACACAGACTAATTATTAGTTTTAATCATAGATAAATCTAATCTTGTTTGATCTTTTCATTGTACATTTTCATTTCTGTATTCCTTCCTCTAAGTATTTTAAATAAATATCTTTTTGTCTTCCTTTGAAATATACTAGCCTTGCATAGTACTGATGAAAGGAAGGTAACACAAAAATGAAGCAAAGATTTCTGACCTCAGAGAACTTATAAGAACTTCTAAATGTTGACTTCATTACTTGGGCAACTTTGAAGAAATTTGTACCTAAAACCATGGTTGGAAATAAACCAATAAATGACAGGAAATAAATTTTGTTAGAGTAAGGTAGGAGCACCAGTTGATGAGAGCTCTAAAGTAACAGGACCAGTTTCATTGCCCACATCTGGTTAAACAAACCATAGGTCTCCTTTGACTGGGATAGACTATAATTTTAGGAAAATATAACTAGTTTGTCTTCTCCTTTTCCCTCACCCCCCTAAAAGATAATAAGTTTTAATATGAGACAGATGTGAAGAATTGAAATCCTTGTGAAAACTACTCCAGAATCAAGTTATTAAAATGGCAATCACAGAAATAATGACCTTGAATGATGTGCCCAAAGTGAACTTGGAAGAAGTCTTTTGATCACAACTTAGCCTGAGGATATGGAGACTCAGGAGAACCTGAGGAAAAGCTTTTCATAGCAAGGTAACTTTGAGGTTGTTTTTTAAGGTTACCACCTGAATCTGTCAAAGAAAAAAAAAGTAATAATACACATTTGTATCATGAAATGTTTTTGCTTTAAAACAGTGGTTTTTAAAAAATATTTAGCAATGAAACACCTTATTGAAACAACATCCAAGTCCAGTATATAAACCAATAATCAATGAAATGCTTTGGTGGAAACTGGGAAAGGGACACATTATGGCTCTTGACTTCCCCTACTCTCCACCTTTTCCAGTTCTAAGGGTCATGAGTCACTTCTCTGTAGTCTTTGTGTCTCCAAAAAACATATGTTTTGGAGTCAAGTACACTTTGATTTGAATATTGATTCTTTTCTATTATGTGTGAAACCTATATCAAATAATTGGAAATTTTTAAGCCTTAGTTTTCTCATCTGTTAAAGTTGATATCACAAATTTAGTGGGAGGAAAAAATGACAAAATATTTGCAAAATACTATGCATACACTAAGTTTTCAATAAATGTTAGTTATTATTGTTATCCTTTTTACTAATATAGTATACATTGCATTTCACACTTTGATATACTATCAGAATTTGTGGCAGGATATCAAACTACACAAGTTTTTTGTTTTGTGTTTTTTTTTTTTTTTTTTTTTTTTTAGGAAATGATAAATACATTAATTTGGATCTAAATCTCAAATCCAAAATTAATGGACAGTTCTAAATGGATACATACATACAGTTTTATTAATATTACTGATTTTTTGCAAGGGGACTAAGGAAAACTTAAAAAGCTAATTGACTAGATAAAGTTTACTAGCTTTAAAGATTTCTGTGCCTCCTTTTCTCCTTCATTCTTTTCATTTATACTTTTTAATGACAGAGAAAATTCACACATATTCAGTATTTTCCTACTTTGAAGAAAACATTCCCTTTGTTGTTTATGGCTTATTTTAACTCCTCTATAATTAGCAATACATTAGAAAACTGCTTATTTAGGCTTTTTAATAAATAAAATTTACATAATTTAGATTTTACTACAAGGGAGAATCCTTCATTATGATTCCTCATAACCTATGGTGCTATGTAACCTATACATCTAAAATTGTATGCTTTTCCCCACTCTAGGAATATGTCTGGGATTTTAATGTTCATAATTTTCCCTATAGTTTTATTATGGTAAAATATTCATAATATAAAAGTTGCCATCTTAGCCATTTTTAAGTATACAATTCAGTGGTATTAAATAAATTTATAATGTTGTGCAACCATCACCACTATCCATCTTCATAAACCTTTATTTTATAAAACTGAAACTCTATGCCCATTAGACAATAACTCCCCACTCCTCCTTCCCTTAAGCCCCTGGCAACCACCATTCTTTCTATTTATAATTTTGACTACTCTACGTCATATAAGTGGAATCATACAATAAATGTCTTTTTGTGTATGGTTTATTTCACTTAACATAATGTCCTCAAGGTCCACCTGTATTGTAGCATATTGAAGTATTTCCTTCCTCTTTAGGGCTGAATAATATTCCATTGAATGTGTATAACATATTTTGTTTATTCAACTATATCAGTGACACTTGGGTTGCTTCCATGTTTTAGGTGTTGCGAGTAGTTTTCATGAATACAGATATACAAATATCTCAAGACTCTGCTTTCAACTCTTTGCATATATACTCAGAAGTGAAATTGCTAAATCATGTGATAATCCTATCTATTTTTTAATTTTTTGAGGAATCGCCATAATGCTTTCCACAGTGGCCGCACCATTTTCTGTTTCCAACAAGAGTGCACTAGGGTTCCAATTTCTACACATCTTTGTCAATACTTGTTCTTTTCTCTTTGTTTTTGTTCTGTTTTATAGTAGTCATCCTGATAGGAGTGAGGTAGTATATTATTGTAGCTTTAATTTACATTTCCTTAAAGATTAGTGACTTTGAGCATCTTTTCATATGCTTTTTGGCCATTCGTATAGCTTCTTTAGAGGAACGCTTATACAATTTCTTAACCCATTTTTGAATTGGATTGTTCGTTTTTTGTTGCTGAGTTGTTGAGTTTTAGAAATTATATATTTTGGCAATTAATTCTTTGTTAGAGATATGATTTTCAAAGATTTTCTCCTATTCTGTGGGTTGCTCTTTTACTCATTGATATTTTCTTTTGATGCAGAATTTTTTTTTTATTTTCATAAAATCCAATTTGTCTAATTTCTCTTTTGTTACATGTGACCTTGGTATAATATCCAAGAAGTCATTGACAAATCCAATGTTATAAAGCTTTTGCAATATGTTTTCTCTTAAGAGTTTTATAATTGGGATTTACATTTAGGTCTTTGATCCATTTTGAGTTAATTTTTGTATATGATGTGAGGAAAGGATGATATTTCATTCTTTTGCATATGGATATCCAGTTTTCTTGGCAATAATCAATGAAAAGACTGTTCTTTCTTCATTTAATGTTCTAGGCATCCTTGTCAAAAATCAGCTGACTATATGTGCTGAGCTCTCTTTTCTCTTCCATTGGTCTATGTATCTGTCTTTATGCCATTTCTACAATGTCTTGATTACTGTAGTTTTGTATGAAGTTTTAAAATCAGGAAATGTGAGTCCTCAAGCTTTGTTCTTCTCTTTCAAGATTCTTTTGACTATTTGACGTCCTTTAAGATCTATATGAATTTTAAGATGAGTTTTTTATGTCTGCAAAAAAATGTCATTGGGATTTTGACAAGGATTAAATTGAATCTGCAGATGGCTTTGAGTAGTAGTATTGGCATTTTACTAATATTAAGTCTTCCAGTCCATGAACATGGAACATATTTTCATTTATTTATACCTACTTTAAACATTTTTCAGCAATGTTTTGAAGTTTTTATTTTACAAGTCTTTCATCTTCCTGATTAAGTGAATCCCTAATTACTCTACTGCTTTGATGCTATCATAAGTGGAATTGTTTTTATTATTTCTTTTTCAGGTTGTTCGTTATTCATGAATACAGAAATGCAACTTAGTTTTGCATGTCAGCTTCATAACCTGCTATTTTGTTGAATTCGTTTATTAGTTCCAAGTGTTATTTTGTGGGCTGTTTATGGTTTTCTGTATCTATTATATCACCTGTAAACAAAGATAACTTTATTTATTTTTTTCTTTTCTTTCCCTTGCCTAACTACTCTGACTAAAACTTCCAGTGACAGAAGCAGGCATACTTGTATTGTTATTGATCTTAGGGGTAAATTTTTTAGTCTTTTACTATTTTGTGTGGATACTCATTGTGAGTCTTTCATATATGGCTGTTAGGTTGAGGTAGTTTTCTTCTAATCCCAGTTTGTTGAGTTTATCATGAAAGGGTGTTGAATTTTGTCAAATGCTTTTTCTGCATGGATTGATATGATCATGTGGGTTTTTTTCTTCATTCTGTGAATGTGGTGTAATACATTGACTGATTTTCATATGTTGAACCACACTTACATTCCAGCAATAAATTCCACTTGGTAATGGTGCATAATCCCTTGATATGCTCAATTCAGTTTGCTAATATTTTGTTGAGAATATGCGTTAATGTTCGTAAGGGGGTATTAACCTGTAGCTTTCCTTTTTTGTAGTGTCCTTTGATTTGGTATCAGGTTAATACTGGCCTCATAGATGAGTCAGGAAGTGTTCCTTTCTCTTCAAATTTTGGAAAAATTGAGTCGGATTACTATTAGTTCTTTCATAGATGTTTGGTAGAACTCACCAGTGGAGTCATCAGATTCAGGGAATTTCTTTGTCAAGAGATTTTTTTATTACTGATCCAATTTCTTTACTAGTTATGGGTTTAATCAGATCATCTATTTCATCATGATTTAGTCTTGATAATGTTGTGTTTCCAGGAATGTGTCTATTTTACCTAGGTTATCCAATATGTGGGAGTATAATTATTCATAGTACTTTCTTAAAATCCTTTTTATTTTTATACAATCAATAGTAATTTCTGAATGTAATAATTTTAATCTTGTTTCTCAGTATATCTAGTTAGTTTTGTCGATATTTTTTTTAATAACCAACTTTTCATTTCATTGATTTTCTCTACTGTTTTCCCATTGTTTTATTTGTGTTCTAATCCTTATTTCCTTTCTTCTGCTAGCTTTGGCTAGTTTGTTCTTCCTTTAGTAGTTCCTTAAGTTGTAAAGTTAGGTTTTTGATTGGAGATAGTTCCTATTTTTCAATGTAAGCATTTATGGGATATAAATTTCCCCTTAGGACCCTTTTCACTGTATCCCAAAATTCTAATATATTCTGTTTTTGTTTTCATTTGTCTCTAAGTATTTCATAATTTATATTTTGGTTTACTATTTGATCAATTGGTTGTTTAAGAGGTTTTAATATTCACAAATTGTGAATTTTCTAGTTTTACTTCTTATTGGTATTTAATTTTATCTCATTGTAGTTGGAGAAGATAGTTGATATGATAGCTATCTTTTAAAATCTGTTGAAACTTAATATGTGGCCTAATATATGGTTTATCCTGGAAATATCCCATGTGTGCCCTTGAGAAGAATGCATATATTCTTGTGGAGTATTCTGTATATGTCTGTTAGATCCTTTTTGTTATTGTATTAAGTCCTTTCTTTTCCTACTTATCCTCTGTTTGGTTTCCTATCCATTATTGAGAATGGTATATTAAAGTCTTCAATTATCATTTCAAAATTGTTTATTATTCCCTTCAGTTTTGTTGGTCTTTGTTGTGTATATTTTTATGACCTGTAATTTGGTGCAAAATGTTTATAATTTTTGTATCTTCTTGCTGTATTAAAACTTTTATTAATATATAATGCCATTTTTGTCTCTTGTAAACTTTATTTTTAATTTGAAAACTATTTCTTCTGATAGTAGTGTAACTATCACGGCTCTCTTTTGGTTATTATATGCATGGAGTATCTTTTCACATATTTTCAATTTCAATGTATTTGTGTCTTTGTATCTAAAGTGACTCTTGTAAATAGCATGTAGTTAGAAATGTGTACTATCCATTCTTTCAATCTCTGTCTTTTGATTGGTAAGTTTAATCCATTTACATTTAATAAAATTACTGACAAGAAGGGATTAACATAAAAGAAGGTAGTAATACATGCCTTATATATTTTTTGTTCTTCATTGTATGTATAACTGTCCTCTTTTACGTTTAGTTTATTCTTTGAAGAGAAATGAGTAAAATCTTTTCTCATTTAATTTTGTCCTATAGCTGTTTTCTTTATGTTAACATAAAGGAAATTACATTTAACATCATAAAGTTATAACATTGTAATTTGAATTTATACCTGCTTAACTTCGATAACATATAAAAACTGCTTCTTAATAGTGTGTATTCCCACACTTTTGGCTGTTAACGTCACAAAGTTCCATCTTTACACATTGTGTGCCCAAAAGCATGAACACATAATTGTCTTAAATTATGCAAAAACACATTTAGCATTACAAATAAAGCTAAAATAATATTGGGTTTTAGACTAATAATTGCATTTTTTTAATATATTAGTCTCTTAAATCATGTAGGAAACAAAAAGTGGATTCAAAACTGTTGTGGCAATAATAATAAATTTTATACTAATCCACGTATTTACCCTTATTGAGATTTTTTTAAGTTTATTTATTTTAAGTGAGGGAGGGGAAGAGAAAGAGAGAGAGAGAGAGAGCAAGCATGACCAGGGGAGAGGAAAAGAGAGAGGATCCCAAGCAGGTTCTGCACTGACAACTGACAGTGGGACTCAAGCTCACAAACCATGAGATCATAACCTGAGCCAAAATCAAGAGACAGATGCTTAACCGACTGGGCCACCAAGGTGCCCCAAGATCTTTCATTCTTCACAATTTGCAGTTACTGTCTTGTATCCTTTCTTTCATTCCACAGGACAGGTCCAGAGGTAACAAACTCACACAGCTTTTGTTCATCTGAAAATGTCTTAATATGTCCCTTATTTTTAAATGACAGTTTTGCCAGATAGATGATTCTTGGTTAAGATTTTTTTTTTCTTTTAGCACTTTGAATATATTAGGCTCCTATCTTCTGGTCTCCAATGTTTATGGTGAGATATCGGCTAATAATCTTACTGAGGAGCACTTCTCTATTAGCTTCTTTTAAGATTTTCTGTTCCTGGAAGTCAAGAATTTGACTAAAATGTGTCTTGGTTTGGGTCTCTTTGACTGCAACTTAGGTGGAGTTTGTTAAACTTCTTGAATGTTTACATTCAGCTTTTTATCAAATTTAGAAAGTTCTCAGCCATCATTTCTTCAAACTCTTTTTCTCTCTCTTCTTTTGGGACTCCTGCAATGCCTATGTTGGTCTCCTGATGCTGTCCCACAGAACCCTTAGGTTCTGTTCACTTTTCTTTTTTTTTCATTTTTTAATGTTTATTTATTTTTGAGAGAGAGAACATGCACAGGGCAGGGGCAGAGAGAGAGGGAGACCCAGAATCTGAAGCAGGCTCCAGGCTCTGAGCTGTCAGCACAGAGCTCAACATGGGGCTCAAACTCATGAATCACCAGACCATGACCTGAGTTGCAGTCAGACGCTTAACCAACTGAGTCACCCAGGTGTTCCAGGTTCTGTTCACTTTTCTTCAAGATTTTTATTTTTGTTCCTCAGACTTGATAATTTCCTTTGTCCTATTTTAAAGTTTGCTGACTCTTTCATCACCCTCCTCAAATCTGCTTTGAGTCTCTCTACCGTATTTTTATTTCAATTATTGTACTTTTCAGCTCCAGAATTTCCAGAGTTTCTCTTTATTAGTGTTACCATTTTGCTCATCCATCAATTTCTTGACTTTCTTTACAACTTCCTTTAGTTCTTTGAACATCTGTAAGATAATTGTTCAAAAATCTTTGGTATATCTGACAGCAGATCTCTTTCAAAGACAGTTTCTGTTGATTTGTTTTCTTCCCCTTTGAATGGGTCATATTTTCCTATTTCTGTTTATGACTTATGACTTTTTTTGTTGAAAACCACATTTGAATCTAATAATGTGTTAGCTCTGGAAATCAGATTCTCTGGTTTCCTCATTTTCTTGTGTGTTTGTGTTGTTGTTATTGATTTCATGTTTGTTTCTGTGTTTTTAATTCTGTGAGCTCTCTGTGTGTCAAAGATCAGCCTGAAGTATAAACCTAAGGTCATCTTGTCTTTTATGAATCTGTGCCTTTCCCTTGGCATAAAAGGTCACTTTTTAATTTCTCCCAAATACATATCTGGTCTTTAATGTCTGGCTCCCAAAAGAAGAAAAAGAGAAAAAATGAAGAGGGGAGAAGGTGCTGGCCCTTTACATCTCCTGGTAATCTTTCCAGCCAGAGAGGAAGGGGCCAATAACAAAGGGGGGAGGTGTAATAGCAATGGTCCACCAGCCTCTTTGCACTTCAGAAATTAAAAGTAGCAATCAGCAACCAGAGAACAGATACTCTCTGTTTGGAGAACATGGTCTTTTTTGCTCACCCCAGCTTCTGCAAACTGTGTGCAGGTTGCTCCACGAACACATGGAAAGCTGCCTGCCAAAAGGCTGTGGGTGGAGGATGAATGGCTGCTACTGTGCTGAGATAAAATTGATAAAAATTAAGTGAAATTTACCATCCAAATCTTCCTGGAATTTGGAAACCTTTGATAAACTGCAGAATTCCAAAACAGACAGATTCTGTGAGTGTACTTGTTGTCTAGGTGGGGAGACAAATCCCTGGTGCATCCTACTCCACCATCTTTCAGTGTCCATAATCTTTAGCCCAATTTGTCCTTTGAAAGCATTTTGTTTAGTCCACATGATGTTCAATAATTTTACTTTAAATAATATTAGAGAGGAAATTTATTTCTCTCTCTCAATGCTATTCCTATGCATCTTATGTATCTCCATTCTTATTATTCTCTTAATATTCTTATACATCTCTGGAGCACCTGGGTGATTCAGTCGGTTAGGCATCCAACTTTGGCTCAGGTCATGATCTTGTGGTTCGTGAGTTTGAGCCCCACATTGGGCTCTGTGCTGACAGCTCAGAGCCTGGGAGCCTGCTTTCGATTCTGTGTCTCCCTCTCTCTGCCCCTCCCCTGCTCATGCTCTGTCTCTCCCTATCTCAAAAATAAACTTTAAAAATTAAAAATATGTATATTCTTACGCATCTCTTAACTCTACAACAGTGACGAATAAAACCACTTGAGTTTGAGACTATGGTAGAATATTGATATTTGGTTAATAAAATCAGGCTCAGTGTTCCTGAGTGATATTGCAGACCCACTGACACACCCTTCCTATCCAATTTTTCCTTTCTAACACCCCTTGTTAGTTAGCAATACTACCTGCCATCAAAATATTTAATGGCATACATGTTGAATACTGGTAGTCTATTGACAGGCCACCTTATTTAAAGGTTATGTTCAACTATGGCTAACCCTGAAGCAGTATCCAAATGTTACCTGTCATATAATTAAAAATTATCTTTTGAGTGGGTTTTCTGAGGTGATAGGTACACATTTTTAATGGTGTCATTTTACATTTAAGTGTTTGTTTTTTTACTTTATGTGATTATGTACATTAGTATCCATGATTTTATCATTGCAAGTCTGAGCTTAAAATGAGCAAATAGAGCAATAACCTTATATTACTGTCTAAAATATGACTGTGAGGTAAATGAAGCAAGTTTCATAACTGCCATTTTACAGATGAGAATATTTCTTTCATCCTAAATACATTTAACAATTTTGTCATCACAGCCTCAGCCTTTTCTTTCCTTTAATCCTTACAGCTTTGTGGGTAGCACATAGTATGCATTTGAGAAAAAAACTTGTTGAAATAAAATAATTCCTACTACAAAAATAATTTATCTGAAAGGGTGATATATCTCTGAATCCAAATTAATTTATTTTTACCACTGATGAATTATGAATCTTGTACAACGAAGAACAGGCGAAAACAAATTTGATGAAGATTGTTCTTTGAGCAATAAAAATGCATATTTTTGAGAATGTATTTCCTGCCTAAGCAATAATAATGTGTATTTGTTGAGAATATATTATGTACCTTACAAGGTACTATAAAGCTTCCTTACATATAACACAATTTCTGTAAGACAGGTGCTACTTTTATCCACATTTTACAGATGAGAAAGTTAAGACTGAGGAGCCAGGTAACTTGTTCCCCATCATGCAACCTGTAGATGCAACACGAGGGCTCTAATCCAGAGCAGTTAGTCTCCTTGTATTGTCCCCCAAAGCTCTTACATCGTATTTATCTCATTGTTGATATGATAAGCTTTCTCCTGAACACAGTTCCAATGACTGTAAAGAACATAATAGAGGATTTTATAATTATTTTCTATTTTCTCACTTGTGCAATCTGCCATTTTCCTAGGTAATGCTTTTTTGAAATTGAGAGGCATTGTGGCTAACTATAGCAGGCCCTGCATTAGAGAGATAAAGGATGATTTAGATAAGTAGCTAACAATTTACATTTATCTCAAGGCAAATTATAGCAATGATCTTCATGCAGTTTCTATCACCTCATTGCTCAGAGACCCCTTGCTCTGATATAGCCTTTGTTGAAAAAAAGTCACAGACTATGAGTCACAGAGAAAGCAAACACAAAACCATGAGAATCTCTCCCTTTTGTTGCCTTTACTTCATTCCTCATCTAAATGATTCAATCCCTTGCTGTAGTTAAGTGACTCACAAAAGCTTATGGGATTTACATGACCAATAAAATTGTTTCCACTGTTATGTACAGGTGACAAAAATGTTCTCTAGCTAAAATGATCAAAGAGGGAATAATGTTTTTATGTTGCAAAAAGATGAAGCTATTTTCTTCAGCTAAACTACACATTCATTTATGTCAACGAGGAAAGGAAGGTAAATCTCCTGATCTTTATCAAATCGCTATGTAATTAAGCTTTAGACTTTTTTTTTGATTGACACATTAATATGAAAGTAGGATAAGTTCTGAACTTGATAGTAAGAACTTGAGAACAGAGTAGTAAGAACTTGAGAACAGAATTTGAAGGCATTTAATATTGAAGAAGAGATTGGGAAATAATATCATGGAGATTATGCTCATACAAAGAAATGAGAAATTAAATTTCTCAGCTGGACAATAAAGAAAAGCACAAGGGCTTAAAATCCTGCTGGCAGTACCTGAGTTTACTGACAGAGTATATTATATAAATACATGCTACCCAGATATCCATGAAGAGAATTCAGAGAAATGTCATTGACCTTTTCATTTTAATTTAAATGCATTAAAAACATTACAGTAATAATGAGACATAGAGTGTTGGAGCTGATCATCTACGTTACAAAAAAAAAAGTATGTTATAGATAAGGTAATTAAAACTCAAAGGGAGAGCTCAAGGAAGTTTTGCCAAGTTATACCATGAATTTGCTACAGAATTAGTAGTGATCCAATTCAACTTTTAATTTTTGTGAAAAGATATCTCAAGAGAGGCATTCTAATAATATATGAACTTTAGTTCTAGACCTCCAAGTCAAACCTTTTAGTTATTCTTATCATCTGTTTTCACAAATCCATTGCCTATTGTCACAATTCTCACATACTTAGAAGAGATTTAAATTCTACAAATTACTCCTGGTCGGGGAAAAGGCTGAACTTTGCGGAGGTGTGTTGGGCACACTGTAAAATGTTAAGCAAGCTAGGGGTGCCTGGGTGGCTCACTCAGGTAACTGGCAGCCTCTTGATTTTTGCTCAGGTCATGATCTCACAGTTGTGAGATCGAGCCCCTCATTGGGCTCTGCACTGAGTAGGGAGCTTGATTGCTATTCTCTTTCTCCCTCTCTCTCTGCCCCTTCCCCTCTGGCACATGCACTGTGTGTGCACCCTCTCTCAGAATAAATAAATAAAATGTTTAAAAATGTTAAGCCAGCTACATTTCAGTGGAGTCTAGCCTAGTGACTCTCAAAGTGTAGTCCCTGTAAAAGCAGCATCAGCATCACCCAATAACTAGTTAGAAATATAGATTATTAAATTCTAGTCTAGGGGCACCTGGGTGGTTCAGTCGGTTAAGCATCTGACTTCAGCGCAGGTCCTGATCTCCTGGTGGCTCATGAGTTCGAGCTCCACATGGGGCTCTATGCTGATGGCTCATAGTCTGGAGCCTGCTTCCGATTCTATGTCTCCCTCTCTCTGCTCTTCTTCCATTCGTGCTCTGTTTCTCTCTCTCTCTCTCTCAAAAATAAATAAATATTAAAAATAATTTAAATTCTAGTCTAGACTTGGTGAATTGGATAGCCTGGAGATGGGCCCCAGCATTTTTTATTATATAAAACCCTTCAGCCCTCCAGCTGGTTCTGATACAACAAGGTTTGAAAACCACTGGTCAATGGGAGGAAAAACACCATACTGAAGGGAAAGGATATGGGTTACAATTTTAGTCATAGCATCCAGTAGATACGCCACCTTGGGAAATTAACCTCTCTAAGATTCATTTTCCTCATGTCTGAAACACATCATGTGAAGTTAGAATAAGATAGAAAGAAAAGCTGTCAAGCTTTAAATCAGTGGGTCTCATATCTGGGTGACATTTTAACCTCCAGAGAATATGTCACAATGTCTAGATATGTTATTAATGGTCACAACTGGTGAAAGAGGTTGCTACTGACATATGGTGGGTAGAAGACAAGGATTCTACCAAACATCCTACAATGAGTAGGACAGTCCCCACAATGCAGGTTCATCTGGTCTAAATGTCAATGGTGCTAAGGTTTGAAAACCTTGCACTAAACCAAAATAATATATTAAAATGACACATTTATTATCCAATTTTTCCATCACTTCTGCCTCTTTCTCTTTTTCTCCAATTTGTGAATCATTACATGGATACTACCAATGCCAACATCTATTTTTAAAAACATATAATGCAAACAAAAGAGGCAGTTAAAGCTTTTTTTTTTTTTTTCCCAATCTCTGGAAGTCCTTGGTAGAAGAGAAAAAAAGTTTCTTCTATTCTTCTGTTTAAAATGTACATTTTCCTAATGTGGAAAAGAAATTAAAGTAATTTGAAGAACTTGCTTCAGTTCAGTTCGCTGAACAACTTTGCCTTTCTACCTTGCTTATAATAATCTCTGGCCTTAGCAGTGACAATCGAACTAGGAGATAATCTCCTTGCCACTTTTCCTATACCTCCATATCATTAGCTACTTTGCCACAAATTCAAATATTATTCAAAGTGCCATGTATTAGAGACACACAAAGCAAATTAAAGGAGTAAAGAAGAGAAATATTTTATCAGGTTCTTTGCAGGTTAGATGAAAAGAGTAACTTATTTTTCTATCCCCATTCTTTCCACTTCACACTTGGATGGCAAACCCTGTATGGTGACTACGGTGGAAATGGATCTTCTAAGGATGTCTTACCACCATTCTGCTAACAACTCTCATTTAAGGCTGAAAAAGCAATAAAAGTATATTGTACACGAAAAGGGAAAGTGGGTGACAAATGACGTTTAGGTGATAGAGAAAATGAATTATATGCTTAAATTTCTTTCTGTATTTGTTTATGGATTTCACCTGCAGCTAGAGTGCACCATATTCATACCAATGGCTGAGAGTTTATCCTGAGGAGCTACCTGCTGTTTAGATTTCATACTTCCAATAGAGGTAGCTTAGGGAATATTCAAGCAATATTCAAGTTTTAGATGCTTACACCATAGGAAAAGTGTGGATCATTTGCTTATTTTCAGAGATACTAACTGTTTAAAGACAATGGATGCATGTCTCTATAAAAATATAACTAGATGTAGGCTCCATTTTTCATTTATCTTTCACAGTGAAAGAAGTCCTTCCTTTCAACATGTGACCCCTTACATTCAAGGTATTCTGGGAAGTAGAAACATATAATAATGTTGGACAAAAGTAATGAGATCATTTTTAGAATGTTCATTATTGACTAAGGCGTATCCCTGGCATTTTGCATGTGGAAGTGAGGGATGTTCACTTATGATGTGAGATACTGTCCCACATGCAAAAAGAATTATCCTGTAGTGGTTATCCTAGATTAACTGGTTGGGGCCAGTCTAATCACACAGTGGAGAAACTATTCCTGGATGTGTTCATAGGAAGATGGGACTATGGAAAAATGGTCAGAAAAAAATGTAATGCTGCTGGCTTTAAAGATGAAAGGGGATTGGCCACAAACAAAGGAATGGGAGCAGCCTCCAGAAGCTGTAAAAGGAAGGATAGAGATTCTCCCCTGTACTTCCAGAAAGTAATGGAGCCCTGCTGGCATCTTGATTTCAGCCTGGTGAGATGTACACCAGACTCATAAAATGCAGAATGTTAAATTAAGTGTTTGGTGTCTAGATAAATAAATAAGGCACCCGGGTGGCTCAGTTGGTTAAGCATCTGCCTCTTGATTTCAGCTCAGGTCATCATGTCACAGTTTTTGAGTTCGAGCCCTGCATCAAGCTCGGTGCTGATGGTGTGGAGCCTCCTTGAGATTCTCTCTCTTTCCTTCTCTCTCTGCTCATCCTCTCTCAAAATAAACTTAAAAATATAAACAATAAATGTGTGGTGTTTTAAGCCTCCAAGTTTGTGGGAATTTGTTATAGCAGCAATAGAAAATTAATGTACTGCCCCAAATACGTTATTGTATTAAAGTATTTTACAGGAGAGAAAACTAAGAACTAAATAAGTTAAATATATTTTGCTGCTGAATCAAAGCTGTTGACCCTGGCTTTCTATTCAACTGTTTTTCCCACTGTCATATTATTACTCAAACACACTGCTTTAACTTTTATATAAGTTCTTGAAGACTTTTTGAATCTTTAGACCCTAATGTTCCATTCTATGGGTACAAAAGGTACAAACTTACATGGCATAAACATCACAGTAGACATGCTACACACTTTTTCATTTGGTTTGCAACATAGTCTTGTGAAGCAAACCAATAAAAAGTCTTAGAATCAGAAAATTCATAACTTTCTAAAGAACACAGAGTTCCAAGACCAAAATTCCTTTTTCCCTAATATATTTTAGAAGTATAAATCAGATGTGTTGGAGATTGACACATTAGACACCATTTATTCCAACTCAGACACTTATTGTGAAGATAAGGCACTAACTACTAATATTAGGTAACATTTTTAGAGTGTTTACTGTGAGGTAAATGTGAAGAGCTGTGAGGAATCTGATAGGCTAACAAGTTGGGAAAGCTAACAAGTTAGCCTGCCATAGTTATGTGGATGCTGGCAGAAGGCTTACGGTCATAAGCAAAGCACTTTATTACTAGCAGAAATAGCATTAGTCAGAGGATTAACATATTATTGTGCCCAACTCCCAAGTCCACATTCCAACGGGATGACACAAAGACAGCCAGGGGACAGCAGCTCATTGCATGTATTGGACTACAGCAAAGGAAATCTTAGTTTAGGGTACCTGAATCTTTTATAATGGGCAGTAAGCACGCCTTCCCTTTGCTGCAGAGGAAGACACTATCTCTAATTTTCCATGGTGGTTATTACAAAGACATTCTTAAAAAGATGTCAGGAACAAAGGGCAGCCATTATCTTGCTTTCAAATGTGAATAATCAAAAAAAGATCTATAAAGAATTGTATTCTAACAGTGGAGTGTACAGATTTATCTGTCCCCCACAGAGATCTTTGATCTTCCTCTCTTAAAATTCCATCAGTGTCATTCTAACTGATCTTTAAAAAATTTATTTGACCACCAGTATTAAAGGTAAAGTCCTTCCACGAGAAAAGAAATAGAAAAAAAAATTGGAAAAGAAGATGGAGACTTGATGTGGGAACAGTAAGTAACCTAGTTAAAGGTCTAGGTGTGACTGAATTTCAAATTGTTTGATCATGTCTGACAAACTGCCTTATCCAGTTCTCCTGAGGGAGTGAGGAATCTCTAGCTAAAAAGAGAAAAGGTGGGGGGGGACCTGGGTGGCTCAGGTGGTTAAGGATCTGATTCTTGATTTTGGCTCAGATCATGATCTCAAGTTTTATGAGATTGAGCCATATGGCTGGTTCTGCACTGACAGCACTGAGCCTGCTTGGGATTCTCTCTCTCTCTCTCTCTGTCCCTCTCCTACTCACTCTTTCTCTCTCTCTCTCTCTCAAAATAAATAAACTTAAACAAATCATACATCTTCCCTTTAAAAAGGCCTATGATTCTGAGCACAGTAAGGTGTCACTCAGAACTGCCACTGGCATACCTCCCAGAGACTTTTGAACTAGCAACAAGATATCTGGATTAAACAGTAGTCTTCAAGGCAGTTCTGCTTTTACTTCCTTTCAATAAAGTGGTCCATGGAAGTGCAAAGGGGCCTTGTTGCTGCAACTTTGCCATAACCACACCTAGCTTTGACATTTAAAGAACTCTAGATGTCAATAGCAACAACCAGAAGAATGCATAGGCCGATCCAGTGATGTTGCAGAAAGGAGCGACAGTACTCACACAAAAGGAACTTCTTGAAAAGTGCATGTATTCCCATCAGTGTAATCAGTAATATCCATCTAAGGAACAAAGGTCTCAAACATAAGAAGTACTCACTAGCAGTAATAAGGGAGGCCAGTTGAGACACCCAGGCCTGGGAGATACAGTGGAAATTAGCTTAAGTGGCACTTATTCAGAAAAAGTGAAGCTGATCAAGAGAAAAAGAAATGGTTGGTGACCAAAAACAGAAAAGAGAGGCTGAATTCTACAATAGTTACAATAGTAATAGACAATAGTATTTAGCAAGTGTTTATGTTCTTAGTATTGTGTCTAATCCTTATAACTATTTGTTAATATAGTTTATAGTAATATAAGTTTAAAAATATTTAGGGTAAATAACTTGTCATTAGCTAATTTCTCTGACTCTATATTGAATCCCTTGGAAAAAAAAACCCTGCCTTATTTTACCACTCACTCAATAACCAAATTATTGCCCTTACTTTCTACTGAAACTCTTTGGTAAAGAAGGGTCAATGACCAATTTCATCTTCCAAGCCAAAGTCCTTTTCCTAATACTCAATACAAAGAAAAATCTTTGACTTTTCTGCAGTAGTTAATAGTAGTAAGGAGCCCTAGCTTCTTTAAACTTACTTTACATCTGTTTTCTCAAAGTTCCCAGATGACTGCAGACTTATGTTCCTTACAGCCCATTAATTGTAGGAAGTCTTAACATTCTGAGACTATCTTCCTGTGCTTTTCTTATACACCTCCCTTTGATGATCTCTTGTTTCAAATAGAATTTCTAATACAATACCTTTTACATCTAATTCATTAGGCCCAACATTTTCTCCTAGAGCCCCAGAAAACAATTTTAATTTATATCTGGATATTTCCTCACAAATGACAGGATGATATCTCAGTGTTGACATACCAAATGATGTGTGTATCACTTTTCCTACTTTCCAAAATTTTAAGCTAACATCTCTCTCCTCCTCTTTTTTCCTTATCTTTTTTTTTCTTATTTTTGATTAATGATACCAAAAAGGAGATATTTGATCTTCCTCTTTTAAAATTTCATCAGTGTTTGATCATTCTAACTGATCTTTAAAAATGTATTTGACCACTAGTATTAAAGGGGTAGGCCTTCCAAGAGAAAAGAAAGGAAAAAAAAAATAGGAAAAGAAGATAGAGTCTTGATGTGGGAACAGTAAGTAACCTAGTCAAGTAGAAACTGGGGCTCACTATGTAGACCCACTGAAAGTTAAAGCCCATGCAATGAACTGAGGGACATATTACAGTGGCTTTGAATGGCCTGTCAAACAACTGCACTTTATTCCATATTCAGTGGGGGCTCTTCACACTAGCATATCCATTTGCTTCTAACTCCCCTTACAGTATTTACCACGTTTGTCTATATTTGTATTGTTCAGATTTTATCTTCCCTATTTTTTTAGTATTTTTAAAGCAGAATATTTATATTTCCCTCTATGTCTATTTATGTAGCATCTCTAGCCCCAGCAAGGGCTTGAAACTTGTTGTGGTCACGAAATACTTGCTCACCCAGATGGACTTTCATAGTCAGAATATAAACAATAAAGAGAATAGAAATATTGGCTTGGAAGTTGGTCACCAACTGATAATTTATTAAATATGAGTTTGGTTAGGTTGGACCCTACAGAGTTAAAATGAGATCAGCCATTGTATAATTGTTTGGTGATGCCCAGCTATTTAAGATATATTGAGTCTCAAACATTGCTTCTTTTCAATCATGCATAATTTTTGAATCTGGTCCAATGAGGAAAATGACCTAAGTACAAAGGACCACATACAAAATAATTCTTAATAATAATGCTAGGTTGATGGTCATGATCAAACTAAACTCATTATTTATTTTCCTGCTCTTGAGATTGCCCTGTACTATCTGACATACTAAATGGGAATGTTTCCATTAATGAAGAGTATGATATAGCAGTATAGGCTATGATCCAAATCAGGCTCTACGATTCAAACCCGAAGTGCATAGTGTATGGAAAGAAAGATACATGGTCCTCCTGGGAAAGCATTAGCATCATGACCTCATAAGAGTTAATGGACAAAAAGAATGACTTCAATGGGCTGTGTAGAAAAACCTGCTGTTTCCTCTCAACACTTGCAAACCCCAATGAAACTTTAGTGATTAATAGTGATTGGATCCAATAATGATTAGGTAAAGCATCTGCCATGGGCAGCTCGTGGGCATTCACATGACCTTCTGTGTGCTAATTAAAGACATCAGTGATCCAAATAGCCTGGTCTGCAGCATATAACTCTATCGCATGCAAAAGGCAATGCCCTGCTTAGAGAGCCATACAGAAATAAATTGAGACAGGTTTTCTCTTCAAATCAAAATGTAAATTTAACTTCAATCTAAAACTGGTTGTTAGGTTAACTGCACCTGTGCTGCTGACTTTGGGCTTATAAACAAGAACACGTGGGTATTTACTTGGGTAAACCATTTAATCTATGTACAAACTATTGGGGTACTATATATATAATATATATAATTATTGGAGTACTATATATATATGTGTATATATATATATATATATATATATATATATATATATATATATATACATTGCTTATTTGGGGGCCCTATCAAAACTAGTCAAACTTCCAAAAGCAAATAAGAGCATATATGCAATATTAAAAATTCTGAAGAAATTTTGACTCCTCCAAACTTCATTAGTAGCCTCCTGTCGACCAAAAGCCTTACTGATAGCATAAAGTTAATTAACACATATTTTATATGCTGTATGTAATATACACTATATTCTTATGATACAGTAAGATAGAAATACCATGTTATTAAGAAAATCATAAGGAAGATACATTTACAGTACTATACTGTATTTACCCCCCAAAAATCCACACAGTTCAAACCCATGTTTTCATAGGTGAGTTGTATTATCCTTATTACTATGACTTATCAACTCGGAGTTTGAATCTTGTCCTTGGCGTGTGTAAATTCTAAGATCTAATCTTAAATAATAGCTTTCCTAAAAGTATTGTAAGAAACTGGGGACAAAGCATTAGTTCCAGATATCACAATGCAGGTAAGGATAAGGAAGAAAGCATCCTCCGCATCTACCTGGAAGGCAGTGTCTCTTCAGCAAGACTCCGGATGACACAGTGCCACTCTGGGACCTTGAGGACTCTGGAAGCTGTGTGGCAGCTGCTCTGTACCAGATCAGCCCTGGTAAGTGGCTACTGTGATAATAAGCAGAAGCTGCAGAGAAGTCTGGGAAAACCCATGCCTAATGAGATTCAGCTGCAGAAGTAATTTACCTGCTCATAATCAAGGTAACAGCATGAACTTCGCAGGAGGGGCAGGAGGCAGGGAAGTCGAAGAGAAGATACATACATTGGCTTCCTGAAATAACTGAGAAGGTATGGCCACAAGAACCACTGATGGCAAGAAACTGAAAACATGGGTTACGTTTGTGTGGTTTTTTAAAGGGCATGAATGAGAGAAATAGGAAAAAAATAGCATACAGCAATATGTCTTTAGTTATGTAAGAAATATAGCTATTACATATAGTGACTACATTTTTGGAAAATGAAGAACCATAAATTCTCTGATCATCAGCTTCTCAGTGATTTCTCTGAGTTGAGAAATTTTATATTTATTTATCACCCCGTAGTATGTTAATCCCCAACCACTAATTCATTTCCACAAACATGGAGAGAGAAGGGGAGAAGAATGTGACCCCAAAATTTGCCACTTTGACAGGTGAATTATTTCATGCTGAAGGCAATCAACAGCTGGTTACCTTTCCCTTAACTGCCTTAAAGAATTTAGATAGAGGACCTGTACCAGGACAGAGTTAATACAAAGATAAATTTTTATTATAAAGACTTATCTGCATGGCATGGAAAAGATTTGTTTACCAAATGTTTGCTCTTCTCATTTTCCTGTGAATCCTTTTCCTTCCCTGTGAAGTCCCAGACCCCTACCCCTTCTCAGGATGGCATATAAGCCTCAACTGCCTGTCTGCATCTTCATGTCTTTGGGGTTCCCAGATATGCAAAATTTGTTTTTCTCCTGTTAATTTGTCATATGTCAATGTAATTATTAGACCAGCCAAATAATCTAGAAAGGAAGGAGAAAGTTTTCTGCCCCCTATACTTGCTATGTGCAAGGTACTCTGACAGAGATTGGAAAACAAAGATGAATAAGACATTGGACCTTGTTTTTAACAAGCTCGTGGTCTATTCAGGTATACATAGGGCTTTAATAGGCCTTATCAAACATGTTTAATGGACTATGTTGCAGACTATGCTAACAAAACTGGATAATACTTAAAAAAATTTAGTATAATGATAAAGGAAAATGAAAATTAATGACTATTTCAAAAGTGTTTATGTATGAAAGATTTTTTCACTTTCTATAAAAAAGTTACCCATTTCTAACTGCAAATAAGCACATATATGTCTACTACTCTAGATTCGAGTTTTGAATTATATTCATATAAAACACACTTGCAGGTCTGAGAATGTGTACATTTTGTTTAAATAATCCATTTTCATTATATTCAGTTACTACTCCTCAAAAGGAAATATTATTCCGAAGATAGAACTCAGGTAATCGTAAATTAAATAAATCTATTCTGCAAATGTTACTATAAACATGGAAAATTCAAACCTAGTGGGTCAGTTTTGGCTTGATGATATATAACGATTTCAAATTCACAAATCAATTTTCAGGAATCTAGAGTAGAGCAGTGGCTTTCTGTCTCCGATAGTCCCTTCCCATTCTTCTAGGGAAGAGCTCTGCAATGCTCTTGGGATTGTTCTTGCTCCTTTGTTCTGGAGGTGACAATCCAAATAGCCCATCCCCCTGTTCCCATTCACTTTGCAGTGGTAGTCACATGACCCAATCTACATCAATCAGAATTTTTCCTTAGAACTTTTTTTTAATAATGGAAACTGGCACAAAAGTGTTCTCTTTCTGTTCATGAGACTATATAATATAAAAGCCAGAAACAGCATGTGGCCATGATCTTGGATGTGTGGAGACAGCTGGTCTAAGAAGATGAAGTGAAAACAAAGAGAAGTGGAGATAAAAGACAAAGAAAGAAAAAAAAAAAATGGAAAGAGACCAGATCTAATACAAAAACAACAGGCCTGATGACTTTGGCATTCCTGCATCCAGTCATTAATGAAATCAATTTTGCCCCATCTCCTTTTGAAGTTTGCTTCATGTACACTTTCCACTTAAAGCTAATTGAACTAGTGTTTTGTTACCTGGCTCAAAATGAGTCCTATTACATTATTAAACGTATGTTCTAGAGCTACTATAAATTTACAGAATGTGCATGATCAACAGTCTTTGTTTATAAAAACACTGCTTCAATTAGCTTCCCTAAGCCTGTGGTAGAATAGAATGTGCTCAAACTTTCCAATTGTTCAAACCCTTAAATATAAATTACACCAAAAATGTGAGACAGGCAGTGTGCATGGAATATGAGATAAAAAATTAAATGAAACTTAGAATACTTTATTTGTTTGAGGCTATGGTATTAAATAGATACATGAGAAAATAGGATTTTTTTGGTTTAAAAATGTTAAATGTATCATTTATTATATTAAATATCAGGGGTTTTTTTACTTTCATTTCAAATTTTACCTAAACTACTCTGGGAACAATTTCAAAATGTCATGAATTTGCATTGACCAAGTAATTGTAGCTACTTCTTTTTGCATAGTAATGTCTCTTTCAAAGTGCTTTAAAATATAATTTGTTCAACTTCATCAAAATGCTGGGAAGCCAAAAGTAAAAATAAACAAACTTCTTTTAAAAAAGAGGGGGAGGCATTTGGGTGGCTCAGTCAATTAAGCCACTGACTCTATTTCAGCTTAGGTCATGATCTCACCGTTTGCGGGTTCAAGCCCCACATTGAGCTCTGCACTGATGGTGCAGAGCCTGCTTGGGATTCTCTACTTCCCCCTCTCTCTCAAAAATAAAAATAAATAAACTTAAAAAAAAAGGATGGGGGGGGCGCCTGGGTGGCTCAGTCGGTTAAGCGGCCGACTTCGGCTCAGGTCATGATCTCACGCGGTCCGTGAGTTCGAGCCCCGCATCAGGCTCTGTGCTGACAGCTCAGAGCCTGGAGCCTGCTTCAGATTCTGTGTCTCCCTCTCTCTGACCCTCCCCCGTTCATGCTCTGTCTCTCTCTGTCTCAAAAATAAATAAACGTTAAAAAAAAAATTAAAAAAAAAAAAAAGAAGGATGGGAAGCACATATCATTCTTCAGATTATTATCAGAGTGAGAACAGACTTGTCCAAGGCCACAATGCTGGTAAATGGCTTTAAAAAAAGGAAAATTTGGGTCTGTATTTCCAAGTTCAGTGTTAAGTAACCATGATCCTGAGGGATGAGGCTGCTCGTATTTACACAGATGCGCATCAGCTAGGGTAACCAAAATAACTGCAGTGATCATTGTGAAAGCTTTGAATGATAATGTATACACACTGACTTTCAGATCACCTGTCATCTATACCACATATACGGAGCATGTACCATTTCAAACCATAGCTGAAGATCAGCTACTAAAGTCATTTCAAGTTGTCAATGCCTGTTGAACATAACTACATTAAAGAAAGCCCGATTAGTTCATATATATCTATTTAATTATTTTATCAGTGACAAACGGTACCTATACATAAACATTCCAAGCAATTTTGATGTGATTGGGAAAGTTAGAATCTCAGCTGAGCTACTTAATAACTATACAATCAAGGTAAATTGTAACATGTATTGTAAAAGAACAATTGCACTGGACACTTGCTAAAAATAGCAAGGAAGACTTTATTCCAGACAACTGTAATAGAAGTCAAGATTATTGCAACTGAGAGAGAGATTGAATTCAAATCAGCAGAAGAAAACACTGAAGGATTTTTAAATGCTGAAGTGAGTTAATGCAAAAGTATAGGAGAATATTAGGGTAGGAGATTGGCCAATGGGACTAACCCATCTGTGTCTGCCAAATTGTCCCCTATCAAATTTAAGTTCCTACCCTCTCAGACTAGAAAACAGGGGATCTACCTTTATTGATGATTACAGTTCAAAGGGATGGCTACCAGGTCCTTGAGAAAGATATTCTGGGTTGTAAAGGATATGCCACATATTCATTCGGAGAATTAAATGAAAAATATGAGATTTTTTAACAAATAGAAGTATCAATGTGAATCTAAGAAACCTAATATACTATAACAATCAAAATTATTGCAATATAGAAGACATAAATCAACAAAATTACTTCTATTTTCCCATATTTTCAACCCTCTTGGAATCTGTAGATTGTTGAATTTTCATTTTATCTCCGGTAACAATATATTATAGAAGGAAAAAAGTGTATACTTTGGAAATACATGGAACTGAGTTTGAATTTCATTTTTGCATTTCCCAATAACTTTACACAAATGTATTAAATTTTTGAGCTTCATTTTTCATGTGTGCTATGTGGCATGATAAAATTACGTGGAATAAAGTATATAGCAGATATGAAGCAACAAGCATATAATAGACAATGTTCTTCCTCATACCCTATGGTTTTATAAATGCTGTTCTTCCTGAAATTCCCTTCCCTGTTCTGTTTGCCTGGCTATGTCTTCCTTTCCTTCACAACAAGGTCAGCATTATTTCCTCATCAAAGGCCATCCCCATCTTATTACCCCCCACCCATGGATTGATTTATATGTCCCTGTACCTACCCTTATCCTGGAACTGCACTGTATAGTAGACCAAGAAATCTGACAAATAATGAACAAGTTTTTAAGGGATTATTGCTGGGGCACCTGGGTGGCTCAGTCAGTTGAGCCTCCAACTTCGGCTCAGGTCATGATCTCACGGTTTGAGTTCGAGCCCCGGGTCGGGCTCTGTGCCGACAGCTCAGAGCCTGGATGGAGCCTGCTTCGGATTCTGTGTCTCCCTCTCTCTCTGACCCTCCCCCATTCATGCTCTGTCTGTCTCTGTCTCAAAAACAAATAAACATTAAAAAAATTTTTTAAAAGAATTATTCCTAAGTGTTTCTAGTCCAAAATGATTTTATAGGCAAGTTAGTCTTTCAAATAGTTAAGAACAAATAAGTCACATGACATGTGAAAATGATGAACAGTTTTTCAATTCATGTTATGACCCTGGCATAATACTGAAATCTAAATAATAGCAGAAAATAAAAGAAAAATATTACATGGCCATACTCCTTAAAAATAAAGAATATCGCAAATAAAATAACAACCCATAACTGAAATAAAGAATAATGTATGAGCCTCAAAGAAAGGTTTAGTTCATAAATAAATCTTATTGGGAAATATTTGATATAATCCATCATATAAATATACCAAAGTAGAATAAAAGACTTACAAACTTTATAAAAGATGCTTAAAAAGCATTTGATGAGATATAACACCTTTTCTTATTATTATTAAGAGTTCTAAGTAAACTTGGAATAATGGATACCTCCTGAATATGCTGTTTATCTAGCTTAAAATGACTACCAAAATCAAGATTGGTCATAGTATTTTATAGGAGGCATATTAAAGAAAGAGGAAAGTCAAGGTCACCCACCATTACTGCCATTATAGGGCTGTATTAATTTGCTATTGTCAAGTAACAATTACCACAAATTTAGTGGTTTAAAACAACATCTCTTTATTAGCTCAGAGCTCTGGATGTAGGTCATAAGAGTGGGTGGGCTTGGATAGCCCTCTGATTGGGGTCTCACAAAACTAAAATCAAGGTGTCGATATGACTGGACTCTTACCTGGTAGCTCTGTATAAAGATTTACTCCAAATGCACCCAGATTATTGGCTGCATTTAGTTCCTTGAGTTTGGAGGACTGATGTCTCCAGTTCTTGTTGGATGCTGCCTGGGGGATGTTCTCATCACCCAGATACTGCTCTCTGGTCCTTGCATGTGGCCCTCTATACCTACAAATTGAAAAGAAAGGGGTGGGGGTGGCTCAGTCAAACATCCGGCTTCAGCTCAGGTCGTGATCTTACAGTTCATGAGCCCAAGCCCCAGGTCAGCCTCTGTGCTGACAACTCAGAACCTGGAGACTGCTTCAGATCTGTGTCTCCCTCTCTCTCTGCCCCTCCCTGCTTGCCCTCTCTGTCTCATTCTCTCTCACAAAAATATATAAACATTAAAAAAGAAAAGAAAAGAAAGGAGAAAGTTGGGGGAGGATATTCTTAATGTAAATAAATTTTATGCACCCAAAATTAGCAAATACCCAGTAGAAAAGAATTCACAAATTAGAAGCTATTTTTTAAACTGTAACACAGAGAAAACACTGAAACTTGTTAAAAAGGAAAAAGAAAAAGGAAACAACATAACTTATTTTCATACCAATATAAAAGAGCATTTTGGTTGTATGTTTCAGATGTCTTAAAATTATACCTAACATTTATTCCAGGAATTTTATCTAGTCTAGGAATTTTATTTAGTCTAAGGAAATGATTAAATATCATGCAAAAATTTATAGTAATGCTCAGCCTAGCATTTTCTTTTATGATAACAAACTTTGGTAATATAATAATGTCCAACAGTTCAAGGATGCTTGAACAAATTTTGTAATGCATATATGTGAATACCATCAAAATCATTGACACGGAAGCACACTATTCAATGAGTGGAGAGCAGATTTAAAAAGCAAGGGGCGCCTGGGTGGCTCAGTTGGTTAAGCATCCGACTTCGGCTCAGGTTCGTGAGTTCAAGCCCCATGTCAGGCTCTGTGCTGACAGCTCAGAGCCTGGAGCCTGCTTCAGATTCTGTGTCTCCCTCTCTCTCTGCTCCTCCCCCGATCATGCTCTGTCTCTCTCTCTCCTTCAAAAATAAAAACATTAAAAAAAAAAAAAAAAAGCAAGCAATCAAGAATTTTAGATAGTATATTCCCACTTGGAGAAAACATATACGTAATCATATAGAAAAATTATGAAAAGGTATATACAAGCATATTAACAGTAATTATATTCATGCCATAAGATAATTGGTAATGTTGGGTGCCTGGGGGATTCAGTTGGTTAAGCATCTGACTCTTCATTTCAGTTCAGGTCATGATCTCACAGTTCATGAGTTCGAGCCCCACACTGGGCTCCATGCTGACAGTGCAGAGCCTGTTTGGGATTCTGTCTCTCCTCTCTCTCTGCTCCTCCTCCTCTCTCTCTCTCAAAAATAAATAAAATAAAATAAAATAAAGTAAAATAAAATAAAATAAAATAAAATAAAATAAAATAAAATAAAAAAACATTTAAATAAAAATTTAAAGAAACAATAATTGGTAATGTTTATTTTCTTTGTTTTATTTTCTAAATCAACAGTATGGACTGACTGCTGAAATGCAGTTCTTTCCACTAGATTAGGAGCATTTTAAAGGAAGGATTTCAGTCTTATTCAAAAACTTCCTTCAGGGCCTGGTTGGGAAGGAGGTGCTCAGTGAATGTGTGCTGTGTAACTGATCACACTATCAAGCATTTCCTAGTTATTCTTTTGTAATAAGGAAAAATTAATTCTGCCTGATTCCTAGATATTCTGTCGATAAATCTCTGGCCACTTTCTTGGAAAACAACTCATGTCTCCAACTGTGAAAAAGGACACTTTTAGACTACACCAAAGTAAAATTTTATAAGGTACTTCTCTCCAGCATACTAGGTACAACTAAAACAGAAATATGTGACAACATTTGTTACTCGGCAGGGTTCTAAAAACAGTGTTTGACCTAAATGCTATGAAACCCAAATTACATTAGAACACAAATTGATCTGATGCAGTGGAAAGATTTTTGGGTCTACTATGTTTGGAAAGGAGCTGGTATGGGACCATTTTTTTCCCCTTCAATTTTCAAGCAACACTAAATAAGTGTTTGGGAATGAACCACATTCACCTTGTTACTCATTTAGCTTATTTTGTTTGAAAACATTTACATAGTGAAAAGCTGCTAATGGCATCCTGATAACCCTGAAGCTACGAGTAAAGAGATTGCTGCTTTGTGCTAAATGTACACTTTACCCTGTTACTTCTTCTAAATACCTCTATTGCTAATGATGTTTCTCCTCCTGAAATTCATATTTCCTAAGCAATCTGCAAACGTATGAGAGTCATGGAGGGACAATCTCTATTAAAATTAGCTGTCTTCCCCAATCAGCAAATGAAGAGAATTTCATTCAAGGGAAAACTTGGTTCTATTAAAGGAAATTGAACTGGAAGTTTTTACTGCCTGATGGGGTATTGTCTTAAAGGTGACCTAAAGGACAGTTTATTCATCAAATGATCTGCTTTTTCTTTTAGAGATGGTCATTAAATTGGCAATTCTTACATGGACTTTGTACTGAAAAACACAGGAAATGATATCTAAAATGGTACCTAAATGATAGCTAAATGATGATATCTAAATGATATCTAAAACTAACATGTAAAAGTAATGTGGATATGTATTACAATTTTAATATGTAGCAAAACTTGGACAAGTTAATTTAAATTTGGTTTCTATTTTACCGCATTTTACCCTGATGTACATATTGAATGGTGATGCTGATGCGATTTATGAGAGGGCTTTTTATGAATGCCCTAAGGAATGGATGAATGGGGTGTGTCTGCTATAGAAACACTCTTTCCTGACATTTGTTGAGTTGTGCTTCACCTTAGCTATGGGCTGATGTCTACTGCTGAGATCCAGTCCCAGTCTTATCTCTGGTTGCTAGGTCTATCACAGGGTTATTGTTATTGTTTCCCAAATACGTTTGAGGTCATTTTAACCATTCTTTTGTTTCTCTGACTTAAAAATTAAGTGAGGAATGGGTTCCAGCCCCCTTTTCAGATAATCATGGTGATACCCAAATTCAAGCTTCTAGGTGTGGAATGTTCCTTAGCTGTCTACCCTAGGCTCAGTGAGAATAAGTGTTTTCTCATGGTGTGATCTGTAAAACACTAGTGGTTCCTGATGGGTCATAAAGAAGTCTTCAGGTTACTGTGTGTGTGTATAAATGATATACAACTTTAACATATTTAATATTATAATATATATAATTATAACTATAAATACATTACATATTTTAACATACAAATAATGTATAACATTTATGCATATACTATATAAACATATTTAATTCTCCAAATATTTCACAAATTTGAAATATAAGATTCTTAAATGATTTTTTCCAGAGGACACACTGCAACTTTAGTGATCATCCAACTTTTTTTTTTTTTTAACCCTCTTAACCATTTTTAAAAGTACAGTCTGGAGTTGTTAACTATATTCACATTGTTGTGTAAGAGATCTCTAGAATTTTTCATCTTGCAAAATGGACACTCTATACCCATTGAATAACAACCCTCGTTTCCCCTTCCCTCCAAAGCCTGGAGACCACAATTCCACTCTCCGTTTCTGTGAATTTGACTATTCTAGATATTGCACATAAGTGGAATCATACATTATTTGATTTTTGTGACTGGCTTATTTCACTCATCATAATGTCCTCAAGGTTCATACATGTAGCATGTGACAAAATTTCCTTCTTTTTTTTTAAGGTTGAATAATATCCTATTCTCTCTATAATATACATATATATGTATTCCACTTTCTCTTTATCCATTCATTTGTCACTGGACATATGAGCTGCTCCCACCTCTTGTGAATAATGCTGGAGCTGAAGCAGGCATGAGCCTAGAGGCCCAGGAGCACTCTGTGCTGGCATGGGGGGCGCCCTAGCAAGCCCTCTGAAGACAAAATGTTACGGGCTTGGAGTGTTCTAAAGTGCTTTGAGACTATGTCACCTTGGCACAACTAGCTGGAGCTGTAGTGAGCAATGGCCAGGGGTGTCCCAGTGTGTGCCATGCTGCGAATGCCTTGGTGGGATGGCTGGGGCTGATGTGGATTAGGGGCCTAAGACTCACTGAAGTAGGAGGCCAGCAATGGCACCCAAACCCTGCTCCAGTCTGCACTGTCAAGATGCAGGGGAAACATAAGCCATGGTGCTCACCAGCCCCTCCCACCTAGAGAGAGTTCCAGCCACCACCCCCACCCCCACCCATACCCTCACTCCCCACCCCTGCCCCACTGCTGTTTGGTGGAGGTCTAGGGCTGGTTCTTTTATATTCTAGTTCCCTCTTATTTTTTATTTTTTTAAAGGTTTTATTTTTTAAGTAATCTCTACACCCAATGTGGGGCTTAAACTTACAACCCCAAGATCAAGAGTCTCATGCTCTACCGACTAAACCAGACAGGCAGCCCTATATTCTAGTTCCCATTTAAACCATAACTTTTTTTCTGTGCCCCAGGGCAGATGAATATGTTCCTAGCTCTTCAGTCTTATCTTTCCTCACTGCGCTTCGCAGCTTTGGGGGTGAGGGTTCTCTTCATTACTGTGTTTCCCATCTCTCTTGCATTCTCTATGGGCCTTCTCGACCTTTTGTTTTGCAGAAGTTTTTCAGTCAGCCCCAGTTCTTCTTTAGAAGAAATTACTCTATAAATAGATTTGGTGTTTGTGGAGGAGGTGAGTTCAAGGTCTTCCTATCTCACCATCTTGAACCAGAACTCCATGATCATTTACCCTTTAAATGCTGTTAATTTACACTGCTTACATCATCTCATTCGAGATGCACTTAACAGAGTGCATATGAGCTGTGATAAAATATTTTCATCTTATGTGGGTATTTTCTTTCATATTTTAATTTCCTTTACATGTTTCTCAGCATTAATATGAATTTTATCTGTCTTTTTTATGGGCATTGTAACTTGAATGATCTGTCTTCATCATCACCAGTACTATGAAACTCTTGTTAGTTGTCAATTTTTTTAAATAAAAAATGTATTTTCAGCAAAAACCTGATTGATGTGTACCACATTTTATTTAAAAAATGCATCTAAATTTTACCACAGTATTTCATAAGATTTTATAATTAGAAAATGCCTTTGGGACCAAGACCATAAGAATCAAGGTCCTATAAAACCCACTTTTTCATTTATTCATTTAATAAATATTAATTGAACACATGCTATGGGCCAAGAACTACTTTAATATTTGGAATGGGCATTATATATATATATATATATATATATATATATAGTAACCAATTGAAAGGTGATGAGTGCTATCATTAAAAAAAAATAAGTTAACAGTGATAAAGAACGAGAGACTAGAAATATGTGCAATTTTAAATAGAATAGTCAGAGAAGACCTCATTGAAAAGGTAACATTTGAGGGGGCAAAAATTTAAATGAAAGTTCTAGCCATGTAGCCACCTGAAGGATGTTCTAGCCTGAGGAAATAACCAAGACAAAGTTGCTAAGGTGAGAGCATTTCTGTTTTGTTTGAGAGCAAGCAAGAAGGGCAATATAGCTGGAGCATATTAAGTAAAGGGAGATAGTAGAAGATAAGGTTAGAAAGGTAACATGGTGGCTAACAGATCATACAGGAACTTGTGGGCCATTACAAGAACTGCATGAAATGGCAAGCTATCATGGAGTTTGGTACAAAAAAGAAACATGATCAGCCTTATATTTTAAGAGTTACTTAGCTGCTATGTTGACGATTGTCTGGAAGAGGGAAGGGGGTAGTGTAAAATCAGGAAAGCCAGTTAGGAAACTATTGCAGTAATTCAGTAAGAAATGATGGTGACTTCAAACTTGTACCAGAATGGCAGTAAATTGGTGTTAAAAGTAGTGAGATTCTGAATATAGTCTGTCATTCCTATTACATTGGGTGTGGGGTCCAAGAGGGAGAAATTGAAGATCACTCCAAGATTTTTTACCTAATCAAGTAAAAAGATAGAGTTGTCATCAGTTCAGTTCTGTGGGTGGCACAGGTTCTTAGGACTGCTATATTTATCAAATAAAAACAGAGAATACTCTATTAAATTTGGATTGGATTTAACTAGGTGGAGGTTACCTGAAGACATCAGTAAAACCCATTTTGTTTATGTACAGGGATGAAAGTCTTACTGGAATAAATTTTTGAGAAAATGGAAGGGTATGGATTGGAGACAAAGCAAGTTGAATACATTTTTTTGAGGTGTTTTGCTACAAAAAGAGAAAAGAAAAAGAAAGAGATGAGGTGATAGCTAGTATGTATAGTGGAATCTTGCATGCATTGTGTATTTATTCATTCATTTTAGGTAAGGGGAATTATAGCATGGTCACTGCTTATAATGATCTAGAAGGGAAAGGAGAAAATTGGTGGAACTATGTTCTTGAGTAAACAGGTACATAGAATGTAGAAGTATGAATAATTCATTTACCATAATGGGTAAGCAGAGTATAAATGTGCACATATTGGTGGTAGATGAGATGATGGGAACCTATGCAAATTCTCTTGGGATTGTTTCATATTAAGAATAAGAAGTAAAGTTTTCAGCTGAGACTGAGGATGATGAGAGGTGTTGGGAGTTTGAAAGGAAGGTATGAAAGACTTATAGGAGAATGTGTGAACAATTGTTCTAAGAAAGTATAACATGATTGCCTGACAGAATTAATGCATCACTTGAGATTTGTGGATATAATGTAAAATGAGGCCAAGCAGCATGATATGATTCCTTAATAGAATCAAATGTACAGGTGCAATAATAAGAGATATGAATTTAACCATGTTTGTGGCTTTGTGAAGGGAAACTCACAAAAGCAAACAAAGAGCAAAGACATTGAGGGTCTGTGCAAGGGAAAGGGTATAATGCTTGACTGAAATTTTAAATGGGTAAGGAGAAGAGAGGGAACATCAATGGGGTCAGGGGTTCAAACTGTTGATTCAATAGACGAGTGATCAAAGAGTGGTTGAAGGGTTTGGGGAGTTATGGTATAGAGTGAGTAATTTGGAAAGATAAAAGGTTGTGGTCAGAGAATGGAATGTATGAATTTGAGATTGAAATTATGGTGACAATGAAGTTATTGATAATGACAAAGTCCATTGTTTGAAGAAGCTGGGGTTGACATTTGGAATATTTGAAAGCTAAATCTGCAACTTTTAAAGCTTAATGCCACTAGAAAGTATTAGGAACGCTTTCTCTGCTACTTCTTTTGCTGAAACATTCACACTTCCATGTTTTTAGTGTAATGCACTAGTTCACCTACTCATTGAAAGAGTGATGTGAATACTCTCAGGGAGGAAACTGTCCATTGTTTCTTAGCCAATGTTTTACATAATTCTCCAGATGGGGCATGTAGTTATTCCTGATGACTCATTATGGGATTTTCCATTGACTAGAATTAAAAACCAAGAAGAAAATGTTTGGATGCAAAATCAGTACTACAATTCAAAAATCTTTCACTTAACTGAATGTAGTAGGTGGTTAAATGATTATAAACAATACTGTCTAAGATACATGAAATAAGTCCTTTGTCATTATATTATTATATTTATAATTATTACTACTACTTTAAATTTATTTTAAAGTATTGTGTCTTATTATTTCAAATTGAGATAAATTGCTCTATAAAGTTTTACCAAAACCTAATAGTCTGTGTGTTTAACGATTGCCCATTTTACTGTCCATGGAAGCAAATTTTTGTAGTATACTATTCTACACACAGCTCTTAGACAATAGTACTCACTTCCATGCGTTTAAATGGTATCTGTTTGCCTATAGAGCCTCCATTCATATCTTCAGCCCCAGTTTTTCTTCTGAGCTCCATACCCGCATATTCAAATGCCTACCTGACCTCTTCCTTAATCTGTTTCACTGGCTTTTCCCAATATGTCCAAACCTGAGACTGGATTGCTCCCATCACCAACCAAACTTACCAGTCAGTCTCCTAAGGCTTACTGATTTACAATTCTAAAATCCCAGGTGGTCAAGGCAGAGACTTGAGATACCTCCTTTATTCTTCCTTTTCTCAAGATCCACATTCACTGTATTCAAATTTATGTCAATGGTAAGTCTTGGGAAAAGGTCTGAATTAATCACTCACTCTCCATTAGCAGTGCCAACTTCCAAAGCTAGAATTGTCTCTTGACTGAAATATTGGAATGGCTTTCTAATCCGTCTCTGACCCTTGTCTCTCTCTAAACATTCTCCAGACAGCAACTAAAGTAATCATCTTGGAATAATTTCAACAACAAATTGATCATGTCAGTTCCCTAGAAACAACAAACAACCAACATGAAACTCTTCACTGGTTCCCCAATTCAATTACAATAACATTTTTAAAATATTCAATACCCCTCAAGACTTTATATGATGTGGACCTTGCCTACTTTTTCCATATCAATCTGGTATCAGTCATGTTCTGTACCTCAACTAAACTATCCTTTTTTTTCCAAATTCCTCCAACATAGCTACTTTATTCCTACATTAGCATATACTCTCTCTTCCTAGTACTTTATTTGCTACATCACATTTCAGTTGTCAAAAGGACATTTTTCTGACCCCAGTCCAAGCTAGTAAACTCCATTATATTCATGCATAGTGTTCTGTATTTTTACTTCATAATTACAATTACACATTTTTTTCAATGTTTGTATCTCCACTATATTTTTAATTCCATAAGGGAAAAGATCATGTCTGTTTTACTCAGCACTTTATCTTTATTTTTAATTATTTTATTGTTTTATTTTAATTCCACTACAGTTAACACACAATGTTATATTAGTTTCAGGTGTACAATATGGTGATTCAACAATTCTATACAGCATTACTCAGTGCTCATGATGATAAGAATACTCTTCATCTCTTTCACCTATTTCACCCATCCCTTACCCACCTCCCCGTTGATATGCTTTATTTTAAACAAGCACTTTATCTTTAGCACCTAAGAAGGTACCAATAAAATGTGTTGAATGAAGAAATACTTGTAAAATCCTCTACTTTTTAATTTCAGCATTTTAATTAGCTGCTTCACTCAAATTCTCCCTCTCTTCCTTTAATTTAATATCTACGTTATTAAATCAGAGACAACTTGAGTCTTATTTTTACCACGAATTACTTTGATTTAGATTAAACAAATATACTGTATACTCCTCATTGGCAGTTTGCACAGCCTCCTCTTTTGTTAGTTGTGTTTTTCTAAAACTACCATTGTTTTCAGGCATTGCTCTGAATTTGATGGGAGGAACAGATTTAGATTTTTCCTATCTAATTCTCACTAACATAAAAAATTAGAGAATATCACTCAAAATGTTTGATAATATATTTGTTCTAGTCTATTATCAAGTTATATATTTAAAAGTTACACACATATTAATATGTATTCAATTAACCATTTTCCTAATAAGCAACTGACACAAATCAGAGGGAGTATCAAATACAATATCAACTGCTTTCAAGAAATTGAGAAGCCTGTGGGGATGGATTGATGTAGGTTTAATGGAACCTTGATAAATATGTGAGATACTGTATTTCGTGTTGTGACACGGCGTTATGTGGTTTCAGAGGTGTATTTAAGTTAAAATTCAATTAACTTAGATTATGAATAAGTTTCCAAATTTTTAAAAATATTTGTTTCTTTCTTTTTCATTTTTCACATTTGAATGATGGGGTTTTTGTTTGTTGGTTGGTTGGTTTGTTTGGTTTGGTTTTTTTAATGGATACACATAAAAGTTCCTAAAATATTATGGAGGATGGCCATCTACTATAAAGTACCAAATTTTATGGTAAGGACAGAGAAGTATAAAAGCAGAGCAAATGCTACAAGGGTACACAGGATCAAAAACACAGAGCTGACAGCGAGGAATTCAATTAAGATGAAAAGCTCCCTATGTCTGTTCTTAACAAGATCATACTTGTCTTGGCAGTCTCACAGCATAGGTGAGTTAATGGAATAAGGTGAAAATCCTGTTAATCATCTTATTTTTTCCAACATTTATTTGACTGAAAAGTTATTATAGAAAGAAGTTTATTTTTGCTTTAAGTAGCTAGCCCACTGAAGGATCAAGTTTTGGTCTCTGAGTCATCTGTCTTAGACAACCTGTGAACCAAGTAAGATACTCCATGGAATTACTACTAACTAAATTTATTATTTCCTAAACTCAATTGCAAACTCCCAACTTCCTCTACTAAATCATTTCCATTTTTTTAAGGACAGCTAACTGCTAAATATCTTATAGAAACACTCATATGAAACTAATAAGCAGGCAATTTATTTGACTGCTTTTATAATAAGGAGAAACTATAGATGTCTTTGGTGAAGGTGAAAAGGGTGTTCAGAAAACACCTAGTTTACAAAGGCAATTCACCCAGTCTATTGCTTGGCACTAATAAGATCACACCCAGGATACCACCATACTCAAAGCTAAACACACTGAATGCTATGTATTTCTATTTCTTAAATTTGCTTTAAGGATAGTGGCACTGATCTAAGAAGTGTCGTATACTGAGTGTTCTATGGTTACTTACGCACTGTGGTCAAATTTTATGCTGAAATATGACATTTCTAAGGTTTAAAATTTAAATGTTAGTGGTCTCACCTGTTAAAATCACCAAGGGCAATAAAGAAAAACAAAAAAAGAGGTTTCAATCTTAATAGAAATTATAAATACCTTAAGAGTTGCGTGAGCTTTGGGATGAGCACTGGGTGTTGTATGGAAACCAATTTGACAGTAAATTTCATATATTAAAAAATAAAAATAAAAAAAAATAAAAAAAAGAGTTGCGTGAGCTGGAAGGTAGTTGTTCTTCAGAGTTTCATCAATAAGAAATGTAATTGTTTCCATTGTATGTTATTATTATTATCATTACCATTACTATTAGTATTTAATGCCAGTTAGGGGATCAGAATTACTTGGCACTGGGTATTTCCTTAAAGAAATGAGCTACTTGCCTTTTACAAAGCTGGAGCAGTGACAATTGTTTAGGATTCAATCTATAGACGAGTTTCACACAAGGGAAGATCTAAATCTCCTTTTTATTTGTAACCTCATAAAACTGATGCACCTCTTTCGAGGTAATTAAGCTCAAGTCACAAAAGGATTTGGCCACGGAGCTCAAGGGAACTGGTAATAAGATATTCAGCCTTTTATCTCCATGCATTTGGTGTGAGAGTGTCTAGGGCTAATAATGGATAAAAACAGCAAGTGTATGCCAATGGACTCAGGGTTCCTGCCAGCCAAGTTCATGATTCCTTTTCTGTTTTCATGTTTCACTTGCGAACTGGCTTCTAATTTGTCATTTGAAGAGCAGAATCATGCTATTAAATGCTTCCCTACTTTAAACATTTGATGTTCTTTAAATTTATGTTTATCCTCACTATCAACCTTTAGAGTAGTCAGATGTTAGGATCCCCGGTGGATTCACAGACCGATTACACATTCAAGGACACGGAAATAATTGTTGACTAAATCGGCACTTAACCTAAAAGTGAACAAAGATGCTGTTCTAAGCCACCTGAAGTGGTCAGTTGTACTGTGAGAGGTTTCCTGGCAAAAATTCCAATGCCAAACTTTATTTTCCCGATTGGAAGATTATAAAGAAAAAGAAAGGGGTACGGGTGGAAAGGGAACTAGTCCCTGAGGCCTACCTTACAGCAGGTATTTAGTAAAATTTCTTAAAATTTCCTTTTATTCTTACAACCTCTGTTAAAAGGCATTATTATTATCATTTTACAAACTGTTGAAGTTGAGAATGGTGGATATGTACTCCTCTGTTTTCTAATAAGAGTTTTTCTCATAGATTTTTGTTTTACAATTTTTAAAACTTGCGTGATTAGATATTTATAAAATTAACTGAAAGATATGTTACTCTTACAGAAAAAAAGTACTTTATATCTAAAATACAAACAGGAACAAAAATATTTTCTTCCCACCAAAACTGCATCTTTTTTGGAATTTTAATTTATGTCAAAATGTTATATCTTTATTGTTTTCTTGTTATTCAGGCTTATTATGAAAAACATATTCAAATAATATGGAGGTAGATATTGCATCCATATTTACACAAGATATCATCAATTTTAGTGTTCTATGTTTATTCTTCTAGACCTTTAAAAATATTAGTATATTGCATTTGTTAATTTGCAAGAGATTTTTTAAAACAAATTTAATATTTTATTAATAACACTTTTCTGTGTTAGTATACATAGATATCTTTCATGACTGTATTACAATCCTTGGTATACAGTGTCAATTTATTAAACTGATCTCTTATTAGTTCATTTCTTGTTATTATCATTAACATTGTAAACATTCCTGTGACATTCCTGCACATTTACTGAAGATTTTCTTAAGATAACTCATTAAAATTAGAATTTCTGGGTCAAAATATATGAACATTATATTTCAGTACATACTCATTTATGCATCCACACATCCATCCATCCATCCATCCATCTATTCTTCATTCATTCAGCAAATATTGAGTATGTTCTGTGTATCAGGCATGGTTTTAGATGCTTGAGTTTTATCAGTGAATCAAATAGACTAAAATATATCTAGGCTCCTAAAATTCACACTATATTGAGGGGAGAAAGACCATTTGAAAAAATGTTAAATAAAATATGCTTAATGGTGGTATGTTCAAGGAAAAAATAGCCCAGAGCTGGGGAGTTGAATTACAATTTTCCACAGGGTGGTTAGGGTAGAAACCATTGAGAAGGTATCCTTAAATAAAGAATTGTACATTTTTATTAATGTACATCCCCAGTAATAAAGTACGAGAGTGACTATATTCCCAATCTTTGTTAACATATGGTGTTATCAATCTTGTGAATCTTACATACAAAAATGATACTTCGCTCCTCTTTCAGTGTAACTTCTTTAGTTGAGAGAATGTTGAAGATCTTGTTATGTCTTTGAGAATCAGTTGGTATTTTTTCACTTGAGAATTCATTATCTGTTATCTTAGCCCATATTTCTAATGGTTTATTTATCTTTTTTTGTCTACTAATATTTAAGTCGTATTTATGTAGCAATGGTATTAACTTCTTTTTTTCATAAGTCAACATTTTTCCAGTGTATTTGTTTTGTCTTGTTATCTGATTATAATTGTGCCTGACAGTCCTCAGAAATGACTTATCTTTCTCATCCAAATATATTACCTCATTGTGTGAAAGAAGATAAAGTATCACTGCACTGTGAAGCCTGTCCTGATTAGTCCCACCTTCCCCCAGCAGTAGTCAAAGTCTATACTATACAAGGTTATACAGTGTTTTCTAATTTGCTTATCTGCATTTTTGTTCTTCAATCAAATGACCAGCTATATGTTCCCAAATTTCCTTGAACTGATCAAACAATGAAAGATCAAAAGCAATGACTCTGGAAAACAAATATAACAAAACAAATAAACAAAAAAAGCATGCCTTTAAAACAAAAAATGGAAAACAACTCTGTGCTGAAGCATTTCTTTTTGACATAACGTGGATGTCATCAGCAGCCTAATACGAAACAATGTTGTGTGGTTCTTAGACATGCTAACCTGCAAATTTATCATCTACCCTGATGGTCTTACACTGAGATTCCTCACACTTCCCTCTCTTGAGGTTTCAGAACAGCACAGAGTCTACACCATCTTGGCAAATTTGGGCAAACCCAGTCCTAAGCCTTTGGCTGCCTGCCTGCTTTTTCCAGTCTTAATCTTCCCACCTAACAAGACCAGGTGCTGAAACCAAACTCATCTTCACAGTGAAATCTCAGTCTAAAGTAGGAAGGTTGGACCTGAGAACCAAAAATTTATTCAAAGTTTCTCAGGGAACAGAGGTCAACATCCCTGGGATGGCTGGAGATCTGTGTGCAACTTGTCCAGGTTGTTTTGCCAAAGGCAGAAGGAGACTTCAGAACTAGATGCGAAGTTGCGTTTCTAATGACTCATTGTCATTCTAAAAGGAGTCAAGGTAAGCCCAGTGAGCAATATGGCATTGTACTAAGTTTAAGAAACTAAATTAGCATGACATGCAACTTTACATAATCAAGAGAATACAATGGCAACAACTTACTAAAATAGCTTTACCATAAAATTAATCTTCTTTATAAAAGTTAATTGGATAGAGGGAGATCAATATAACACAGTATTAAATTACTTGGATGTGTTCTATTCACTCACCCCTTTCAGGCATTTACTATTATTTATCCTCTCTAACTTCTAGGTGGCTGATGCTCTGAGACCGTGCGCTCCGTAAATAGGGAGTATTTATGACACCAAGTTGTGCCTCAGTATTTCCTGGACTCTGCTGACTCATATTTTCTTTCTACCATGCCTAGATACCTAACCCACCTCATCTAAAATTTTAGTGAGCAGATCCTCAAGCATTATCATGCCTTTCTTTCTCTTTGCTGTGCTGTGGCACCCTAGGGTCTAGATTCACTACTTCTGTTTGCCTACCTAGATTTTATTCATCCATTCAAAAGCAAACAAACAAACAAGCAAAACAAAACTTATTGAGCACATTCCTATGAATCAAGTACCATGTAAGGAAGCGAGGATACGGAATTGGTTCCTAGAATTGCACCTAGAGATTTTACCATCTTGTGAAGGAGACAGGCATGTAAGTAAGTGTTGGAAAGATGGATCTATGGATCCATGGAAAGATGGATCTTTCCATATGGATCTATGGAAAGATGATCTATGATGGAGTCATGCGAGGAATATTTTGAGAGCACAGGAGGTGGTAGGGGTCAGTGGGATAAATAGAGGAAGCGATGCTGAAAATAAGTAGAGAATTCTAATAATATGTTTGGTACATGACCTAGACCCTCACTTCTTAACCTCCTTACTCTCAATTGTACTTTGTCACTTTATTTACAGACTTCAACTTTTCTCAACAGTTATTTTGGGGGCCCTTTTCTGGATATTACATTACTATATGTTCCCTGGTTTTTGTAATCCTTCTGTCTTACTGTTCTCTGTTAATGGCCCAGGATATCACTTTCCATGACTATTTCTTCCTCTTTGTTCACTAGTTTGCCAATATATAGACCTAACCTACATTTAGCACAAACCTGACTTAATTTTAATACCCCAGTGCTAAAATGGCAGGTATATTTAAAATACACATCCTGACAAAAATGAGCTTGTTCTCTACTACCTATACTCTCTGTTTTAAACACAGCTGGCATTCTATTAATAAATGTAAGGCATTATTTTAGTTGCTTTCTTGAGCACAGGCACTGACACATCTTGTGTTCACATTTGGTGCTGAAGTAGTCTGCTTTCTCATAAAGCAAAAATCCAGGAGAAAAAAAAGCCTAATTTTTCTGCTTTTTTATCCTTGTTTTAATACACAATTTTTTTAGCACTAAAAATCTATTTGTTATTCTACCATGAACATTTTTAAACATGAAAGTAATGAGAATATTACCTAAATCCAGAATCACTATCCACACCACATTAAATTGAAATTTCAGCAAAAATTAGCTAATATGTTTATTTAAAAATTTTTAATCTTTATTTATTTTTGAGACAGATAAAGACACGGCATGAGTGGAGCAGGGGCAGAGAGAGAGGAAGACACAGAATCTGAAGCAGGCTCCAGGCCCTGATCTGTCAGCACAGAGCCTGAGGAGGGGCTCGAAGCCACAAACTGTGAGATCATCACATGAGCCGAAGTTGAACGCTTAACTGACAGAGCCACCCAAGCGCCCCTATGTATTTTTTAATATTTGCATCACCCTCTTATCTCAAATGACATTACATTACAAAATCTAAACAACAAATTAATGATGAGCTATATCCTTCAGATTAAGGATAATGTTCCTTATTTTCAAGTACCATATGTATTTTTAAGGTGGTATCTGATCCGGGTTTTACATAATAAAAATTTTAAACATGCATGTATTAGCCTCCATAATGTACGACTTTGCTCCAAACATATATGTATATCTGAGGACTTGAATTAGAATTTTAGAGAATAGGTTACATTTTTGCCTAAAAATTAATATATAAAATATCCTTTGATGGCGATAATATAATAAATTGGACACCATCTATTGCCCAAAAATGCTACCCAAGAAAACACCCACCAAACTTCACTGGGATACAATAAGAAATGCTCATTTTTATTTACCATCTATGGGTTATCTGGACAGTTCTGAAAACAACTTGGCTCTTTCACACAACTTTCACACAACAGCTAAGGAAGCAGTTCTGCTGAGCTAGAATGAGCTCTCTTTCATGTAAGTTTGATGTAGGCTGGGTCTAGGCTGGTATACACTGGACTTGGGATAACCGAGTCTACCTGGCCTCTCATCGTCCTTCAGGAAAGCTCAAGCTTACTATCGCGGTGGAGAGGGGATTTTAAGGGAGGACAGAGGCAAGCAGGGCCGCTTGAAGCCTAACTTCAGAACAAACACATTATCATTTCTTCCACATTCCGCTGGCCTTAGCAAGTCACAAGATAAACTGTTTCAGTGAAGCAGAGCCTACCTCTTGATGGGAGAGTCACATTGCAAGGAGATTGTGGAGAATTGGAGTCTTTTTCTAAAAACAATCTACTACAAGCACTCACATTTATTTCCGGTGAAACCAAAAGCAGATACTTTTTAAAAATTATTATGTGAGACCAATTAGACCAAAATCTATTTAAAACTTTTTTGATTGTTTGTAATCATTGATCAGTTGATATATTTTCTACGAATATAATCAAATAAATGCTATAAAAACATAAAATATTTCATGGTGAAAATGTCATCTCACAATTTTTTTTCTGTTATATAATGAAAGACAAATGATCAAGTGATCAACAATATAAGACTGATTAACCTAATTGATGGCATTCGCTCTAGAATATCATGCAGTTTTAAAAACAGTCATAAAGTTTAGAGCAACATAGAAAACATAGGTAAAAAAGTAAAAAATAATATTCACGGTCAGTTAAATATGGAATATCATACAATAATGCAGAAAAACATAATATTTTACTGTTATAATTATTATTTAAATATATTTAATGGTAGATAGCTCAACCTCTTTGACTAATTTTCCAAAACTTAGTCAATTTGAATCTTATTTTCTTGGTTTTCTTAAACATTCAAATTTATTTTTATATAAAAATTATAAAATGAAATCTCTTATGACTATTAATAATGTATAGCAAAGTAGGGGAGATGCCAAGATGGTGGAACAGCATGGAAGATTTTTTTACATCTTGCATCCATGAAATACAGCCAGATCAACGCTTAACCATCCTGTACACCTAGAAAACTGATCAGAGGATTAACACAATATGCACAACCTGAACCACAGAACTCAGCAGGTACATGGCACAGAGAGGTGAACTGCAGGAGAGAAAAGCAGCAAAGGGCAGGGAGCTGTTTTTGCTTGCAGAGAGAGGCCAGAGGTGGGAGAGAGTACAGGAAAAGCACCCCCACCCCCAAAAGCAGCTGGGGAGAAAGTGGAAAAGTGGAAACAGCCATAGGGACTGAACTAAAAAGGGAGAAAGGAGAGGGTTTAAATTCCATTATGACTCTATAAACAGGGGGAGCTCAGAGTCTGAAACTCCACAGCTTGATGCCTGGTGGTGCTCTGGTGGGAAGGGCGAATCCCCAGGAGCAGAGTGGGTTCCAGAAGGTTCTCAGGCCACACAGGAGAAGTGGTTCAACTGCTGGAAGGACATATGGTAGAGGCTCTGCAGCCACCCAGTCCCAGCAGACCCCAGAGAACAACCACATCCTCTGGTACTGGAACAACGTTGTTAAGGATGAAGCCTGATGCCAGATGTGTGTTGTGATTTTCCATAATCCCATAATCCCATAATCCCAATACTGCTGCTACACGACCACATGAACTTTTTCTGGGGTGGGTTGGCACCCAGCCACAGTCTCTGCATCGGCAGCAGCATGATCCCAAGAGCATTCCTAGGTGTGGCTGGCACCCAGCCATTGTTTGGTGAGACCCTCCCTCAGAGGATCTGAGCAGGTCAAAGCTGCAGTCTCTCAGAAGTGAGGGGTCAGGAAACACAGCCACACTTGAAATAAAACTTAGGGGGGACGTGCTGCCTGGCAACCTCATGGCTTGGTCATGGACAGTTTAAAAGCAGGGAGTGGACAGAAGCTGGAGACAAAGTATGGGTGCCTGATTGCTGATCTGGGAGAAGGCAGACAGTTCTGGTACTAGAGACTAGAGCTGGCTGACGCCATTTTCACTGCTCCCGCGCATGCACATACACACCTACAAGAGCTACAACAATCCACCCCAGTAAGCTAAGCAGCACCATCTAGTGGAGAATGGAGCCGTTACACTAAACCCCACCCAAGTGAGCCAACCTCGTTCTTCGGGAACACCACAAGTCTCTCTGCCTGCTGTTTATGGACTATAAAGTGCTTCATAGTTTGACTTCTAGGTGAAAACGATGTAATTTCAATCGTATTTCAGTCATTCACTGGTTCATCTATTCAATTATCTTTTTTTATCTTTTCATTTCTTTTATTTTTCTTGAATACAGAAAAAATTTATTTTTAGTTTCAATCTTTATTAAAAATATTTTCTTTCATTTTTTTCTACTACATTTTTACTGTTTTATAAATTTTTCAAATTCTATTTTACTTCCATCATTTCATTTTATTTTATTTCATTATATCATTTTTTCAAATTTTCAAAAGTTTTCCTTTTTTCCCCCTTTTTCTTTTTTTTCTTGCTTTTTTCTTTACTTTTCCCCTCTTCTTCTCTAATCTATAAAGCTCCTTTAAACAACCAGACCACAACACACCTAGTATCTAACATCATTTATTTGATTTGTGTGTGTGTGTGTTGTTTTTAATTTTTTACTTTTACTTTTTTTTTACCTTATTAATTCCTTTTCTTCCTTCAAAATGATGAAATGAAGAAATTCACCCCCCAAAAAGATCAGGAAGAAATGACAGCCAGGGACTTAACACAGAGACAAACAAATGTGTGAACCAGAATTTAGAATCACAGTAATAAGAATACTAGCTGGGGTCAAAAATAGATTAGAATCCCTTTCTGCAGAGATAAAAGAAGTAAAAGCTAGTTGGGATGCAATAAAAAATACTATAACTGAGCTGCAATCTCGAATGAATGCCGCGAAGGCAAGAATGGATGAGACAGAGCAGTGAATCAGTTATATAGAGGACAAACTTATAGAGAATGATGAAGCAGAAAAAAAGAGGGAGACTAAGACAAACGAGCACAAATTAAGAATTAGATAAATCAGTGACTCATTAAAAAGGAACATCAGAATCATAGGGGTCCCAGAAGATGAAGAGAGAGAAAAAGGGGTAGAAGGGTTATGTGAGGAAATCACAGAAACTTCCCTAACCTGGGGAAAGACACAGACATCAAAATCCAGGAAGCACAGAGGACTCCCATTAGATTCAACAAAAACTGACCATCAACAAGGCATATCATAGTCAAATTCACAAAATACTCAGGCAAGGAAAGAATCATGAAAGCAACGAGGGAAAAACAGACCTTAACCTACAAGGGAAGACAGATCAGATTTGCAGCAGTCCTATCCAGAGAAACTTGGCAGGCCAGAAAGAGTGGCAGGATATATTCAATGTTCTCAATCAGAAAAGTATGCAGCCAAGAATTCTTTATCCAGCAAGGCTGTCATTCAAAACAAAAGGAGAGATTAAAAGTTTCCCAGACAAACAAAAATTAAAGGAGTTCATGACCATTAAACCCGCCCCAAAATAAATGTTAAGGGGGATTCTCTGAGGGGAGAAAAGACTAAAAAAAACACAAAAAAACAAAAAAACAAAAAAAAACAGACCAAAAGCAACAGACTAGAAAGAGCCAGAGAACATTACCAGAAACTCCAACTCTACAAGAAACATAATGGCAATAAACTTTCAGTACTCACTCTAAATGTCAATGGGCTAAATGCTCCAATCTCAAGGCATAGGGTAACAGAATTGATAAGAAAACAAGATCCATTTATATGCTGTTTACAAGAAACCCACTTTACATCTAAAAACACCTTCAGATTGAAAGTAAGGGGATGGAGAACCATCTATCATGCTAATGGTCAACAAAAGAAAGCCAGAGTAGCCATACTTATATCAGACAATCTAGACTTTAAAATAAAGACTGTAACAAGAGATGAAGAAGGGCATTATATAATAATTAAGGGGTCTATCCACCAAGAAGACCTAACAATTGTAAACATTTATGCTCCAAATGTGGAGAAACCCAAATATATAAGTGAATTAATCACAAACATAAAGAAACTCATTGATAATAATACCGTAATAGTACGGGACTTCAATACCCCACTTACAACAATGGACAGATCCACGTAAACAGGAAATCAACAAGGAAATAATGGCTTTGAATGACACACTGGACCAGATGGACTTAACAGATATATTCAGAACATTTCATCCTAAAGCAGCAGAATATACATTCTTCTCCAGTGCACATGGAATGTTCTCCAGAGTAGATAACATACTGGGACACAAATCAGCCCTCAACAAGTACAAAAAGATCGACATCATACCATGCATATTTTCAAACCAAAATGCTATGAAACTCAAAATCAACCACAAGAAAAAATTTGGAAAGATAACAAATACTTGGAGACTGAAGAACATCCTACTAAGATTAAGTGGGCTAACCAAGAAGTTAAAGAGGAAATTAAAAAGTACATGGAAGCCAATGAAAATGATAACACCACAGCCCAAACCCCTAACCTCTGGGACACAGCAAAGAAGGTCATAAGAGTGAAGTATATAGCAATCCAGGCCTTCCTAAAGAAGGAAGAAAGGTCTCAGATACACAATCTAACCTTGCACCTTAAAGAGCTTGAAAAAGAACAGCAAATAAAACCCCAAACCAGCAGAAGACTGGAAATAATAAAGATTAGAGCAGAAATCAATGCTATCAAAACCAAAAAAAAGCAGTAGAACAGATGAGTGAAACCAGAAGCTAGTTCTTTGAAAGATTTAACAAAATTGATAAACCACTAACCAGTTTGATCAAAAAGAAAAAGGAAAAGATATAATTAAGAATGAAAGAGGAGAGATCACAACCAATACAGCAGAAATAAAACTAATAAGAAGAAAATATTATGAGCAATTATATGCCAATAAAGTGGGCAATCTGGAAGAAATGGACAAATTCCTAGAAACATATACACTACCAAAACAGAAACAGGAAGAAATAGAAAAATTGAACAGACCCATAACCAGTAAAGAAACCAAATCAGTAATCCAAAATCTCCAAAAAAAAAAAAAAAACAAGAGTCCAGGGCCAGATGGCTTCTCAGGGGTATTCTACCAAACATTTAAGGAAGAGTTAACACCTAGTCTCTTGAAGCTGTTCCAAAAAGTAGAAATGGAAGGAAAACTTCCAGACTCGTTCTATGAAGCCAGCATTACCTTGATTCCATAACCACACAAAGACACTCACTAAAAAGGAGAACTATAGACCAATTTCCCTGATGATCATGGATGCAAAACTCCTCAACAAAATATTAGCCAACTGGATCCAACAATACATTAAAAAAAGTATTCACCATGACCAAGTGGGATTTATACCTGGGATGCAGGGCTGGCTCAATATCCACAAAACAATCAATGTGATTCATCACATCAATAAAAGAAAGGACAAGAACCACATGATCCTCTCAATAGATGCAGAGAAAGCATTTGACAAAATACAGCATCCTTTCTTGATAAATACCCTTAAGAAAGTAGGGATAGAAGGATCATACCTCAAGATCATAAAAGCCATAGGTGAAAGACCCAACACTAATACCATCCTCAATGGGGAAAAACTGAGAGCTTTCCCCCTAAGGTCAGAAACAAGACAGGGATGTCCACTCTCAACAGTGTTGTTTGACATAGTTTTGGAAGTCCTAGCATCAGCAATCAGACAACAAATGAAATAAAAGGCATCAAAATTGTAAAAGAAGAAGTCAAACTTTCCTTTTCACAGATGATATGATACTCTATATGGAAAACCCAAGAGATTCCACCAAAAAAACTTCTAGAACTAATTTGGTCAGCAAAGTTGCAATATATAAAATCAATGCACAGAAATTGGTTGCCTTCCTACATACCAATAATGAAGCAACAGAAAGAGAAATCAAGGAACCAATCACATTTACAATTGTACCAAAAACCATAAAATACCTAGGAATAAATCTAACCAAAGTGGTGAAAAATCTATATGCTGAAAACGATACAAAGCTTATGAAACAAATTGCCGAAGACACACACAAAAAATGGAAATACATTCCATGCTCCTGGATAAGAAGAACAAATGTTGTTAAAATGTCAATACTACCCAAAGCAATCTACATATTCAAAGCAATCCCTATCAAAATAACACCAACATTCTTCACAGAGATAGAACAAACAATCCTAAAATTTGTATAGAACCAGAAAAGACCCCAAATAGCCAAAGCAATCTTGAAAAAGAAAAGCAAAGCAGGAGGCATCACAATCCCTGACTTCAAGCTGTATTACAAAGTTGTAATAATCAAGACAGTATGGTACAGGCACAAAAACAGACACTCAGATCAATGGAACAGAATAGAGAACCCAGAAATGGACCCACAAATGTATGGCCAACTGATCTTTGACAAAGCAGGAAAGAATATCCAATGGAATAAAAAGAGTCTCTTCAGCAAGTGGTGCCAGGAAAACTGGACAGAGACATGCAGAAAAATGAACCTGGACCACTTTCTTACACCACACACAAAAATAAACTCAAATGAATGAAAGACGTCAATGTAAGATAGGGGCCATCAAAATCCTCAAAGAGAAAGCAGCCAAAACCTCTTTGACCTTGTCTGCAGCAACTTCTCACTTAACATATCTCTGGAGGCAAGGGAAACAAAAGCAATAATGAACTATTGAGACCTCATCAAAATAAAAAGTACAGCAAAGGAAACAATCAGCAAAACTAAAAGGCAACTGACAGAATGGGAGAAGATAATTGCAAAAGACATAGCAGATAAAGGGTTAGTATCCAAAATCTATAAAGAACTTCTCAAACTCAATACCCAAAAACAAATAATCCAGTGAATAAATTGGCAAAAAACATGAACAGACACTTTTCCAAAAAAGACATCCAGATGGCCAACTGACACATGAGAAAATGCTCAACATCACTCATCATCAGGGAAATACAAATCAAAACCACAAGGAGATACCACCTCACACTGACAGGCTAATATTATCAACTCAGGCAACAACAGATGTTGGCAAGGATGCGGAGAAAGAGGATCTCTTTTGCACTGATGGTAGGAATGCAAATTGGTGCAGCCACTCTGGAAAACAGTATGGAGGCTCCTCAAAAAATTAAAAATAGAACTACCCTACGACCCAGCAATTGCGCTGCTAGGTATTTATCCAAGGGATACAGGTATGTTGTTTAGAAGGGGCACATGCACCCCAATGTTTATAGCATCACTATCAACAATAGCCAAAGTATGGAAAGAGCCCAAATGTCCATCAATGGATGAATGCATAAAGAAGATGTGGTACATATATACAATGGAGTATTACTCAGCAGTCAAAAAGAATGAAATCTTGCCATTTGCAACTACATGGATGGAACTAGAGTGTATTAATGCTAAGCAAAATTAGTCAGTCAGAGAAAGACAAATATCATAAGACTTCACTCACTTGAGGACTTTTAGATACAAAACAGATGAACATAAGGGAAGGGAAGCAAAAATAATATAAAAACAGGGAGGGGGACACAACATAAGAGATTTAAATATGGAGAACCAACAGACAGTTACAAGAGGGGTTGTGGGAGAGGGGATGGGCTAAATGGCAAGGGGCATAAAGGAATCTACTCCTGATATCATTGTTGCACTATATGCCAACTAACTTGGATGTAAATTAAAAAAAAATAAGTTAAATAAAAATACCAAAAAAAGAATATATAGCAAAGTATACCATTTTTAGAATACAATTAACCAAAAAAGCCCCAAACCTATGCACAGAGAAAAAGACTTATCTGTAATTATTGTGCAAAAATTTTTAATTTTTATGTATTCAAATAATCTGTTTAGAATATTTTCTATAACTATGCAGAGTAATTGCTCCTAATCACGTGCTGCCTTTACATAAAATTCCAGCATATGCATATTTCTATGATACCCACACAAGGAAAAGAATTTAAGGGCACAAACTTGGAAACCATATTGTGCTGTGAAAATGTTTTGAAATTAGGAAAGTTGACATAAGGATAGGATCCAAGAAAAGCTACTGGCATTTGATCACTGGAAATTATGGAAAAGAGGAAATAATGATGAATTAGGTCTGACAGTGGTTCCAAGGGAACTGGGTGCTAGAACACCACCTATAAGAATCTCCAGATGTTTGGATCAGGGTGATTTACCAGACAACTATAACTTTTTAAGATTCTCTAATTCCTCTGCCTGGTTCATATTCAACCAATCACACTGCTGAGCTAGAACTAATTTACAAAAATGATTTCCCTGCTTCGTATAGAGTAAGTGGACTTAGTCAAATAAATGTTTGATGGTTGTTGTTTCATGTCTGCCTCAGACTGATGATTAAAAACCCATACTTTAAAATAATGTAATTATTTCTACAACACAGATCAGTGCTGCAGAGCTTCCAGTCCTGTGAAGCTTCCAGTCCTGTGAAGCTGAATACCTGGATTAGTACCATCAGAGCTTGCAAAGTGTCAGAGTTGGATGGATATCACGGGGAATGATAGTAGAAGATTCATAAAAACAAATGAATCTGCAATTTCTAAGTGTGCACAGCTCATTTTAAGTGTTATCATTATCGTTGTTAATTTGATGCATTAACTTAGCTAGGTAGGCTATGGTACTCAAATATTTGGTCAAACACCAGTCTATAGCAGATGTCAAACACCAGACCTCATTGTGAAGGTATATTTTGATGAGGTTAACATTTATTTTTTTTTAATTTTTTTCAACGTTTATTTATTTTTGAGACAGAGAGAGAGCATGAACGGGGGAGGGGCAGAGAGAGAGGGAGACACAGAATCGGAAGCAGGCTCCAGGCTCCGAGCCATCAGCCCAGAGCCCGACGCGGGGCTCGAACTCACGGACCACAAGATCGTGACCTGAGCTGAAGTCGGACGCTTAACCGACTGAGCCACCCAGGTGCCCCTGATGAGGTTAACATTTAAATATTAGACTAAGTAGACAAGATTACTCTCCATAATATGAGTGGGTCTCATCCAATCAGGTGGAAGCTTTAAGAGAAAAATACTGAGATCCCTCAAGGAAGAGAGGGGGAATTTTTACATCTAGACTCAAGCAGCAACATCAGATCTTTCCTGGGTCTCCAGAGTTCAGACTTGTCAGCCCCCACAATGTTGTAAGCCAATTCCTTAGAATCTTTCTCACCTCCTCTCTCTCTCCTTCTCTGTGTCTCCCTGTCTCTCTCTCCCTCTATGTAGATACATGACAGATAGATAAATAGATACACAGGAAGATATAGATTTTCACGCATGCACTCGTGCGACACACACACCTTACTGGTTCTGTTTCTCTGCAAAACTTTGAAACATCATATTTTGTGTTCTGACATATTTTAGCTATTTTAAGATTTAACAATCTCTACCTATGGTAAACAATATTTTCTGCTCTCATATCAATCCCTTTTCATGGCAACTCAGGGGGACCATATCTTCTAGCCTCCTTTGTAGTTGTGTTGAACCTATGTGACTGAATTCTATCCAGTGGAGTGTCAGTGGAAGTAATGTAAGCCTCTTCCAGACTTAGTCCTTAAAATCATCTTACTTAACCCTCCAACTCACTCTTTCTCTTACAAAGCAATCTTGAAGGCCATGTATCCCAGAAGACATGAAAACAAGATAAAGAAAAGCTCTCTGATCCACATGAGACTAGTTTAAGCAAGAAGTGAGCCTTTATTACATGCAGTGATTGAGTTACAGGGATTTATTTCTTACTGCAGCATAGCCTAGTATTGTCTTATTTATACCATGCATCAGGTTGGTTGCCTATAGCAAGGTGTAACAGAAAAGCCAGAATCTGATTAGTCTGAACAATATGGAAATACATTATCTCACATAATAGGAAGAGAATAAGTTGGATATGTTTCACAACTGGTTGAATATGTCAATGATGTTTCAAAGTCTGTCTTTTAAAAAATAATTCTATTCTCCTGTGTTTCAGCTCTGCCTTTATGCTGGTTCTCCTCATACTCATTTGGCCATGCCAAATACAGACTTCACATCCAGATCCACTACTGCCCAGAATTGCTCAACAGTCCTACCTCCTCGTGTTCCATTGAACATGAGGTGAGTTACACACACCTACCACCTGACCAATCAATGGCAAGGGGATTAGGAACACCATCATTATTTTAAATAAATAAAGATTTCCCTCCCTGGGACTAACGTTAGGGTATGTACTCCAGAGTCATGTGAAAAAGAAGTTATTTTAAGCAAATCAAAACTCTGTCAATAGCACGTATCAAACTCAAGGTCATTGGGACACTAAGTTTTGAAATTATGCTTTGGACCTGTGAACAGGTCATTACCTAATATGCCTAAGAATCAAGCTATAAAAGGGTCACTACCTAAGGTGAAGAATCCTGACCAAACTCATCACCATTGCTTCTGAGTTAAGGGTATATATGTAGTGCCAGAATCACATTCCTACATTGTATGACACAAGTAGGGCAAGAACATGTATGTCCTGAGCCTTATGCCATACACTAACTCTCAAAAAGTTTGTTTTGGGGAACACCTGAGTGGCTCAGTATGTTGAGCAGCTGACTCTTGAGTTTGGCTTAGGTCATGATCTCACAGTTTGTGGGTTCAAGCCCGACGACGTCAGTCTCTGCACTGGGAGAATTGAGCCTACTTGTGATTCTCTTTCTCCTTCTCTCTGCCCCTCCCCCACTTGCACTCTCTCTCTTTCGCAAAATAAATAAGTAAACATTTTAGGGGCACCTGGGTGGCTCAGTCAGTTGAGCGTTTGACTTTTGATCTCGGCTCAGGTCATGATCTAAGTTTGTGAGATAGAGCCCCCCCCACCGCCCCCCCGTCAGGCTCTGTGCTAATAGCACAGAGCCTCTTTGAAATTCTCTCTTTTTGTGTCTCTGCCTTGTCCTCTTAAAATAAACAAATAAACTTTAAAAATAAATAAACACCTAAATACATACATAAACAAACATTTTTAAAAAATAAATAAAAAGTTTGCTTTTCTACTATCATAAGCTGTTAGTGATTTCTCTCAGTAATAAAGAGTGAGGACAAGGCTAGCCCTTTCAGTAAATTCTCTAGAGGAAAATAAAAAGTAATAGGGTGATCTGTAAAATGCCTTACTGGGAATTCAATATGAAAATGCATTAATTTCAGCTTCAAACAACAGAGAAATACATTTCATAATACATGACTACATTCTTTTATCACTCAAGAGAATAGCAAAAATGGGGGAGGAGAGAAGTTTGGAAAAAAAGATGAGAAAGATGTAAGAAAAATTAAGGAACAATATTAATGAAAAATGCCATTATGCTTCATAAAATTAATTAAGTCTTCTATTGAATGTCACCCCAGAGCCACATAATCCCTGCTCAAAAAGACTAACCCAATTTGTGCCAATTAACCCGAAGCAAATCTAGCATTTTTGTATATGTTTAACAGAAGCATACACAAAATGATACAACACATCAGGATTAGAGAGGAGTCATTATAGTTCTATCTTATTCAGTAAGCATTAAAACAGAAATGAAACGTTATCTATTCAGTTGTTGAGTGCATTCAAAATGTCATTTAATACAGGTGCAGAGTATAAAGTTAGTGCCCATGATCTTGACTTTACTTTCCTGACATTCTATGAAAGCTCAGCACAAAGTGGAAAATGTTGATTTGGTTGGGGAGTTGGGATTTCTAGTTTTAAAAATCTCTCACTTATTACTTTTGTAACCCTGGGCAATTCACTGAAACTTTCCTAGGTTCTGTTTAGTTACCTAGAAAGTAACAACAATGAATATGTTCCTGTAAACCTTCAAGAGTTGTGTTACTTAAGTTAAGTACCACCCCAAGGTTAGACAAAAGAGCTGATTTGAATTATCACTGACATACTATACTGATCAAACATTTATAGTCTTGAAATAACTGCTTGTTCATTATAATACTATATACCTCATTCAGCATTTGGCAGCTCTAAAGCCTCATTCCTTTATTACCATTCAGTTGCTAGACATGGAAGACCGACTCCTGTACTCAAAGTAGTCAAGAAAGGGCTAATGTCACAGCTTTTCATTGCCCACCCCCCTGCTTTATTGGGGTATGTTTAATTATTTTATTTGTATTTCAGGGGTACAACATGATGTTTTGATATATATGTACATTGTAAAATGATCACCACAATCAAGCTAATAATACCCATATTTAACTTTTAACACATATTTAACTCTTTTTTTTTTTGGTGAGAACACCTAAAATCTACTGTTCAGCAAATTTTAAATATAAAATACAGTATTTACAGCTACTGTGCTGTATATTATTTCACTTATTTACCCTGCAGTTCTGAAACTTTGTACCTATTGACCAACATCTCCCCAGTTCCCTATACCCCGGTCCCTGGCAACCACCAATCTACTCTTTGCATCTATAAATTTATGTATTTTATACATATATCAAAGATCATAGAAATGTGTGAGCTTATTTCTGGGCTCTCTATTCTGTTCCATTGGTCTATATGTTTGTTTTTTATGCTAGAACCACACTGTAACTTTGCAGTATATTTTAAAATCAGGAAGTGTGATGCCTTCAGCTTTGTTCTTCTTGTTCAAGACTGCTTTGACTATTCCGTATCTTTTGCGGTTCCACATGAACTTTATGGTTTTTTTTCTATTTCCATGAAAAATTCCACTGGAATTTTGACAGGGATTACATTGAATCTGTAGCTCAGTTGTGGTAGTGTGGACATTTTAACAATATTAATTATTCTGATCCATGAACATAGGACAGCTTTCCATTTATTTGTGTTTTCTTCAATATTTCATCAGTATTTTCTAGTTTTCAGTGTACAAAATTTTCACCTACCTGGTGAAATTTAATTCCAAGTATTTTACTCTTTTGGATGCTAGTATTAATGGGATTGTTTTCTTAATTTCTTTTTTGGGTAATTCATTATTAGTGTACAGAAATGCAACTAATTTTTGTATGTTAGTTTTGTACGCTGCAACTTTACTAAATTTGTTTATTACTTCTAACAGAGTCCCCCCCCCCCACCCCAGGGGAATCTATAGGGTTTTCTATATAAAATTGTGTCATCTATAGACAGAGACAACTTTACTTCTTCCTTTCTGATATGGATGCCTTCTATTTCTTTCTGCTTACCTAATTGTCCTGGCTAGGATTTCCAGTAGTATGTTGAGTAGAAATTGTGTGAGTGAGCATCCTTATCTTGTTCCTGATCTTAAAGGAAAAACTTTCAGCTATTCACCATTGAGTATGATGAGGTTAGCTGTGGGCTTGTGATATATAACCTTTATCATGTTGAGGTATATGCCTTCTATAACTAATTTGTTGGGAGTTTTTATCATGAAATAATGTTTTATGTTTATTCATCTATTGAGATGATTATATGATTTTTAGCCTTCATTCTGTTAATATGGTGTATCACATTTAATAATTTGCCTATGTTGAGCCATCCTTGCATCCCAGAGAATAAATCCCACTTGAACATGGTGTATAATACTTTTAATTGCTTCCAAATTGAATTGTCCATAGCAGTTTCTTATGATCCTTTTTATTTCTGTGCTATCAGAAATAAAAGTTACAATGTCTCCATCTTTCATTTATAATTTTATTAATGAGTCTTCTCTCTTCTGTCTTAATATAGCTAAAGGTTTGTTAGTTTTATCTTTAAAAAAAAACAAATAAATCCTGTCAATCCTTTATATTTGTTTTTTCATCTCTATTTTATTTATTTCTGCTCTAAACTTTATTATTTTCTTCCTTTTGCCAATTTGGTTTGTTCTTCTTTTACAAGTTCCTTGAGGTGTAAAATTAGGTTATTTGAGATCCTTTTTTTTTTTTTTTTTTGTAATTTAGGCACTTTTTCTGCATCCTAAAAGTTTTGGTATGTTGTGTCTCCCCATTATTATTTGTCTCAAGACGGTTTTATATTTCTCTTTTGATTTATTTTGTGACCTGTTGGGTGTTCATTTTCATGTTGTTTAATATTTCCATATATTTATGAATTTTCCAATTTTCTTCCTGTTATTGATTTCTAGTTTCATACAATTGTGGTCAGAAAAGATACTTGATTTGTGTCTCAATTTGTTAAGTCTTATTGTGTGACCCAATAAGTCTCAATTTGTTAAGACTTATTGTGTGACCCAATGTTCCATGGGTGCTTGCATAGAATATATATTTTGCTGCTGTTGATGGGAATGTTCTGTTTATGTCTGTAAGGTCTATTTGGTCTATAATTTTATTCAAGTTCACAGTTTCCTTAGTAAATTTCTATCTGGAAGATCTATCCATTGTTGAAAGTGAGATATTATAGTCCTTACTATTATTGTATAGTTATCTACCTTTCCCTCTTCTGTTAATATTTGCTTTATGTATTTAGGTGCTCTGATGTTGAGTATATGTTTGTAGTTGTTATTAACTTTTTTATATAAACTTAAGGCAGTTCCTTTATTTTGAACAAGAAAATGGCATCAACAATTCTGAGTATCCCCCCAATGAATATGAGAGCTCACCCTGACAGCACTCCCACTCAGGGGAGAAAAGTGTCTTCTATCTGGCCAGTCCTGTAATCTACTATGATGCCTTCTTACAAGGCAGGCAGGAGATAGACTGACATCTGCCTACAGTAGAAGGACCAGGTCTGGATGGATCACCTTAGTGCTTACAGTCAGGGAGATGACTCTCATTTGGGTTAAAGTCCAATGCATATGTTAAATACAGAACTGGTGACCACTGATCTTGAATAAGGTAAAATTAATGTGATTTGTCCACATTTCCACAGTTGCTTCCATGTAAAAATCCCTTTTATAATAAATCTCCTTTCCTTAAAACATACTGTGATCAAATAATCATGCAACGAAAAGTTCACCTAGTCCCCCAATATAAAAGCAAGGAGAGAGGACAGGTTCTCTACTGTGATCATGTTCAGGAAATTCACAAAGGCAGAGGGTGAGCTAGGCCCTGGGAGCACCACTGCTCTGTCTGTGCTAAAACTTTCATGTACTGCCCCTCCAGCCTCAAATTGGTCTAGCCAGTTGTATGCTGTCCACACTGGTTCTCCCACAATCAGACACAGGACCTTCACTTAGTTCTTTTCATCCAGTGTGGAGTGGTGATAAATCCCCACAGGAAGAGTTATCATGTCTCCTTTTTCCATGAAGATGTGGATCCACTTGTCCTCTTTGTCTCTCACATCAAAGTACTCACTGCCATCCAAGATGTAGCAGATCTCATCGTTGAGGTACAAATGCTCCTTGTAGAATATCTTCATCTTTTCTTCATTATTTGGTAATTTATCCTTGAATATGGTTATTATGTCTATCCAGTAGTAGTTTCCCTCTTTTTGAATATTTTGTTATTCTGGGTAATTCTTATATATGTCAGCAACAAGCTTACAGTAAAGAACTCCCAGCTGGCACAGCTGCTCCAGGTGTATGGGCAGAGGATGGCTTGGCATGGTGGGGCCACATCAGGTTGTGGGAAGACTTGTCCATGTCCCAGTCCTGTACCATAGCCCTACTTGGGTGCAGGGAACACCTTCCTGTTCCACTGCCCAGGCCATGGCCAGCTGATCCCACACAAGCAGCTGCAGGAGGTAGTGGAGAAAGGAGGAAGGGGGCCATTATATATTTTTGACGATGAATTATTTTTCATTGTATGATGACTTCTTGGTCTCTTTGTGACAGTTTTGATTTAAAATCTAAAATGTCTGATAGAAGTGTGGCCATCCCTGTTCTCTCATGGTTTCCATTTTCATGGAATATCTTTTCCCATTCATTCACTTTCAGCCAATCTATGTCCTTAAAGCTATAATGAATCTTTTGTGGACAGCATATTATTTGACTTTTTTTCTTTTCACCCATTTAGCCATTCTATGCCTTTTGATTAGGAAATTTAATCCTTTTACATTTGTGATAACATTAAAGGTTCTCTAAAAGTACTCGTCACATACCAGGAAACCCCAATGAGGCTATCACTGGATTTCTTAATAGAAAATTTGCAGGCCTGGAGAGGGTAGGGCAATATATTCAATGTGTTGATAGAAAGAAAAAAAAAAAAGAAAAAAGAAAACTATACCTGGCAAAGCTATCCTACAAAATTGAAGAGGAAGCATAAGCACAGGAAGTTTATCATGACTACACCTGCTTTATAAGAAAAGCTAAAGGGGATTCCTCAAATCAAAATGAAAAGACAACAAGAAAACATATAAAACTCACTGTTAAGGTAAGCATATAGTCAAATTCTGAATACTCTAACACTCCAAATAATTATAAATAAGTTTTAACTCCGCTTAAGGCCCAGAACATTCTGAAGTCATATTTCATTCATTATGTATTAAACTCATCACCACATTCTTACATCAACAATGTTTATACATACACTATTTTCTGGGATTTTCAAGATCAGACACTGCAGCTGTTTTATTCACTACTGACATACATAGTACCATACCCGACACATAAGCTAGTCTGTAGCCAAAAAAAAAAAAAAAAAAAAGGTTACACATGCCATTTAATAGTCTTAGTTGTGCCCAGAATGTGTTCCTCGGACCATCAGTATTGGCATTACTGGGACTTGTTTTTAAACTGAAGTCCATGAGTCCTACACAGACACATAAAATCAGAATACATAAGGGTTGGGACCAGGAATAAAATAATAAAATCTCTAGGTGATTTGTACACTGACTAAAGTTTGAGAAGACTTGGTCTAGGTAAAGTCTTTAAAAGGCAGGTAAAATATTTAGAACTTTTATTTTCAAACATTGAAAGTGTAATGCCATTTAAAGGGGACATTATTACAGTCAAATCAGATACAGTGGGTAGTTAGCACATGTGATGTAAAGATAAATTCTTCTGGATTTAGAGTCTATATCTCTTAATTTATTTTCATATTTCACAGAGTTAAGTGACCACTGTTGACATGTTAGTGGTATTAATGAGTGTGCCCTGGGTATACAACTATACATTAGAAACTTGGCATATATCTGAGGTAAAATCCTTGCATGATAATATGTGAGTTATGACAAATAATGAGTGTGTCATAAAAATTCAAATAAAATTAATCTCTTCACAAGAAAAAAAACTCAGTAGTCAAGGAATATGATGACAGCTTGGGAGTGTTGCTAATATTGAGAAAAACCTTTTGAAAGAAAGCATATCCTGAATTATTCTTAAGTAGAATACTAATGCTTTATTACAAAGAAAAGAAAGCACTACGACTTAGTAAAAGTTTAAGAAAAAAAAAAAAAGAAAAGCATACATTTGGCAAGTTATAAAGCAGAAATATTGACCAGAAGGGAAAATAGACCTTGAAACACAGAGAAAAGTGACAGTAACAATAAAAAAAAAAATAAGCTAGAGATAGAGAGTCAATGGGGAGATAGCCAGAGGTAGAAGAAAAGGACAAAAGGACCATTAATAAACCCATGTACCAAACAGAGGCAATTAGTCAAAGACACGTAAACTCCTAAGTATATATCTTAGCCCCCTTGCATGGGGGCTTCCTAATTGCTTAGACACTCAATGAGGTGTATGTGGATTATTCACGTGTTTCCTGCCCACCCTTCTCTCGCTTGTAACTACAGACAAAAAGGAGAAGGATGAGAACTGTGTTTGGAACTCTATTCTAATGGCATTTTTGTCCTGGTGTGTAGGAAGTGTTAAAAATAATAAGTCTGCTTTTAAGATTCCATTCCCTGGCTTTCTATGGGAGAAGTATCACCTCTAGGGTAAGATAACAATCTACTCAGAATTCAAAATCCTACCCAGGAGGGACACAGGATTGAAATCATGGTAATGTACCATGTTATTATAAGAATTGTCTTTTCTTTCCAAATTTCACAAGGAAGAGCACATTTTCAGACTTTTATTACTTTAATAAATATCACTACAAAAGCAGATCATTGTTATTTTTTAATTAAAAGCAATTTTTAGAACAATATCAAACCTTCCAAGTAAACCTACATAAGGAGAGAGAAACTGGTCAGTTTTAAACTGCTATAACCACACTATTGACTGACATCTTTACATGGACACATTTATGTGCATGTGAATTTTAGAAAAAGAAGCTCCCAGGCTGCACCAATTTTTAGTGCCAATCCACCAAGTAGCTACAATCATTGCTATTTTAATAACTGTATTCATTTCAAAGAAACCCAAGTAATGCAGCTTTCTGCAAAAGCCTTGAAACTGACTAAGCCCTTGGGGTATCAGCATTTCTAAAGGAAAGAGGTTCACAGTTTACCATGCTATTTATAAGCATATTGAAAGAGAAAGATTAAAAGCAGCATTGTAAGTGTCTCCCTGCATTTTATGCCTGCCAACTCTTTACTCATATCAGAAAAAAGAAAAAAAGAAAAGAATGTAAACTAAGGGGATACAATCTACTCATACCTTGCTTAAACTAAGGCAGAAAAACCCAAAAGTTTCTGTGTTGCTCTGGAGAAATGCCTCTAAGAGTATGGAATGGAGTCAGTCATTCTGCAAAAGCCCTCACATTTGTGGGGGCTGTCATATACTCATCTAGCTGACCACCTCCATGAAGCGTTCAGAGATCAATCCAGTTTTATACAAATTTCTTCCCTGCTCATATTATATTCTCAGATTATTCCCAGATTATATTCTCAAGTAGGATATATAAATCTTGATGTGGGTTGACATTCCCCAGCTAGATCATATAGTCTTGAAGAAGCTTCCCTTACAACCCACCTAGGATGCAATATAGTATCTTATGCACAGAAGGTTCTAAATATTTCAGTTTAAACCTGAGTCATTGTACTTAATGTATTTACCAGGGATTCCATATTTGTCACACAAGGATATTTGACTCAGCCAGTATTGTAACCACATATAATTTGTTTAGGGGCTGAGTACTTTCATAATGGTTGCCATGGGTGATAAATCAGCAGAACTCAAAACCGACAGTTTGTATTCATTATAAAGTTTTCTAAAGTGGGAAAAAGTCCATGCTTTTTATATGCAACATTTCCAAAGAGGATCTTTGAGGGAAAATTATTGCAAGTTTGGGGAGAAATGAGAAAAAGACAACATTTGTAAAATTGACATTTTTTATTCTATCCTTCCATAGCCGGGGATTTACTTTGGGATTCAACGGGTCATGGGTACATTGGTCATGACTGCCAAGCCCAAAAATCTGGAAGCTGTCTGCTGAGGCCATATTTGTAATCAGGATTGTTGAAAAATCGGGAATAGTAGCCAAAGACAGGAGCCTTCTCATACCTCCCTCATTTAGGCTTGGATCAATTTATGTTCAGGATCCAAGATTTCAACCTGGCCAAAGAGAGTTCAGAGAAAAAAATAATTTCTGCTCTTCTGAAGGGGAAGTCTGCATGCCACCTTCAAGTTGTTATCTTGCAGCATAATTACTGTGAACGTAGCCAGTTCTGTAGAAAATTTCACTACGTTTCTGACGATATCCAGTTTTTCTTGGAAAGTTTTACAACTCTAACAACAGTTGCTAGTCTGTAGCGGGCTATGGCTCTTAAAAAGCATGAAGCAACCCTTGTTGGCGATCATTTTAAAAACAATGTCACACTCTGCATCCAGGTACCACGTGAAAATTCCTCCAGTGTGTAAAGGTTTGAACATGTTTTGTCCCACATGTCTGGAGTGTTTCTCAAAATATTAAGTTTACCTCTTCAACATTCCCAAACAAATGCCTTAGCGTATATCCAAGATAATCACAAGGTTTAACTTTTCAGGCAGGGGAAAGATAACACAGTATGGAAGATTGGACAAAGATCAAGATTGGGTACCAATCTGCTTGGTTTCTAATCTCATCTGTGAAATAATCTTGGGAGTACATATCTTTAGCTCTCTGGAATTCAGCTAAATAATTTCTATAGTCTTGTCCAGCTTTATTCTATAACATGAGGAGCTTGGAAATATCTCTATTCTTTCTTGACCATTTCCATGATAACATTACATGGTTAATAAATGTATATGATAGATATTCTCTCTTTCTTTCATCTGCATAACATGCTGTTGTTGCAGCCAGATATAAAACTGAGGCATTTACAAAGCCTGTATTAATCAAGGTTCTTCTGGCTGGAAGTAATAAAATATCACTTGAATTCATTTGAAAAGAAAACAAAATTTTTTACACATATTAGCTGAATAAAAGTTGGAATATCATATAGGCCCATCTTGCACATTCAAAGAAATAAGGTCTGTAAATCAAATTTAGTTATTGATAAGAAATAATTAAAATCTTCACTGAAGTCTCTCAAACAAATTCAAAGAGACGGATTTGTAATTCACAGAAGTATTTCAGAAAATTCTCCACTTCTCAAATCCTCAACAACTCTCACATTCTGGGGCCAACTTGCTGTCCCTCTTTCAACCGCCCCTGAGGCCACTCCTAATCAAACAGTACCCCAAGCTTCCCCGCCCCCGCCATGCAGATCATCTCCATTTCTCCCCTCCTCCCCTTTTGAAAATTCTACAGTCTTTTCTAGTGTAAAGTAAAGTGAAGTGTAAAGTAAAGCTCTCTTTTTCCTAATGTTTCAGGTCTATCTACCAATCACTCAGAATCAGTAATACAAAGACAAGGGAACTTAGGTGGAAAACTTGAAATCAAGTTTAGAAAGTGAAGAAAAAGAGGAAAAAAGAGAGAGATGACCTCAACAGAGATATTAAAAAGGGGAAACTTTGAAAACTTTTATAATTTTACATATTCTACTATTTTCTGTACTTTAACATACATGGGGAAAGGGACAGCAGGCTCCTGACAATCTATATGAAAAGAAAATAGCTGTCCTCTAGAATGTACTAGAAACAGTAGAATGGATATTTTCAAGGGTATCTTTTTTCAGTCTCTGCTTTTTCTGTGTGTGCATGTTTGTTTCTTTATTCTCTCCTGCTCTAGAAACTGTTCTTGACTGCATTTTTGCCTTTATATGGGAAAAAGCATATTTCCACTGAGTTTCCATTTAATATGTTATATATTCAGCTGCCAAGAGAATAAATAAACTCTTTGTAATAGGAAGGGAATCTGATTCAGTTTAGATCTCAGGTCCATTTCACATCTAATTAAAAATGGCCAAGGTGACTGGTTCATATTTTCCCAAATACACCTTGAAATGCAAACAAACAGGATTTCTTAAAATGCAGTGGAGGGTATGGTCTGAGAAGACAATGCAACTGGTCACTTACAAGGCCAATCGTAAGTTTCAAGTCCGGGTGTAAGAGTAAACTTTTGGATTCTTTAAATAGGCTTAGAGTACCATTTGTCTCCTCTTAATTGTTATTTTAGTTGTATTTCATGTATCTCAGTTTTTTTTTTTTTAATATATGAAATTTACTGTCAAATTGGTTTCCATACAACACCCAGTGCTCATCCCAAAAGGTGCCCTCCTCAATACCCATCACCCACCCTGCCCTCCCTCCCAACCCCCATCAACCCTCAGTTTGTTCTCATTTTTTAACAGTCTCTTATGCTTTGGCTCTCTCCCACTCTAACCTCTTTTTTTTTTTTTTTTCCTTCCCCTCCCCCATGGGTTTGTGTTACGTTTCTCAGGATCCACATAAGAGTGAAACCATATGGTATCTGTCTTTCTCTGTATGGCTTATTTCACTTAGCATCACACTCTCCAGTTCCATCCACGTTGCTACAAAAGGCCATATTTCATTTTTTCTCATTGCCACGTAGTATTCCATTGTGTATATAAACCACAATTTCTTTATCCATTCATCAGTTGATGGACATTTAGGCTCTTTCCATAATTTGGCTATTGTTGAGAGTACTGCTATAAACATTGGGGTACAAGTGCCCCTATGCATCAGTACTCCTGTATCCCTTGGATAAATTCCTAGCAGTGCTATTGCTGGGTCATAGGGTAGGTCTATTTTTAATTTTCTGAGGAACCTCCACACTGCTTTCCAGAGTGGCTGCACCAATTTGCATTCCCACCAACAGTGCAAGAGGGTTCCCGTTTCTCCACATCCTCTCCAGTATCTATAGTCTCCTGATTTCTTCATTTTGGCCACTCTGACTGGCGTGAGGTGGTATCTGAGTGTGGTTTTGATTTGTATTTCCCTGATAAGGAGCGACGTTGAACATCTTTTCATGTGCCTGTTGGCCATCCGGATGTCTTCTTTAGAGAAGTGTCTATTCATGTTTTTTGCCCATTTCTTCACTGGGTTATTTGTTTTTCGGGTGTGGCGTTTGATGAGCTCTTTATAGATTTTGGATACTAGCCCTTTGTCCGATGTGTCATTTGCAAATATCTTTTCCCATTCCGTTGGTTGCCTTTTAGTTTTGTTGGTTGTTTCCTTTGCTGTGCAGAAGCTTTTTATCTTCATAAGGTCCCAGTAATTCACTTTTGCTTTTAATTCCCTTGCCTTTGGGGATGTGCCGAGTAAGAGATTGCTACGGCTGAGGTCAGAGAGGTCTTTTCCTGCTTTCTCCTCTAAGGTTTTGATGGTTTCCTGTCTCACATTCAGGTCCTTTATCCATTTTGAGTTTATTTTTGTGAATGGTGTGAGAAAGTGGTCTAGTTTCAACCTTCTGCATGTGGCTGTCCAGTTCTCCCAGCACCATTTGTTAAAGAGACTGTCTTTTTTCCATTGGATGTTCTTTCCTGCTTTGTCAAAGATGAGTTGGCCATACGTTTGTGGGTCTAGTTCTGGGGTTTCTATTCTATTCCATTGGTCTATGTGTCTGTTTTTATGCCAATACCATGCTGTCTTGATGATGACAGCTTTGTAGTAGAGGCTAAAGTCTGGGATTGTGATGCCTCCTGCTTTGGTCTTCTTCTTCAAAATTACTTTGGCTATTCGGGGCCTTTTGTGGTTCCATATGAATTTTAGGATTGCTTGTTCTAGTTTCGAGAAGAATGCTGGTGCAATTTTGATTGGGATTGCATTGAATGTGTAGATAGCTTTGGGTAGTATTGACATTTTGACAATATTTATTCTTCCAATCCATGAGCAGGGAATGTCTTTCCATTTCTTTATATCTTCTTCAATTACCTGCATAAGCTTTCTATAGTTTTCAGCATACAGATCTTTTACATCTTTGGTTAGATTTATTCCTAGGTATTTTATGCTTCTTGGTGCAATTGTGAATGGGATCAGTTTCTTTATTTGTCTTTCTGTTGCTTCATTGTTAGTGTATAAGAATGCAACTGATTTCTGTACATTGATTTGGTATCCTTCAACTTTGCTGAATTCACGTATCAGTTCTAGCAGACTTTTGGTGGAGTCTATCGGATTTTCCATGTATAATATCATGTCATCTGCAAAAAGCGAAAGCTTGACTTCATCTTTGCCAATTTTGATGCCTTTGATTTCCTTTTATTGTCTTATTGCTGAAGCTAGAACTTCCAGCACTATGTTAAACAACAGCGGTGAGAGTGGGCATCCCTGTCGTGTTCCTGATCTCAGGCAAAAAGCTCTCAGTTTTTCCCCGTTGAGGATGGTGTTAGCTGTGGGCTTTTCATAAATGGCTTTTATGATCTTTAAGTATGTTCCTTCTATCCCGACTTTCTCAAGGGTTTTTATTAAGAAAGGGTGCTGGATTTTGTCAAAGGCCTTTTCTGCATCGATTGACAGGATCATATGGTTCTTCTCTTTTTTTTTGTTAATGTGATGTATCACGTTGATCGATTTGCAAATGTTGAACCAGCCCTGCATCCCAGGAATGAATCCCACTTGATCATGGTGAATAATTCTTTTTATATGCTGTTGAATTCGATTTGCTAGTATCTTATTGAGAATTTTTGCATCCATATTCATCAGGGATATTGGCCTGTAGTTCTCTTTTTTTACTGGGTCTCTGTCTGGTTTAGGAATAAAAGTAATACTGGCTTCATAGAATGAGTCTGGAAGTTTTCCTTCCCTTTCTATTTCTTGGAATAGCTTGAGAAGGATAGGTATTATCTCTGCTTTAAACGTCTGGTAGAACTCCCCTGGGAAGCCATCTGGTCCTGGACTCTTAATTTGTTGGGAGATTTTTGATAACCGATTCGATTTCTTCGCTGGTTATGGGTCTGTTCAAGCTTTCTATTTCCTCCTGATTGAGTTTTGGAAGAGTGTGGGTGTTTAGGAATTTGTCCATTTCTTCCAGGTTGTCCAATTTGTTGGCATATAATTTTTCATAGTATTCCCTGATAATTGTTTGTATCTCTGAGGGATTGGTTGTAATAATTCCATTTTCATTCATGATTTTATCTATTTGGGTCATCTCCCTTTTCTTTTTGAGAAGCCTGGCTAGAGGTTTGTCAATTTTGTTTATTTTTTCAAAAAACCAACTCTTAGTTTCGTTGATCTGCTCTACTGTTTTTTTAGATTCTATATTGTTTATTTCTGCTCTGATCTTTATTATTTCTCTTCTTCTGCTGGGTTTAGGCTGCCTTTGCTGTTCTGCTTCTATTTCCTTTAGGTGTGCTGTTAGATTTTGTATTTGGGATTTTTCTTGTTTCTGGAGATAGGCCTGGATTGCAATGTATTTTCCTCTCAGGACTGCCTTTGCTGCGTCCCAAAGCGTTTGGATTGTTGTATTTTCATTTTCGTTTGTTTCCATATATTTTTTAATTTCTTCTTTAATTGCCTGGTTGACCCACTCATTCTTTAGTAGGGTGTTCTTTAACCTCCATGCTTTTAGAGGTTTTCCAGACTTTTTCCTGTGGTTGATTTCAAGCTTCATAGCATTGTGGTCTGAAAGTATGCATGGTATAATTTCAATTCTTGTAAACTTATGAAGGGCTGTTTTGTGACCCAGTATATGATCTATCTTGGAGAATGTTCCATGTGCACTCGAGAAGAAAGTATATTCTGTTGCTTTGGGATGCAGAGTTCTAAATATATCTGTCAAGTCCATCTGATCCAATGTATCATTCAGGGCCCTTGTTTCTTTATTGACTGTGTGTCTAGATGATCTATCCATTTCTGTAAGTGGGGTGTTAAAGTCCCCTGCAATGACCACATTCTTATCAATAAGGTTGCTTATGTTTATGAGTAATTGTTTTATATATCTGGGGGCTCCGGTATTTGGCGCATAGACATTTATAATTGTTAGCTCTTCCTGATGGATAGACCCTGTAATTATTATATAATGCCCTTCTTCATCTCTTGTTACAGCCTTTAATTTAAAGTCTAGTTTGTCTGATATAAGTATGGCTACTCCAGCTTTCTTTTGGCTTCCAGTAGCATGATAAATAGTTCTCCATCCCCTCACTCTCAATCTAAAGGTGTCCTCAGATCTAAAATGGGTCTCTTGTAGACAGCAAATAGATGGGTCTTGTTTTTTTATCCATTCTGATACCCTATGTCTTTTGGTTGGCGCATTTAATCCATTTACATTCAGTGTTATTATAGAAAGATACGGGTTTAGAGTCATTGTGATGTCTGTATGTTTTATGCTTGTAGTGATGTCTCTGGTACTTTGTCTCACAGGATCCCCCTTAGGATCTCTTGTAGGGCTGGTTTCGTGGTGACAAATTCCTTCAGTTTTTGTTTGTTTGGGAAGACCTTTATCTCTCCTTCTATTCTAAATGACAGACTTGCTGGATAAAGGATTCTCGGCTGCATATTTTTTCTGTTTAGCACACTGAAGATATCGTGCCAAGCCTTTCTGGCCTGCCAAGTTTCAAAGGAGAGATCAGTCACGAGTCTTATAGGTCTCCCTTTATATGTGAGTGCACATTTATCCCTTGCTGCTTTCAGAATTTTCTCTTTATCCTTGTATTTTGCCAGTTTCACTATGATATGTCGTGCAGAAGATCGATTCAAGTTACGTCTGAAGGGAGTTCTCTGTGCCTCTTGGATTTCAATGCCTTTTTCCTTCCCCAGTTCAGGGAAGTTCTCAGCTATAATTTCTTCAAGTACCCCTTCAGCACCTTTCCCTCTCTCTTCCTCCTCTGGGATACCAATTATGCGTATATTATTTCTTTTTAGTGTATCACTTAGTTCTCTAATTTTCCCCTCATACTCTTGGATTTTTTTATCTCTCTTTCTTTCAGCTTCCTCTTTCTCCATAACTTTATCTTCTAGTTCACCTATTCTCTCCTCTGCCTCTTCAATCCGAGCCGTCGTGGTTTCCATTTTGTTTTGCATTTCGTTTAAAGCGTTTTTCAGCTCCTCGTGACTGTTCCTTAGTCCCTTGATCTCTGTGGCAAGAGATTCTCTGCTGTCCTGTATACTGTTTTCAAGCCCAGCGATTAATTTTATGACTATTATTCTAAATTCACTTTCTGTTATATTATTTAAATCCTTTTTGATCAGTTCATTAGCTGTTGTTATTTCCTGGAGATTCTTCTGAGGGGAATTCTTCCGTTTGGTCATTTTGGATAGTCCCTGGAGTGGTGAGGACCTGCAGGGCACTTCCCCCGTGCTGTGGTGTATAACTGGAGTTGGTGGGCGGGGCCGTAGTCAGCCCTGATGTCTGCCCCCAGCCCACCGCTGGGGCCACAGTCAGACTGGTGTGTGCCTTCTCTTCCCCTCTCCTAGGGGCGGGATTCACTGTGGGGTGGTGTGGCCCGTCTGGGCTACTTGCACACTGCCAGGCTTGTGGTGCTGGGGATCTGGCGTATTAGCTGGGGTGGGTAGGCAAGGTGCACGGGGGCAGGAGGGGCAGGCTTAGCTCGCTTCTCCTTAGGTGATCCACTTCAGGAGGGGCCCTGTGGCAGCGGGAGGGAGTCAGATCCGCTGCTGGAGGTTTGGCTCCGCAGAAGCACAGAGTTGGGTGTTTGCGCCGAGCGAGCAAGTTCCCTGGCAGGAACTGGTTCTCTTTGGGATTTTGGCTGGGGGATGGGCGGGGGAGGTGGCGCTGGCGAGCGCCTTTGTTCCCCGCCAAGCTGAGCTCTGCCGTCGGGGGCTCAGCAGCTCTCCCTCCCTTTGTCCTCCAGCCTTCCCGCTTTCTGAGCAGAGCTGTTAACTTATGACCTCCCAGACGCTAAGTCGCGCTTGCTGTCGGAACACAGTCCGTCCAGCCCCTACGCTTTTGCCAGCCAGACTCGGGGGCTCTGCTTGGCCGACGAGCCGCCCCTCCACCCCGGCTCCCTCCCGCCAGTCTGTGGAGCGCGCACCACCTCGCTGCCCTTCCTACCCTCTTCCGTGGGCCTCTCATCTGCGCTTGGCTCCGGAGACTCCGTTCTGCTAATCCTCTGGCGGTTTTCTGGGTTCTTAAGGCAGGTGTAGGTGGAATCTAAGTGATCAGCAGGACGCGCGGTGAGCCCAGCGTCCTCCTACGCCGCCATCTTCCGGAACTCACCCATGTATCTCAGTTTCAATGATGCATCCCTTATTGTAGGGTGAGCTATTTGAAAATAGATTTCTAGAGGAGCACCTGGGTCCCTCAATCGGTTAAGCATCTGACTTCAGCTCAGGTCATGACCTTGAGGTTTGTGAGTTTGAGCCCTGTGTTGGGCTCTGTGCTGATAGCTCTGAGCCTGGGTATTTGGATTCTGTGTCTCCCTCTCTCTCTGCCCCTCCCCCTCTTGTGCTCTCCCTTTCTCTCAAAATAAACATTAAAAATTTTTTAATAAAAAATGTTTTCAAATACATTTCTAGAGATAAAATGTTTTCTTCATTATTCACTGTATATCTTCACACAACATTGTCACATGTATTAGTTTTCCTGATGAAACACTGATTTTTATTTTTATCCAGAATCTTGCTTTCAGATTAGTAAGATATTTAAACGTTTCAATATATTCACTGTAGATGATACAACTAAGAGACCTATCCAAGACCACACAGCTGGTAAGAGAAAAATGCAGTAATTCTAGATCTTTACTATTCATTTAGTTTCACCTGTGGGCCTATGCAGTGTCAGTAAACCTGTTTTGTACATTGGAGGAAGTGTTAATTTAGGATTGGCTAAGTTAGAGTATGCAATCTTCGAAGAAAGATAAAGGTAGAACCAACAGCTTTGGAATTTAAAACAGGTTAATATGCTTAGTTACATACAAAGTTATATGACCCAGGAAATTTATAAAACTCTGAATTTTCTTTGTGTCCTAATACCTACAGTAATAGTGAATTCTACCATAGCTGTAACTGTACATAAAAGGTTTTAAAATGACCTTCAATCAAATACCTACATTTCAGGCATACAGAAAGAATACATTTAGAATGTAAAAAATGGGGGCACCTGGGTGTCTCAGTCAGGTAAGCATCCAACCCTTGATTTCAGCTCAGGTTGTGATCTCACAATTTGCAAGATCGAGTCCTGACCCAGGCTTGTGCTGACAGCACAGAGCTGTGGGATCATGTCAGGGTCACCAATTGTGGGTTTGGCTTCCAGCTTTGTCCAGCAAAGCCGAGGATGGCAGAAAGGATTACTCAACACTTCACAAGAGAGGAGAGGGGGAGGCCAAGGGAAATCTCCCCGAGCTACTCTCAAGCTCCTGCATTTATTAGGCATACATATAGGGAAAACATTGCACAATATGTCAGTGGCTATATGCCAGTAAGATTGTATAGAAAGCATGCAAACAAACAAACAAGGCATTCCCACAGCTACAAAAGAACAGATGCAGAGAGCAGAACAAGACATTCCATAGATAACATGGTCTAAAGGAATTCATGAGCACAGGCAGGATCCAATCCCTGTATACACATTAACTAGATACTGGTCTGCTGTTTTCAGCAGGGCCAGAAAGCAGTGTAATGCGTTCCCTATAATCTCCTTAACCAGGACATAGCTATTTGATTTCCCACAAGAAGGCTGCTTGGGATTCTCTCTCTCCCTCTCTCTGTGCCCCTCCCCTGCTCCTGTGTACATTCTCTCTAAAAATAAATAAACATTTTAAAAAAAGAATGTAAAACTGGATTTAAACTTTCCTTAGATCCACATAGATTTTGCATTCAACTATTTTTACATCAATAAAGGAAGGAAAAAGATCATCTACCTAATTTGATCATGATAAGGTTGGGAAGGAAGATGGGCAAAGATGGGGTCCAAAGAGTTAACTACACTGACTAGAGAGACCAGCAAAACCATGGCACAGAGTAAGCTGCAAAAGTTTTCTTGGTGATCGAGCTATGTAGAGCCTTGACTTCCTAAGGGCAGCAACAAAAAGAGCTGGATTACAGAGAGATCCAGATCAAGGAAGTCTCCAGTCAAGGCCAAATTCACGCAGATAAATGCACATTGGAACATAGGGGGTAGGTGCAATAGGAGTTAGGGCTAGTGGAACTAAGAGGCAAGTCAAAAATATTTATAGATGAGTCTGTAAAAGCCAACCAAACTTGGGGGATTTTGTCTTTGTAATAGTTAATTTTATGTATCAACCTGACTTGGCTAATGGATGCCCAGATAGCTGGTAAACTTTATTTCTGGGAGTGTCAGTGATGGTGCTTTTAGAAAAGGCTAGCATTTAAACGGGTAAAGAAGTTCCCTTCTCACCAGTGTGGGCAGGCATCAGCCCATCTGTTGAGGGCCCTAAACATAATTAAAGGGTCGAAGAAGGACACATTCTCTCTCTCTCATCTTGAGCTGGAACGTCCAATGTTCTTCTTGAATGGGGACATCCTACGTTGTCCTTCCCTTGGACATTGAAGCTCCTGATTCTCCAGCCTCTGGCCTCAGTTTGAATTACACCACCAGCTTCCCTAGTTCACCAGCTCACAGTGGCATCTTGTTAAGGGCTGTGGTTAGTCTTCAGTGGGCTTCATGTGTAACACCACAGTGATTTATGATGCACTACTTAGAATATCTATAATTTTGAATTGGCTCATGATGATAGGGTTGTTATGAATACATACTTTTAAGTATATGATAATCTTTTAAAAGATGCTTTCCACTTGGGATACGCATTTTTTGGTCCTGAAATCTTAACAAAATTCTGGTCTTCTTTCACTCAACCCATCAGTTTCAAATTATCTCTGTTTGAAAAGTATGAAAAGTATCTCTCATTCTCTTTCTTCTAAATGCCTCTTTGGAATTTGACTTCCTCTTTAAAATAGAAATGGTACAAATACTCTGAGACAGAATTGCTGTGGCATAGTCAACAAACACTCTATTTTCTTGATCCTCATTCAGAAAGATCTCTGGTTCTTTCCACATTTCCAACTCACACACATTCCTTATATTCCTCATGTTCAGTCTGGATATTAGAAAGAAATTCACACTGCATAGGATTCCTGGTGAGCACTAAAGACAAATTCAGCCTTCTTAAATTTCAAGATTTGTGTCCATGAAAAGAAGAATTGAAAAGAGAAAATGTAAAAGTTCCTAAGTGGGACTAGTTTTTTTAAAGATCTATTTAAAATGTACAGGGCACCTGGGTGGATCAGTCGGTTAAGCATCCGACTTTGGCTCAGGTCATGATCCCATGGTTTGTGGGTTCGAGTGCCTAATCAGGCTCTGTGCTGACAGCACAGAGCCCCGAGCCTGCTTTGGATTCTGTGTTTCCCTCTCTCTCTGCCCCTCCCCCACTCATGCTCTAGCTCTCTCTCTGTCTCTCTGAAAAGTAAATACTTAAAAAAAAACTAAAAAAAGATCTATTTAAAATGTTATACAGATCTTTAAAAAATCACACATATCTATGATAGCTTTTATACATATATACATATATGTAAGATTTATAGCTTAGAAGCTATAAACATAAGCAAATAAGATTTCTAGTTTTCTTACCTGTAAAATGGGGATGATATTAACTTACTTTAAGGGTGATTATGAAAAGAAAAATAATTATTAAGTGTTGTCTATAAGTGCATGACATTATTATTATTGCAGATGTGCAGCTCCATTGGGTTGGTGTTTCAACAAGAGGCTACCAAATGTTAAACACAGTTGAGATGATCATAGTAACTACTCAAATCTTGAATTTGGAAAAATATAAATTCAGGGGGCCTGTGTTGTACACAGACCATGGTTTAAGGTTACTGCTTACCCAGACTTGCAGTAGAGCCATAAGAAAAGAAAAAGAGCGAGAGAGAGAAAGAGAGAGAGTGAGAGAAGTGTACTACTTTCTTTTAAGGCCACGATCCAAAAAGTTGTTCATATCTCTTTTACATTGGACAGAACCTAGTCACATGGCCATACCTAGGTGCCTACAAGACTGTACAGTAGGGGCCTGGATGTATAGCCATGTGCTCAGGTAGGATAGATAGATGATAAAGATGATATAGATATAGATGATAGATATAGATATAGATAGATGATATAGATATAGATAGATATGGACATGGAGGGGGAGGCAATGCCAGCCTCTGTCATTGTCCCCATTGTTTTGAAAATAAACATTGTTAAGTGTTCAGAAGAGACACAGTTCCAGTTTTTTCCACCTTGATCCTATTTCCTGACCTATCTCACCTAATCCCTGGTTAGAATTTAATAAAGAAAGCCTATTTGAGTCAAATCTTAGAATAGCAATCTTGCAGCATTGGTAAACATTTCTTCTCTTTTTTTTTTTTTTTTTTGACTCTGCCATCTCTATAGATGCTAATGTGGTCTTAATGGATGAAAGCTTTAAAATAAAAACCAGGATTTTTTTTTGTAAGGAAAATACACTTTCTATTGACATAGGGCAGCTTCAATGCCTTCTATCAAATTAAGCAAATGTCTTCCACTACTGAAAGCAGCATAAAAACGTTAAAAGGACATTGAATATTCAACAAATGTCAGGCAACTTAGGTCTTAGTCTTGACTCTACAGGTGAACAGCTGACTGGCCTTTGGCAAGACCTTTGTGATATTAATGTTGTGGGCAAAGTAATGGCTCTCCAAAGATGTCTGGGTTCTAATCCCCAGAACCTGTGAATATGTTAGGTTATATGACAAAAAGGAATGAAGTCCGCAGGTGGAATAAAAGCTGCTAATGAGCTAACCTTGAGATGATAAATTATATTGTATAATTCTGGTAGACCCGATATAATTACAAGAGTGTTGTTTTAAATCCTTAAGTTTGTGGTAATTTGTTATACCATTAATGGGAAACAGATAACATTATTTATATTACACTTAGATCAAACGTTTTACTACATGATTCAAAGCATCTCTTTGACTCTCTGAAGTAGGTATTGAAGACAACCCAGGATTAAGGAAGTAGCTTTCTCAAAGTCACCCAAAAATTGGTGAAGAAAGTACTCAAATATGTTCAAAAGTCTCCAGTATCTTACTTAAGACACAGTCTTTGTATTCAAGGATCTGAGAGTGGTTCTGATTCCTTAATATTATGATATTTTGAAGAGCATAGAACAGGAGTTGACAAACTTTTCTAAAAAGAACTGCATGGGAAATATGTTAGGCTTTGCAGGCCAAGTGTTCTCTGTTCATGCTCAAATCTGCCATTGTAGCATAAAAGCAGCCACACACAAAAAGCTAACAAATAAAACTTTATTTACAAAAATAATTCTGGCAGCGAATTAGCCTATGGGTATGGTTTTTTAACTACTGCTCTAGAATATAGGAGCTTAAATACAGGGAATTCTATTAAATGGCTTTGCTTAACGGACACTATTCTCTGTGTATAGGTAAAGATTTAATAGAAGGAATAATTAAGAATGAATTGGATTTCATACTAGTACTTTTCATTTACTATTCCCTTCCTGATATGCTACTTCTCCCCCAACTCCTATATCTACACAGCTAGCTCCTTTTCTCTTTTCAGTCTTTATCATATCTGATCTTCTCCGTGAAATCTACCCTGATCAACCCTTTAAAATTATAACATATTTGTCATAACTGCATGATAGATCCCCTTTTCCTTATTCTACATTTCCCCTCCTAAGGTATTTATTACCTTCTAATATATAACATATTTATTCATATTATCTATGGTTAAGTGCCTGTCTTGCCATAATAAAAATGCTCTTTCGGGTAGTGGGGTGGCTCAGTTGGTTAAGCGTCCAGCTCTTGATTTCAGCTCAGGTCATGATCTCATGGGTTTCTGGAATCGAGTCCCATGTTGGAGCCTGCTTGGGATTCACTCTCTCTCCCTCTTTCTGCCCCTCCCCAGCTTGTGTGCGCGCTCTCTCTCTCTCTCTCTCAATCAAAAATAAATAAAGCCTTAAAAATTATCTTTGCCTTGTTTTGTTTGCTGATACATCAAGTATCTTAATATAGTACTTAGTACATAGCACTCTCTCAACACATATTTGTTGACTAAATATTGTCCATGGTATCTTATTTGTTTCTTGTTAGGTCAGACTTGTAAAGCATTAATTTCTTCATACTTGAAGTGTGTATGTGACCAGAAGCCTTCACTTAACATTAAATTTCATTTTCTATCAGGATATCACACTTTCACTGCCTTATTAAATACAAACATAATTTCATTTAACCTACTGAGTCTCCTTCCATTCAAATGGATTTGGAGGTTTTCTATTGCTGTCTCTAAATTCACACTGCAATGTAATTCCAAATATGTGTTGCTTTTCTCTCCAGAGAATCTCACATCAGTGATCGCAAAGCACTTTGAAAATATTTCAGAAACAAGTGGCTATTTAAATGCAAGCTCCAATATGGTAATGAAGAAAAGGAGAGACATTGCAAGACACAAGTGAAAGATAGAGCATGCTTGTGTTTATCCTAGAGCTGTATTGGGATTCCTGTAATGATTAATGATGCAATAATATAATAAGAACTCAGTGGCCATGAGGCAGTGGCATTTGCAAATAAAGAATGAGATCGGAAAGTAATCAGCAGCAACTTCGAACTTAGTTAAGGTTCCAAGTTATGCACCATTTTTTATATCATGTTAGTTCATTTCCTTTCATATTACTACCCTAAATCATTTTGCTCTAAGGAAGAAAGAACAGCTGAGTTGAGTATGAAGATTAACGGGCAGTATATCTATCTTTGTTTGCTAGGATGAGCACCTAAAGTTTAGAAAGCAGATCAGAACTTCTCGGTTTGCAAATTGGACTGGAAAAATGCCCAAGAACAGGTTTTTTACTAAACATACTCTCTAACCCTGGTCATACTGGAAATGCTATGCTGGTCCTTAGTTCGCCAGAAAAGCTCTGAAGAGAACACAAATATATGACTGAAAATCACAGCAAATTGAAAGAAATTGAGTCTCCACAACAGTTTAATCAAAGTTGAAAGCCTGATTATTTGGATGTGGGACATTTATTAATTGAAAGTATACTTCTCTGGACTTTTGCATCTCTCTTTCTTGACATCAATACCTTTCGGACACTCAGACTTGCATTTCTAACTGACTGTTTGACTTCTCCATCTCAGTGTCTTGCCCAAGGGCCACTGATACCATAAACACATCATGTTCAAAATCAAATTCGTCACCTCTCCCTTAAAATGGCTGCTAATAGCACCAGTCACAGAGATTTGATTCCTCCTTCTGACTTCTATTATCTAATCACTTACTAAAATCACATGGATTCTACACTCTCAGTGCCCTTCATATTTTGTTCATTCTCACCTACATTACCCATTATAATACAGGCCTTTATAACATTTCTACTTTGTCATTGTAATAGCCCTCTCACCGGTCTACCGCCTTCTTTGTCTCCAAGGCAACATCCTGCAACCAGATTAATCTTCTGAAATTATATCTCTGACAATAACTTGCTCAAATACTTACCAACTCTTCAATATCTCCCAGATTAAGGATGACTTCTTTGTCTTTGCATTCCAGTCTTCCAAGCTATTATTGAACTCCCTTTCCAAAAGCATCTCCATGATGCTGCCAAACACAGAGACCAAAATGTAGCCCAAACCCCCTTAACTTTCCAATGTGAGTGCTTTTGCTCTCAGTACATTCCTTATATGGAATGACCTCCCTTAACTCTTCTGCCTGTGAAATTTTACCCATTAATCTCACACACAAATTCTTCATTATATTCCTATTTTCCTTAAAATGTTTTACCCTACCTCTGTTGAATATACATAATCCTTTCTTAGTATTTTCCTATATCCTCACCTCACCCCCAATTAGGTCAAGAAGGACTGTGCTTCATCCATACTTGTGTCCTTTTTGACATATCACACAGGGTACCACACATAGCAAGCTCTTGTTACATGCATGTGGCAATAAGTTGAAACCAGAAATATGAACAAGGATATGACTAAATATTTCTAAAGGTCAGTTAGTGGTTTCCAATCATTTTAAATTTCAGTTACTATAACTGTTTTTCCCCTATCCTGAAAATTCTGAATAATATTTTTTCATAAGGGAAGAAAAATGTACTGAAATTCAGGTAACCAAATTCAGTTCATCTTTAGGACAACGTTAAACAACAAAATCTAGCCATAAACACCTATTCAATTTGAAGTAGCAAGGGGCATATATGTTTTGGTGAGAAGCACTCCCAATTACCTTGCCCAAACCTTTGTCTTTCCAGAATCACTGTGTCCATTCACTCAAAGTATTAACTATTCCCACATTACTAAATCTAAAAACCTGAAGACTATTTTGTGGTTGGTCCTATTGGATTATTCCTACCACTTCTCTGTTTTCTTAGCAATTGCCTAGGGAACTGACCATATTTCTGAGACACCTCTTCAGACTAAGTTACATGTATTCTGCTGAATGTTATTTGCTCGAAGGAAAACAGAAAGATCACATCCGTGGGAAAAAAAAAAACTTCTTGTTTTATTATATTACAATATAAGTGTACAATTTAAAATTGTAAATCTGATTTTGCAAACCCAAAGGAAAAGTGTAATTATTAATTATCATGATACCATTTCATCACTGCATTTGCAAATATTTGTTCCAAACCTAGTGACAGGTTCTATATTAAAAATGAACACTTTTGATGAAACAGTCACTAATTAGAAAACTAATGTTATAGTGAGCTTACTCCAGACATTTGTACCAACAAAAGAGAATATAAGTTTGATCCAGTTTTTCTAAAGGAAGGAATGCCTCACTGCAGCTGCTGTGTTCCACCTATATAACCCAGATGCTGAGTATGATTCTTCCTTCTTAGTCAAATGCAGGACATTCCACTACTAGTGTTTCCCCACCATGTCCAGTAATGATACACTTGGAGTCTCCGCTAACTCTTTGCCTGAAAGTTTGCCATTTGCTTGGTTTCTTTGCCTGCACGAGCATGAACAGAAATTCTCACAATATCCCACAGACAGAAAAACCACACACACTCACAACTGCTTAAGTACCATATACAAATAATTAAAAACAAATAGGGGTGCCTGGGTGGCTCAGCCAATTGAGCATCTGACTCTTGAATTTGACTTAGGTCATGATCTTGCAATCATGGGATCAAGCCCCACATTGGGCCCTGCACTGAACATGGATACTGCTTGGGATTCTCCCTCTCACTCTCTCTCCCTTCCTCTGTCCCCCTCTCTCTCAGAACAAACACATACACAAACAAAGAACAGTAACAACAAAAAGAAAAGCAAATAAAAAGATACTTCCAATGCATAAAGGAAAAAGGTCCAAACCTCTTACTACTGATTTCAAAGCTCTGTATAACCTGGCTCCTTACCAGCTTCCTCTCTTGTGACTTCCCACTTTGGAAAAAATACTCTACACTTACATGCCCCTGAAGATGCTGATCCCTCTGTGTGAACTCTTATCCACTCTGATGGCATGAATTATTACCATTATGCTGGAGACATTCACATCCTTATCGGTAGTCCAGCTTTCCTTTCTAAGCTCCAGACCATGTTTTCAAATGTTTATAAATCCTCTTCAGGTCCCATGTCTCACAGTTCTTAAAATTCAAACAGACCAAAGAGTTGCCACTTTCTCTACCATCCAAACTCACCCTTCTTTATTCTGTAATCAGTGAATGGAGCGACATTGTAGTAATTTCCCCACATCAGAATCATAGTTTCACCATTAATTTTTCCATTCCCTTTGTAACCTATAATATACTCGATTCTATGTCTATTTGAAGACCTACTAATCTCCTGAACCCATCCACTTTTGTCCATTCCCATGTGAATACTCTAAAAGGTCACCATCTTATCTCTATTCTTTAAGTAAATTTTTTCCAGTCTTCTGTGGTCCCCTGAGTGTGGAATAGAAGCCATTCCTGGGCACTCTTCCTAATGTAGGTATCAGCATCCCCCACTAGAGTGCACCTCTCTCTATTTTATAATTGGGTCTCCATGCCTTGTTATATGCTGATCCAGAATGTATATTCATCACTTTTTTTAGTCATTATAGATAAAAATGTTTAAATTACTGGTGAAAATTGAAAGTGATTTTTTTTTTTAGTCATGATAAAATGTATAACAGTGAGTTTGTGATACAGAAAAAAAGAATGCAAGAAATCAATCTAAAACCAATGGCTTTTTAGCCAATTTATGCTGACAGAGCAACTGGAGAATATAATGGAAGGAAGGAATGGAAGTGTGGATTTGCATGTGTATATAGTACTCAGTTGCCAAGAAATCATTTAGTTCTTGATCTCTCCAAAGCCAAACCTGGACTTGTTGGTTTGTTAAGACACTCTCTCCTTCTGGGCATTTGGCACATCAAAAGACCAGAGAGTCACCTACATCAAAGAATCTTGGTGATAAAAGAGACTTTCACCTAGGTAAAACCTAAAAGCCTTCATGGGATATTTGTTATTGGACCTTTATTCTAAGATCAAACATGTCCCAACTCAGCCAGCTACCAATCTAAACTAGGTATCAGTTGATTAAAAACTGAGAAGCAAGCAGATGTTACCAGTCAAGTGCCAGGGCTCATATACTTTCAGCCTTGAAAACTGAGGTTCGTGAGGAACTTTCCATTTACATCATCGTAAAAACTGAAGCCGCTCCTGAGTTGCCGGTTGTGAATCATGCAGGGGAATGCGAGTAAAATTTTATAATCAATAAAATAAAATCAACAAAAATGGAAGTCATTCAAGTCAACAATGAATAAATTCGTTGAAAAAAATCTGTTAAAAATCAGAACACCACCACTGTTTTTTGCCCTAAACTTCTCTCTCAAGGGCTTTGTATTTGTAAGATACATAAGATGCTCCCACCCCTTTTTTTAAAAAATAAATACTTCCCTCCATGAACAGAGGAAAAATGATGTTTTCCATTTCTTCAATTTCGTATCATTTTGTTACCTGTTAGTTGTTCACGGGTCTCTTCCTTCAGCTTCATGATATGCGAAAGCAGGTATCTTGTCCCTTTCTTCCCTAGGCCCACTTTCACGCAAAGGGTCTGGCACGTAGTGAACAATTAAGCCTTAAAGAATAGACGTGCTGAATACATCAGGGCAGTCTTTGGTACTTTCAACTTCATTCTACCTGAGATCTTCCATTCTAAAGAAAAGTTTCTCCTGCCAGGAGTTTTCAACCTTGGCTACAAAATTAAAATCATCTGACAAGCGATTTACAAAAACAAATTGGCCCCTCCCCAATTAAGTCAGGGAAAGAGTGAAGGGTCACAGAGGAGTACGTGTTAAGAATTATCGTGAAATGCTTGCTAAATTCAGATGCCTGGACATACAGTCAGAGGATCCAATTCCTTGGGGTTAGGTGGGACCTTGGAGTCTGCATTTTAAGACAAGTGCTGCCTAGGTTGTGATCTTCAGAGTTCATAGTGGAATGGCGGTGCTGGATTTAGTAGCCGGCATAATGTGTCCGAGTAAAGCTATGCCTGGATTCGACACTTTCCTGAAAAGGTTAATGGAGTTTGGAGATGTCTTCACAAAAATGGTGCATTCATTAAATTGAGGGGGAAAACCCCATTCTAGAAAACAATACATTTTAATTTAAAAACGATGCCTTTCTTTTTTTTAAGTTTATTTATTTTGAAAGAGTTAGAGGAAGAGTGTGTGCACAAGTGGATTGGGCAGGAGCACAGAGAGAGAAAGAGGAAGAGAGAAAATCCCAAACTGCAGGGCCCCATACAGGCCTTGATCTCATGAATGGTGAGAGTGTGAACTGAGCGGAAATCAAGAGTCAGACTCCTAACCAACTGAGCCACCCAGGCACCCTGAAGATAATGCCTTTAAACAAGCCTTTGTTATAAATACTATTCTGAGAACTGAAAGCTGGGTTTTGCTATACTAACTTTAATAATTAATTATTTAATGCTTTCTTGGTGATTTGCTTTATGTTAGTCTTACTCTACCAAATTCCTTGAGGTTATGAATAGTTAGAAGCATGGACTATGGATTTAGACCTGGGTTTTAGTCCCTGCTGTATTTCTTTCTAAATCAGTTAACCATATGCCAACACAATCTGTTCTTCAATAAAGTGGCTACCAATAACACTTAACCTGTGGGCTAATTTGACATCATTTATGTAAAAAGCTTAGCACTGTATACAACAAGCATTCTATATATGTTTTTCTTTTTTTATTATATTTTGTTTATAATATCACTTATTTATATTACTTTGTATATAATGCTACTTCTTTATAATATTTTGTATACCAGCTTTTACCAGACACAAGCCTGGGCATTTTATAGCTATTTACTAAATATTTATTAATTGCACCACAGTAAAAAGAACCAACATTTTTAAAATGTCTACTAAACATAAAGCCCCATGCTAATGCTTTATATCCATTATTATATTTATATGTCACAACAAATTCATAGGAAAGTTGGCAGATAGAAAACCAACTTCAGAGAGTTGGGTAACTTGACCGGGGCCAGAATTTCAATAACAGGCAGAGTTGAAATTTGAACCTACAGTTGACTTCAATGTTAATGTTCTTTCCATTGTATTACACAGTACCACACTCTGGAGGAGCCCATGCCAGGGTCCCAAGGATCTAGAAGGCCTGCTCTGGTCTACTGGTTCTCTCTTGGAGAACTCCCATGGAGTGAAGAAACCACAGGGTCAAAAGAACATGCCCATCAAAGCCTACACCCACATTTTAATCCATACTTCAGTTACTGAGAGCCTAGATTTCTCTACCTAAACATCCCTGGGCCAACTTAAGGTAGACTATGGCACATCTCATGTCCTGAGGGATGGTGAAGGGGCAGTGTGGTGGGCTTGGGGGGTTTATTGTCTCCCTGGTCCCTAGAAGTGTTGATAGTACAAGGAGGCGGAGAAGAGAGGGCTATAGGGCTTTACCATGACTCTCCCTGAGCCACCACATTCTGAGAGGCCGAGAAAGTTAAATTCATACCAGCTAGAATAAAGGCACATTTGTCAATGTAGGAGAATAGTATATATTTTATTTGCCTATTTATTAATTTATAACTTTTAAATATTTAGATGCATGGTATGTGGCTTCCATTTGTAAGCTTACCTAGAATCCCATGGTTATTGTGTTGGGGTCATCACCTGTAAATAAATATATATTGCTTGTTTGATTTAGGGGAGAGAATCATTAACTGATATGTCTTAGAAGCAAGAGCATAAGTACAGTTTATATATATTTAGCAATTATGGTTACCTTACCTACTTCAAAAAAGGATTTGCAGTGATTTATATTAAAAGACCAAAGGAAACCAAAGTAGAAAATTTTCCAAGCACAAAAACAAAGAGGGAAATGTGAAAAAAAAAATGGCTGATAGATTTTATAAATAGCAGTAAAGGGCATATAGCATTAATAGACTCTCTTCTATTTATATTGACAATCTTGAAAGTGCTTAACTTTAAGTCACACAGCTCTTGCAGTCCAGAGAACCGTATTAACAGGAAATCTTTCCAAACGATGAACACCACACAGTGTGAAGCCAGGGAGCCTCTTCTGTGGTTTCATTAGCATAATTGGATATGCAGTTCTGCCCACCTGAAATTTTTCAAGAGCAGAAGAAGGGCCAGAAAAAGACAAATGCTCCCAGGTAAACTCCATGCTTAAGAAGCTTTTCCACTTTTTAAAATCATCTTTCATGCGACATCCACATGAGGAAGTGCACAGTGCCAGAACCTCAACCATGAAGTGGGGGACCACTGTCTCTAGAGGCAACTGAAAAATAATTTCCCATCATTACATACACTCTGTTTCTAAGATGTTCTTGGAACACTTTGCACTTTAAAAATGTGTTCTTCGGTCTCAAATTACTTATCCTACATTAGTAAAACTTAAAATCTCTGGTTTTGCAAACTCTGATGGCAAATATTTCCTTTGGTGAAGATTAATCCATGGGGAGTTGAGGAGGAAAGAGTATGTTGATACATTTATTTAATAATCCATTAAATAGTCATTAAGTGAGTGTGTACTATATGCCAGGCAGAGAGTTAGGTGCTGAGTAGATAATAGTGTTGATATCAAATTTAGTCCACCATTGTTGGAGCTTATAGTATTGTGTTGGCTTGACAAACTTTTTCTTCAAACAACTAGATAGAAAATATTTTAGGCTTTGTAGGTCAATGGCTATTATGTCAGCACTTAGACATCCAGAGGGAAAATATATTTCCATAAATTTTATATCAACATGAGTCATGCAAAAACAGGGCAGGGGAATGGATTTGTCCCACAGCTGGCCCACAGTTTGATGGCTCGTGCTATAGTGTGTGAATAATCATTTTTCACCATCACCTCTAGATATAGTGTGAAATATCAGAAGCTTAGCTTCGATTTCATTTTACCTGGATGTTTTCATCCATTCACTTATTCATTCATTCATTCATTCAATATTTCATCATCACCTGCATTGTGCCAGGCCCATATAAAACTCAAATTTTAGTGCATCATTCCACTCCATTTCTTTTTAATAAAACTATTCAATTAATAATAATACTTATTATATGAGAAATTGTTTTTCCTTAATTAATCCATATACCATAACACTGAGGGAATATGAGCCCCAATTAGGAGATGAGAAAATTTAGAGTCCTGCGATGAATGAGAAGTTATTAGAGACATTCTGACTGACCCAAAGACATACTCTTACATCCAGCCCTCTGTGGGCTTTCTTAGTCTTTTTAGTAGAAAGCAGGAATGGGATGGAAGGTCATGTGTTTTATTCATCCAACCATTCATTTATCTGTCCATCCACTCGTCCATGTGTACTGAGAACCTATTCTACAGATAGCATTAAGGATAAAATATATACCAGCCAAATGAAATAGAGTATCTAGTGCTTTAACTATGGGTGTGTCTCTTTTTCCTAAAAGGTAAAGTATAAGCTTTTCTCAGGAAAGGGTTTAAGAAAAAAGTCATTGTTCGGGGTACCTGGGTAGCACAGGTGGTTAAGTATCCAACTTCAGCTCAGGTCATGATCTCAAGTTTTGTGAATTCCAGCCTCGTATTGGGCTCTCTGCTTTCAGCATGGAGCCCACTTTGGATCATCTGTCCCCCTCTCTCTGCCTCTCCCCCACTTGCACTCTCTGTTTCTCAACAATAAACAAAACATTAAAAAAAAAAGAAAAAAGTCATTGCTTTCTCACTGGTCTGCTTCACTCATACACTCATGACCTCTCCCCAGTAAACAAAACAACTGAAAAATAATCACTGTGTCGTTCCATCAGCACCACTACTTGCTTTTGACTTGAATATCCTTCTATACAGAATTATTTTAAAATACCCATTCATATCTAGCTTAAATCAAGATATTCCCAGAAATAAAGCTCTGGTCCCACTTGGCTGCTGCAGGGGTCTTGCTGTCAAATGTCCTAGCTTAGTACACTGGAAACTATCTCTTGAACAGATTGGAGAAAAATGACTTGGGAGCTTTCTCTTTTCTAAAATTCATAAGTTAGTATAATAGCTGATTGGTGACAAAAGCCATACCTTATTTGTAATTGTCTATGTTCCAGACCCCGTCCTAACATTTTATATATATACATTTCCTCACATAAGCCTCACAACTATTTTGTGATGTAATTAGGGTATTATTCTCATCTTGCAGATAAATGAACTGGGCCTTCAGACCTTAAATTGTTTCCTTTCTAGTGAGTGTTAGAGGAAAGATACAAAGAGGCATTCTACATCCAGGGGGCTAACTTTTAAGGATTTCACTATAGACTTGTTTAGTTAGCTGCTGGTACAGGAAATATTCCTTCCCTGGAAGGAAACAAATCATTGTATGATATGATATACAATGTTTTATATATCATGATAGTAGCTTAAGCAAACTAACCATGTGCAAGATAAACACCAAACTGTTAATGTTGGTTACCTGGGACTCATGGGTACTAAGTGTCATCTTTAATATCCTTGTATTGGATTGGATCTTCTATTACAACAGTATTAATTTTGTAACTAAAAAAATGAGACAAAGAAAAAAAGGAGAAAAAGAGAAAAAGGAAAAGAGAAGAAAAGAAAAAAAAGGAAGGAAAGAAAAAAGAAGGAAATAAGGAATCATAATTACAGTATTAAACCTGTAAGAAATTTCAACATTGATAGTGAAATAAATATTTGGTATAAAACACAATATTTCAAAAAGAGCTATAGATTGAATTTTTGTAACGAGAGAAGACAATAAAAAAGATCAGTGTTAGAATTCATTGAATTACAGTCAGTGAAAGAATAAAACTATTTTGGGTGTTCTTTCTTTTCTGTTAGCTCATCACCACATGACATTATTTCCACCATGGATTTCACTAGAAACATCTGAGACTTGAATCACAAGATCATACCATATTGCTACAGCCGAAGGTTAAGCTTTTCTTTCTGCCATCCTCTGCTTATTTTCCTCTGCCCCAGGAGAGATATATGATAGGGAAACCCTTGACTAGTTATCTAAGAAATTCAACTTCCTGTCTTCTGTGAAGCTTGTATCTTTCTTATCCCAGAAAAGGCATATGACTCCCTCATTCTCAAAGACAGTCCATTGATGGGGATTATAACTTTCTTTATTCCTACATCCCAGGTCCTGTCTATATTCACAATCTGAAATGTACTACTTTTAGCCTCAAGGATTACGTTAAGCATTTAAACTCATTATTGTAATAGATAAAAGCACGTAGTTGACAACTACTGTTTTGCACAAGTAGTCAGTTTATATTCATATATACTTATATCCATTAAGCCATCACAAGTATTGGTTGAGTATGAAATTGCATGGCAAATGGCATCCCATATACATGTATGATAATATTATTAATCTGGAAGATAAATTCTAGTTATCTGCTTACATGCAGTGTAGCAACTAAGTTTCCATGCATTGCTTTGCTATTTCAAGTCCATTCCAACTCCATCAGAAACTTTACGCTTTGCTTCTACTGACAGTCTATTGGGTTTGTCATTCCATAGAATCTGCCTGCAGTTATTAAAACATTTAGATCAGCAGTTTTTAACTTTAGTCTATATTATAACCACAATGGGATCTTTAAAACAGTACAGATGCTTTGGCTACCCTAGACCAGCTCAATCAGAATCTCTAAAGTATGCATGGATCTTGAATACACTATTATGTAAAAACTTCCAAGGGCTTTCTAATGTAGAGTCAGGATTGAGAGAGCCTGAGTGAGACATTTAAGAAAGCAGAGGCTATGGATAGAATCTTTATGGGAAAATTATCTGAAAAGGAGCTTTTCTTATCTTGGATTACTAGGCAAAGAAAAATCTCCTTATTGCTCATTATTCCAAATGGAGATCTGGAACTTGTTCAAAAGCACTTGGAAGATAGATGTGAAGTCAGACTCCTCAAAATATTAGATATTAGTTTTAGTGAATTGTGGGCACATTTCAACTGCCCTGCCAACTTTCAAATCCTCTGCAATTATTATCCAAAATGTACTTGAAACCAGCTTAATTTATTCTTTTATCTTCTCTTTGATGTAACTATAGATGGAAGTAGAACGCAATGTAATTGTGTTATTTCAGACAATAAAACAAATCATCTACCACAGAGAAGTAATCAAGCCATTTAAATTTGTCATGGTTGCCTGAACACCTGTCTTTTTTATTTTTAGGCCTGACTATATTTCCCTGATAATTCTAGTTGAAAAAGAATCATCCACACAGGGAAATAAATATTTCTTCAGGAAAACAGCATTTACCTGAAGAATCTATCCAACATATAAGCTAAGCATAAACGACTGTGAAAGTTTCTAGGGAACACTCACATTTAAGACATGGCCTTTATTCCTTTCTTTACAGAAATAAAGCCTTTTTGATGAAAATCCATTGGCTGGTTTTCTTTTGATAATGACATTCTTGTTGATTTGCTCTGATGCAATTAAAAATATTGAAGGGGGGTAATAAATTCTGCAACCAATGAAATACGAGAGGAATCTCAAAGACAAAATTTTAAGGCATGGGGGCATGTCCAGTGCAAACTTTCACTTATTCATAGATAGCATGCTGTTTCAACCTACTGTGCTAATGAGCATTGTAGAAATGGGACGGTGGAAGGAAGTTTCTTTTGAAGAGTATAGATGTGGGACTTCAGAGCCAAACTATTATAAATCATTTAATACTACATAAGTGATTGCTCATAGTTGCAGGAACTAATTTCCTTCTTCTACAGCAAGGGTTGGCAAACTCTCTGTAAAGAGTGAAATAGTAAATATATTAGGCCTTTCAAGACATATAGTCTTAATTGAAACTATTCTGCTATTGTATGAAAGCAAACTATGACAATGAATAGTTGTATTGCAATAAGGTTCTGTTTACTAGTAGTGGTCGTTGACGGGTAGGTAATAGTTTGCGGACCCTAATTCAAACAAACTTTGTTAAAAGTGAAGTTTTGCTTTTTAGTACCACATAACTGATCTGCAGATTGACTCTATATAGTTGCAAGATTTCTGATTTATCCGTTACTTTCTGGTCAGTTGATTTGAAATTTTAAAGGCTTTCTGCTAGTGTATTTTTAAAAATCTTTTTTTTTTTTTTTTTTACGATTTACTTATTTTTGAGAGACAGAGACAGAGCATGAGTGGGGTGGGGTGGGCAACAGAGATAGAAGGAGACACAGAATCTGAAGCAGGCTTCAGGCTCCAAACTGTCAGCACAGAGCCCGACGTGGGGCTCAAACTCACAAAATGTGAGATCATGACCTTAGCTAAAGTCCAACGCTTAACTGATTGAGCCACCCAGGCGTACCTCTGCTAGCATATTTTAGAGAAATCATAAGGATGGAATAATTGTAAAGGGAAACCTGAGAGAAAAGAGACCACATTGAAAATCTATGGTTTTTAAGGTCCGTTTTAACCCCTAAAAAGAGTTTTTAGAGTCTAGCTGAGTAAAGACTAAGGAGGATGTTGGGCAGAAATACCTATAAACTGTGGATAAGAGTATGGAGCTATGAAACAAATGTAGCTGAGTTTTGTAAAAGTTTTCTTCTGAATTCACTGACATAATTCTATGGTATTTGGTAACTGGTGTATGCATTTTACTTTAGAATTTATTGCATCTTTATGTGTGACACCTGTGTGTTTTAGTATCATGTGATCAAGTTTTTCGGTTTTCAAGATCCCCATATTTTAGAGGAAAACAAAGTGAACTAAAAATTCTAAAACTGCATCATATTAAATATTTTCTAAAAACCTTCAGACTGAAAACACACTGCTTGGCAGAAATATGATTGAGGCCAGGAGGTGAAGTCCCAGGAGCTCATATTAGCTCAGTTCCGTTTAGCAAGATAGTCATTAGAAATATCAGGACAAGAGAAGGACTGACCATCAACTTTGCAAAATTATAAACCATGCTTTTCACATTTATTCCTTATTACATCCCTAATGGATTTCTTCATGGCTACATTTTCAAGGTCTTGGTTTTAGGTAACTGAAAGCATTCTATAACTCTGTAACACATTTCCAAAACACAGAAATAGTTTAGGACCAGAGAGATTTTTGTGTGTGATTAACCTTTGTAGGTCATATTCCCTTTTACGGACCTACGAGAGGCTGAGTGAAATTAAATATACATTTACTAACCACTTTCTTCAGTTCTTTCTCTGAGGGACTTATTTATCAAACAGGATTTAACAAAGTAGTCTCTTTATAAGTCACAAGTATAGTGGGAGAGTTCCTATTCCTTAAAAATAGGCATTAGGAGAAGAGGAATCAAGACGATGTGCAATTCTGGTTCTAATTTTCTCTAGGATGAAATCTTCAAATTCATTCCTTACTTTTCCAAAATAACATGGTGATTTTTCTTTTCTTTTTTTTTAATGTTTATTTATTTTTGAGAGAGACAGGGGTGGGGGTGGACAGAGCATGAACAGGGGAGGGGAAGAGAGACAGGGATACATAGAATCTGAAGCAGGCTCCAGGCTCTGAGCTGTCAGCATAGACCCTGATGTGGGGCTCCAACTCACGAACCGTGAGATCACGACCTGAGCTGAAATGAGATGCTTAACCAACTGAGCCACCCAGATGCCTTATAGTGCTTTTTCTTAAATATAGGGGGGAAGGCAATTAGAAAACTTGTGGAATGTAGAATCAATTTCATGAACCTAAGAGTGATCTGAGCTGAGAACTCAGTGACTATATTAGCTATAATAATTTTATTAAGATTATATTTAATAATTACTATCAATGATGTAGATACACAAATTACGTACTGGGAAAGACCTGTTTTTCTCAGAATGAAAAGGAAAATTAAGAAAAGTATATTGAAAAATAATGTGGCTTTGAATTTGATGCCACATATATTCAATATTTTCAATGTCAGAAGCAAGTGCACAAATTAATAAAGAAGAAAAAGTACATTCTATGTCCCTCTCCTGTTCTGAAGTTTTAAGGTAGGACACGACTGGAAGAGATAAACTATTCTACAAATTCACTAAAAACTGATGAAATTTGTGCCTGGGAATAGCAAAAGAAAGGAGAATATAAGTATGGTAAAGAAGCACATGAATGTATACCCACACATACATACACGCACATATGCCCACTCACCCAAATACTAGAGTCATACAGTTAAAAAAAAAGTCAAAAAATTTTAATGGAAATTTGGAAAATAAACATAAAAGCTAAAAAGATTGTAATTAGTGGCTGGGTGGCAACTAAGGCAAAAAAATTTGAAATGGAAAACTTGAATAGTTGCAATTAGAACGGATATGATTATTTGATGATAGTCTACTTCTTTCCTTTAGGATGTGATATGCCTATTCCAAAATTTATGACTGAAGCTCAATGACCAATGGGTAAATCTAATAGGGTATGATGTGATTAAAAAAAAAAAAAGTATGGCTAAATCACACGGTGTTTGTGCCCAATGGTTAAAGGAAGCATATAAGACAAATATTCTAAAATGTAGGACATTTTCCATAAGTATGAAAAAGTTGAACTATTTCCAGGTATAAGATAAATAAAGCACGGTAAAATCACCTGTTTTGCCAACATGTTTTGGTCATTTTTTTAGGGACCAAAAAAACTAAATAAATAAAAAGATAAAGAGTAAAGTCAAAACTCAATTCATACATTTGATTCACTGGGTACAGACAGAGTTGAGATGCTTAAGGCATTTTAATTAATCCATTAAATTTTAATCAGTCAATTACTTAAAATAATCAAACAAATTGAAGATGATCAACTTCAGAGAGGGACTGTATCTAAATACTACACTACAATTTCCATTTTATGACATGCTAAGAACCCATGGAATAAAATAATGATGGACTTCCATGGATGATGTGCTAGTAAGAATCCAATAGAGGAAGTGAAAAAGAAAGTAATGGAGATTCTAAACCACTGATGTAGGCTTTGTGAAATTTAATAAAGGGAAACCTTACTAAAATAGAGTTGGGAGGCCAGAAGGGCTCTCACTCCCTACCACTTCTTCATTCTTACACTTTATTCTTACACTTTATTACCCCAGCAGGAGGAAAAAAATACTTTCTCCTTACCCTCAATAGCCCAGCCAATGAGAATCTATCATAACCTCAGCCAGTGAAAAGCCACTACACTTTGAACACCCAGTTTACTCCAATGGGCTGTTTACAACAGTCCCACCTCACTTCCCCTTTTCCTCTATAAAAGAGGTTCTCGCCTTGGTTCTCTGGACTTGCCAACGGTTTTTCCATAGCTTGCATGTCACAAATTGCAATTCTCTAGCATTCCAAAATAAAATTATTCCTGCTGGTAAAATATCTCATAGTTTTATTTTCAACATTAACAATTTACAAATTGAGAAATTATATATATATACACACACACACACACACATACACATATAGTTATATATATATGTATATATATAACTATATGTGTATGTGTGTATATATATATATATATATATATATATATTTTAAACACGCTGTGTCTGGGGAGCACCTCTCTACTTGTTAAAAAGTATGCTGCCCAAGTCATGAATAGCTTAATGAAACCAATTCCATCTTTTAAATGTTTTTTTTAAATAAAAATAAACACATTGTGTCTAGTGAAAACCTCTTATTTTTCCCCCCCTCTCTACTGTGTCCCCAATTTCTAATAATTACCATCTTGATTCAGGTGAGGTTACCTGCTCATGGCTTTTAAGTTCTTCATTACTTAGTAGTTAACATGGAAATATTTTACTCTGACCTGCCCTCCAATCATGGAAAACCCAGTTATCATGGCTCAGCAAGAAGGTTCTGGGCTTCTTAAATGCTTTTCGAAATGCTAATTATTAATACAACAGTAAATTTATTTCTGATAAATGTATCATGCTATATCTTGCTATACCAGCATGAGCAGATCACTTGTAAATAATGTGTTCTGTAAAAATAAATTAGAAATCTTTGTCATTTATTTACCAATTTGATATAATTTCCCTTGGAAGAAGTACCAAAACTTTTTAGTACTTTCAGATGGTTGGATTAGTAATACATGTGATGCAGCTACACATTTAATGAGAAGCCTTTGAGAATGAAGAGATGTATTCCATCACTTCCTGTCTATTTTTTGTGTCCACAGTAAGATAGTTACCTGTAATCTGGTCTTTAGAAGTTTCCTTTATTCCATATTGCAACTTTACTACTTTCCTTTGAATTATCTTTTATTCTATTCACAAGTTGAAAACCTTCATTACTTCCATTCATCATCGTTCTCATCTGACGGCATTGGAAAATGGCAACTGTACCCTTTTGCTCTAAGCTATTATGACATTAATTAATAAGTTATTTAATAGATGATAACTTATTTTCACTCCCATAATGGACTTTGAAATATTTTGGATTTCATGTTTTATTGTTCTTCCATTAAATGCAAATTTTATTACTTGGTTGAACATCAAGAGATGAAAGAACTTCCTAAAATCGATTAATTAGCCATTCAAGAAATGTATCAAAAGTATTTGTTTCTTGTTCTTTCAACTATTGTAAATTATAAACCAGTCTGGATATGGGAAATGCTGAGTCCATGATTCCTCAGGAAATTCTCTGTATTCTCAGGTAATAATAGGCTACTCATGTGATATAGATCAGAAAACACAAAATTTATATTTAAAAACAAATCTAAAGCATTTTCCTGTCATTTTCTCAGGCCTGACTAGATTGGGATTTATAATTTTAGTGATGTGCCATTTCATTCTCATAAATTAATCCTTGTGATATGAACGTTGCCCGTATGTACTTTTCTTTTCTATGGCTATCCTCTTGTCTATAGAATAAAGTCTGAATTCCTCAGACTAGCAACTTCCTTGCCCTCTGTCTTCTCCTTCTTAACATCAACCAGCACTAATCTCTCTACTTCCAATTTTCTTTTAATGCCTTCAAAAGAATCTATCTCATTGCCTCCATTTCTGCCCCCTTCCATTAATTTCCTCACTTCACTATAATATGGCCTCCTTTTCTTTTCTTGCTGCTCCTCCACATATACATATTATACATATTACATTTCTAAATGTATATTTAGAAATCATTTCTAAAATCATTTCTAAACTGTTTTCACTAAAGCTATCACTAATTTCCCAACTGCCAAATTCAGTGAATGTTCTAAAGTTTCTTAGATTATTGGATTTATGCCCTTCACAAAATCCTATTTGTCTGCCTATCATAAATCTTCTCTTGGTTCTTCTCTTAAAATATTTTTCCTATCTTCTCATTCATCTGATTCTTTAAGCCTCAGGAACTTAACCCAGACCAGTCCCTCTATTTCAAAGTCCCTTTGCCGCCACTCTTTTTTTGCCTTAAAACAATTCATTCTTCTTGTCTCCCTTTAAAGGCCACTGCTTTAAAGAGACCTCCCAGATTACAACAAATCCCTTTGTTTTACATTCTCAATGATGTGATCCTGTAATTTTACTTTATAGTACTTATCACAGCTTCAATTAAATAATTATCTTTGCCATTTGTCTTTCTGTGTTAGCCTGGGACTCATCTTTAAAGGGATAACACCAAATTCTAGCAATAGGGCATGTAGCAAATACTAAATGAATATTTTTAATGGATTTTGAATAAATGATTTTCTCTTCCTTTCCATATCTATCAAATATTGCTTCTCATGTTTCTCTTTTACCCACTGGATTTCCTGTATTGCATATTAGGTAGTCACATCCACTTTCTCAGCTTTCTTTACAAATTTTCTATTAATGATGGCAAGATTCATATTGCTAGTCCAGGAAAGTTTCCTGCTGAACAACTCTACCTGGATTTGTCATAGGTATTGTAGAACCAAACTAAAATGGAGTCATGTATGGCAGGGACAAAATGGAGATGGTCAACACAGGTGCATAAAAGAAACTTGACCTAACCTTACAGGAATTTACAGCTCTTCTCAGAAATCAGCAAAGAACTCCAATCACCAAATGCCAAGCCTGTTTATATTGTCTCCAGATTTCCTTGTTTCCTTGATTTCAGCTACCCTGGTCCAAATCTGGAAGAAAACCAGTAGACAACCTAGCAGCTAAAAAAGCCAAATAATTTCTGCATTTATCCCATAAACATCCCTTAGTCGGTGAGCATCTCGGAAGTCCTTGCTCCCGTAGCCTCATTTCTCTGCTTGCAGGTGGAAAGCCTTGCAATAAATTCTCTTTCTGCTTTGTTTTCTTCCTTGTGCAGAGTTTAGTATTGGGCAGTATTCAAACTCCATATAGCTAGAACTTAGTGAAGATGTAACCTTTTTCCCCAGCACCCATCTAGAAGAGCATATTCTAATTCAGCTGCCAACTATAAACATTATCATCTACCTCCCACTCACCTCCATATTTCTACTAACACATGGAACAAATCCTGACTTCCTATCCTCTCCTCAACATCTAATGAGACACCAAGTCCGGCTAAGCTTGATTTTTTGTAAATTGGATCCTTTAACATATCCTATGATTTCCACCAACCGTCTCTTCATTGGAGTAGTAAAACACCTTTAAAATGGGTTTCTCTTTGCCCCAGTCTTGTTAGCCTTAATTTTTTCTTCCTCTGCCATACAAGTGACCTATCCAAAGCTCAAATCTGAAGATACCACTCAATTACTTAGAAAATATTCATACCTCATCACCATCTATAGGCTAAATTCAGTAGGGTCATCATGCTCGAAAGGTCTTTAATCATTGTCTTGGCTTTGTCTTTAGTAATCCCCAAATTGCATGTTTTGCTCTAGCAACATTAAACCACTTACAGTTCTATCATTCATGATGTGGCTTGTTCTTTGACCTTGATGTACATTGTGCTGGAAAAGCTAATGTATCCCCTCCTCCCACCTGCTAACTCCTATTCATCCATTAGGGCGCAGCGCGGGCATCACTTCAAATGAGAAGTGAACGTGATTTCCCCTTCTTCAACCACACACCCTAGGTCTGTTGCCTTTAGCTCTGCTTACAGAGGCACTGCCTCTTCTATTCAATATGTCATATTTTATTTGAAATACTGTTATACAGTATATATATATATATATATCCATATATATATATGTATGCATATATATGTATATATATATACATATATATATCCATATATATATATGTATGCATATATATGTATATATATATACATATATATATACCTGGAGTCCGATTCTCAAGTCTGGCACTTATACCTTTATGTGGAGAGACAACTTTCCCACTGTACTTTAATCCTGGTTCATAAAACCAATTAATTCTTTCATGTATTCATCTAGTTTTATCATATCTTCTCTTTGGTTGCATTCATTACTTATCAAGGGTAATGCTTTTACTTAGTATGAACAATAACTACAAAAACTTAAGCACAGAGGTTTAAATTTGTCAGGAGCATTTGGTTGGAATAATTAACTTTTTTATTTAGAAGTGTTCATTTGAATCCTCAATTTGCAAAAGTTAAGCCTCTTTCTTTGGGGGTATAACTTATGTTTTAGGGTATTCTGTCTCTTTTAGCTTCTTTTCAAGTAAAAAATAAATAAAGCCTGTAAAAGATACTGCCTAGTGTTTACCTCTTGTAGTTTAGAAAACTTTAAACAGTGTGTTATATTCTAGGAAAGATAAGTTGGATGATTTTATTGACTTCCTGAAAACAGTTTACTTAAAGAGATGTTAAAGAGCTATCGAGGTTGATAAAGAGGACTTTTTATATGGGAAGGAACTGGAATATGACCCTTTAGTTACTGTTTTATTCATGAATATATCCATCAATGATATTTGATTAGAATATAAAAGTGAATAATAATGAAACACTAAAAATAAAAATACCTAAAACTGATTAATGATGATAATAGTATTAATTCACTTCGCCTTTGAATTCTAGCTGACCCATGTTTCCCACTTGAAGTTCCTCTGTGAAATTCAACATAGCAATATTTCAAAAGCTGCCACAGTAGCCAATCAAGTGCTTCAAAGATATTGGCCTACCATTTTTATTAATACATTTCAAGGAACAAATAAGACTAATTACCAAAACGTGTCTCCAAGAAAAGGCTGTTTTCCAGGAGGACATCACCTAGTAGAATACAAGACATGATATATTCTGAGGAGAGTGTTCATGGTTTTCTATTCTGAATAATAAAAGTATTTGCTAAATTAAGGCCTGTGATAGCTCCCTAAAAACGCCAATTCTCTTTCATACTTGGTTTTCTTTCCAACTTTTGTGTGGTGGAAAGAGGTTATTCTCAGTTTCTTCCTCCCTGAAAGGAAGAAAGCAGTACCTACCTTACACAGTTGTGTACGTCCTGGAGATGAGGAGTTCAGGGGTCCTGTAAATGGCAGCTATGGTAATATGATTGTTGACATGTTCAGACTATAACTGCTCCTTGAGGACAAGCTCTGTTTTCTGCACTTCTGTTGCACTCTACAGAATGCTGTCTAGAAATTATTCTAGGGAATTTGATATTGCCAGCATTTGTTTATGTGATGACGTTGCTCAACTTAGAAATAAGGTGTTTTGACCACTTCCTACTTGTGACCAACGTAATCTGGCATTCCCATTAGCAATGAGATTAGCACATTAATTTCAATCATGGAATCAAGGTGACAATTACCAGAAAGTAAGGTCTGGAGGAGGGTGACCAACCATCCTGGCTTGCCCCAAATCAAGTGGTTTCAGGAATACAGGACATTTATTGCCAAAACCAGGAAAGTCTAGGAAATCCAAGATCAATTGGTCACCCTCTCATATAAGCCATGGCTTTGTTTTGTTCACTGTTGTACATCCTGAGTCTTGAACAGTGCCTGGACTTTAGGTTGTTGAATTCATAATCTGTATGCAAATTAATACATTCTAACATAAAAATAATCTAACCATGTTTTCTACTTCTACCATTTACTTACTTTCTCTTTCCCAGGGTTTTGTTTTCTTCCTTTCTCTTTATGGCTTCAAAAATATTAATGGTTTTACATACAGATAAACACACTATTCAGGGAAAATTTGACACATTAATTAAAATACACTCACATACCATTCTTTCAAGGCTCAACAAATAAGAAAACAGGTGAAAGCACTTTCTAAGCTATAAAGCACACAATTTTTATTTTGAATTACTTTAGGATTATTTAATGGTATCCCACTAATTTTCACAAGCCCAGTTTATTTCTGACATTAATTTAATTGTAGATTTTTACTGCTTAACATCAGTGCTTACTCTCTTTACTAAAATGGCTTTTAAATAACTATTACAAATCACTCTCAGGATTTGTTATAAATTGAGTTTTATAAGAGTTTAATGATAATGTCAACAAATTGAAATCATGTTGGCCAATTAATGAGATTTTTATCTCATTAGCATATACTTTCTGATGAATAATCAATACCTATTGGTATTTGTCTTTGATAGGAAGTATGGTAATACATTTGTGTTTATAAAATTATAGATGAGAGAGATAGATTATATATATAAAGTTATTATATATATTCTGCAGCTTTTAAATATTTTCAACATTATGAAATTCCTGGTTTCTTCACTTTTCTTGGAGGTAGAGGTTATATTAATCATAATAAAAATATCAAATCTCTTAAGTGGAGTTCAAAAGTAGAAATAAAAAAAGGTACTCCTACAAAGCCTAGGCAATAATTTATTCACCTATATACATTGTCCCCAATATTATTAGGGTTGAACTCGAGATTGTGTAACTAAATGCTGTGTGTGACAGGTTCTGATTTTATAGTACTTCTGGAGAATCTGAAAACATGCGGAGATAAAATATATGTCCACATGGGGTGAGTATATGTTGTTGAAAAACAAAAATGTGGGGCACCTGGGAGCTCAGTCAGCTGAGGGTCAGACTTCAGCTTAGATCATGAGCTTATAGTTTGTGGGTTCGAGCCCTGCATCAGGCTTTGCGCTGACAGCATGGGGCCTGCTTGGGATTCTGTCTCCCTTTTTCTCTGCCCCTCTCCTGCTTGTGCTTTCTCTCTCTCTCTCTCTTTCTCTTTCTCAAAAATAAATAAACATTAACATAAAGAAAAACAAAAATGCAGTTGAGCACCTAAAAGCTGGCATTAATTTTCTAAGAGTGACTTGTTTGCAAGACTCAAAAAAATTTCAGGTGAGAATACAAAACAACATGACATTAATGTCAGGCTTAACTAAAGTTCATCTGTAACAGCCCGTTTATGCCGAGAAATATCTTTACAATTGTATTAGTCTGCTTGAGGGATGCTGGAGAGAGAAACTTTATTACTTCTTTCATTTTGTAAAACTTTATTTTTTTAAATTTCTTTAATGTTTATTTACTTTGAGAGAGAGACAGAGAGCAAGAGGGGAAAGACAGAGGGAGACATAGAATCCGAAGCAGGCTCCAGTCTCCAAGCTGTCAGCACAGAGCTGGACACAGGGCTCGAACCCACGAGCCGTGAGATCATGACCTGGGCTGAAGTCAGATGCTTAACTGACTGAGCCACCCAGGCGCCCCTATAAACCTTTACTATTTTGAAAACAAAATAGAACTAGCCATAGGACTGGGAACTGTGAGACATTTTACACATTTTGTTAAGGTTTTCTTCATCATGATTCCATCACTAAAGAAACTTATGATCTCCCTAGTATTAAAAATTATTTGATTTAAAATTTTATAGTAGCTTTCATAAAAAAGTACATACCATAAAATATATCATAATTACTCTTGTGTCTGAGTTGGGTTTAGGTGTCACTTATTTCTCTTAGAGAGCTATACATGTTACAAAACTAACGACTGTGCTTAAATAGAAATTAAGTTCCACTATATTTTTACCTCTTTAAGGTGGAACTAAGGGCTGAGGAGTAAGGAGATTTACTAATTGTCATTCAGAAGCTTCACTGATATATGGTCACAATAAATGCTAGCGGTTCTCATAATGGATTTTCATTAGGATATCCTGGGGCTGAGTTAGGTGTATATTCTGCCAACTTCTCAGGGTTATGGGACATAAATCAGGAGGGATTCCATGGCCACCACAAAGACCAGTCCCTCTCCTTCAAACGACACAGAAGATTCCCTTTCATCTGGGTTAAAAGCCACTATTTCTGCCAACCGCATAAAGACAAGATTGAGGCCATTCGAACAAATTCAAATTCAGCAATTTAGCATCTAATAGATAATAAAGTGCAGTCTTTATAATCTGGAAAGTGAAATTAAATTACTGGGCCAAATGTTGAAAGATAAGGCTTTATGGTCTGGAGTTTCGTAGGTCCTTACTTTCTATATTTTGTTCAGTGGATACATGAGTATCCTTGTTTATTGTGCATGACAAAATTTACAAAACACAAGGATCTTCCAATATCATGTGTTTCATTAAAATAGACTGAGTTGATCATGCTGCAACCCCCCCACCCATCCTTTTTTATTTTTATTTTTATTTATTTTGGGCAAAAGCAAAATGAACACCAGTTTCACTTAGTGCTGCTAAACACTTGTTATACGATGTAATTCTACAATTTTATACATAATTTGTATGTTTCTTAATGCTAAGTAAGGTTGAAGTCTCCAAAGTTTTCTGGCAGCACTTGAAAAAATAAAAGGACGTGAACTGATTTGTGCTGTAAGAATGCTTCAGTCAGCATCTAAATTTGGATCTTAATTGATAGTGCACTGTCATTCATTCTGGATTTCTTTCTTCTCTCATGGAGCCAGATGTATCTTATTTTGTACCCTGATAGAGCATGGAAAGACAATGGTGTCACAGCTGGTTTCTACCTAATACAGAGTTTCTTAGAATTTATATTTCTCCTTATGGCAGAAGAAAAAGAATACAAAATACTTTGATTTTTTAAAGGCAATTTTAAAACTCATTTTTATCTAAAGTAGCTTTGTACAGGGGCGCCTGGCTGGCTCAGTTAGAAGAGCATGTGACTCTTGATCTCAGGTTTGTAAGTTAGAGCCCCACACTGGATGTAGAAATTACTTAAAACTAAAATCTTAAACAATAAATGAATAAAATAGTTTTTGTACAGAAATCATATTCTAATAAAATATAATATATGCATATACTTTAGAGGGAGATGTTTTTATGAATGATTTGACTCTGTGTTAATATATTTTATGAGAAACCAATGATGGTTTCCTAGAAGAGTCTGACTCCTCAGTCACCCGAATGTTATGTGCGTGATATTTAATGATATGATTTTCTGCAATATCCTTATTAAAACTAGTTAAGTTGAAAACCAAATCAACAGTTGAACACACTATTTAAAAATTACATTGTTTCAGAGCACCACACTGTACTCAACCACCACTCATTTGACTCTTCTATTTATCTAAGCATCCTGAAGTTTACCCTAAAAGGATAGAGGAATCAGAGTTGGTGGTGGTGGTGTTTTTCCACCTTTCTATATTTACCTTGGAAATGTTGGATACTCTAGAGCCATCCATTTATTTATTTTCATGTTTCAGTAACTCCCATTCTAAAAAAGCCTTTCTTTTCCTTCTCCCATGTAAATACCCTTCTATTGTCAAGTAATTTGCCAGCAATCTACATTCAAAATTTCATAGTGTGCAGTCTCAAATATCCTGATTTTTAACTCTTGGATTATGAGGGCTCAGAGCAATCATGGACTGGCAACATTTTCCTCCTCAAACACTGATCAACGTTCTAAGATCAAATGACCTATTTAAATCTTGGGAAAAGATGTTACTTGATTACAGAATATTCAGAATATGAAGGACAATTAGCAAAGCTGTATCAGGGCCTGTGTGCATGAGCTATACAAATTCCTCTATTTTGTCACTAAGAATGTATTTGCACACATTCAGAAGAATTTAGGTAATTGATGTAATCATCAGGTATATAGGATTCCTGAGTAGAAAATGTTGCAGATTCTTCTTTCTAAAACATCTTCGATGTTTCCCTGAAGCAAACTGCATACCTTACGTAGGAAAAATATATATGTACACACACACACACACGCACGCACACACATACACACTATCATCAGGTTGCCTGTCATCAGGTTGCCTTAACTTGGTTAATTGTAAATGGCAGATTTTTGGTGCACATGAGTATTTAAGAATACTGCCACTTGGATGCCTTTGGATAGAATGAAAAGAGCAATTGGCATAGAATTGTGTTTTGCTACAAAGATATATACCAGATGTTTAAACAGTCATATGAACCTTCTGCAAGGACCAAGAAGTCCACAGTGTGTAGATGGTCTCTAATACATCTGTGCAGCTGCTGTACTGAAGGACCAAAAGCCAAGTACATTATGCAGAGCAAATACAGACACCGCTAATCATAAATCTCTACATACATACATCTAGATAATGCATTTATAGCATTCCACCTTTCAACCCAAAAACCTGCAATGAGGACCTTTGGTCAAATTTATTGTGAAAGTCAAGTTTGGCTTAACCAGTCTTTCATCAATATATTTTCTTCTAGAATATATTCGTTAGAGCAATTATAATCTCCTATAAGACCAGAAGGTATGCTTTTTTACCTAACTTTTTTGAGTTCACCTTTCACTCTAGTTAGAATTTATCAACCTGTTCAGCCAAACTTCGCAGCCAAGGGGAATTGTGTGCTAGGACTAACTCCATAAGAATTATCAGCTCAGAGTGAATGGAGGTTCGGAGTCAGCAAAGAGAGAGCTCAGTGAACACAAATCAAGTAGAGAAGGCAGGATTCTTTTCCCTCTTGGCTTATACCACTCTTCTTTGTACTAACACTCGCTGAATATTCCTTGGTGGGTTGTTTGTTTGCCTTGTGATCCGAAGCTTGGGAATATATTAAGTACATTCTATATTGAACAGCTTGGCCAGTGACAACCAACACGTGTTTTCCCTTTTCTTGGGTCTTCTCCACAGTAAAAGTAAAATGTGAATTGTGTTCCTAACAAAGGGAGATACAATACAAGGGCAGAAAAGGCTACTAGAGAATTGGTGATCAAAAAATAGAGGTAAAACCCTTGTGTGGTCTTATGCATTTGCCTCCCCTTCATTCCAGTTCTCTGACCTACTTTGCCAGCAATGATTTATTTTCCACACCTGGAGATCACAAAACCCTGGTGTGAAGTCCAGTCTGCAGTTAACCGTGAGTATAGAAGCTCCCCATCCACTAGGTGATAAAGTTTTCTCCAGTTTGGGCATCACTTACATCACCAAGGAGGTGGCAGATTTCAAGGGCTAGGAAAAATAAAGTGTCTGTCTTCGTTTTGCTTCACATCAGATAAAGACAGAAGTCATACACATACTATGTTAACATATCAGGAGGGTGCCGAGGTACCAGTAACCAGCAAGTTCCTTTTTTACTTGAAACCTAGTGTATGTTCTCATACCTAAAATTTCTCCAGTTCTTTAAAGTACCTTTAGTGAATTACCACTGTATTAGCATTGCTATCTCTTGGTATGCACACATCCATCATGGCAAATCCATACCCCCACATCTTTACAGCTATGCAATCTGCATTTGAAAGAAGAGAGTCAGCTCTTTCAGCAGGATGGAAGAAACCATAAAGCAAGGAGGTTTCTGTCATGTCAGTAACCCAATATTTTGAAATTCCGGGTTTGCAATGCACAGCCTTCCACCTAACAGTGAAATTGGAGCTGGCCCTCAATCATAAGCGGAAATTTCTTTAATCATATTTCATACAGATCATGTGTGACTTAAGGACAAGAAGCAGGTCTTGTCCATTGTGTACCCACGGCACTAAGATCAGTGTTTAAAACATAGAAGGGCATTAATTATTGTGGAATTGAATGGAATTTGCTGATAGCACCAAAAATTATTTTTCAACTTGGATAATTTAGAATACCTTCACATTCTCTTGTTATACTTTAGCTAGCCAGTAGAATTTTACTTAGGAGACAGTGAATAAATTATACTGAAACTTTCTTCCAAGTGGAATTGAATTTACTTCACAAAATCATTATTTTTTAATCTGAGCATTCTACAAAGGGTGATCCTAATGAGAAGGAAAAAAAATACCACAGCATCCCTGAATATAGATCCAACACTCAAGTCAGCTAATGAAATAGGACCCCATAGAGATTGATGCTGTGACTGAAGAATACAATAATTTGTTTCTTTCTTAGAAAGTAGAAAATCTAATTACCTTCAAGTTTCTCACATTTGAGCCATACTACAAATGAGTTGTGTCCAGGTACAGAAAAACCAACAATATTTTATTTATAACCTTATTTTTTTTAGTTTTTGAACTACAAATTCTGGTTCTAGAGTTGTTTAAAAGATCATGGGTTTTATAGATGCTCATATGTAAATTAATCTGTTGTTTGCTTACGTTTTTTTTTTCTTTTTTTTTCTCTTTTTTTTTCTTTTTTTTTTCTTTTTGCTTGGCCATTGAATGGTTCTCCTCATAAATACAGAACAGGTCATTACATGAAAAATATAAGATCTTGCATTTTTTTTTATCTCGTTCTCTCTTAAAAATCTATTTCTAATATTGCATTCCCCATTGGACTACTTGATAAGGGCATGAGGAAAAAAAAAGGAAAGGGGGAAAAAAAGAAAGAAAGACAAAATAGACTGGATCTCACCACTAGAATTCACCATAAAAATCTCAAAGTGTAACAGAATTCTTACAAAATTTCCTAGGCCAGTTCTTTAGGGACTTGAGATGTCCTATGAAAAATATGGCAACCAGGGTAGGCAGGGATGAAATGTGGGAAAATAGTAAATAAGTGCAGCAAAAACAGGTTCTGAGGAATACACATAATTTTGTCTGCTTTAGATCACAATAGAATTTTTAATAAATAAATTTCTTTTCTTTTTTGTTTTTTTTGTAAAGACACTTTTTTGAAACAGTAGATTTAGCCCAGTCATTTGTGTCATTTTTAATAAACTGTCTTTTTTTTATTGTTTGTTTTCTGTAACTCTGTAAATGTTTTAGATTTGAGTCTCTTGTACATTGTCTTTAGAGTTCATTCGGATCAATAACGGTTCATGCACTGAACTGTGTATTGAATTTATTGTGTTAACTGTTGTTGTGTGGTTGAAGGGAGATTTGTAAGAGTTATAGTGATTTAGGTGCTCATGCTCAATAGCAGGCATGGGCAGGTGGCTTTCCATGGGCGTGTCTCCTGTAATCTCATCATCCACATTAATGATTTCAACAGTTCTTGTAGGGGCGTGATGGTTTTGCCGATGGTGCTGCTTCCTCATCTTGTAGAAAATGACCAGCATCACTGCAGCCATGAGTGTGATGGCCACAAAACAGCCAATGATGATTTTGGTGGTCTTCATGACCTCATCAATTCCTGGGATCCCACTGTTTATATCAGTCACTGGGATGGTGAATGTTTTTTCTGTTGACCTTGTGCTCTGTGGCGTGAGAGAGGTGGTCACGTTGGTGGTCTCCCAGTCGATCACTGGAGTGGGGCCCACGTTGTTATCTGTGGTCCGTGCCTCATCCTGAGAAGGTTCCATAGTCTCTACTGTGACGGTTGAAAAGTAAGAGAAGGGAGTAGTGGTTGCTGCAGTAACATTCAGGGTGGCTGAAGCAGTGGTATTTCCAACGGAATTACTCACCATACATGTGTACATGCCTGTATCTTGTACGGTTACATTCGTGAAATTTAATGTGCCGTCACTGAGCACAGCTATCCTCACTTTGTATGCCCCATGTGTCATGACCGTTCCATTTGGAGTAATCCACGATACAGAGGTCAGGGACGTGGAGGCCCGACATTTCAACTCAGCTGCCATGCCCTCAGTGACATTGAGGTCAGCTGGGGGCTCCACAATCACAGGAGCATAGCATGTGAAATAATTCTGGTCAAGCTCCCCGATGTACCTCCCTTTCAGATTGGGAGGGGTGTTACATCGAGCACAACAAGCTGTGTTGGAGGGGGCCATGTCTTTTATCCACCAGCTGAGCCAAAGTATGTCACAGTTACAGTTCCAAGGGTTGTGATGTAAGTGTATCCGCTCTAGATGATGCAAGGGTGTGAAGAGGTCATGAGGCAGTAATGTTAGATTGTTGTGTGCCAAGTTTATCTCCACTAGTGACTGAAGGTTATCAAAGGCATTCCGTTCGATCACTTGGATCTGGGACTGTATCATCCACAGTTTTTGAAGGTGCATCAGTCCCTGGAAAGAGCCAGGCCTGATGGCCGACAAGTGATTCCCAGAAAGATCCAGCTCATCTAGTTTTATGAGAGGTGTAAGGTTAGGGATTTCACGGAGGTTGCACATGGCAAGGTTCAAATATCTCAAGTTGGACAGACCTTCAAAGGCACCTTCTGAGATGTATGAAAGCCTTTTCAATTCCCCTAAGTCTAGTCGGCGCAAAGAGGGGATTCTGTTAAAAGCATAAGAAGGAATGCTTTCAATGGGGTTGTTTCTCAACCAGAGCTCCTTCAGTTTAGACAAATATACAAAAGCTCCATTTGGGATGGTGGTAAGACGATTGTCAAAGAGTTCCAGAGTATTGAGGTTTGCCAGACCATTGAAGGCCCCAATTTCAATTGTTCTAATATGATTCCTACTCAATTGTAGGATTTCCAGGTGCCTCAAGTGCTTGAAGCTATTCACTTTGATGATCTGGATTTGGTTCTCATGGAGGTTCAGCAGTCGAGTGTTGGTGGAGATGCCATCTGGAACCTCACGTAGGTTTTTCCGGACGCAAATCACCTTGCTGAACTGGTTGCTGCAGGAGCAGACAGAAGGGCAGGTTTGAGCCCGCACCAGACCAGCCACCACAAGAAGTTGAAGAGCCAGCAGCACCACAAGCAGGGGGTCGAATAGGGCCCTGTTAAACCTAGGACCTATCATTATCTGCTGTGGATGTAAGGTCATCTTGTTCAACATTCATAATTTATCTGGTGTTGGTCCTTCTGGAGTTCAAATAGTCTGCAATATAAGAGAAAAAAAAAAAGAAAAGAAAAGAAAAGAAAAGAAGTATTAGCTCTCCTCCAAATGTCTTCTGGAGCAATGTCAGTGATGCAGTGTAACAGCTAAAGCCATCATTTCTCAGACTAAGGAAACAACAAATCAAGTATCCCTTGTAGAGTGATGCGGCTCATGTTTATATAGAAAATGTTTCTGTACTGCAAATTAGCAGCCATCCACAGCCCATATCCATCAAATATGCAATCACAGGGAAATGGAAGCATGAGGTAAAACACCTTAATATAGTGTTTACCAACCAATTATGACTTGAATGCATAAGGACATATGAAATGTACCCCAACAACAGGTTGAATGTCCAAACCAGATTGGAAAAGATCAGAAAACAGGATTTGGGGCTATTCCCAACAAACTAAAAACTCCCTGGCAAAATTAGTAATAGTTGAATTTTATTGAGGGCTACTTTTAGGCACCATGGTATACAGACTTACCAACCTATCCAGGAATGGCTACATAACTTTCAGGGCCCCGTACCAAATGAAACTGGGGGATGGTTTGTTCAAAATTATGAAGAATTTCAAATCCATAACAATAGAGCATTAGCCAAGCATGGGTCCTCCAAAGAATGGGGCCCTTTTCAATTGCAAAGCTTGTGTGTCCTGATCCTTTCTGCCCTTACAGCACTCCTCTGAGGGAGAAATTTAATCATAGGGAAAGTAACATGCATGAAGTCACAAGGTTAGTAAGTACAGAACCAGGGTGCACACACATATCCGATTGGTCCTAGAGCATATGGTCTCAAATACTTCATGCAAGAGCTTCTGGGAGAATGATGGCAAGGCAAAATATTTTTTCCCAATTAATTTCTTTAAAATACTGTTTTGGGCAGGGGTGACCTCATCTGTAAACCCTGGCAACCTGACTTATAGTACCTGTGAAGATATACTGAAACAGCGGTACATGCAAATGTACATAAACTTTTGAAGATTCTCCTAAACTGAAACTCATTATAAGATAGCTAACTGCTACCTATAGGCAGACATAATACAAATTAAGTCATTCCTATGATATCTAATTTTTAAGTACAGAGAATACCTGAATATAAAAAAAATATTTTTTATCTTGGGTCCTTACTCTGACTGATTTTAAGTAGATTTGGGTGAAGGGAAATAAAATAACTCGCTTTCTGCATTTCTTCCAGCACAAGGAGGAATTTTAAAGGATCTTGGGCTACCCAGTGTACGTCCCACTCAGCTGGCTTACTATGAACTGGGCACCCGTGTAATGACTTCTTCCAAATGTCTCATCTCAATAAACAGGGTTTCTTCTATAAACCTCTTGGAAACAAACAAATGACGAAAGTGATGGTGGATCACTACATTCCAATTCAAAACGGCACTGATTTAGTACTTACTATGTGTCACCTTGGACAAGTTACTTATCTTCTTTCCATGACACATTCTCCTCACTTGCAAAATAGCAGTAACAATATTACACACCCCCTTGGTGGTGTTGTGAGGATAAAATTGGTTAATGCAGATAAAGGGCTCAGAATAATGCTTCCCACGTTGTAAAAACTCAGTAGTGTTAAATATTATTATTATTGTTATTGTTATTACTATCGTTACCATTTTTGTTGTTGCTCTTACAGACATCTTGTCGAGTACTGGGCATATAAAGATGAAGAATATAATCCTTATGCCTGAGGTAGTTATGATTCAAAGCATGAGACAGATAGGCAAACAGATGAAGTACAATAATATATGTTCATTGGTATGAGACCAGGCCACACTGGCACAAGGGCACTGATACCAGATCAGCTCAATCTGTGCTGGTAAATCAGAGGATTTTCGAAGAAGAAGATCATCTGATCTAGGTTTTATAGAAGTTGATGTAAAAAAAAAAAAAAAGGGAAAGAAAAGCATTTTAGCCAAGGACCAGCTTGAACCAAGATAAGGACACATAAAAGATGCTCATACATCCAGGGAACAGTGAAAAGTTCCCTGTGGCAGGAGAATGGAGGGCCTGGGAGAGAGACTTCTTTCCTCAGGGCTGTTGCAGCTCTAGACTGATCTTTCACACCATCTAGCACATGATCATCAGCCCCTGGGTCTATTTTCCCCACTAGCCTACAACACCATGAGGACAGAGGCCATGTCTGATGGTTTTTTCTCATCCCACTGCCAACACAGTACCTAGCACACTGTAGGCACTAAATAATGGCTGTTGCAAACACACAGAAACAGTTAATACCTAATTAACAACTCTTTGTGTATGCGTTGGGATAGGTACCAGTATATTAATCACGACTTTCTAATGGTCTGTATTTTCTGATGTTTTGATATGCAGGGCTTTGTTGTTCCAGAGAGACTTCTCCAAGGGCTAGGCAATTTCTAGGGATAGTAAAGGACTTGACCACAAGCCTGCCTTTCATATTCAAACCAATCAACCTGAAGCCTATGCCCCAAACCACCTCATTTATCAGGATCTCCCAGGGCTCTTATATTTGGGCCACTCTCCCTCTGCCCCAATGATTCCAGAGCTAGAATCAGGCACCTTGGGACAGCCCCTAGGTCCCAGAATCCACTGAAATTATTTATACTAGTCAAATGCAAGCCTGCTTCCTCTGCCTTCTCTTGCTTTCTCTCAAAAACCATGATAAAGACTCTTGCTCAGATTTTCCCTTGTTCTTTCTACCCCCTGGTGACCCTGCTGCTTCCTTGTGTGGCCCCTGTGTGGCATGGCATGCTCCCTCCTCTTGGGAACTAGGAGTAAAAAATATATCTCTTCAATGACAATTGTCTCCTGATTTGTTTGTCCCATCATACCAAAATAATAATAAAGTCTACATTTAAAACAACTAATCACTAAATAGCAGGGCTCTGCTCATCTTATTAATCTTGTTGATGGCTTTACAGGTCTATTCTATTGTCCCATTTATACTGTGACAATGATGTGTTTGATAGGTTTTTCACCCTGAGTTAGAGAAGGAGTTATTTTTTATTGTAAATTTAAACATGACCTTCAAAACCCTTGTAGATTTCCATTTTAAACAGAATCTTACTTAAATTTCCAGTGATCATGGCCACTGAAAACTTTTTATTCATATGATTTGGTATAGTTTTACATACGCTCCACACGTTTTAAGGTAATTGGGCATTAAAAAATAGAACATAAAATCTCTGATACATTAATTGGTGTTTTTAAAAATTTTTATTTATTTACTTATTTTGAGAGAAACAGAGACAGCACGAGAGGGGGAAGAGCAGCGAGAGACAGACAGAATCTCAATCAGGCTCAGCACTCAGTGCAGAGTCCAACAAGGGACTTGAACCCACGAACCGTGAGATCATGACCTAAGCCAAAACCAAGAATCAGACGCTTAACTGAGCCACTCAGGTGTTCCTAACCGGTGTTTTTAGGTGAGGGTCCCAGGGTCCTGCTCCTCTATTTTACCTCCCACCTCCCACCCTATGACTCTTAGAATCCTAGGGTCTCTGGCAATACAGGTTGAAATAACTTATTGACCAGAAATAGTACAGAAGTGAAGAAGGTAAGCCTTTTGCTTAAGACAAACCATTTGTTAACCTTTTTTTCATTAAAATAAGAAACAGCAAAGGCATCCATGTCCTGTAATCAAGGGAGAAGGCTCTGGTAGACTTCCTAAAGTTAAATGCCTGCTTAAACTTGTAGGACTCTACAATTGAGAAAGTTACTTTACGTCTCTTACTTCACTTTCCCCATCTGTAAAAGGGGGACACCACTGTTATCTACTCAAAAGGTTTTTGTTGGCACTCACATTATTAATGTATATACATGTAAATATATACATATATATGTAAATTAATATATATTAATGTATATATGTATGTAAAGTTACCAGCTCATAATAAGCAATATATAATAAATATTTAAAACATACTGAAAATAAAAATAAAGTGATGGGACACTCAGTTTTTTCCTCTTATATAAATAAGAATAACACTAATATCTATTATTCAAAGTTATGGAAAGGATCAATTATAATGATCAGAAGCATGCTTTCATATGCAAATACAACACCTTTCTCTTAATTCTAGAGTGCATGTGTCTCTCCTTTTCCAATCCCCAGGCTGTTTTATTTTCTACTTCTTGCTTACTTCAAGGTCTTTTTGCTATTGCTATTAATGAGATTTCCTATCAATCAGTCATAAGTAACGATTTATGAATTATAGCTGGTTCAAAGCTAATTTATAACCCATAGAAAATAATGCTTGGTACATGCACTGAATCAAATAAACTGCTATCAACAAAAGGTTTTCTATTTTAAAATCTAAATTACGTTACTTTACATTAAAAGCCATGTTTCAACATCTCTCTCATAAGATGTTTTTATCCCATTAAAAAGAAATCAATTTAAAAGTACGTGCTATCCATTACAATGTCCTCTGACAGCATTTATTTACAAATGGATCTGTTTGGGTTTGGAATTCAATGATAATACTTTTAGCCTTGTCCCAGAGGATATACTGACTTTGTCAACAGACCTTTCTTCTTTCCCTACCCATGCTGCTGTGCACTGAGACACAGGGGGTGCTTTAGTCAGCACAGTATCATTGCTCAGTTAGCAGAAACTGTTTACATATTGGAACTAGTTTGGAAGCCAGGTGAAAGAAAGATGAATTTATTAGCTACAACCAACTTTCCCTCACAGGCCACACACTCACAGCCATATGTATCTTTAACAAGCCCCCCCGCAAATGCTGAGAACCAAAACCATTTCCCCACACTCAGCCTGGATACTGAGACCTCCAAACCGTATCTTCCTTCCTACTGACATAAACACGACTTTGCTCTTCCATTATCTTTATTAGCATCTCTATCCTTTATGGGGGGACTTTCTTGTCAAAGCAAATGGTTTCACTGTCCTTCTAGGACAAAGATCCAAAGATCCATAGTTCCATAGATCCATAAGTTCTTTCATGGAAAGCATTTAATAGCAGTGTGCCTCTAAGATTCTTTGAATCTCTTGCCTCACCATTGTTTTCACCCATCCTGGATTGCAGTACCATAATTCTTACTCAGTCCTAATCAACTTCCCACACTGAAAAATTTTCTTGAATCAGACTCCCAATTCCCCATAAATTCTGGTCTATTTTTCACCAGTCTACTCATAGATACTCCCAAACTCTTGGAAGATAGTGATCTCCCTTAACATAGTAAGCAATAAACTCGCTCTGTCTTTTCAACAGGTTGTGCTGGTAATATTTGGGGAGTCAGCTTTTTTATAGCACTAAGGATTCATTTAACTGTGCTTGAACCTTGCTTTCTCTTTCTTCACATTTGTTGCCTACCCAGCATCCTAATCCCTTACCTAGAAAATTTTGTGCAGGAAACTTCACTCACTTCTTAGAAAAGTTACAAAACTATATTATCTGTTTTGAGAGACACTGACCCAGGACTGGTAGGTAAAGAGAATTTGGTTTAAGCTAAGGCTAGACAATTTTTTTCTGTAAAAAGCCAGATAGTAAATATTTTAGGCCTTGCAGGCTATATGGTCTCCTCTTGCAACTACTCTACTCTGCCATTAAAGCCTGAAAGTAGTTATAGAGAAAAGGGGAATGAATGGAAATGGGTGTGTTCTGATTAAACTCTTTATGAGCACTGACATTTGAATTTTGTATCATTTTCACATATGTCAAAATATTATTCTTAACACTTTTTCTAACTATGTAAAAATTCAAAAACATTCTTAGCTCCCAGGGTTAAATTTTGGACTATAGTTTATCTAAACAAATGTTGGTTGTACGATTTCTGTTGCCAGAGACTCGTTAGGTCTGGACAGGTGACACAATTTGGCCAATGAGATGTAAGATGAAGTCAGCTGAGGGGGTTCTGGGAATTTTTTTTCTCCCACTACTAAGAAAAATATATAGGGAAGAAATAGTTCTTCATTCTGTTTTTGGATATTGTTGTGAGTACAAGATGCCTAGAGTTGCTGAAGCCATCTTGTGGCCAAGAAACAAGGAAGCCTGAGGACAAAGCTGTTATGCCAAGGAAGAAAAATGGAAAGAGGGGAAGAATTTATATTCTTGATATTTGTGATGGGCAGCTGAACTAATGAATCCTGTTACTATCTTTCCTCTGTATTTTCTTATTATATAAAATAATCAATTTCTCACAGTATAAACTGTTAACTTTTTTTCTGGTTACTTACCGCCAAACCTATCTTGATACTTATATATTCATTCTCCTTTCTCCTCCCCTCTCTCCCCCTGCCTCTCTCTCCCTCTCTTTTTCTCTTGATATCTCTCCTTTCTGAAACCAATAGCAAAGAAAAGACAAGTGAAAAATTCTGATTTCTTATAAATCATTCATTATAAATTTGAGACCTACCAAAGGAAACAAAGTAAGCTGAGGTAACAAGATTTGCTTATCAGAAAGGAGGTGAGGCTCATCCCTATCATGCTAAGAAGGCATTTCTCTGGATAACTCTAAATTTTATTATTATTATTATTATTATTATTATTTATTTATTTATTTATTTTGAGAGAGCAAGCAGGGGAGGGGCAGAGAGGGAGGAAGAGAGAGAGAATCCCAAGCAGGCTTCGTGGTGTCAGAGCAGAGCCCGATGTGGGGCTGGAACCCACAAACCATGAGATCGTGACCTGAGCCGAAACCAAGAGTCAGATGCATAACCAACTGAGCCAGCCAGGTGCCCCCAAATAACTCTAAATTTTAAAGAGTGATAGAATACATTGGAGAAGGAAAAACAACACCTTAAATAATACCACTGTCAAAAGTAGCTATCTCTCCCAAGTCAAAATTATTTTACAGGGGCGCCTGGGTGGCGCAGTCGGTTAAGCGTCCGACTTCAGCCAGGTTGCGATCTCGCGGTCCGTGAGTTCGAGCCCCGCGTCGGGCTCTGGGCTGATGGCTCGGAGCCTGGAGCCTGTTTCCGATTCTGTGTCTCCCTCTCTCTCTGACCCTCCCCCGTTCATGCTCTGTCTCTCTCTGTCCCAAAAATAAATAAAAAACGTTGAAAAAAAATTTAAAAAAAATTATTTTACAAATATTTTCTAATTAGTTCATTATTTCCCATCTGCAACCCAGTTTTCCAAATCTGTTGAGTTTTCTCTACTCCTATACAGGAGCATGTGGCTCTGCAGATTTTCAGGGAGAAGAAAATTTTTGTAACTATGCCTAGGGCTGACCCTCTAGGCAAATGTAACGGAAATGATACAACATTTAAATGGCTGTAACCCAGGGACTCAACCTGTCAAGTCAACAGGAGGTTCTTTCGCTGAACACACTGACCTGGCAATGTTTCTAGAAAATTGTAAGAAACTGAGATTGAAAAGGAAGAAGAAGAAGATGATGATGATGATGATGATGATGATACCTGGGTCTACACTGCCATTTTTCTAGAAGACTTATCTGGTTTATAGTAAAAGAATACATATATTTGGTGTTTAGAGGTGACAGCATGACAAAATTATTAGAAGAGAAGAAACAGTGAGTAGAGAGAACTATGTATTTAAAAAAGCAAATCAAAGAAAAAAAATAAAATGAAAACTAAAAGCTTGTGGCCGACATGTTGCTATCATTTGGACAGTATAATCAGGATTATCAGAATGAAATTGTCCAGGCCTTCTATAACGTTATAATCTTGTTGAAGCTATAATACAAATGTATAGATACATATAAAAAAATAAAAAGTGTACCTGTATGTATTTTAGGTACTAATACAAATCAACAAATTCAGTATTTAAGTGTCATAAAGCATTGTCAGAAGTCATAATCAGAGAAAGTTTTCAGAAGAGGATTTGTGACTTTATGTAAGTCTTTAACATACATAAACTTGCATTGAGGCAGGGTGGTCGTGGAAGAGGTAAGAGACTACTTGTAAAAACAGAGGAGTAGGAGCATGAAATGAAAGGAAACTGACTTTCTAGAAGGAGAGGGCTTATGTTACAGACAAGTCTGGTAGAAGTTTGGATTCATTTCAATAAAGAGATTTAGGAAGAAACTGCCATCCCTTTATGTGGGAAAGGGTTGATGAGAGAGCACTGTTTTAGAACGATCTGTCCTTGTGTGTAAAAGAAATTGGAGAGAGGAATAGTTGATAGAAAAGTCCTATGACTTTAATAATCGACATCCCTAGCATTACTCTAAAACTGAACGAAACTGATCTTCAATCTTCCATCTGATGATCTGACTACTGAGATACGTACAGGTTGAAATTAATCAGCCCTAGTTGAAATCCAGAGTCTGAAATACTAATGAGGGCAAAATTAGCTTCTGTATGTGGTCAGGTTAAAAAATAACATTGTACACAGAGAACAAGATATCATTTTGGAAACTCTGATGTGCACAAGAGAAGCATCTCTGACCTCTGGTGCTGCTCATGTCTACTCTGTAAATTGTACACAAAGGACAACTAAACACACATTCAATTTTGGTTCCCTAATGACATATTACACTTTCCAACTTGAAACAATGCTGAAGTACAGAAAGGCCCAGAGACTTATATTAGCAAAACCTAGAGGAACAAAAAAACAGATCAAGAATGAAATGAGGAGGGTTGGAGGGTTGGCTTAGTACTACTGACTATTCGATTTATGGCAAACCGTCTCCCTCTGAGTTGCACCTTTCTGAGTGGGAGTGACAGTAAACATTACTAAATTGACACTGAGAGGATTACATGAATTAAATGCCATAGCATATACTAAAAACAAATCCCCAAACTTACCTCTCACCTCCAAAAAATGCCACGGCCACACACCCACTGGCTCAATGCAAAAATGTAAGAATCTTCCTTGACTTTAAAAAAAAATATTTATAACCCGCCCAACACTATTCATCTGACTCTATTACTAAAATACAACTGGATCCATCTACTTTTCCTCCTTGTACCTCTCTAGGTCAAATCATCTCCATTTCTAACTTGAGCCACTAAAATACCCTCTTACCAGTTTCTCTATTTTTGCAATTTCCTCACTACAAGTAATGCTACAGACAGCATTTAAAATGAATTTTTAAAATTCTTCAGTTGAAATGCTATTAGCTCCGTATCTTTTTAGAGCAAAATTGCAAACTGTTTTGGTCCCCAAATCATGATGTTCTGGTACCTGCCTGCATCTCATACCTTTCAACTTTTCTGCGTCTCCTTTCTCTCTTCCATTGTTCCTCAAATGCTCCAAGCTTGCTCCTCCCTCAGGACCTTTGCAGTAGGGTCCCTGCTGCCTGCAACACATGTCCTTTGTTTTTTGCATGGTTGGTTTTCCTTGTCCTTAAGAACATCCCTTAAAGTTTTCCTTCTTAGAAGTGTTTTCTTGACCACCAGCCTAGAGAAGCACCTTGTCAAAGTTAATCACGTCACCATATTTAATTTCCATTATAATACTTCTCATTGATATTTTTCTCATATACTTAGATGCTTATTTTCTTACTGCTTGTCTCGTCTGAGTGGAATGTTAAGTTCCATGGAACAGAGACTTCTCTGTCCTATTCAGTGGTTTCCACTTGGAATAATGTGCATCAAGTATTTGTTAAGTGTATGAACGAATGAAGAAATGAATGATCTGGTGTTTAAGTACACAGAAGCAGCCTGTAGATAGTTAAGGCTACAAATTCATTGAGAATCTAAATGATGTCACATTCACTAATTGATCCCTAGCATCTAGTAGAACCCAACTCACATAGTAGGAATTTCATCAATTTCTGAAATGATGCCTGTCTCGTTTTCAATGATTTTCAAAGAAGTTCTTCCTACAAAGAAAAGCTAGGGAGCACAACGCAATATAAAAGGCATTGCATTGTTTCCTCACTCTCTTTTTTTATGTTTGTTTTTGTTTGTTTCTTTGCAGGGGAAGGCTTCCCTATTTCTTTATTTATCTATTCTTGTCAAAGCAGCCCTGTTTAAGTTTGGCCAAACAATGCCCTCTGCTGTATGTGCCTAAAATAACATGATTGCCTTGAAAATTCTAATGTAGGTAATATATAAGTTGATTTCCTGGTATGCTTCTTCACATAGCACCTACATGTACTTCAGAAGTAGGGAGGTTTGACTCATTTTCCAGGTCACTCCATTGGATGAGACCACTTAGAGCAGAGAACAAGAATTTGTATGGCAGAAAGTCAAGTAATCTTCAAATCTCCTTCAAAATGGAAGAGCTTCTTGATCACCACATTTCTGCTTCCAGAACTCATTTGAATCGTTAATTAGAAAATCCATGGGTGAAAAATATCTCTTAATTCTTCTGTTACAATCCAAAGGAGGATTCCTTTGGATTCTAAAGATGGAATAGGCAAGGGATTAGGGTAGGCGGTCACAGCTCCAACTTTGTCTTAGCTACAAAAAGTCAAATCTACTTCATGTTAGAAAAGCAGAACTAGAAATATAGCCAATGACTTGGCAAGACTAAAAATAAAATTAATTTGTTTTTTCCTGCTTGTGTAGTCTCACATGATGCAAGGGGGATAAACATACCTGGCATGAAGTTTCTGGCTGTTTATGAATCCTTTTGATCATATTCACTTCTTGACATTTATTATTTATGAAGAAATGAAATATAGATGGCTGACTTGTTTCTCAAATTAAAGGGTGGGATTTGAGGTGTTCAGGGATATGTTTGTATTTTTATGATAGATGTTTGCTCTGTTGGTTTTGTGAAATGCATAACCAAAGAAAAAAGCTTAAAACCTCAAACTCCATATACTGCTTGATATTTTACTCTTCAGGAAATGAAATCAGACCATTCCAATGATCAGAAATGTGCCTGCTTATCCCAATGCCTGCACTCTCCTTTGCACTAATATTTTTAAGTCTGGAGCCTATCAATGTATGAAAACCTCACTTCTTTCCTTTTCCTTTAGTTCTTTCTCTTTTCTTAGGTTTAGGGGCCAAGAAATGATCAATACATGTTATTCTTTATCTCCAAAACTGGCCTTTTCTTCTCATACTTTTTCTGGGGCTGATCTACACAGTAACACTTTTACAGATTTAGTGTAAGAAGCCACAGGAAACTGGGCAATCACAGTTCAAGAAAACATAACCCACCCATAGTTCCCATTTGCTTAGAGAATAAAACCTAAATCCCTTACTGCCTCTACCCACTAGATGCCAGTAGCACCCCCAGTTGTAATGATCTAGCATCTCCAGACATTGCCAAATGTCCCCTGGAGGGTAAATTTGCCCTCTTGTAAACTACTGCCTTAGTGTGACCCGTAAGACACTCCATGATGCTGCTCCATACTGCTTTCCCAGTCTTATCTCCTACTGTTCTCCATAATACAGTCTAGGCTGCAGTCTGTTCCTGATTCTAAAAATATGCCTCCTACTTTTCCTCTTCAGAGCCTTGCTCCTGTTTTTCCCATGGCCAGGAATGTCCTACTCTGGGTTTTCTTTCAAAATTGTACCCAATTTCAGAGCCAATTTTACAATGATCATTTCTATTTGACCTTCATTGGTCTTACTGGCTGGTAGTAATCCATCTTTCCAGAAGTGTCTGTAATGCTAAGACTATGACATTTATCAAATCTGTGTTTGAATCTAAATGTTTGGGTATGTATTCAACTTATTTATCATAAACTTCTTAAAGACAGAAACTAGATGATGTTTAGGAACGCAGAAAATATTTGTTGAATTGCATTACTGAATGTAGCCCACATTTTAATTCATAGTCAGGAGCCAGGATGATAAGCTAATTTTATAACAACAAATAACAAATCAAGGTCCACTGACAACACCTTTATGAGAACAAAAAAATAAATAAATAAAATGGCATATAACTTAGTATAAAAGATAAAGGGGGGAGGGGTTCAATAATTACTCCTTGTCCCCCCATACACATAAAAATGTATAAATAAATTAACATTGAGAAAAAAGGATTACCCAAAATCAGCCTGTAAATGGGTGATTGAAAACAACATACTAGCTAAAGATTTCTCTTCAACAGCAATAAGCTGTATGTATCCTAAATTACATCCAGAGTACATACCACAGTGTATATACTATAATTATCTATCTATCTATCTACCTACCTACCTATATATCTATACATGCATGTACTAAATGAAAGAAGTAAAGACAGGGCAAAAGAGAGAGAGAAAGAAAGAATGAAAGAACAAATGAAAGAAAGAGAAAGAAGCTCAAGAAAAGGTTGGTACTTATCAACTACTTACATAGCTAAATGAAGGCTAATGGAAGATGAGATTTGAAAAAAAATCAGAGATAAAAATGTGTGTTGTATCTATCCATCTGTGAAACTGCCTAGAGGTTGGATACTCTGATTTATATACTCTATTATTGTGAAGATACATGAGTTACTATATAAAGAAAGATTTAGAACAGTGCCTGGTACACAGCCAATACTGTATGAACATTTGTTGTATTATGGTTATTGTTATTTGTCTAGTCCTGGTGACAGCTGAAGTCCAATTATGGAGAATGATTGATATATCAGGCAATTATAATCTGATGCTAAAGCAATTTGAATTATACAATTAACTTTTTTTTTAGTTTGATTTCTCATCAACCACCTTATTTAATTATAATGTTTTTCCATGAAAATGCATAGTTCAATCCAAGTGTTCCTAAGAAGCTCACAAATGGACTTCAAACCATTTATGAATCTCTTTAAATTATATGCAAATTTTTGTATAAATGTGGAAACTGTATATTTTTATAGGAAGATTATTCATTGGTTTTATCATCATATTCTCAAAGAGATTTATGACTCCAAAAAAGTTTAAGTTCTACATAAAAAGATTTGACAGACTGAACTACTTGAAGTGTCTGTTATAGTTTTAGCTAAAATTTAACAAATTGGCACTCTGCTCTCTATATTCATTTCTTATGTGTTTATAAGTGTGACTACAACTTTCTCATGAAGAGCTACCAAAATCAAATTTCTGGGAGTATAAAACTAAGGACCAGTCCCACATCTTGAGAAATTCTTCAAGACCAATATCCATTGGGAAAGGTCTTGGAATGCAGTCTTCTCTGGTGACAATGATCCTTACCACATGCATTAACACTGGTATTCAGGTGAAATTTTCACTCCATATGAGTTTTAAAGGAATTTGTGTTAATGTAAGAATCAGGATGCTACATGATGAAATGGGGACTTCTCTGATCCAGAACTGTCCTTCATCTGGCCATAGGTTATTTCTCAAAGGAAAATGCACTGAGGAGATATAACTAAATTTTTAATGTTTATCTATCTCTTAGAATATTTGGGGGTAATTCTGACTGATGCCAAAAGAGGAAATATCATGCTTATTAATATTAGTGAAGATCAACTGTAAAAAAAATTAATATTCCATTACAACTAATACATCCAAACCTCCAACAAGAATCCCGCTCCCACATACACACAAAATCTGTTTCTGAATGAGGTTAAACTGCAGAAATTGGACAATGTTTTAGACTCTCAGGATGCACAACAGGATGATGCTAGGCTTTCAGTTTGAAAAAGGGAATAAAAAGAAAGCAGATAAAAGAGGCTCAACATTTTAAATTATGTTTATTTGAAGTATGGAAAAGTATTTTCCTCCTCATGACATTCTTCTATCAGTCCACAGAAGCTAATGATTATTCTTTTACATATTTTTATCTACATTAATATTTAAATATTTTTACATCCAGGTTAATGACAGGGCAAGTAACTACAGAAACTTTTGAAAACCTAACAAGTCCATCTTAAACATAAGCCCTTGGCAAGGCAGGTAGAGAAGGATTTGATTTCAGAAAGATGGTAATGCAGTTAATGACCTTGCTTCCCATGCTTCCTTTGGATTGATGACTAGCTAGGAGGAGTTGATAGCCATTAACCCTCAACCACTCATTAATCCTTAGGAAATGCCCTGTGCAAGGTCATCATTGCCTTCATAGGTTGAAAACAAACAAACCAACAATAGCATCCAAAAGGCATATAGATTTTTGTAATGAGTAATGCAATTTAAATTACCATCCAAGGGAATCTGCAGAGAATAACTACCACATATAGAGAGCCATTCTGATTTTAAAATCATCTTCCAATGTTTTATCATGTACTTTCTTCCCTGTTTATTATTAAACACTACAAAACCCAAATTTCCTAGACAGTAACCAAACATATACACACACATATATATCTCCCCAGCCAAAATGCTAATGGTGTTTCGGATTCATTTCATAGTAGGATCTGGGAAAGAGAATCTTAAAGTCATTTCAGTGCTAATAATACAGAATTCCAAGTATGTTCACCAACACTACCTGACCTTTACCTGTGAGAGAACCCCTTCCACTCAGTAACTCCCCATCACTGATCATTTGAAACACTGTGCTGAGACAAGCCTAACACAAACAACAAAGTCATGAACCAATGCCAAAGTGTTATACTGAGTGAGTATATAGGTGGTTATGTGGATAATTAGAAGTAGTCTGGTGTTCAGAGGGACCCAGTAAGGTTTGGACAGTCAATGAAGGCTATGAGGGCACGGGTTTTAGTAGATGTGGATTTGGATAAGTACAGTTCTCAGCTGTTGACACTCAGGACAAATGTCTCCCATTGTTCATCAGGTATCTCACAGTATAGTGGGATTCATAAGTAGTAATAAAAAGGGATTTTAATACAGCAGAAAGTGCTAGAGAAAAAGGCACAGTGTGTTTAAGGAGGACACAATAACAGATGGAAGAAAGGGAGAGAGTTTGTTGGAGAAGAGGCATGTGGTTGGTGGGAAATGTGTGTAAGTGAACATGAATGTAGGGCAGAGAGGCACAAGATGACTCCTGTGAAGAATCTATACTAAAAACCAGTGGGAGAGAAGGTAGGGTAAGTAAAATAATGCCAGATTGTGAAAAATAGACCAAAGAAATTTAGATTTTGTATGAAGTCATCAGGTGGGTTGTAGGGACTTGGCTTTTCTCCTTGTGTTGGAAGGGAATAATATAATGGGAAGAGTATCTAAGGAAAAGCAAATTTGCACTGTATAGAGCATGGATGGGATACAGTACACTGAATGCTCTGAACACCTACTAAGAAATTATTTCAATAATTGAGGAATAGAAGAATGAGGGCCTGGACTAGGCTCTGCTTTTTCGCTAAAATATAGGCTGACGCGACATTATGACCTTCACATCTCTGCTCAGCAATCTTTACCGAGACTCCCTTCCTATTTCACCAGCTTCTTTGATTCCTGACCCATGATTGGCTGCTCTGACTTCCGTATATTTCAGACTCCCTGAAACATCAGAGCAAGTCCCATCCATCAAGTCCTGGCTCCTGCTGCAGATCTCAGAGCCCCCACCTTCCAGTTTTCAGCATGACTCAAGACTTTAATAAATTCACCAAAATGACCCACAAAAACCTGATAAGGAAACTCTCTTTAATTGAGTCTGTGTTTATGAGATCTGAGCAAGGGGAGGAAGCAGAGTAGACTCTTTCTGTGATTTCCAGGCAACGTCATTTAATCAGAATGCAGATAGCAGGGATGGCCTTCTAATTGGAACTGCAGTTGGTTTCAAGTAACCTCAACACCGTTAACATTGCATAATGAGGAAACCTTGGTGATGGCATGTCAGATAATGGGAATGACTGTAATCAGTGATTTCTTTGTTTCTCCCTAATGGCCACAAAAGAGGGAATTATATGGCAGATGCAGACATTTGGAAATTGGATTCTTACTTATTTACTTAAGGCAGTCCTCATTTTGTTTGGTGCCGTGTTAAACATAGGTCATGCATATTGGAACCAAGTCCTCTTCTTTGCACATTATCTTATAACAGATTTGCTTTCAGTTACCATGGAACCTTGCAAAATGACGACTCAGTTCCAATATGAACAAGCTTCAGTTAACACAGTTCTGTGCAAAATAAGAACTCCCAATATTATCCGGTATTTATTTGCTTACAGTGCATCATTTCCAAAAACATACCAGGGGAAAAAATCAGGAATATACATGAAAAGCAATAAGGAACTGCATCCCCTATGGTATCTTAATGGAATAAGAAAGGGAAGCCAGTGCATGTCCCTATTTAAGTCATTAGTTAACTAGTTTTTCCTTGGTTTGTAATGAAAATTACTTCTTGGTTACTTTTCCTACTATCTCTCTTTATTCTTTAAAGGATGCATCTTAGAAAGAATAATCCAAATGAAAAAACACAAGGGTGACAGATTCTACTATGGATATCAAAGATGCTGGGTGACACTAATGCAAACTTAAACTTTCTCTACCCTTCTGTAAAGTGAAGACAGAATGAATAGCTGCTCTTTCCATGACAAAGGAATACTAGAAAGATGAAGTTTAATCAAAAATAAGTGTAACAAAAAGCAAAATCCAAAAAAGTGAGGATAAATTATATCGTTGTCAATCCTACATTCTCCAGTCCCGTATTTTAAGCTCCAACTGCCCTGTGAACAGAAATGGAAGGTGGATAGAGATGTAGGCAAAATTCTAAGATCAGTAGTTGGAAAATTATTGCCCATGGGCAAAATCTGGCTTGACACCTGTTTTTGTCAATAAAGTTTTATTGGAATACTTCTACATCTATTCATGTATGTATTATCTATGGCTGCTTTCACATTAAGTGCCACATTGTGTCATTGTGATAGAATATAAGGCTCACATAGCCCAAAATACTTACTCACTGACCCTCTACAGAAAAAGTTTGCTGGCCCTGCTTTGCAAGGTCAGCTTTCTAAACTATCTTTCATCTCAGAAATAAGAAAGAGATTCAGTTGTACTCAGTTGGCAATGGTTCCATGTGTCACATAACATATGTGAGGAGTCCTGAGCAAAAGAGGCAGTTCCACAACACAGCGGGGTTGTCCGTGGTACCTTTACTTGCTCGCATGTTTTTAGCACTTAGTGCCATACTACAGTCTCTGTGTGTCCACCTAAGTGGCTTCAGGGATTCTCTTATTTAGATTTATTTTTTTTTATTAATTTTTTTAACATTTATTTATTTTTGAGACAGAGAGAGACAGAGCATGAGCAGGGAGGGGCAGAGAGAGAAGGAGACACAGAATCCGAAACAGGCTCCAGGCTCTGAGTGGTCAGCACAGAGCCTGACGCGGGGCTCAAACTCATGGACCGCGAGATCATGACCTGAGCCGAAGTCGGCCGCTTAACCGACTGAGCCACCAGGTGCCCCTCTCTTATTTAGATTTAAATAAACTAACACAAAATGGAGAAAGGAGCTTAAAAGGATCCTTTCAAAGACAACACTGAATATTCTCAAAATAAAGCAAGTGTAGATAGGCACACTACAGCTAAAAATGGCAGAGCTAAGCTCTTCTCTCCTAGTATGACCTCTTTGAAGTTTTACAACACTTATGTATTAACGCAATGTTCATTCTGATTAATCTTGTGTATATATGCATGTCCACGTGTGTGGGGTGGTGGGTAACAATTATGTTCTCCAGCAATCATGTCCCATCACACTCTTATCCAAGCTGTTTACCCTCTTGGCTTCCCATCAGTCTTTTCTTCCCACCCCACCTGACCCCACCCACCAAAGCCTGCTGCTGTGCAAAATCAGTGCCTCTTCTGTCCCTGGGATTAAAAACTGTGTTTCCTCATTTCTCTTGGAGAATGACTAAACAACAGGTCTGTAAGAAAGAAACTTTGTAACTACCCTCTCCTTACTTCTTTTCCCCTCTTCCTGCTAAGTGTCTTCCTCTTACCATTCATGGGAAAGATGAATTAAAATCTGCTGGGCTGAAGCTTTAAAACCCATGAACATAGAACCCAAATTAAAATAATAGACTCTGAGAGTTTTAATTTTAAAAGGAATCCCAGAGACCTAGGTAAAAACTCCATTTTCTCTTTCACTATATGGAGATGTGGTCAATAATTCTGAATCTCATTTTCCCTTACCTGTAAAGTGGATGTGATATTTTTTGTCTTTCCCTTCTCATTATCAGGGCAACTTTAGATAGTTTATGAATTGTGAGATGGCTTGTAACTTCTAAAACTATAAATACAGGGGCACCTGGTTGGCTCAGTCGGTTAAGCATCCAGACTTCAGCTCAGGTCATGATCTCACAGTTTGTGAGTTCAAGTCCTGCATCGGGCTCTGTGCTGACATCTCAGAGCCTGGAGCCTGCTTCAGGTTCTGTGTCTCCTTCTCTCTCTGCCCCTCCCCACTCAGCTGCTGTCTCTCTCCCAAAAATAAATAAGCATTAAAAAAATTTTTCAACTATAAATATTAGGTAGACTTTGTGGAGACCAATCATTTTTTTACTTTGAATCCAAACTAAAAATAAAATCAATCAGAAAGGGGAGGGAGGAGGGAGACAGAAAGAGTAAAAACCACAGCTTTCTGTGTGGCAGATACTCTGCCTACTTCACATACCCAATTTTTACTTAATTCTCATAACAGCTGCACGAAATAGATGCTTCCTGTTGCTCGCCACAAATCACGCAATTAGCCACTGATCTCAGGTCTGTCTTAATATTCCCCTTTAACCATAACCATCCAGAGTATGGATATATACTCTTTGCTAGCTATGTTGCTTTGGATAAGCAATTTACTCTTTTGGCAACTCATTTTCCTCATTTCTAAAGGGATGAAGAAAAACACCACTCCCACGGTGTACTGGCTGGATTATTAAAACTAATCCCAGGGCCGCCTGGGTGACTCAGTCTGGTACGTGTCCAATTTTGGCTCAGGTCATGATCTCAAGGCTCTTGGGCTGGAGCCCTGCATTGGGCTCTGGGCTGACAGCTCAGAGCCTGGAGCTTGCTTCAGATTCTGTGTCTCTGTCTCTCTCTGCCCTTTCCTTGTGCCCACTCTGTCTCTCTCTCAAAAATAAATAAACATTGAAAAAAGTTAAAACTAATCCTAATGAAACGTTTCTTAGAAGTTTCTTAAAACGTTTCTTAGAAGTGCTTATATTCATTTTGCCTTTGACATGCCAAGACAGAGCATCTGAGAACTATAATCAAGGTTTTACCACCACCTGGCTGTGGGATCTAAACTTCAGCCTGGATCCATTTTTCCTTCCAGCACATTGCCTGGCAATGAATTTTGTGGGATTAATGAAGACAAGCTAAATGCAAGTACCTAGAAAAATATCTGGCACACAGTAGGTACACAATATATAGTATGTTTTTTCCTTTCCTAAATAAACTCCCTTCTCTCGGAATGTGATCAGCACAATGATTTCATGCTCCAGTTAGAAGACTGCAAATCAGGACTGAGGAGAAAGAAACATCAGTTTGAGCTGCCTAAATCAAGGAAAAGCCACAGCTGGGGTAGAAATGTGGCCCATGATATAAAGCCTGCTTACTTCCAACTCGCAGTCAAGGGTTTCTTCTTACCAGCATGTGCTTCCTTGGTAAACTTCACTCTCAATTCTTTTGTTTTTGAAGAAAAACATTTCCAGCTAATAACACAATTACACTTAAGTATCAGAGCTCATTTTAGTATTATTGCATTTGTTAAATCTAACTGAGTCCAAATTACTTCCTCATTGCTAATAAGAGAAGGGGGAGGAGGAGCAGGAGGAGGAAGAAACCAAGGGGGAGACCAGAGGAAGACCAAGCAGGAGAGGGTTTCCAGGGTTAAAGGAAGAGAAAGAGATGTACACACACAGTAACGGGAAAACAGAGATAGCAACACTACATGTAGCATCAAGTCCAATGAATGTCAGTTAAACTTGCTGCCCACGGTTTCTATGGAAACCCCTTAAGTTAAGAGTGGAACACAGACATTTTTTGGACTGCAATTCACAAGCTGTTTATTTAATTATGATGAAACATGAGACTGTTAGGGACAATACTGTTATCATACTGATAGCATTTAGAATTCAACGAATAGGTATGGCAAAATAAAAACTTAACAAAAATTTTTTTAAACCATTACCTTCATGTGAATTGCATGCAAATAAAATGCATCTTGTTTTCATACATTATTTCCCGCAGGCAAACCCCAAATTAGCCAAATGACATTCATTAAAAGGGAGTTCTTCAGAGGCCTCATGCCAATTATACACCCCCCATGCCCAGTGAACAAAACCAAGGTCACAGCATATTTTCAATTAAACCCAGGATAGCACCAAAGTGCAGCCCAGCTGGAAAAGCAAGCACATTATTACCCCATAGATCATTTGTGAGCAATGAATAGGTCTCTGGTGTTTTTCTATTTTATAGATATTTGAATATAAAAATAAAGAAAATCGCTTCAGATTAGCTTTTGCCTTCCAAAATAAACAACCACTTTCAGGGCATTACTCCTGGCGGCCCAAAGAAGAATGAGACTGGAAGCCATCACTTCTCTGTCCCTGATGGTTGGAAAAGGTTTGCTTAGCCTTTCATCTGGCCACAGGGAACCAGGTGATTGATGAACTCACTCATACCCTTGTTCCCTCACTAAATGGACATGTAGTTTCTAACTACTGTATATCAGGCACTGTGCTAGGGACAAGGGAGACAAGAAGATTAAATCCTAGTCCCTAGCTTAATTATGGATTTTTTAGAAAGGAATGCATTAATTTTACTGATAAATATTTAGGGAAGGACCACTACGGCTCATAGGCATTAAACTAAACAGATCAATAAATCCCGGATTCTGCCTTCCAGAAGATTACAATTAAATGGAGACAAAAAGACACATTGTCATAAGTCATACAGCAAGGAGTCAGTGTTCCTGCCTGCTGCCTCACGATTTCTCTGTGTATAGAAATGCTTCCTATGGATGCTGTACTGCAGAAGGTAAACGTGTTTGTGTGTACGGGATGACTGGCTGGTGGAAGATGGGGTGGAGAGGGAGCTTTGGGAATATTTCTATAGGGGAACCACATTTCCAGATTTGTCTATGAGCCACCCCTACCCTTATAAAATCTTTAGTCCATAAAACATAACTAAAGGAGGAGGCACTCACAAGAGAAGTGGATCCCAAGGAGAGTCATCTCTGGTGTCAGGCTGGGAACATGAAGGCTGTTTCTAAGCTGGCAAAGAGAAACATACAAGAAATTTGCAAATATGACTCAGTGAATATGTCTTTTCTACTATGCTGCAGCCTGTTTTTTGAAATCCAGTAGTGGTTTGCAGTAACTGGGCTTCCCACAAGTTGCTCGTGCTAGCAAAGCCAGTCGTTGCTGTTATTGGATTCGACAGTGTATAATGAGCCGCTTCACATTAGCTGCTGTTGTAGTGTTCAGCATATTGTGGGGAAGATTTAGCATGAATCATCACCCACCTAGCTCTCCATTGTGGTCTCTATGCTGTAAACAGGCAACGTGTTTGCCAATCTAAAAAAATAAAAAAATAAGAAAGCATCCATTAGAACAATTCAGCACATTTCTGGATCTGCTGCCACCACCATCGCCACAGATGACACTGGTGACAATATTTATTGAATTGCCACTGTATTTTAACATTCTCCTGGGCAGAGGGCCAAGGCAGCTATTTTAACCACTGGCCATTTTGAACAATGCATTTTTTAAGGCCCATGAAAAAATGCTGTTTGGAGTCAGAAGACCTGCTGTCTCCACTTGGTTCTGACTCATCCAATGCACGCCCTTCAACAAGTCACATGTTCTCTCAGATCCAGTCTTTATCAAAACTGCCCCTTAAGATAAAATGAGAGAATACACTTTGAGGATGGACAGGAAATAGTAAAACAGAACACACTGAATTACTAAAGTCGAATGGGATGTTAAGACTTTGATAGAGACATCAGCTGTCAACTCCAGTTGTTTCTTTTTCCACACCCCGAAAACAAGAGAGATATTAACATCTCCTCCTCCTGCCCATCCGCTCCCAACATTCCTACAGCAATGGCAGATTGCAAATTAGAATCTGAGATTGAGGGCCACACAGGACTTGGAGCAAAGAAATGTGAAAAGGTAGAGCTGGCATTTTGCAAAGCATCGTCAAGAAAACTCAAGAATCTTTAATTCCCACAAACACAGGTCTTTACAGCCAAAGCTTAGACACAGTTGGTGTGAACTATACAAAGCGGAAACCCTGGGCAAGTACAGATGGGAAAAGCCCACACAATTAGTAATCAAGATCAAGGGACTGACATGGATATTGAAATCACCAAGATTCTATCAAGAGTAGGATTGGAAAGAACAGCAGGGAGGCAGGTGTTAAAATCTTCAAGGAATGAGGAGGAGTGAAGTGTGGGTCTGCTGGGGACTCCTACAAGGAGGTGTTAGCAGGTGGCATAGTCTGATGGTGTAAGCTTCAAAGTGGGGCACTTTACTGTGTTGAGATGGTTTTGTTTGGAACAGATAACGCAAGTAAATGTGCTTCTCAAACTTCAAAGCAACATACCGCTAGTGAATATTATTCTTATTACATAAGTACAACTGACTATAATGAAATTTTATTTCAGAGATGATCTGTGGATTTTCTGTTATTGGTTTTAAAAGACATGTAACTCAATTGTATAGAAACTTTCCCCAAGTCTCATGGTTGCAAGAACTTCAGATAGGACACATCATGAAATGTGAGTGACAAGTTAACAGGTCAGGGGTTTATGAAAATGTGAAAGCAAGGAGGTGGGTAACAATCAGTGTGTGTAGGGGGGCAAAGAAAAGGTGGGAGGAGAAAACTCATGTTAATTGTTAAATAAGTAGCCAATTCTCAGTTCTCATATTAGACAAGAATTAGCAGTATTTGACATAGTGACCACCCTGTCTTTTCTGAAACATTGTCTGCACTTGGCTGCTGGGAAACCACACTCTCAATTCTCCTTCTACCTCATTGGTTAATCTGCTCTGCCTCCATCACTAGTTGTGCCTTATCTCTTGGCCTATGAAACCCTGGAGTGCACCAGAACTCAGTTAGTGGACCTATTCTTTGTCTATACTCATTCTCCAAGTGATCCCATGGTGGCTTTAAATGCTATCGACAAACATATACCTCCAGCCTGTAGTACAGACTTATACATATAACTGCTAACTTGAGACCTCCAATGGAGGCATCAAAAATCAATCTGTCTAAAATAACACTCTTGATTCCAACTCGACATTCATTCCCAATAATTTTCTAATAGCAACTCCAGTCGTTCATGCATTCATTCAACAAAAAATTTTAAGCTCCTACTGGTAGATATGCCAAGCACCATTCCGGGGATCATCCTCTGAGCAGCTCAGACCAAAGTCCCCCTAAATCTCCATTGTTTCACTTCATACTCATTACTGCATCCTGTTACCTCTACACCCTATCACCTTGACACTCTATTGCCTACACATTGGAAATCCTGTATATTAAGAATCTTGTCACTTTTCTTCACTTCCACTGCTACATCCTAGTCCATTTTCTATCTGTATAATTCAGTGATTCCTATAGCCTGGTCCAATATCTGGTGTCTCTGCTTCTCTTTGTGTGCTTCTTCAGTTTTATCTCACACATGGAGGGGTCCTATCGGACCCCTTATATTATACATTACAGATTAGATAATTTCCTCATATATATTATCCTGTCTGACCCTCATAATTATGGGAGGTGGGCAGAAATAGGTTATACTTTTCCATTTTGCAGATGAGAATGTTAAAGTGTATAAGGAAGTTAAGTAATGTGATCAAGTTTCAAGGGGACAAGACTAATATATGATAACTGTTACACAAGAAGTTAAGTGTTTAGAGATCTAAGCTAGTGCTCTGCCTAATATATAGTCTTTCAACGTGAACAAGCTAAGGAAGGGAAAGAGGTACTTAAGCCATTAATCATTACAAGGTTCTCTAAATTTGTAGGAACCTACTTTTTTGTGCTTTTTTTTAAAAACACATTGCACAATATGGCAATAATAAAAAGAACATTTATTGAGCAATTATCAACTACTGTGTTAGCCATCCATGATGTACTTGCCTATCATGTGTCTTTCTGCATCTTTAGACAACATGCTCTGTTGAGATTGGCACTATATTCCATTTTATGTGCATGTATAGCCCAGTAACTGCCATACAGTATATGCTTAATAAATGTTTCTTGGATAAGTGAATTAAATAGCTTACTTGGTTATATACAGAAAGAACCAACTGAACATACACGCTGAATCTGAATCACACAATCCATCAGTATATAAAATTATAGAATTATAACATTCATCAGTATGTAAAATCATAAACTTTCCATATTCTAAATCAAAAACTATTGGTATCAGCAATTTCTTATGGTTCAAGCTAAGTTTCCAAAGAGGGACAGTGATTTTGGAAATGTACAATTTGTCAATCAAATTTCTGGAATTCATGGACATCCTTTCAGTTTACTTCTGTTTATATAAACTTTCATGTACCAATCAAGGGAAAAAGAGCCAATAATTTTATTTCAATGCAAAGTCTCCTAACTTCAGATAGTCAATCTGTGGAACAGTAATTACAAACAAAACCAGAATAAGGACACTCAGTACTGAGTTATAAAAGGTTCATTTTCTATTAATTACCTATAGCAGGGTCCGCAAGCATAGAGCAGACAGGACACTTGCTCTGCCATAGCCTTAAAATCCAATAGGACAGCCATTCATACATCATGGAAAACTGAGGTGTCCATGCTGGTTTTTCTTAATAAAGCTGCTCAAATATTATTAATTCTCAATAGTTCTATTCTGACTTGCTCCTTTGTCATCTGACTTGCCCAAAGAGAGAATTAACCACATACATATCATTTTTTCATAGTATTTTCTTGATTGTACCACTTATCACCATGTGAGAACCAAGACATCCTATTAATCAACTGCTACTGTAGAACACTGTGTTGGGAATACACAAAAAATAAAAATTTTAAAGTAAAGGGAAGTGAGTATCTGAAGTAGAGATATGCATATAAAATATAAAATATACTTTATATATTATACAAACATTTTATAAATATAAATAATATATAAATATTTTATATGCCACTTAAATATCTCTTTCGCTGCTAGTGGTATCCTAGTTTAACACTGGAGATCAGGATGTGTGGGAATAGGGGAGGATACAACAAAAGTGTCCTTGATTTTCAAATAACAGCACCAAGTCAACCTCCTGCTCTAACCGATCTAAATCTATGGTCTGAAAGGACACATGCTACTGTGGTCTGTGTAAATGTGGCATTCATCTTCATGAGTGTACAGATGAAGAATGGATCAGGACTGGCACAGTCATGAGTGACTTATTCCATTCCTCATCACAAGTGAAGATAAATGACACAAAATATCAACCACCATGCATTATATATATTTTATTCCACATTTACTCCCACAGACACAAACATACAGGAGGCCTTTTTTTCAACCTGATTGTTTTTTTGTTTTCAAAATATACAGCTAACAATAACAACAGAGAACCTCTGGGAAAGTCAGAGGCAATGAAAAATGCTAAAGTAACTTCTACAGGACAAGCTTTACCCGGTGAGGGGATATGTCAACAGACCTTATCTCTGAGAACTCTAAAATGGCTGCATGCCTCCAAATAGGATTTCACGGGTCTCTGGCTGCTGTCATTAAGCTAATGTTATGAGAAATCACAAAGACCCTCCAAGGATACTGCACTAGATTACTTTCCCACCTGTGGAAAATTCACTAAGATGGTGATTCTAACAGAATAGCTTCCAAGACCTCCTGATTACACAGTAGTCCTTCTTGGTTTACTTTATTCTCAGATGACATTCTTTATCCTCCGATGATGTGCATTCCTTAACTTGTGAGTTGGATTAGGATGTCCTCATTAAGCTTCTTAAACAGCTGGTAAGGTAGAAAAAAGGCTAAATAATGGCATCACCAGGGATATTCTTCCCTCCCCACCCTCATACCTAGATAACGTGGGTACTCAGTGTCAGCCTACCTTTGTATATGGCCTCTTTTAGGTTACAATGCTGTAGTACCATTGAGATCATATGGGATCATTTTAAATTATTGCATTCAGACTTAAGCCTAATTTGAAGCTGGCCCTGTTTGGAAGGATCTAGTCCCCTAGATCTAGTTCCCTAAAAATTGCATCTAGATTATTAGAAAGCCAAGTTTTCTTTTCACCAGAGCGATTGAGAGTCATGGTCTTTGTCTCCTATTGCCCGTGCCTGACTTTTCCCAATGTTGTGAGTCCCACTTTCCAGTTAATAGTGGGCAATGGACTCCAGCTACAGGCAGAACAAATCCTGGCCATCTTCTGTAGCTTTATTCTCACACTCCACCTCATGACATTGTTGTTCCAGATTTAGCTCTGATCTTACGCTCTAATAGCTTATACTCTATACACCACTTTGGGAAATTGTACCAATTGAGCCCCAAGACCATGCCTCCATATGTATCTGTGATCTCTTATGAGATTCCTGTCCTCTTCTGTAAGTCTAAGTCTTTGGTAGTATAACATAACCCAGATCCCAGGACCTCAATGACCAAGGACCTGGCTTGTTTCTTAAAGTGCTAGATATCCAGCATATCACCTTAATCCTCATCAGAATTGATAGCCTTCTGTTATATATCTCATTCAACATTAATTAAATGCTTACTGAATATCTGGGACTACTCTAGACTCCGAATTCTGAAATGAGTCAGACAGTGAGAAACTCTCACTTCACAGAGCATCCCCCCTTAGGGGTTAGACAGATAACAAACCAGAAAAGATCAGGTAGAGATAAGTATTGAAATGAAAATAAAAGAGTGACAAGATAGGGAATTACTGAAGGGAAATATTACATTGATTTGGTCTAGTAATATCCCTCTGCAAAAGAAACAGTTATGGTGCCTGGGTGGCTCAGTAGATTAAGTGTTTGATTCCTAGTTTTGGCTCAGGTAATGATCTCATGGTTGGTGAGTTTGAGCCCCGCATGGGAGTCTGTGCTAGTGGTGCAGAGCCTGCTTTGGATTCTCTCTCTCTCTCTCTCTCTCTCTCTGTCTCTTTCTGCCCCTCCCCTGTTCTCTCTCTCTCTCAAAATAAATAAATAAACTTAAAAGAAAACAAACACTTAACTTAAATAATAGAAAGATCTAGAAGAAACCACTGCAGGTAGAGAAGGCAGCTAATATAGAGGCTCCAAGTTTGAGGGAGTGCTAAGGGCTAAATGTTTGTGTCCCCCGCCTTGAATTCATATGTTAAATTCCAATGCTGAATGAGATGGTATTAGGGGGTGGGCCTTTGGGAAGTACTTAAGTCATTAGGATGAAGTGCTCCTGAATGGAATTGGTACCTTTAAAAAAAGAGACTTCAGAAATCTCTGTTGCTCCTTCTTCCACATGAAGACATGAGAGTCTGCAACCTGGAAGAGGGCCATGGTGACTCCCTATATCTGATTTCATTCCTCCAGAACTATGAGAAATACATTTCTGTTCCTTATAAGCTACCTGGTCTGTGGGGTTTTGTTGCAGCAGGCCAAACAGACAAACACAAGAAGCATGTTATACTTAAAGAATAGCAAGGGGGAGAAAGAGGCTACTCTAGTAGGAATAAAGTAGGCAAGCATAAGAGTAGGAGATGTGGATGGAGAGTGTGTTTGTTTCCTTTGGTCTCCACAACAAGTATTGCACCCTGATGGCTTAAAACAACAGAAATTGACTCTTTCCCACTTATGGAGGTCAGAGGCCTAAAACTGAGATGCAAGCAGGACTCTCCAAAGACTTTAGGGGAGAATTCTTTCTTGCTGTTTCCAGCTCCAGTGGCTCCAGATTTTCTTTGTTTTGTGGACACATAACTCTGATCTCTGCCTCCGATGGCCTTCTTCTCTTTTCCATATGTCTTTCCTATGGGTTGTCTTCCATAAGAACATTTGCCACTGCATTTAGGGCCCAAGTGGATAACCCAGGATGATCTCACCTCAAGGCCCTCAATTTAATTACATATGGAAATATAATTTTCCAAATAAGGTCACATCTATAGGTTCTGGGAGTTTGGATGTGGACATATCTTTTAGGAAGCCACCATTCAATCCACTACAGAGAGTTAGCCCTGCTGAGCCAGGGAAAACAATTTCTTCGTATTCTGTATGCAATGACCAGCTCTTGCAGAGTCTCACATTGGAAAATAATACAGTCTGGTTTAGACTTTTAAGCTATCACTCTGGCTATACATGAGAAGTGATTGAAGGGGTCGACAGCAGATCAGTAGTGCATGTGAGAGTGGCTTGATACTCAGTGGCAGCAGTAAGAATAGAGAGAATTAGAAAATTAAAGATTATTTCTGGAGGCGGCATCAAGAATATCTGCTTAGGAATAACATATGGGGATGGTGGTTAAAGAAACCAAAACAACTACCTCATGCCACCGACCCAGTACAATTGTCCAAATATCATCTGCTCTTGAACTCACCACTGCCATGTTCCATATGCCCTGTAAGAAGAGTATTTGTGTGAAGGGATCACCTCTACTTCCCTAGCTATTCTTAGACCTTTGAAAATATTATCCTCTCTGGGACAAGTCTAGCTCTTGTCCCAGTTCCTATGGCTGGGTGTGCTTTGTCTAACTTTACTTCAAGAGTCTGCCCTTCCAGTAACCGATCTCATTTTAAAACAAGGCTTTTGCAATTCTTTCTCATTCCAATACAGTTCCCTGGGGCATCCAAGCAGAAGGTGAGTGATTTGGTTATACCCTGAAAATGCTACACCATTCAGATTATTCCCTGGAATGTGAGAGATTTACCCATTCTCTTCAGGTCAAGGGAACTGAAAACTCTCCGGGAACAGATCTAACAAAGTTTCAGAGCCTAATTATACAACGATTACCATGTCAGGAGCCTACATATGGTCTGTACTTAAACCCCTAGAGAACTATAGCTTCTGTATTGTCTTTCTACTTCAGGGACTCCTTATGAATAAACAAAGCGACTGGCTTAATAAAAACAATACTTATTCTGCTAGTTATGTTTTCTGAAGAAATTAGGATTTCAAGTCAAGTATAATTTATCTCCTTAAATAATTTCAAGTCAAGTATAACGTATCTCCTTCATGAGATTGAAGTTCTGATAGAGAACAGAGCCTTAAAGTGTCCTGAGTAGCATGCTAAAGGTAGAGATAAGAGATAGCAGTGGGCTAAAGTTCATAAGTGAAATCCCTTAATAAAGGCCAAATTTTCATCTTGAGCAAGCCATTTTATGGGATTGTGGCTGGCAGCCTAATAATATACTGTTGGGTTCTAGGGGAAAAATAAAGCAACATGAGATCTTTCTCCTTTTTCCCTGACCTCATTCCCCATGAGCCGTTCCCACAAGACATTCCAGAGTGCCTGCGTAGTATTTCTTCTTCTAAGGGCCATAATAAGCTTATTTTTAAATAGGCTCAAGTTTTCAGAATGACTTCAACTTTCAGTTTTGATTTCAAAATGACATTTATCTGCAACTATATTTTCAATGTATCATTTATGGTATATAATTGTTCTTTTGTCCCTTAAATGCATACTCAATTTTAGGATTTGGTATTCTAAAACCAACAGTATTTAGAAATAGTCTTATTAGAGCAAGCTTAAAGCATAGCAAGAAGATACAGGCCTTCCTTGGAGAACACCACAGTGAAGTGACTAATGCAATAAAACACATCAAATGAAAATTTGGGTTTCCCAGTGCATATACCAGTTCTGTTTATACTATACTTAGTCTATTTAGTATGCAATAGCATTATGTCTAAAAAAATGTACGTACCTTGACTGAAAATACGGTTTTCCTTAAAAAAAATAAAAACTAACCATATTTGAGCTTTCGGAGAGTTGGAATCACCGATTAAAGATCACCGTAACAAATATAACAACAAAAACATTTGAAATAGTGTGAGAATTACAAAATGTGACAGGGACATGAACTTAGCAAATGTGGTTGGAAAAATGGCAACAACAGACTTTCCTGACGCAGGGTTGCCACAAACCTTCAATTTGTAAAAAGACAAACAAACAAATAAAAACAAAAACAAGCAAAAAACACATACCATCAAATCAGTATCTGTGAAATGCGACAAAGCAGAGCACAATAATGGGGCATGCCTGTACATTCCCAGGCGTGTGAATATTTGGCAAGGGTGAACATGGGGCTGCTCCTCTCTGGTTAGACCATCCATGCATCTGAAAGATCTTTAATATAGTCCAATGTAACCCCAAGTGGTAATTGTGTAGAAATACAGGTCACCAACCTAACATTCATCAGCAAGTGGAAAAACGTTGTTGATGTTTACACTGACGTGTAGTTCTGTTCTTACTTTGGGTTTGTTTAAATGAGAGCTACTGTCTTTGTCATGAAGGCTGTATCAAATCCACTGTGGGTTAAGAGTAGAAAAAGAGGGGGACCTAGGTGGCTCAGTTGGTTAAGCATCCAGCTCTTGATTTTGGCTCAGGTCATGATCTCAGGGTTTGTGATATGGAGCCCCGCATCATGTCAGTGCGGTATGCTTGGGATTCTCTTTCTCCCTCCCTGCCTGCCCCTCGCCTATTCCATGCTTTGTGTCTCAAAATAAATAAATAAACATGACAAGTAGAAAAAGATTGTAAGAGAGAAAAACTTCCTAGTTGATGAATATTCGTCTCTTTACTCATTCATTTACTCCTTAACTATTTTGTTATCGTTGAGTCACCTAAACCGTACTGAGCACAAAATGATTAAGTGGGAATGGGGCAGATAGTGGAGTTGGGTGGATATTAACTATGCTGCACTGCACCGCAAAAGAGTGAAGTCCCCGTGTCTCCATAGAGGGAAACTTCCCTTGCAGATGGAAATTTGGTCATTGATTTTTTTTTTTTTTTTTCACACTCAAGAGTCTAAAATCCTCCTCCCATTGTGACTGCTTGGAGAATCCTGACCAGGATAGGCGTCTCGGATGTCGGGGAGAATTTTCAAATTGGAATTAGAGAAGCCATTCCCAGGTTAATGAGTGCAGAGCAGCAGGCATTTTGAGGAGTTTATTTGGAGAAAGGAAACGTCTGCAGAAATCAAGTGATTAAGATGTGATACTCAAAGCGAACTCTGAGCGATCTCATTAGCAGAGACTAAGAATAGTCTACAAATGTAATAAGAGCCCTGATACAAGGTCACAAACATCCCAATGCAAGCCAGATGTGTGGGACCCAGTAAAGAGAAAGATGGAGAACCTGATCAGGAAATAATCTTCCCTAGAAGAGAAGAGGGTTTCTTCCCAAGTCCTAATGGAGGAAGATCCAGAAATGCATATGAAACTTTCCAATGCCTATTATTCATAGTTCTCCAGATGTGCATATGTATATTATGTATATTTTTCTTCCATGATATGGATTCAATTATTCTGAATTAATTTAAGTAACTCCTGTACAAATGTCAGCTTCTCACAGATTTTCCTTCAGAAACTTCCCTAAAAGGACCCCTTAATCACCTGCATACTGTTTCTCATCTCCTTTCTCTGAAATTACATTATTTACTTTCCTCTTTTTAAAACTATATTCTTGCTTTCAGAAGACTATAAGATTCATGCATAGAGGGGCATTATATAGCTTATTCACTATCTTATTTCTTATGCCTAGAATAATGTTTGGTACATGATAAGTCACTCAGATAATTATTAAATCAAAAACACTAAGAACCGTTCTCACGTCTTCATAAAATCAACTATAAACTATACCTAAACGATACCTCTCTGCATTGTTACACAAATGAGAGAATATTGAAATGGTGGTTTTAGCTAAGGAACCAAGACATAGAAGATGATACATTTCAAAGAGGGCACAAATTTACCGTGGTGGTTGTCATATATTTGCACAGCTAATAATCTCTTGTTAATAATCTCTCACAAAGACATCACTGAACCAGAGAAGGCTCATGAAGAGGATTTCTTTGGAGACCTATACTGTGAGTTCTACTCCTAAGGAAAGTGGTAGGTAGTCTCTACGGCCTAACCCTCAGCTTACTTAGGGGCATTAGGAGTATTAGAGAATTTTCTGAGGAACTTTCAGTGGGTTATGACTTACTATTACCAATTCCAAGACCAATTCCAAAAAGAATTCCAAGGATTTCTATCCTTCACCTCAAGACTAAGAATATAAGGCTGTGATGGCACAGTAGAGTAGACATAGGAGAGTGGTATCTAAATCCCATCTGAAAAAATCTCAAAAGCAAGAGACCAAATGTTGATCACACATATGAGGGAGTTGATGAGACAGCCTTAAAGATATTTTGGATCCTGTGCAAAAGGGTTGCTTGATGAGGTAAACAACTTACCAGAGGGAATCTGAAACTATTTCTGGATGTCTAGGAGCTGATGGAGTAAGTGATATGTCAGGGAAGAGAGTCTCACTCTCACCAAAGCAAATGTGGGAAAAGTCAAAGAGAAGGGGTCGGTCACCAAAGAACACATGTAGAAGAAAGCTACCCTAAGAAAGTCAATTTCAAATGTCTGGCAAATCCAAAGATTTTGATATCAAGTCAAGACAGCACCAGGCAAGTAAAAGCTATTATGCCCAACACCTAACTCCTTTCCCTAACCATGATACAACAAATAAAAGTCAGGATTAGAGGTAGGCAGATGGGAGAAGAGAAAGAATAGAAGGTTCTGTGACAATACAGAGAAGAAACCAGCAATGTCCATTCCCCAGTCTGCGACATCAGGCTTCCTACTTGAAATCGGGACTATGTTGGGGAAGGCAGGAATCTTAGTATTGAAATAAGTTCAAAGTTTTGAATATTATATAACTTGGATATGTCAATTACTTTCCATGGTGTCTTACATTACATAAACATTTCCAGATAGTTTTCATCTAAGTGCAGAAGAAAAAACTAGACCCAATGAATAAATTTTAAATGGGAGAAAAAAAATGAAATCTCCTTATAATTACATCTACAGTTTGTATTAGTTCAAAATGATAGTTATAATAATTTTACCGAATTCAAAATCACAAGGGGTCCACAGTATGAATTTTCAGATAGAAATCCACTCTCAGATTTTAAATTTCAAATTTTAACCTTATTTCTGTCTGGTTTTGCTTCACATTTTGCTAATGTTTGATAATGAAGACAACAGCAGTTTTTGAAAAAAGGGCTCTCAAATTGATTCATATGAATTATTTTGTAATCAGCAATAAACAATTCCTAGTGCTTAAATATTTTTAAAGTATCTGGTATTTCTAAAAGAGATCATGACAGAGGATACATCCAGGAGTTTTTCTTTTTTTTTTTTTTTTTTTGAAAATTAGAGGCAATAAATAATTCTTGTCTTATTGTCTGGATCATACACTACTACAGAAAAATGTAAAGGACCTAAAAAAATAAGATAAAATATCCATATATGTGTGTGTGTAGACTTGGGAGTGGGTGAAATACATAAGACACAGATGTTTGGAAAATACAAAATGGTAAATACTTTTGGTAAAAAAGAAAAAAATAAACAAATAATAAGGCATTGAAGGGGTGCCTGGGTGGCTCAGTCGGTTAAGCATCTGACTTCAGCTCAGGTCATGATCTCGAGGTTTGTGAGTTTGAGCCTGAATTGGGCTCTGTGCTGACAGCTCAGAGCCTGGAGACTGCTTCGGATTCTGTGTCTCTCTCTCTCTCTCTGCCCCTCCCATGCTCATTCATTCTCTCTCTCTCTCTCTCTCTCTCTCTCAAAAAATAAACACTACTTTTTTTTTTTTTTTAATAAGGCATTGAATGGGACCTCTCCCATTGCAGTAGAGTACTTCTTGTTAGCCTCAATGGGTATTTGTGAGTTCTCATGTTTTTAGAAAAGAGTAGACCAGAAATAATTACGATATAATTTTACCTAATGTAGGGCTTGCACAACTTTTTGGACTTTGTGTTTGGTTGTTCATTTTTAATGTCTGTCCCAGATTTTCCCTTTTCTTGACTCTTTTTATAGGAGTGTTTGAAACATCAATTTCCTGTATTAATCAGCTGATCTGACTGGCCAAAGGTTGAAAAAAGGCCAAGTTGCAAGCCTGTCCCAACTTAATATTTGCAAAAAATATAGGCTTTTGGTGTCTCTAAAAGCTGGCAAGGCAAGAAAGAGAAATGCAATTTAAAAGTATTATTAACAGAAAAAACCCCCACAAACATTTACATTCTAATTTATGTGGATAAACCCCACCCTACATAGAAGTTTTTGTTGCAATTCATATGTTCTCACACCAACCGATTTGAAAATATTGCCACATATTCTATGCTCTGTGCAGAGCTACAGAGACAAAAGCAATCGAGATTGTGATAGGTTTGTCCCTTCCTCATTATTGATTTGCAATCCTAGAAACCATTGCCGATGGTGAAGGAGAGAAATGGGGAAGCGAAGCAAAGGTAGGAATTTTACCCCCACATTTGTCCCTGGAGACCATAAAAACTATAAAGACTCTAATCTGGCTAAGAACTCAATATTTTAAATATTCATGAATGAGTGCAAGGGGACAATGGATCATACTCATAGTTCCCATTATTTAACTTCTTACTCAACGTCATCATCTTTTTATTATCTGGAAAACTGGTTCTGGGAAAAAAAAAAAAAAAGACTGACCATTTGTACCAGATGTCATTTGCAGTCCCAATTTTGTTGTCTCCTCTCCAGGGACTCAGTCTGACCTTCATTAGCTCATAAACATCCCAGCTGCAAATTCTCTTCACCTTTGCTTCCCTTTTGGCATTTTTCTTTGGTGGAAAGGTTAAAGGAAAATGGATTCTAAGAATTTTTGGTACAGAATTGGAGAAGGAGACACAAATGGAATGGATTAAAAAAAATGCTTCCTTTAGGCCCAGGGTAAGAGAGAGGGCAAGGCAATGCCTGTTTGATTATCTTTGCTCTCTCTCGAAGATTACAATTTCTCCCCACTATTATGGGAGTTAGCAGGTTGCTCTGTAATTATTCTTTTGCCTGAGTAACAACCCCTTCCCCACCATTAGATTGTGAACTTCTTGAAGAAACCTGCAAGGGTTTTGTCATCTCTGTAGCCACAAGTTTTTTCTGCTTATTTCCTCGTTTTGTTGTGTTTTTGGGGGCCAAGTACTATGCCCAACTCTCTCTGTAAGGCGTGTCATTTCCATCCACTTCAATGGGAAAGTAATAGTGACTTAATAAGGTTAACCAACTTGGTGAAAGCTGGTAAGACAGTTTTCCTGTCCAGGCTGTCCAAATTCAAAGATGGGCATTTTAACTTGTATTTCTAAGTACCTATTCAGAAAGAAAGGCTTGGAAAATCTTTACTGTGATCACTTTCATGAAACAGGATTGAACTCCCAACTTCCTCATAGCCTTTCTGGATGAGATGTTCTCATTTGCCATCTCACCCCATCTACAAGCTTCATTATCCCTCTAATCACGTCCACTACCTATCTCTTCTGTCTTTTGTCTTCTATTATAGTTTTGTTAAAGGGCAGCAACCATATTGCAGCTAGTCTTGATTAAGCAGACACGCCATTTGTCAGGGAGCCAAGCAGGAAAAGTCCTTATAGTGGTCCCCTTAAGCCACTGCTTGGCATGTTTCCCAGAAAGCACAGTGCATCTTATCCATACTCAATCCGCCATACCATGTGCAAGAACATTTATACCCATTAAAAGTTTCAGATCTATTTTGAAGCAAATTTTATAATACGGCCCAGAGAGAATGATAGTTTCACGTTATCTTGAAGGTTTGATTTTAATAAGGATTGGCTGTCTCTCAGAGGGTTTAGAACAAAGCGAACGGCATTTCAAAAGGAGTCACCACATCCTTTGATGTTCTAAATCTTTTCTGATTCATACTGTAGGTGAGAGTAAGGTAATATAAACTCCCTCCTAAAGAAATCACTGGGTTGTAACATATCTACACTATAAAGACATTTGGTGGCAAGGTATCAATGTATATATTGAACTGTGGCTGATTTCAATTCTATAGTAGGATGTGAAATTAAAAGAACATACATAAATATTTGTATCTATGTATGTGTGAATATGTGTATATTCTGAAATTCAGTATGTTGTCATATATAAATTAGACTGTAAGTTGCTTCTAGACTCAATATATCCTATAAATAGAAATTGCTTATAATAACATAACAGCAATTATGCTTACCAGGTTAGAAATACCAACTAAAAGGGGGCATGTGGGTGGCTCAGTTGGTTAAGCATCCGACTCTTGATTTCTGCTCAGGTCACAATCGCACAGTTCATGAGTTCAAGCCTCGCATCAGGCTCTGTGCTGACAGCATGGAGCTTTCTTGGAATCCTATCTCACCCTCTCTCTCTCTGCCCCTCCCTTGTTTGCTCTCTCCCTTTGTCAGAATAAATAAAAATAAACTTTAAGAAACAAAGAAATACCAAGTAAAAGAAAACTCTCAAGCCATGTGTAGTAGGCACAATTTGAGGATGACCCTAAGCCACACCACTGAATACTCTCCCCACCCTCTAAGTATGAGCAGGGTTTGTAACTTGCTTCCAACCAATGTAAAATTACAACAGTGGCAGGACAGTCACTATCTTGATTGGAGTACATTATATGGCAAAGGTAACAGAAGGTTATGCCTACAATTACATGATGCTATGTAAGACCTGTCTTAGGAGACTGCAGTGAGAGAGTCACCTGCTGGCCTTAAGGAATTAACCTGCCATGTTGTTGTAAAAGGGCCACGTGGCAAGAAATTGTAAGTGGCCTCTAGCTGCTGAGCGTGTGGCCCTGTGGACAGCCAGCAATGAAGCCTAAGTCCTGAGCTACAAGGAATTGAATCTTGCCAATAACTCCTTTAACTCAGAAAAGAACCCCAAGCTTCATCTAGACCCTGGCCAATATTTGATTGAAGCTCTCTGAACACCTGAACTGAAGACCCTATCAAGTTGTGTCCAGAATCCTACCCCCAGAAATTGAGATAACAAATATATGTTGTTTTAAGCTAATACATTTGTAGTAATTTGTAACACAGCAATAGGAAACTTATATATATGTGTATATATAAGTTTATATATACACATATATATAAGTGTATATAAGTGTATATATATATATATATATATAAGTGTATATATATAAGAATATATATACGTATATATATATTCTATTTATTTCTTGAAATTACAGAGGCCACATTTCAATCATTAGCAAAACTATCTCCTTTCAATAATTCGGTAGAATCTGAATAGAAAATGTTCTTGGGCGGGGGGGGAAAAAAGACACCCTAAATTAGATATTATAGGTTATGAATTAAGTGGACATAGGTATGTCCTGTGGATGCTGTGGGAAGAATTTATAATTGATACCCATCTGGTAATTAAAGCTCAGGGCATGTTACCAAAGTAGAATATAAATATATTTCTCTAGAAATCTTAAAAATATATTTTAAAAAATCTCCCTCAAAGTAAAAATATGCACAGATATTTATTAGAAAACCATGCATCATACAAATATAAGCTTAAGGAATTTGTTCTGTGGTGGGCAAAATTATGAATGCGAAACATGACATACAACCTAGTATATCATTTTCAGGTATGTGTCTTTTTTTTTTTTTTTTTAAACATTTATTTATTTTTGAGACAAAGAGAGACAGAGCATGAACGGGGGAGGGTCAGAGAGAGAGGGAGACACAGAATCCGAAACAGGCTCCAGGCTCTGAGCTGTCAGCACAGAGCCTGACGCGGGGCTCGAACTCACAGACCGCGAGATCATGACCTGAGCTGAAGTCGGCTGCTTAACCGACTGAGCCACCCAGGCGCCCCCAGGTATGTGTCTTCATGTGTGTCTATGTGTATCTGTGTATGAGTATGCAAGTGCCTTTATGCCCACGGTAGTATGTGTCTATATATGCTTCTGTGTATGTGTATGTACGTGTCTGAGTATATACCTCTGTCCTTGTTTGAATCTGAGTACTGTGGGAGTCTATGTGTGTATCTGCATGGGGCAGAGTATGTGTATCTGTCTGTGTGTGTCTGTGTATCCATGGGTGTGAGGAGGCCTGGAGAAATGGGAAAAAAAGACAAAGGGACCTCTTTAGAGGACTTCATAAATATTAATAAGCAATAGAGAGGAAAAAACAAACAAAAAACATTGACTTTGTACCCTGTAATCTAGTATTAGTTCCAATTCTGCAATATACAATTGACTCTTGAACAATGTGGGATGAGTCACACTGACCCCCATGTAGTCAAAAATCCATGTATAACCTCTGACCTCCACAAAACTTTACTAATAGGCCACTGTTGACTGGAAGCCTTACCAATAACATAAACAATTGGTTAACACATATTTTGCATGTTATATGTATTATATACTATATTCTACAATAAATTAAGCTAGAGAAAAAAATGTTCAGAAAATCATAGGAAGAGCAAATAACATTTACAGTACTGTATTGTATTTATAGAAAAAAAAAACCTGCATGTAAGTAGACCCACACAGTTCAAATTGGTGTTATCCAAAGGTCAACTGTATTAGCCCTGTGACTTTGGTAACCTGCTTCAATTCTGAGACTTATTTTTCCTACATAAAAATTTTAATTAGATTGTAAAAATTAAAATAATCCCTCTGCTAGTGAAAGTATAAGCTGGTCCAACCACTTTAGAATAAAGTTTGATTGTATTGAATAAACCTGAACATATTCACGCCTATGACCCAACAATTCCAGTCCTAGGTATCTATTGCCAATACAAACATGAGTGTATGTTTACCAAAGGCACACGTTAGAACACACAGAGCATTGTGATTTAGTCCTCATAAGCCCAAACTAGAACTGTCCCAATGACCATCAGCAAATGAACGGATCAGGCACTGAATGGGATACGATGTAGAAATGAGAATGAGCAAAACCTATATAGTCTCACAACAATATGAATGGATCTCACAAATATAGTGGGAACACATGAAGCTGAGTACAAAAGAGTATCATATGATTTATATAAAGTGCACAAACAAGTAAATGTAATCTAAATAGGCGAACTTAGTCTGGACCCTTAGAAGTCCTGATAGTGATCATCCTTGGGGACTGCATAAGGTGGGGGCTGGGGGGCAGGGGCCGAGGTAAGGACATTTGTCAGCTTCCTATCGTGGGCACTGGTTACCTGAGTGCATTTAATTTGTGAAATGCAGTTGGATATGTATGCTTCTGATATATGTACTTTTTCTTGTTAGAACATTAAATATTAATATAAATTTTTTAAAGCTCTCATACTGTCAGGATGAATGTGATGTGAACAAGTTGCATCAGTGCAGTTCTACAAGAAAATGGTTTTCAAACTGGGTAATGACCACTAGGTGGTCACAAAATCAATTTATGGATCATGACCTGAATTAACCACAACGAAAGAGAATAGAACAGAAAATATCAGAGTGCATTGCATAGTGGAAACTGTTTTGTGAAATATACGTGTTTTTAACTGTGTTATAAATATATGTGTTCATAACTGGGTAGAGATGTCAAATGTACTTTTATTATGTGTCACAGCCAAAAAGGGTTGAAATTATTGCTAGACATACCCGTGATGTAAGTACATATAGCAGCATCCTGGGTTCCCTGAATGCCTCCTGCATATCCTTCTCTACATTATGACCCCTTGGACCAGAGAATCACTCAGTCCACGTGGATAAAATGAAGACGCGCTTCATCTGGGCAATTCCAGAGTACAATTAAGGCACTTCTACTATATATCCATCAGTAATATTAACCATCGGATTTATCATTCCTGACTATTCACCAGAACACCTAGAGCTTTCCACCCAGAATAGGGCCTATAATACTCCCAATTCCGACCACAACAGGGAAAATTGCTGTCTTCCAAATCGAAGCTTTTTCTTGAAAGTCCACAGACTCTGTTTCAACCATTTTTCTCTGTAACACTGTAGCAGAAGCAGCAAGTGGTAGCACTGTGTATCAGTGAAGACGCAGAATGGAAAATATTGCTCATTTGCATATTCCCAAAATAATGGGATGGAGATAATAATTAATAGCTATTTTTATACCCCTTGATTTAATTAATTCCAGCTAAGATGTTTGTAAACATGTGATGTTATGTTTGGATAAATGTGTCAATGTGAAAATTAGTCACTAATACAAGGCACTAAGGAAAAATAAAAAAACTCCACTAGCAGAAGGCGGGCCTAGGTAGTTCCCCATGTCCCAGTTTGGGACATGTTTACCCAGAGAAATCAGTAGTGGTGATATTCTATGACAAAACAGGCTCTGGAGAGACACTGGGAAAGCAGGCCAAGTAGAATAAAGGGGTGGACAACTGCATAGGGTGAGACATGTTACTGGAGTCCTGGTAAAATTCAGATTTAATGCTGGGTAGAAAGGGGCCATTTCTTGAGGTGGGGGCCATTTTGCTTCAAAGCCATTCATGGATACCATTCTTCCCCAAGGAAAGAAGATTTGAGATAAGGAAACAAAGGAGGGAACATGATTAGAGGGGAGACTGTTTTACTGAGGGTCAGAGGTTATTCCAAGGCTCCTGGCAAAAATCAAATGGTGACTAAATTTATTTGAAGGAGGACTGTTCAAAGGGGCAAAGATAAGGTGTGCAAGATCATCAAATTTTAGGGGTGCCTGGGTGGCTCAGTCGGTCAAGCATCCAACTTCAGCCCAGGTTGTGATCTCGAGGTTCTGAGTTTGAGCCCCATGTCTGGCTCTATGCTGACAGCTCAGAGCCTGGAGCCTGCTTCATATTCTGGTCTCCCTCTCTGTCCCTCCGCCACTCTCACTGTGTGTGTGTGTGTGTGTGTGTGTGTTTCTCTCAAAAATAAATAAACATTAAAAATTTTTTAAAAAGACTAAAATTTTAAAAAGACTAAAATTTTAGGGAAAGCCATTTAGATTGGACACAAGTGACAAAGAGGGAAAAGAAAAAGGTAGGGATGCATAATGGCCAACGTAACAAGATGGTTTTGGACTGACGCGCTCTCTCAGATTTGCTCTAGTCTGGCTCCAAACCTCCCCCATGTTTCAAGTTAATGAACCCACTTCACATCTGTGTGGATTAGTCATATTAAATAGAAGGAAAGGACCCTGAAAATCTCCACAGCATGCAGGGGCATTCCTTGGAGCTTATTAAAGCTGGAAGCACAGAGGACAAAGGCTTCCTGCCTTCTCGGCAGCCAAAGGCATCCTGCCCTGTGACAGGTCAGAAGGGGAAGAGAGACCTCATATGGGAGCTAATGATCACAGCCCTGCTTAGCTAATTAATGCACTGACTCATGTGGCGTAAAGACACAACTTAAAAGGCTCCACACCAGCCGAGGAGTCTGGGCTGGGGGAGAAAGGGAGCACGGAATCTTTTACATAACACGAATGAAGGAGAATCTTTAATTGTCTGTTAATTACATCTTTTAAATATATAATTTCTGATCAGTGCAGGTAGGCAAAATCAAATCAGTGCTACCATGACATGGCGGTTCTATTTTAATTAGAAGCCATCACCTTTGTATTATTACCTCACATAAGGGCAAAGGCTGGAGTCACTGGGATCTCATATTTACTTCAGCTTTTCCCTTTTAACTTTCCTATGAACAATTCTAACAACAGACATTTATTTATAAAACAGCTGCAAAAAACCATTTTAGTTCACAACAGTATAAAAACTAATGAGTATGCCCTCACATGGATTTATATACCTTTATATGAATACATTTATATACACTATATGTGAATATAAGTTCCTGAGAATATATAACATTGAGAGTTATTTTTCTGAGGTGTTGTAAGCTCTAAGTAGGACCCTGGTGTTCTGAAAGAGTTTATGTATCCTGTGAACTGAGTCATTGGCCAATTTGTAGGTAGTTCTTTCCACAGAAACAGTTTCAATATTATTCCATCAGAGAGAAATTCTGGTCCAGGAGAGGATACGATGTATTAATATACATGCATATATTAGTTTAAAACTCTGCCTGGGGAATCCTTAGAGCATATGAGATACGGTTTTGATGTATAAATATTTGGGAGGTGGGGAGAGTCAACACTAAAGTATGAACATTACATGAAATATATTTATTTGATTACTTAGCAAATTTTCACCACAGGGATGTGCAAATTTTGTCTCTTAGTAGGTATATGAATGTTTGTGTGTATATATAGCTCACATATATATGTATATATTTGCAGTGTAGTACTTTGATGAAGCCTGCTGAACATGCTATGTTTATAGCTGGGAAAAACAAGCACATGTTTGTCAGTTGAGATTCCATTTATCTTTCTGTTGTGGAGAGTTAGAATCTGTTATCTACGATGGACCTTACCCTATAACTGTCCTGACCTAGTCTCTTATTTAAAACAGAAAAAAAAAAGATATAAATTGCAACATCACCAGTGAAATTCACACTTCACATCATTTCTGTATAGGCACTAATTATACATAAAGACAGGTCATTTTGTTTCAACCAAACCCCAGACTCGTGTTGATTACTGCTATATTATTAGAACGTTAATTTGGGAACTTTCTAATTATCTTTCCCTTTTGCAGACACAAGCTAATGTTAGACTTTAGTTATGAGACACATTTAATTTCTTTTGTGTAAAGGATACATTAGGAATGCTAGCATGGTTTTCTGATAATATAATGCACGTAGTGGTCCCTGATAAAGCCTGAACGTGAGGTATTATTAGATACAGAGTCCTGTTTTTGCCATGCCCAAAACCTACCTAAAGAGGTGGTACGTGTGAGTGGGCTTCTGAATATTTGTGTACATCTTCCTGCGACCCAACACACACATACGAATTTTTAGAAGTAGAAACAGTTTCCTTGATGAGCCATCACACTACCCCTGCTTTGCTCAGTGTAGTCATAGCTACACATTAGTTTGGATGCTAACTCTGTTCCAGTGGTAAACGCAAAAGCAGAAAACATTGTGCACCCAAGGAGATGTTTTAGAGGGCCCACTTAGTGAAAACATCTCCAGTGCCTGTTTTGTTTATTTTTATTTATTTTTTAAAAACAAATTTAACGTTTATTTTTGAGAGAGAGAGAGAGAGAGAGCAAGTGAGGGAGGGGCAGAGAGAGGAGGACACACAGAATCCAAACGAGGCTCCGAGCTGTCAGCACAGAGTCAGATGCGGGGCTCGAACTCACAAACCATGAAATCATGACCTGAGCCAAAGTCAGATGCTTTCAACCGACTAAGCCACGCAGGTGCCCCTGCAGTGCCTATTCTAAATCAAAACTTCAAAATGGCATCTTCGGTGAAAGTAAGCTACTCATTGTCCAGTGAACTAAAGGGGCATATGCCTCACAATGGAGATACATGAAGAGAACAGAAAAAAGTAGGAATAACCAGAGAGGAAAGGAAAAGGGGATGGAAGAAAACATGAGATAAAGAATGGAGGATGTTCCAGAATATCAGCAGAGTGCAATAGAAGCTACGCTAATGTGTGCAAGGTTAGGCAGATGCTATAAGAAATCCAAGGTCTATTGTACATACTATTTTGTTGCTAAGACATTAGAAATCCAAGGTATGAGAAAAGAAACATTCTAACTGGTGACCTAGTGGGAGTTTACCTGTGGATTAACAATTCTGCCTCTGAAATCTCAGGCTCACTTTGTCTTCCCAACAAACGAGCAAGAAATAAAACGAGGGTATTTTTGTTCACAAAGCGATAGATATAATCTGAAGAGGATGTCTGTGATTACACTTTTCAGGGACAAGGCATTAAATTAAAGCAGGCTGCTTTACTTGCAGAACTTCTCAGACCCTTCTACATGCTAATGTGACAGGCGGGAAAGGCAAGCAATATATCGTGAGAAAGTGGATCAAGCCTCCCTTCATACAAAGCATTTACATTTATTTTTGCTCCCCAAAGCTTATTTTGGGAAGAGCTGAATTAATTTTTTCAGTTAAGATATCTAACAATATCTTAGACTAAAAAGAACGCACGATTTGCAAAAGCCATTAAAAAAAAACCCTCCTGAAAATGTTATTCTAGCATTACTTTAGGAATTGATTTTTACATTGTTTGGTGGATTTCGGTAATTATTGTAACAACCTAATTTGATCACAAACTGATTTCTACATTTTTTTGTCGTTTCTGCATGTTGATATCATTTACTTAATGCATGAAATAAAATCACTCAGAAGTGCAGCATTAAACTTAGCTTTAAAAGCTTAACATATCAGAATTTAGAGAAGCAGGGTAAAAATATTTGAATAAAAATTCTAGTAATAACTAGAATTATCTAGAGACTTGTGGATCTAGGGCATTGCTTTTTGCTACACCTACTAATTAAATGAAGCAAAGCATTAAAATGGTTTACATTGTGCTTGACACATATAAGAACCTATTAGAAGTACCTATTTTCAGTTATTATTGATATTTTTATGCCATATATAATTTAAATACTAGGATCTTTATGAGTATGGAAATGACTTCCTAGAAGTAAGGAAAAGGAACTAAGTGGTAACCTTACTTAGTACTTACAGAGGTAATCCGTTTCAAATGAGGTCATTAGAGTGGGTGTCAGTCTGAAACAACAGGTGTCCTCCTGCAAAGGGGACATGCAAAGAGGGGTGAATATGTGAGGACACCCAGGGCAGAGAAAGCCATGTGACTGCAGTGATGTATCTATAAGCCATGGAACACCACAAATTCCAAGAAACACTAGAAGCTCAAGGAAGCAAGGAAGAATTCTTCCCTAGAACAGTCACAGACAGCATGGTCCTACCCCGACCTTGACTTCAGACTTCTGGCCTCCGGAAGTGTGAGGCAATACATTTCTGTTGTTTTAAACGACCCGGTTTGTGGCAGCCCTAGTAAACTGGTAGACAGTGTTGGTCATTTTCTTTGTAGCATCTGTGACAACTGCAATCATTTATCTGTTTTTTTGTTTTTTTTTTTTTTTTTTTTTTTTTTTTTTTTTTTTTTTTTTGCCTATTTTCAGCCTTGGAATGGAAACTCAAGAAGGGGCAGGGATCTTGCTCATGTGGTTATCTGTCGTATCACCTGGTTCTAGGAGACTTTCTGGCAGAGATTTGGTGTTCAATATATTCACCATCAATTAATGGATAGTATAATTGAAGGGAAACACTGATCAAGCTTTAGGGACAAGCAACAAGAACACCTACAATCATTCATTACTAGTTGGTGTGTTTGCTTGTTTGCTTTTTCTACTCTAAGTATCCTTTAAATCCAAGACTTCCCAGGAGTACAATTAATAGTATGACTGTCTACAAACGTCCATATATTGTTATAGAACTAAAACCTCAGTGGATCTTACTTAGGGCTCAGAGAATTATAGAATATCACTGATGTTCCATAGGAAGAGGAAAAAGCAAAGAATCTTTTGAAAGAAAAGTATGATAAAAATAGAAACTACTTTCTGCCACCCATCCCATACATGATCACACATGGATCAATTGTTGATGAGAAACTCGATCACAGATATTTTTAAATCAAGCCACTTGGTAAATACTCACAGTGGTAAAATATGTTATCTGTCTTTCATTTGGGGAGGCATGGAGGTATTACTATTAAAAGCACAGGTTCTGGAATCGAGAACCCTCGTTAGAGTTCAGGCTCCTTTACTTACAAACTCTATGATCTTGTACATGCTGCATTCTCTTCTAGACCTCAGTTTTTCCCATCCCCTACCCCTTGACAGAAAAAAGGCAAGAAACAATAGTACCTACCCTAAAATGTTAATGGGAAAGTGATGATGTTTGCAAAGTATTAGCACACTAAACACACAGTAAAAATGCAGTAAATGTTGTCATTGTCAGAGTTCTCTGGTCACAGATTCCACTGACAAAATTGATGTCTTGTAGTATGTGATAAACACAAATTTAAAATATATTCTTTAACTCACACATGAATGAAATATTGCAGGTGTACAATGTAAACCTATTTTTACTTCTGTTGGCCTTGACCACTAACTTAGGGTTCATTGATTTAAATGGAATTAAAGACCAGGAATCACTTTAGCATGTAGAAGTCATATAACCAGGCTATTGCTTAATCTCCAAATAACTGATTTATCTAAAAATGCTGAAGAAACACAAAATATTCTTTCCCAAAATTCTCATCTGAGCATGTTAGAAGGCCAAAGACATCTACGATTCATGATGAATCTAAAGAAGGATTCAGCTGTGTGTGTGTGTGTGTGTGTGTGTGTGTGTGTGTTATTTTTTTTCTGCATAAAGCCATATTTATGAAGCAGACACAGGAAGAGTTCCACGTGTGTTTTTAAATTTTCTTCCTATGTTATAACAGCAGTCTAGTCTTTTACCAGATGACAATACTAACCACAGAGACACAGGAAAAAGTGCAATGGTCATAACAATAGCCAATGGATTTTTTACTGCATTATAGTTGATAAAGGATTTTTCTACTCATTAGCTTACTTGATCCTCTTAGTATACAGGTCAAATAATTACAGGTAATATTTCCATTTCAAAGTAGGGGGAACTGAGGTCAAATGCTTTTATTAAAGTCAGAGAGCTACTCTGTCATAGAGATGGTACTAAATCTGTAATTTTCAACCTCAAATCTCCTTTCCTCCCATTATAACTTGCTGCAATAATTATGTAATAAGTGAGATGCACAGATTGATGATCTAGAGAGAAACTGCATGAATATATCTAGTCCTACCATTTCAAGGTAAGATAATTTTAGATTATCAGCTTTGAAAGCTTTACATCTTGCCCATCTTGAGTTCTAATACCATAAAACTGTGGCTGCATAATAGACTTAATTGTGTTAAACTTATATGATACTATTTACCCACAAAGCAAGAGACTTAATGTCACTGACTAAATTTGCCATTACATGAAAATTCAGAAAGTTGCTTAGATATTCTAAATGATCTCAAAATTCATAGCAAAATTGGTAAAAAAGGCGGTGAATGGTTGTTTTGCTGTCTTAGCTCAGTGAACAAGGAAAACTAGAAATCATGTCCTGCTTATCTCTGGGAAATCTTCCACTTGGTCAAAGTCCCAGCTTAATTCTTCTACCCAGACAAAACAGTGTCTAAATCCAGGCTGACAGGCCACCCAGGGAAATGATTCAAAGTCAGAGCCTCATCTTTCAGGGGATGCTAGAGACGGTCTCATATCATGGCAGCCTCGAACTGCACACCAGTCTCTTCTATAGAATGATGGTAATTTCTCACCATCTGGATAACCAGACCCTGACCCTTTAGTACTGCTGCAGATGTACTAAATGCAAAAGCTTGTCCTTGATTAGCTCCAGGAACCCAATCAATCCCCAAGCACCACAGGCTCACTGAAAGCTTCCAGAACACAAGGTCTCCTCCCTATAGATGCAGTTTGCAGCATTTCAGTACTTGATTACATACTGTCTTCTGCTCTCTATTTGTTTTGTGTATTCCCATTCTGTTTCTCCAACACATTCCTTAGTCATTTAATTCACTTTTCATTCCTGAAGTGCCTCATCCTGTCACTATTATGCACATGAATTCAATGACTCTGAGCTATGCTCTGAACTAGATTCTGGGGCTATAAACGTGTGTTTTTATACATACACATATATGGATCAAGAAGCTTTGTCCTTTAGAAGCTCCCGATGTACTAATAGAGACCCTCACATTTATAGCTTACGCTGATAAAATACAAGAACTATGTGGGCAGGATAAACACATCGTTTGGGGAGTTTAAGAGAGAATGAGATGACATAATAATCAATGTAATGATCCCTGGTAGAAAAGAAGGATGGGATTAAGCAAGGGTATTTCAGGTAAGAAAAATATGACCAAATTAACCTAGTTTTAATTTTTTTAATATTTATTTTTGAGAGAGACAATACTTCTGGATTGTCTTCCCACCTGTCAGCACGGAGCACAATGCTGGGCTCGAACTCACGAACCATGCAACCATGACCTGAGCCAAAGTTGGACCCTCAACTGACTCAGCCTCCAGGCGCCTCAAATTCACCTAGTTTTAAAGAGTAGGTTTGGCATGTTTTAACAATGTCACATGGTGCAGTGAGACTGCACTACAGAATGAAGATATTTAACTGAATGGTATTACATAGTAAAGGAAACTGAATACTTCTGGATTGTCTTCCCTGCTCTAACGTAAACTCATTGAGTGCAGAGACAATGTGTTTCCTTCAATGCTTCATTACCAGTATATAGCACAGTGTATGGCAAATAGTAGCTATTTAGGAACCTTTTTTGTTTCAAATAACTAGATGAATGAATGAATCAATGACCAAGAGACAAAGAAAGCCCAGCATGATATTCAAGCAAGGGAATAACAAATAGATTGGGTCTTAAAAGACAACTTTAGGTTCTACCTTGATTTTTTCCTTCTAATTTTAAATGCGCTCCTTTTATAACATATACTTTGTTATTTAATATGTCTCCCAGTTTCGACCTTTGTCCTGCTATAATCTCTTCTCAACAAAACAATGAGAATATTCTCTTAAAATGCAAATCAAATCAGGACCCTTTCTGTTCAAAACCCACCACTGGCCACACATCTCACTTAGGGTAAAAACCATCATCTTCCAATGGTCTGAAAGGCTTTACACTATTAGTATATCTTACTTTCCTTATCTTTAATTCCAACTCTTTTCCCCTTTCAATCATACTGGACTCCTTGGCACTCCCTGGATAAACCAGGCACAATTCTCTCTGTCTGGAACTATCTTTTCCCATAGCCATTTAGTTCACTTCCTCAACTCTTTTTGGTCTATCCTTAAATGTCACATTCTCATAAAGTCCTCCCTGAGCAATTAATTCAAAATTGTATGCTTCATTTTCCCCACCACTGTTCTCCCTTTCCCAACTCTGCTTTTTCTTTCTATAGCACTTCTTCACTCAACCATTACTCTATAATAATTTGCTTTCCTTTCTGTGTATCTGTTTTCCATCTTCTCTCACTTGACAAGAACAGAGATCTGTGCCTACATTTTCCCCTACTGACATACCCTAAGTGTTTATACTAGAATTGAGGCTGGCACATAGTAGGTGTTTTATCTATGATTGTTCAATTGCCTTGAATGTTTAGATATTTAAATAAGGATTTTAGTTTGGGGATATATATATATATATATATATATATATATATATATAGCAGTAGGGAGTGCATATGACTTGCCAAGCTATAATAAATGTTAAAATCCTGACGAGAGTATAAGATCCTTTATGCTTATTAGACAGTACTTTCTCACAGGCATCACAAACAGCATAAGCCACAACAGACCATCATGTCATCTTCTTTTTTAAAGTCTATTTATTTATTTTGAGAGAGAGAGACATAGAGAGAGAGAGAGAGAGAGAGAGAGAGAGAGAGAATGAGGAGGGGAGGGGCAGAGAGAGAGGGAGGGAGAGAATCCCAAACAGGCTCTGCACTGTCAGTGTAGAGCCCGACGCAGACTCAAACTCACAAACTGTTGAGATCAGGACGTGAGCTGAAATCAAGAGTCAGATGCTTAACTGACCGAGGCACCCAGGCACCCCTCTACTCATCTTATTAACATCTGGAAGACAGGCTCCTCAATGGCAGGAAAAGAACAGAAAGAAATAAAACGAGTGTCCAAAGAATATGGAAATGCAAATTCATTCACTTGATAAACACAATTGGACAGATGGGTAGCCTGTGCCAATTCTACCCAACTAAGCTGGATATTTTTAAAAGGTAGATGAATGAGCAGTTGTGAAATGATGAGCAGAAGGGAGAATGCCACATGGGTGACTCAAAGGAAAGACTGGAAGGAAATGATGGTTACACTGCCAGTCAAGGTGGCAAAACTACAGCAGCCAGGAACCAACGAGAATGGACATATCCATTTGTTGCTTAAGGGGAAGGTAAGCCAGAAAGTTACCAGAATATAAAGGATGCCCCATTCTTTAACTACTGTATGACCTTCTTCAAACATCAAAATGTCTCATATGTTTCATGTTTGCCCCTCTAGATCCACTCTTCACACTATACCTGATAGGACATAGGCTTGTATTACCAAATCAATGGGCTCCTTAGCCCTCTAACTTTGTTTGGATGGGCTTCATCCAATGGGGGATATCAGCAGGAGAGGAGAGCAGAAGTGCGCAGGCAGGCCCTTAGTCTCCTCCCTGTGGGATCAGCTGGGTTCCCTGTAACCTTCAAGCAAATGCTATTGCTCTTAGGTGACCTTCTCTGTAAAACTGTGTCTTTCTGGGTTATCAGTAACTTCTCCCTCCTGTGTCTCTCCAGGCCTAAAACTCGTGATAGCTCTTCTCTCATTAACAACGGTTACTTACCGCACCAACCCTTGTGGCTCACCAAACCACTCACACCTTTGAAAAGCCATCCCTTCCTCAAACCTTATTTGAATTATTCTAATTTGAATGTGCCAGCTGTTGAGTTTCCTACTGAGCCCTCCATAATACACAAAAATTCTTTGAGGCTTAGTTTTCACACCGGTAAAGTAAAATTAATGTCTACCACTTAGGGCTATAGTGATCGTTAAATCAAACAACCTTTGCCTATCAAAGTAGCTGATCTGGAAGGAATATTCAAACAAGAGTTTCTTGGCCTGCCTTGCTGTAACTTATCACATTGTGCTATAAGCACTTGCTTATTCTGTCTGCCTCTCCCTGGAGATGGAGCATTCCTTAGGGGCAGGGCCACAGGCACAAAGATCTGAACGTGTGCATCCAGCAGGTGTCCTAAAAACGTCAGTTAAATGATCAGTGAGTGAATACGGCACACCAGCAGCAGAGAGAAGACAGAACTCCAAGACATCACCAGGTGAAACTAGAACATAAAGCTTCAGACACCGAAGTTCCGGATGTCATAATTAGATAGAGGAGCAGAATGGGAAAGACGACTTTGCTATCTGTAGCCCCACCTAGCTAGTAATAATGTTGGGAATCTTTGTCTCACACTCTGATTACCACTCCTTCCCTCAACTTTTGGAGCAACTCTTTCTTTTGTTTTTGTCACTGCCCCTCTGCTAACCAACAAGTGGCAGCTTCTTTTGCTGAATTTCATTATTGTAGTGTGTGTGTGTGTGTGTGTGTGTGTGTGTGTGCATGTGCGCACATGCTATAGCTTGTAAGTAAGTACTCATGCGTACCTTTCAGTGGAAATGCCATCCTGCCATTTTTGCTTTGCATGTTTCATAAGATTGCCACAGTTTTTAAAAAATGTTTATTATTTATTTTGAGACACAGGGGGAGAGAGAGAGAGAGCAAGAGAGCATGAGTGGGGGAGGGGCAGAGAGACAATCCTAAGCAGGCTCCTCAATGTCAGCACAGAGCCCAAAGTGGAGCTCAATCCCACGAACCGTGAGACCATGACCTGAGCTGAAATCAAGAGTCGGACGCTTTACCGACTGAGTCCCAAGCCACAGTTTTTAATTTGTAGCATCAGCGGCTGAAGAGTGAAGTTAGGTCAGAAGTAAGCAGCATTATGTCTCTGATGGTGAACATCAGCAGTACAGGAAGTTCAATGACTGCTAGAGGCAGGAAGTAGAGCTCTGTGCTTAAGCATACCCCTAAGGCAGGTACACTTAGCTTTGAGACCAGCTTCTCTACTACTCCCTGGGTAGCTATGGGCAAGTCATTGGACCTCTCCCCAAGTTCTCTCCATTTAATAAAGTATGATACATTCATAGTTACATATTTACAGTTTATATAAATACATAATTTATTTTATACAATTTATTATATAAATATGCATTTTATATAATTTATCATATTATAATAGAGTACCTACTTCATATTATTGTTTTGAGGAATAAGTAAGATATTTATCATAGTAACATGATATTTTTACACATAGTAAGTATGGAAGGGAACAGGGTGTAAAAGAAAGAAGAAAGAAAAGGAAGGAGAAAAAAAAGCAATAAAATATCAGAATGGCCAAAATCTGGGAAGAGTCAGAAGGATAGAGGGAGGAGGGAGAAAGACAAGAAGGGAGGGAAAAGACATAGCTCTCCCATTATTCAATAGAAACCCTGGTAAAGGGAACTTAGCCCTGGCCCAGTGGTCACTTACACAGTATTTATTCTGAAAAAATAACATGATGAGTCCTTTAAGAATTCCAGCCTTGCCCATCCATGAAAAATAGAATTATACCATTTCCCTCAGTCATTTCTAATAGTCACAGAGAGAGAAAAGACAAGAGGCATACATCTCCTTTTCCTGAATACCCACATCCCTTTATCTGCATTCCTCAAATGAGATTTCTCCTTTTCTACCTTGAATTTTTTCAGAATTGTGTACATGTCTTATCTTGTCTCCTTAGACTATACACTCCTCAATGGCATGTTAATGTTTGATTCACATCTCTGTCTTTCATGATATATCTAACAGGGTATCTTCGGGAAGGTAATTCATATAGAAATAAACACACACAAGTTGAAGAGCAAAGCAAGAGGCTGCCAGGAGCAGGGAATAATGGATATTGGGAAGCAACAAGGAGGTCTAAAGCAAAAGTCCCTAATTTGTTGGTCCATACAACAGGGAAATGGGTTGGCTACAAAATAAAGAAGGAAGGAAGAGGGGGAAGTAAGGAAGAAGGGGGGGGGAGGAAGGAAGGATGGAAAGAAGGAAGGAGGGAGGTAGGGAAGGAGGGAGGAAGGGAAGCAAGATGGGAGGGTAAGGAAGCAGAGGGCAATGCAGGGAGGGGACAGTCCATGGTGAATAAGCTTTGCCTGCATAGGTACAGAAAGTTTAGCCTGTTTCTTTTTTTTTTTTTTTTATTTATTTTTTTTTTTTTTTTTTAATTTTTTTTTTTAATGTTTATTTATTTTTGAGACAGAGAGAGTCAGAGCATGAATGGGGGAGGGGCAGAGAGAGAGGGAGACACAGAATCGGAAGCAGGCTCCAGGCTCTGAGCCATCAGCCCAGAGCCTGACGCGGGGCTCGAACTCACGAACCGTGAGATCGTGACCTGAGCTGAAGTCGGACGCTCAACCGACCGAGCCACCCAGGCGCCCCTAGCCTGTTTCTTTACTGAAGGGCCCTTAATGTGCTTGAATTAATATTCTCACAAAAGGGCTATATGGCATTTCACACATACTAAACTCATTTGACCAAGTAGTTTTATCTCTACGTATCCTAGAACAGTAGTATGAACAATAAAATATAATGCCTTTTGGGTATTTTTCAATAATTTTTTGCAGTAATCATCAGCCTGAAAAATATGTTCTCTGTGCCTCAGATGGAGATGGTTCATTACAATCCCACTACCATCATTTCTAGCCAAGATGTTATAGAAGTAGGTCCCTCTTCCCTCTGACCCCTCCACTACTTGACAATACTATATAGGACACCACATATATTTGTTGAGGAAAAGAAGAGATACGAGGGAAAGAAAAAAAAGGGAAGAAAGTCATTCTGAATTTCTCCTCTTCTCCCTCCAGTGAGTTTGAGGCTAAAATTCTACACTCTACCTACACTTCACTTGAAGATAAGGCATACTGCAAACAATTCCCTGATTTAACTTGTCTTGGGCTCACATCCAATCCTCAGGTTTATAGGGCCAGCTACAAACACAGAAAATTAGGTCAGTGCAGGGTTCATGTTCAATGTAGGCAATGTGCTTTGTGATGGGCTTCTCATGTAGATGACTATCTTGGATGTCATATAGGGCTAAGTGAAAAAGGACTATCCACTTGCTATCCACTGTCTGAGAGCTAGGCTAGTTCAGCTTCGTTTGATGGCAACAGAGCAAGATAATGTGGGTAACTGAATATTTAGTAAATCCAATTCTGGTCCATTCTTAGCCAACCATGAGGAGAGAGTTTAATAGAGAGTAAGATAAGAAAGCCACGGAGGCACGTAAGTGAACAGTCAGAAGGAGGCAGAAGGGCAACGGACTTCTGCTCATCAGAGTCAGAGGATCCCAGGGCTGGTAGCCACGCCCAGCCCAGGACTTGGACTCCACCTGTCCCTTTCCATGGCCTCCTGTGGTCAATTCCTTCCTCTCATATCTCTAAATGGTGGACAAGGAACAAGAGTGATTGAAATATTCATTAGTGTGAGGAAATGTAATCATCAGGAAATGCCATTCCTTGATTCCCCCCGGCTCTTATTAGAGGGGTTAACTGAGTCAGAATGAAGCAAACCCAAATATTTAAATTTCTGCGTATTAATTTGAAAGTGCTTGAAACATATTCTCTGAAGTAATAAGTAAAAATTATTAACAATAATAATTATAATTTATTACAAACTTACTGTGCTAAGCACATTACATGCCAGTCTTATTTATCCTCATAACACTATTATAAGATAGATATTATTAGGTTCTGTCTTCCCAAACTATTTCTCTCCTTTCTCTCCACTGCATCATCCATCCTGGCCTCAACTCCCAGATAGAAATCTCACAAACCACCCTGCCCTCAGCACCATAGGAAACAAAAGATCAAAAAGAGAGAAGAAAAAATAATCATATCTGGGTTCTTGAGGGTACACAGAAATTTGAGGAAGAACAACTCTATTGAATTTCTTTCTCTTTAGCCTCCCAACTTAAGGCTTACTACTTTACTTAATTAAAATAACTACACAACTAAATGCCACAGAATAAAACATTTTTTTAAACAGAAAAGTTCTTATTTTAGGGGCACCTGGGTGGTTCAGTCGGTTAAGCACCTGACTTGATTTCGGCTCAGGTCTTGATCTCATGGTCATGGGATCGAGCCCCACCTCAGGCTTGGCACTGAGTGTGGAGCGTGCTTCAGATTCTCTATCTCCCTTTCTCTCTGCCTCTCCCCCATGTTCACATTCTCTCTCTCTCTGTCTCTCAAAATAAATATTTTTTTTAAAGTTCTTATTTTAATTTTATTTAATGTTTATTTTTGAGAGAGAGAGACAGAGTGCAAGTGAGGGAGGGGCAGAGAGACAGGGAGACACAGAATCTGAAGCACGCTCCAGGCTCTGAGATGTCAGCAGAGAGCCCAATGCAGGGCTGGAAGCTACTAGATGTGAGATCATGACTTGAGCCAAAGTTGAATGTTCAACAGACTGAGCCACCCAGGTGTCCCTAAAAAAAGTTCTTATTTTAGAATTTTATGCAACCCAAAACGTATGAAAACAATTCTAACTGCATGTAAAATGTTCAATGACAATGTTTAGTGAAAAAGAAAAAGACACAGCCACGTTTACAGTATCACACACACACACACACACACACACACACACACACACACACAAATACACAGTAGCCAAAATGAAAACACCCCTTAGCTCTGGGTGGAGAGGTGATTATATTTATTAACTTTGTATTTTCATACTTTCCTGCAGTTTTATTTGTAGCTAACATTTACTGAACACCAACCAGGTTTTATTCTAAGAACTTTCCATGCACTGACTCACTTAATTCTCAGAACAATGTTAGGAAGTAGGACTATTATTACTCCCATTTTCTAGATGAGCAAAATGAAGTAGAGAAAAGGTAAGAAGCTTGCAAAGGCAATAGATAGCATAGCAATTATTGAACCCAGGAGGCCTGATTTCAGAACCTGAGCTTTTAACTACTACATGCTCCTGCCTAATCATAAGAATGTTAGAGCTTTAAAATGAGAAAAAGGGGTGCCTGGGTGGCTCAGCTGGTTAAGTGTTCGACTTCAGTTCAGGTCATGATCTCACAGTCTATGAGTTCAAGCCCCGTGTCGGGCTCTGTGCTGAGAGCTCAGAGCCTGGAGCCTGCTTCAGATTCTGTGTCTCCCTCTCTCTCTGCTCCTCCCCTGCTCATGCTCTGTCTCTGTTTCAAAAAATAAATAAAAACATTTAAAAATTTTAAATTAGAAAAAAACACTTAGAATATTTTATTTTTTTAATGTACTCTGCAAATTTCCTGATAATCATGGAAAAGAAATGATGCACATACTGTGGTAAGTGCAGAAGGAATTTAATCAAGGTTTTGTTTTGTTTTTTTCTCTCTTTTAAAATTGTCATTTCATTGGATTGCAATAGCCATCAGATTTGCTTCGGGCCATTAAAAGGCAAATTGGACATTAATTTTTGCATTTGAGTGCTTTTTCCTTTCTAATTATCAATAATGAAATTACCATGGAGTCCCTGTTTGGGGGAGGGGAGGAAGACATTTGAGTGTTTGTGTTGCTTTCTCTTTGCTCCCATCTCCAGAAATGCACCACACAGCTGAGCTTGCAGGTTTCAATGCTCTTCCTGTAATAATCAGTCACCTCATACCACCTGCCGCCGAAGGGGGTGGGAGAGTGGAGTCCATTATGGAGAGGCCCACCACCGTTCAGGTGAGTTCTTTCAAGACCTTCACTTCTACATTGCAGTTTATGGACTGGAAAAGTGGCTTCCACAACGTGATCAAGCTAGGATAATGATCGCATTATAAAACCAAGCAGAAACTCTGTGCCGCTTTCTTTTTTCTATTATTATTATCAATTATTATTATTATTATTATTATTCATTGAAAGGTTGGGAGATAAGAGAAAAAAGAAACACACTATGTGGAATGTGCATTTTGAAAATGGGAATTTCAGTAAAGGCTAACTTGGCTTCATATCCCTTTCGGGTTCTCATCCTCTGCCCTCCTATCCCTAGTCTGGGGCTAAATGTTAAACCTTGTGGATATGCCTCAGGTTGGCTATCACTCTAAACGTGGCTGGAATTTGGGATATCAGCAGTGTAAGCCAAAGTCCTTGAGAGGGGTCAAGAATTGAATGCTGGAGATTTCTAAAAAAGGCAATAATATGGATTATTAACAGAAGATACAGCTTAGAATAAAGAATAAGGCAGAACTGAATCACAGCTAGAGCATATCAGTAACAAGGAAGGAGAGTCAGCGGTAAAAATCAGATGCTAAGCTGGGTGCTCAGTTGTGTTTGTGCTTTTTGAGTGACATTGCATCCCAGCTGCCCTGGACAATTCTGGTTTATCCTGTTGTTCCACAAAAGTATCCTGAGTTGGAAGGCACATTACTTGGGCACAGTAAGAATTGCTGATGTATGTGTAATGAAGTTAAACTGGCTCATAGGATCAAAAAGGAAACGGAAGTCCCTGTAAATGGGAATGCCTGAGAGGCTCTTTAGGAAGAATGTTAAATATTGAGATTTCAAATGTATCCCCTTCTGTTATTACTCATTGGCCAATAAAATCTTCTGCTTACACTGTCTCATCCAAGTGGAAGCAGAGGGAGGGAAAGGGGTATCAAGAAAGACGTGTGGTCGGTATTTGGATTGATACCAGAAGGAAACAAGGAAATAATCATAGAAAAAAATGAGTAAAGAATAAGAAAATACCACATAGATTGGATAAAAAGGGAGCCAGAAGATAGTAGAAATGCAAACGCCACAGAGATTTTGTGGTAGTCTTAGAAAGGGCATTGGACTTCCAACAGTACTGAGTAGAGTGAAGTCTCATCTTGATTTTAAGAAAGAGGTTGATCTCAGCTAATGTCAGAGTATCATTAAACAAACAAAACGCATGAATCACTCAGACGCATTTCTTTCTTATTTCAGAAGAGAAGGGTAGAGAATTGTCAGATAATTACATCACTGAAGGGAGGATATGTAATCTTATGGCCAAGAGTCCTCAATCAGAACAAAAGAATTTTCCACCTTTCTTTAATGAAAGAGTGAATTAGTCCCATTGTACTCCTGTTGGGACAGCTTGTGCTCACAGGTTGCCTTCCTTTTACAGTGGTTGTCATTACAAATCCCAATTCTTCCCAGGAGAGAATCTTTCACACAATAAAATTTAAATAAAGTGTGCAAAGTGAGTTTTAAACACGTTTCATGACAGGTGTAAAACCTTACTATGGAAACTATCAGTAAGAATCTGTTAACCAGCTTAACACCTTCGTTGATAGCCAGCTGGGGACAATAATGGGACACAATGTGGGCACTTTTACCAGGGGCAGAGTGATTGTGGAGATGGAAAAAGGGACCTGACAAGGAGGCTGGGAAGCCACTAAAAGAAATGGCTCTCCTTCAATACTGCCATTTTCCCAAGCAAGAATGAGCCACCTTGAACTTAATTACCCAAAGACAAAGGATGATGGGACCGAAAAACCATGATTTCTAGCTTTCAGCACTTCACAAATTGTAGGCAACTGTCAGCAAAGTTCAACGTCAAGAGCCCAAGAAAGGCTTCGGTGTCACCTCACCTCCAACCTCAACCTTTCTCAGAGGACCAGCACTACACTGTCTTAACCAACCATCTCTAGGAAGAGTTGCAAAATACACTTCAGTTGGCAATTTTAATTAAAGCAGGCTGATGCAGACAGGAAGGCAAGAGTGAGAAAGAGAACAAAGACTTGCTGTGCTTCTACAAATTTTTCATTTTATATTGAAATAACCCTCAATATGTAGCTTACAGTTTTTATTATCCCCATTTTTCAGACAAAGAACGAGTGCATGAGAGGTGAAGGAACTTGCCCAAGGTAACACAGTTAGCAAGTCATGGAAACCAAATTGGCCACCTGAGGTCCTGTGTAAGGATAGAAGAAAGAACATCATCAAAAGCCCAAACATCTGAGAATATGGTAGCACCTAGGAGCCTGGAATGTTCTTCCCCATCCCCTCCTTCTTCCCTTGGTAGCTAACTGTCCTATCTCAGTCCTTCATTGTCCTTATAGAAGCCCTCCCCACCCTCCACTGCCAGCAGCCACTTCTCTCCTACTGCCCCATTCCCAGTTCAGCCCATTTATTTCTTGTGCAGCACTTCCTGCAATCTGTATTTAGCCTGCTTAGTCATTTACTTGTTTACCAGAGCCTCTAGGAAGGCAGTGACCTGGTTGTTTCTTGTTCACTACCCCAGACTGGATCTACCTGAGGGTCTTGCCTGTAGTAGATGCTCAACAATTTGTTGAATGAATTAATGGATGTTTGAATACATGAAGGAATGAGTGAATGAAAAGACTAACAAAGACATAAAACAGGAAGTCTAGAACGTTGTAGGACAGATTTATCCTATTTCACAATTTTGCTTAATGCTATTCTTATTTCTCTGAGTGTCTGGGACTATCTCCTGTTTTCACCCTGCCCAGCAAGGAAGCCAGGGAGAAGAATGACACAGATACACCGAACGGATGAAGAATAGTACATGACAAGGGTGTTCTTCATTCCTGCTCCCATCTCCTTCCCAGACCAGGTCTCCCTGAATTGGATATGGTCAAGTCTCGGAAAAACAAAGTACGAAATGTTTTCTTACAGTCTCCCATGCAGCCGGAGGCCTTGGGAACCGGAACATCCCTTCTGAAGCATCACACGGAAGCTATGATGCTGGAGTCTATGAATCACCGCCACCTTTATACTCTCCTCTTCTAAAGGCATGGCCAATGCAATCTTTGCTCTGCCGATGCCACAAAGACCCAGAGTTTTGGGGCTCAGCCTAATTTTACATTAGATGACCTCATGTCCACGCAATGGATGGCACGTCATTGCCACGGAAAGGTAGGTTTCCTAAAAGCCCATATGTCTCTGACATTTCCATGTTAAGAGCTCTATGAGGAAAAGAGGCTGATGGACAGATTTAGCTTCCTCCTTTAAGCAAATGCTCCACCCCTGTGCACCCTGCCACTTGATCTCTCTGTGTGGCTGTGGCCCCTCCGTCAGGAAGCATTTTGTGCACGATGCCCTCAGTGGCTCGAGAGTGGCAGGGCTGTGTCAGAAGGCTGGCAGCTTCTGCTGCCACTGTCACATTTCAGTCAAGCCGTAGCAAGCCTCTGCCAAGCAGGGAAGCCAACAAAGGAGCCGCGGTGACTGCCTGGGGCTCAAATCGGATCATCACTCTCAGTCTGGGGGAAAAAAAAATCCAGCCACTCAGCAGTGGAGGTGGTGGGGGAAGCCTAAGGAAGCCTGAACTCTGACTTCTCTCTTGGCTTTGATGGCTGGCTCTGTGCCAAATGCAAAATTACATCTGAACTCTTAGCACTGCTTCCGAGTAGCAGAGGCACACTCTGTTGCAGATGAGAACACTTCAAGGTGAAATGCCTTTCAGGAGGCTTTTTTTTTTTTTTTTTTTTTTTTTTTTTTTGCTGCTGAATCAAGGTTCTCAGCTACAAATGTTAGCTTCCTGCATTTCTATTGGATCTGGTGTCTGTGTAAGTGTTTGGACTGACAGCCCTCTTCAGGCCAGTTCTAACTTCCAGGCTTTCAGAGAGGGCCCTCCCTCCATCCACGGCGCTGCCTCTGATCTCTTCAAAAGGAGCTGCCCAGTTGCAAGCACAGGGATACTGGCACCACTGAGAAGGACCCTGGAGATTAACCAACTGAATGAAGGGGCTCTTGCAAATGAGATGTTTTTATGTGTCCTAACTCCTGGGGCCCTCCCTAATAAGCCTGCTGCCTCCTCCTGGAAGGCAACGTCACTCCCTCCAATCACTTGGTTGCCTAGAGGATTCTAAACGACTTTCATACATGAAGAGGTTTTACAATCAATACCCTGTAGAGAACAGGTGTAAAGCTCCTGTTCTTACTCTAGAATCAGCCTTTAGGGGGAAAAAATGCATGATGGAGGGAGTGAAAGAGAGGAGGAGGGGAGGGGGGGAAGGACCAAAGAAGTAAGGAAAAAACAAAAAGAAAAGACAGGATATTAGGATATTCAGGAATCTTACCTTAGGGTGCAGTGCTTAGGTTTAAAGATCTATTGTCCACAGCATAGTGTAAAACAACTAATTTGATGACTTTTTTTTTAATGTTTATTTTATTTATTTTGAGAGAGAAAGAGAGAGAGAGTGCGCGAGAGAGCAGCATGTGCAGGGGAGGGGCAGAGAGGGAGGGAGAATCCCAAGCAGGCTCTTCCCTGTCAGTGCAGAGCCCTAACGCTGGGTTTGATGTCAGGAACCAAAAGCTGAAATCAAGAGTTGGTCGCTTAACGGACTGGGACACCCAGGCGCCCCTGGATGACTCTTTTAAAGTGAAAGGTCCTAACGAAAGATGGAAGAATCTAGCCCAAAGCACCAAGGGGCCAACTTAGTATCAAAATAGTGTAGATGAACCACCACCAAGAATCAAATGGGGTCTTTTCTCCAACGGAACCTTGAGTTGTTTTTTAAATGCAAAGATCTTGGTTATAAAAAGCAAATTAAAATTCTGATTTCTTTTTGGTACCAAAACCCTAAATAGTATTTGCAGAAGATGTATTTTTTACCTCTCTCTCCATTTCAAGACTGTCCTTACAGATTTGACTAGAGAGGACCTATGTGAACATAATATACTTGGCTTCAAGTAATGGGATTTTTAGTGAAAATCAGAATGAATGTCCATAGAGGTCCTACTACCAAAAGCATAAAGAGAAATACAAACTATTTCTTAATATTTAAAGGCATTTTACTGTATTGACTGCACCGTCCTTCCACCTTCTAAATTTCTGTTCATGTATGTTATTGTTATCATTTTGATGGTTTCAAAAGATTTGAACACAAAAGATTTAAATCATAGCAGCATTTGCTCTATTCAAAACTAGTACAGAGAACAGCAAGATTTCTTTCTCATGCTCTACAAACCAGGGAATTACTAAGCCCAAATAAGGAAAAAAAATACATCTGCATCCAATTCCAAATACAAATTGTGGTCCTGATTCCTGGAAAGAAGCTTCAAAGTGGACCTTGATGATATGAAATGAAAAGGACACAAAAATAGTTGACATGAAAGCTTTCTTTGTGCACACCTGCACAAGTCTTTGATATTCTATTGATTCATAACTTCTCTAAGGAATACATTTTGGCATTAAATTACCCCAAACAGTCATGAAGGCTTTCTTTCAATCTCTGAAATGTGCTTGCATTGGGAAAAATTTATTATGTCATGTGTGTCAACAAAACCAGCATGTCTGCTGCCCCCTTTCTGGGTCTAGGCCAGGTCTGTATTAATGTGCTTGGGGCCTCAGATTCAGGTCACCCACATGTAAGTCACTTCTTTCCACTTCTGTTACAATCTAGTAAGGATAAAAAGAGGTGATGCCTTTGTTCCTCTTCTTCATTTTTCCTTTTAATGGTATCTGGTCAGGACTTTTGAAAAAACTATTTCCTAATCATTCTTTGTCGTAAATTATGGCCAATCGGTTTTAAATCCAGGTTATTTACCTCCAAGGGTAAAACACTGGATTTGCCTCCTATAAATGAGACAAAAATATATCTATATCTATAGATGTTTTTATGTGTCCTATCTAGATCTAGATGTAATGGGTACATATGGGGTTTACGGTTAGGGAGACTTGGGTTCAAAATGCTTGACAAACTGCTTATCTCAGTTTCCTAAACTGCAGAAAAGAGGAATCACAATGCCTTCTGCAGAGCCCTCTATAAAGAAAAGCAAAATAACAGAGGAACATACTTAGCAGTAGACCTGGCATATCACTTATTAACCCTTTTATGGGAGGCAGATTTAAACGACAACCGGAAGAGAAGCTGGCTGAAAGATCAAACCATAACTTGAAAAAGTAGTGAGAAAAACCAAAAGATGACAAATGCAGCATTTAGATTTTGTTGATAGCAGGATTATCTTATGGGTAGAAAAGACTGTAAGTATGAACACTATAGGAATGCTTTTTTATAATAAAATACAATCCATGAGGATAAGCTTGAGCAATATCAGTTAACTTTTCAAATATAAATGCTATTAAAAATGTTATCATTTCCCAGAACCAGCCATTGTTCCACATGGGATCTACCTACAGTTTTCAGTACCAAATTTTCATGCTCATGCAAAGAAGGACAATAAGTGAAATTTCCAAAGGGCAGAGTATTATAAATGAAACCTTCACATTCACCAACACTGAAACAAAGCCAGACTCACCTGCCTTTTCTGTTTAAATAAAAACAGCTGCAGTTTTCAGCAGGCTACAAAACCCCACGAGGATGGCAGGAAAGATGGAAGAAGCAGGACTCAAATGGGATTTTGAAGACAGAGACAGAATTTAGAGGCAAATGAAGAACTCTGCACCAGGCCAGGCCTTGTTTCCCACTTCATCAAACTATACTTTCAATCTAGACCCCAGAGTTTCTAATACTAGCTGGTCATCAGCCTTTTCTTTGGAAGGTTAAAAAAAAATCATTACATTTTGTTTAGGGTAGTAGTTTCGGAGGTGGAGCAGAGAGAATATTGCAATGATTTTTAAAAGCTCCTCCAGCTGATTCTGAGGTTCTGCCAGATTTGGGAACCACTGGACGAAGGGCATATTATGTCCTTATGTCATTACCAAGCAACTACATCATGTGGCTTCCGTGGCACACAGCTGCACTGCTTAATTCTAGGTGTGTTTTGATTAGACACAGATGCATTTAATTAGCAGTTTGTATCATCAATTAGAACATGAACCCGAAAAGTCACCTTCTTGCTTAGATACGCTTTGAACACAGATTTTTTTTTTATAAGTGATGATTCCTGAAGCAAAAGGGGAGGGAGATTCTAATGGAGTCATTAAAACATGAAAAGATTTCACCTGGGGATGTAATCTGGAAAGTAAGAATTCCTTGAATAAGTTAATAGTTAACAGTCAAACATCATCAAGCCTCAGAGAACCAGGATACGGTAGACTAACAACAAAAAAAAACCATGATGATAATAATAGAAAGCTATATTTCATTTTTGTATCATTTTTTGTAGACTGCTGAAAACTGCATTTCAAGGCATTTTCAAAAGCCACCCTTGCCCCATTTCTATGAAGGGAAGAGTTACATCAAAGGGAGCTTGCATTCATGAAGTCTTTCATTTGGTCAAAATTAGTTCATTCAGTTTTCTGATCTAGTCAGCGAAAACAACAGCCACCACAGCTATCACTACCTATTACTCACACAAGCCTTTAGCTCTACGTCAAGGAGCTGAACGTGTCAATCAACACACAATCCCATCAGTCAACCCAGTATTTAATCTTAGAGTTGAGGAAAAAACGGGCTCAGAGAGGTGGGAACTAGAATCTGAACAACAGTTCACGTGACCCTGAAGACAGCTGCTCAACCACCTCCCATAAACAGCCTCACACACCAAATTGAGAATGGAGACCCAAACTCAAATGATTTCACCAAGGAGTTGCTTTCCTGTTTCCCTTCCCAAACTCAACTGTACTTTCAAAATAGACGTTCATCTTGTCACATCCACACTGGAAACACACAGTTATGTCACACTCCAAACGTGCAAGTCACAAGACATTCTCTCGTGTCCTCAGTTCTTTTGTTTCTTTTTTCAATTAATGTTTATTTATTTTTGAGAGAGAGAAGGAGGGGCAGAGAGACAAGGTGACACAGAATCTGAAGCAGGCTCCAAGGTCTGAGCTGTCCGCACAGAGCCTGACGTGGGGCTCGAACTCACGAACCGTGAGATCAAGATCTGAGCTGAAGTCAGATGCTTAACCGACTGAGCCACCCAGGCACCCCATGTTTTTTTCTTTAGAAAAGGGGGCAGCTATAAAATCCTTGGCTGACTGCAGAGGTCCCCACTCCTGTCACACCCACACCGCCACATCACCAAGTGGTTACAGGAGCTGTGGGTGCAACCATGGGCCCTCCTCCTCAAAGCAACTTAGATAATCACATCTTCCCAATCAGAGCTGGCATTTAGGATGAAACCTACTTGCCATTCAGAGTTTGTACATTCTCTAATGCTATTCTTGATTTTTAAATCTAAAATTCCATATGAGTTATATAAATCTGTGAATCATTTTGTATTTAAATATGGGTCTACGATAACACTACACGGGCACGATGATGACTCTGGAAGATGCTGACCATACCAATATGTGGAATATTCCAAAAATGATAAAGAATCATAAGATTTCCTTAAGTTCCAGAGGACAAAGCATACTTGATTAGAAAGTCCAAATATATACATAATTTCTTAGAACTTGTCTAAAAGGTAAAGAACAAAGCCACAATGTGGAGACATGAAGCACTTACCATGTTGGGCAACTGCTCAAAAATCACCACAAATGGAATTCCCAATATACTTCAGTAAAAATCTATATAGCATCCTACATAAAAGTGAATTTATATTTTGGGTAAAGACACTCTACCTAAACCATGGGTATCATAAAGCTTAAAGAATCCCAAAGCTTCTTAGAAAGCAGTTTCTTTCTTTCTTTCTTTCTTTCTTTCTTTCTTTCTTTCTTTCTTTCTTTCTTTCTTTCTTTCTCTTTCTTTCCTTTCCTTCCTTCTTTCCTTTCCTTCCTTCTTTCCTTTCCTTCCTTCTTTCCTTCCTTCTTTCCTTCCTTCTTGCTCTTTCCTTCTTTCCTTCCTTCCTTCTTTCCTTCCTTTCTTTTCTTCCTTTCTTTTCTTTCTTTCTTTCTTTCTTTTTCTTTCATTCTTTCTTTCTTTTTCTTTCATTCTTTCTTTCTCTTTCTTTCTGTTTCTTTCTCTTTCTTTCTTTCTCTCTTTCTTTCTTTCCTTCCTTCTTTCCTTCCTTCCTTCTTTCCTTCCTTCCTTCTTTCTTTCCTTCCTTCTTTCCTTCTTTCTTTCCTTCCTTCTTGCTCTTTCCTTCTTTCCTTCCTTCCTTTCTTTCTTTCTTTTCTTTCTTTTTTTTCTTTCTTTTTTTTCTTTCCCCAGAATTTTGGAATGCATTGCAAACTAACCTATGTCTAGCAGGAGCTTTTTCCTTGGGGTGGATAAGAATTGAGCAAGCAAATGAACTAAAGGCTTTGATAAGGAAAGCTTAGTAAAGATTTAGCAAGACACTACAGGGTGGGGGGAAAGGATGAACCAAAACAAAATGAAAACATGGGACATAAAGAAATAAAACCTTCAGGGAACAGATATACTAATTCTATAGAATTTGTGATCCAATTAGAGAAGCCAGTCTCAAACCAGCTGGACAGTGAAGGAAAACCAGCCAGCACCATTCTGGGCCAGGCAAAGAAATAAAAGAAGAAAACTAAAGCAAAACCTACTGTGCCACATAGGTCAGCCCATGAGTTGATCTTCTGAAATGATCCTCTTGGTGATCACCATATCTTATAACCTAACTTCCAGTCTTTACCTACCTTCATTTCTCTCCCTCATACAACACACAGACACACACACACTCACATGTGCACAAATATACACAATAAGACAAAACATAAAATTCTCATTGTGGGGTATACTTCTTCTGAGGTGGACTGGGGTAGATCAGAGATTTGGGCTCTGAGCACAGGGTCTGACATATAGCAGGTAAATATAACAGGTAAATATTAGCTATCATTATGTTAAAGGGGCTTGAACATCTTTCTAATTATCGATCTACTTTAATTTTCTAAACAAATGAATAACATTTCGTAGTATAGTAGCATTGTAATTTGACCAATAAGTTGAGGGACATTTGTGTTATTTGAAATATGCCATTGTTTTTTTGCACAGTATAGTGACTATAATTAACATTACTGTATTATGTACTCGGAAGTTTTTAAGAGAGTAGATCCTAAATGTTATCATCATCATCACACACACAACTGAAATTATGTAAAGAGACAGAGATGCTAGGGAACCTTATTGTGGTAATCATTTCATGATAGATACATGTATTTAATCATCACAATATGCATCTTATTTAACTTATATGTTCTAAGTCAATAATAAGTCAATAAAGCTGGGAAAAACTTATCAAACTCAACACCCAAAACCACAAATAACCCAGTGAAGAAATGGGTAAAAGACATGAATAGACACTTCTCCAAAGAAGACATCCAAATGGCCAACTGACACGTGAAAAAATGTTCAACATCACTCATCAATAGAGAAATACAAATCAACACCACAATGAGATACCACCTCACAACTGTCAGAATGGCTAACATTAACAACTCGGGCAATGACGGATGTTGGTGAGGATGTGGAGAAAGGGGAATATGTTTGCACTGCTAGTGGGAATGCAAACTGGTACAGCCACTCTGGAACAGTATGGAGGTTCCTCAAAAAGTTAAAAATAGAACTGCCCTATGACCCAGCAATCATACTATGAAGTATTTTATCCAAAGGATAGGGGTGTGCTGTTTCAAACGAGCACATGCACCCCAATGTTGATAGCAGTGCTATTGACAATAGCCAAAGTATGGAAAGAACCCAAATGTCCATTGATGAATGAATGGATACACAATGGAGTATTACTCTGTCATCAAAAAGAATGAAATCTTGCCATTTACAACAACATGGATGGGACTAGAGGGTATTATGAAGTGCAATTATTCAGTCAGAGAAGACAAATATCTTATGACTTCACTCATATGTGGAATTTAAGATACAAAACAGATGAACAAAAGGGAAGGGAAGCAAAAATAATATAAAAATGGGAAGGGGGGCAAAACATAAGAGACTCTTAAATACAGAGAACAAACTGAGGGTTGCTGGAGGGGTTGTGGGTTGGGGAAGGGCTAAATGGGCAAAAGGCATTAAGGAAGACACTTGTTGGGGTAAGCATTGGGGGTTACACATAGGGTTTGAATCACTGGATTCTACTCCTGAAATAATTACTGAACTATATGCTAACTAACTTGGATGTAAATTAAAAGATAAGTAAGTAGGGGCACCTGGGTGGCTCAGTCGGTTAAGCATCTGACGTCAGCTCAGGTCATGATCTTGCACTCCGTGAGTTCGATCCCTGCACCGGGCTCTGTGCTGAGAGCTCAGAGCCTGGAGCCTGTTTCAGATTCTGTGTCTCCCTCTCTCTCTGACCCTCCCCCATTCATGCTCTGTCTCTTTCTGTCTCAAAAATAAATAAACGTTAAATATCTTTAAAATAAGTAAATAAATAAATACATAAATAAATTACATATTGAATTAATAATGCCAAAAAAGGCTAATCAATCTATATATACTAATCTAATTACAATCCTTATAATGATCCTATGAGGGTATTAATTGTGGCAAAATGGGCTGAAGTTGTGATTAACCCAAGGCCACCAGTGAGGACAATATTGTCATTAAAATCCAGGGAGAGCTGGCCTTGGAACCTGTGTTTGTTTGTTTGTTTGTTTATTTCTGTTGTGTCAAACTGCATTCCAACAACATATCTAGACAGGATTGGAATACTGAAAAGATTAAAAACATGTCCTTCCCCACCCCCACCCAAAAGTTAAAATAACAAACAATAACAAAATAACTAACCTAATCCAGAGCCAGACACTCTTTTACGTTCTATTAGTTCCACTCAGAAACACAAACCACCAGATTGATGGAGAAGTTTATTTCTGCTTGAAAAATTAATGTCGTGTATTCTGAAGCTTCCTGCACTAATATAATTCTCTCAAGTGCAACACTTCATAAATTGTGCTAACCTCAAGATTAGCCCCCTTCATTTACCTGCTTATCTGACCCACGGGAGTTTATAATTAGTCAGACTGGCACTCACCTATCCTATCAATTCATGGATTCACACAAAAATGTACTTTATTTGGCAACAGATAATCCTGCTGCACTCAGTGGCCAGATACTAATCTTATTAAGAGGGTGATGCCATAATGTCCCCTTCTTGCTCAGAAATGACCAAGGTTTCCTTGTAGCTGTGGGACTGAGAGCCCCAAGCTCAGCTCATGCTGACAACTTTCCACAGAATGAATCTACCCTCTAATGCAAATTTTCTCACCACAAATTTGTCGCATCAACCCACTGTCCGAGAAGCCTGACCTGCACCTAATAACTCTTGCCGTTCCACCGCATTTCCCCATTCTTCCCATTCAAATTCTACTCTGTCATACCCCAAGGAACAGCACACAGGCTCTGGCTCATCTCTGAACTCCGACAACACTGATTTTAGCAATCGTTTGTTCCTTATAATCTACTGCACTCGACTCTGCTGAGAGAATGTGTTTTATCTCCACAACAAAATTGCAAGCTCCTGGGAGACTAAAACTATCTCTGATAATAAATGTTATTTAGGGCCCTGCACAATGCTTCATAACCAGTCCACATTGGGTCAATTCATCCATTCATCGAGCAAGTATTATTAAGCACCCATTACATACCAACCACTATGCTATTACTTCAAAATACAACAGTGAACAAGGTAGACATGTTTACGGTTCTTGTGTAACTTACATTTAATAAGAATGAGATAGTTACTTGATCAGCACTTTCAATGAATTATAGGTGGGAAGTGGGGAACAAATTCATGTTCTGAAGGAGGAAGTAGCAGCAGTGGTGAGAGTGAAGGTCTGAAAGGGTTTTCCATACATAGCAGGTGCTATTTACTCACTGAATGAATGGATAATTGGATCAGGGAGAGAAGGAAGGAAAAAAGGAGAAAGGAAGAGGCAAGCCTTAAGCCTTAAAAATTGGTAATTACATGTTGCTACGCTGTGGTTACACGTAGGTAAATAGAGAAATAAATACAGAGATAGTCACACTCATATATACCATAAACAGTCTATCTACTTACTTACTGTGAGAAGGGTAAGGTCTGACTCTAACTCACAAATCTACAGCCAGCCATTTTCAGCCAAGATCCAACACCACAATTCCATTACACACATGAATTAGTGGAAATCTAAGCTCAACGATTCAATTACCTTCCTTACTCCATTAACAATTGTTATGAGATAGACAGATCCTCCACAAATATTCTTTCTTATAATATCAATGCAAATTTCCCCAATCTACATGTCAAGATGCACCATAGCATGTAATCAATTTATTTATTTATTTATTTATTTATTTATTCATTCATTCATTCATTCATTCCTTTCTTTGGGGGAATTAAAGAAAGTCCATTTTGAAGCTCAAGTAAAGTTCACTTTCAAATTCCAATTCTAGGTGAAGATTTATGCCAGCTCTTACTTAGCATATGTACCCATCCATGTCCATAGGCCTCTCTGGTTCTGAAATATGGAATAATTCTACATGTATTTACATTCTTCCAGCCTGCTTATTCAGCAAGCTTTCTAAATAGATGCTGTTTTGTGCCCAGGTAATAAAGGGAGCTAAGGGGGACTTCAGAATTGGGGCATAAGGTCAGAAATGGACCCTTTCACAGAAATGAATTACAGAAATATAAACTGTGGATAGGATTACTTTCGTCAGAAATCTCCCCAGAGGGCAAGGGAGTATATACTTTGTGGATATATGGGAGATAATTATTCAGGCAGTAGAAAGGCACATACAAAGGTTTTAAGGCAGCAGCCTACCTCACAGGTTGGAAAAACACGAATGTGGCCAAGAAGTTGAAAGTTGAGGGCGAGGTGTTCCTTTTGTTTCGGCTGATAAAGAGATGGGGTGCAGCTGCATAGAGCCTTGTGGGACTTCATTAAAAATAAAGCTTTTACAGGTGCTTGCGTGGCTTGGTCGGTTAAGGGTCAGACTCTTGATTTCGGCTCAGGTCATGACCTCTCAGTTTGTGAGTTCCAGCCTCACATCGGGATCTGTGCTGGAATCTCAGAACCTACTGGGATTCTTTGTCTCCCTCTCTCTCTGCCCCTCCTCTGCTCCTGCTTTATCTCTCTCTCAAAATAAATAAAACAAACATGAAAAAAGAATAAGGCTTTTACATGGACTGAAATGAACCATTGGGCTTTGAGTAACAAAGTGATTCAATAGACTTATTTTTAATGGATTCCCTTTTTCTTCCTTAATTGGGCTTGAGTGAGTAATTAGGCAAGAGAATACCTTACCTAGTGGGATGGAAATGACTGGTCATTTTACAGGGATATTAAGTTTTTTAGAGCATAATTACACTATCTTGCAAAGATTACCTAAATCTGACTCTGGTGTTTTTTGTTTTTGTTTTTGTTTTTGTTTTAATCTGTTAACATTTTGCTGCTCAACTCATTTCCCTTGTGGGAAATTTTCTTGCAAAGTGTAAGAATGACAGAATATAAAAATCAGCCTCCAATGTCCAGCCAGCTGACCACAGAAATGTTCTGTTTAACCTTGCAAAGTAGACGCAATTTTCCTCGAAATGAGAAAGCAAACTTTGAGAGAGTGATTGGCCCAAAGGCATGTGGCTAGAAATACAGGTGACAAAATTAGATCTCAGGATCCAAGGCCTTTGTGGACCTTGATCTTTCTGTGCTGACCCAATGTTCCCAGCTTGATAATTAAAATTCTTTTTTTTTTTTTTACATTTTTTAATTGGGGGTGGGAGGGGTAGTGGGAGAGGTAGAGAGAGAATCTCAAGCAGGCTCCATGCTAAACATGGAGCCCAATGCAAGGCTAGATCCCAGCACCCCGCAATCATGACTTGAGCCTAATCAAGAGTTGGATGCTCAACTGACTGAGCTACCCAGGTGCCCTGATAATTAAAATTCTTAAAATAACTTTTAAATATAAAAAATCTCTGTTTTCCACAATTTTGATAAGTATGAACAAATACCACAGGACCCTTGGCTGGCCAGATGAAGCTTTATTGCTAAACCTGTATTCCTGAGGATCATACCTTTTTGTTGGTTCTTCCATAAAACTACAGCCATTCCTGAAAATGTATGCTGTCTGTGAAGTACCCAGCTGAAAAAACCTTATGTAAAAAGTTGGGTAGGAGTGTAGTGTGTGTATTTATGATGTACATGCACATGTGCACAAGAGTGCAGGAGAAGGGGAGAAAGAATGAGAAAGAGACAGAAATGTCTTGATTCCAGTCATGCAAAACTGTAGCCACACCCCGTACCACTGCCTCCCATCCCAAGGGCATATGAGGCAGAAAAGCACACACCAACCAGCCTGCACTTGTGAGCCTGAGGCTTAGATGTCATACTTGGCAGTGGGGGTTGCTTACTAGGACCAACCTCATTTTCTTTACAGTTCAGTTTGCAAATGAAGTATTTCAAAACATCCATCTGTGAAGTTCTTGCTTCTGTCCTAGTCATTTGTCATTCTTTCACTGACTTGCTCACTATTTTCTAAACCAACATTCTCCCCCCTCCCACCTCCACACACAAGAAAATGCATTACTCTTACTGGATACAGCAATAAAAGTAAATAAATCTTTCCTTCTACTTCAAAGAAATGAAGACTTGCACTTTTATCTTCCCAAGCAGACTGGAATAGACTTTCTTTCTTTCTTTCTTTCTTTCGTTCGTTCTTTCTTTCTTTCTTTCTTTCTTTCTCCCTCAGCAGTGGAAATGAAAGCCTCCAATTCACCAACTCCACTCATGCCCTGGTGGCTTCCTTCTCAAAGGGTCAGTGAGGTCCCCAGAGCCCTCAGAAGCACAGATGTAAGTATGACCCAAAGAATCCTCACAAACACTCAGATGTCCATTTTGAACAATAAGTGCTTGAAGGAAGCATGGCTGGGAATAGAGGAAAATCAGTTCCTGAAGGGAGATGATTGTAGGATAGGTGTTTGTCTCCATAGTGACAAGGGGTGGGGGGGGGGGACGGCAATCAAACATAGGTTGAAATACCTACGGGGCATTGGGAGGGGGAGAAAGAAAGGAAGATGTTACCAGGCAGGAACTGCTACCTCACAGGACCCTCTCTGCAAAAAGTTTAAATCATTCCTTGCATTTAGTTACATAGGCTATTCATATGAGGATGGTAATGAGGCCAAATTAGCACAGAATATTGGCTAAGGACCCAGGTGTTAGAATCACCAAGATCTTTGCTCAAATCCCAGTTCCTGCACTTAAGCAATGTGTGGCTATGGGCAAGGCGTTTAACACCCCTGGCTCTCATTTGCTCATAGTATAATAGAGCTAGGTGGTCACAGAATGGTTGGCTCATTAAGGAAAACAAAGTGTGGGAAATGCTTATTCAACATAGTACCTAAACAGCCTTTCTCTGAGGGCATCTGGTTGATTACTACAAAAAGGGACTCCACAGTAGACTGGCCACAGGGAGGCTGTCCAAGGAAAGCAGCGTTTTGAAAAGAATAACTGATTAACAACTGTGCTCCCATTCACAAATCAGCCCCAACCTCTCCCCTAACCTTGAGAAAATTACTCAATCATGAAGAAATGGTGTCAGTTGGAGGCAAAGCCAGGCAGGGAGAGAACATCTGAGTTATAATTCTCCCTCTGTGCCCAACAAATTATACTACCATGGACAGGTCACAGAACCTTTCTGGACCTCATTTCCCTTTGTGTAAAATGAATGAGTTGGGCTAGACCAAGCTCAGAGGCTCCAAATTCTAAAACTCTGCTTAATTTCCCCAAAAGAGGAGGGGCCATTTCTGCCTCTGTAAGCATGACGGCGTTTGACAAATGTCCTCAGCTCCTGTATGATGGTCAATTATCAATTCCAATTATGGGATCAGAAGAGGAGCAGTCTGAAACCTGACTGTCTGTGGCTGCGGGGAGGGGGTGAAGCTATTAAGGGTAAGGATACAAACCTGACCATTTAAATGGGAAGGCTGGTAGGCAAATTCACTGCTTTTCCCCAGGATCATTTCCCCTGGCCTAGCAGCTTGCATCACGACACCGGCAGGGGCTCATCTGCTTCTCCACAAAGACAAATGGTCTTGAATGATTCACACTTAGAGTATTAATTATGAAATCATCTATTTGCTTTTTCATCCTTCTTTGCAAATCATTCTAAAGTAATACCAGTTAAACACTGATTCACATGCAATGCCCAAGTGAACTCTCTAGGGAAATCCTAGCCACTGCAATATTTGAAAATGCCCCTCTCCGTTAGAAAGCCGTGCACAGACTCTATTGGCAAATTCAATCATCCTTCTGCCACTGGGTACTATTATTTGTGGCTCCCTTAAAGAACCGGAGTTTACCCACCTTAGATGCCAGTCAGTCTGAAATGATATGAATACACTGTGAGTTTCGTGGCAGTAGCTCCACTAATATCAATATACAACAAAGAACCACACAGCGTAATAAAAATAACTCCAAACAACATCCAAAAAGCTTTTTAAGAGCAGAATAAATGCTCAAGTGACATTTTCCTCTCCTCTTATCATATAAACTCTTAAACAATAGTGTACAGGTTTTGTTGGTATTTACAATTCCTTCGATTCAGGTGCCATAAAAAGGGAAGGGGGGTACTGGATTTCATTGGATCCATAATTCCTGGGTTTCCCTAACAAAGTGAGTCAGCTTCTAAGTAAAAGCAGAAGTTAGTATTTTTTCTTCTCTTATTAGAGGCACCACCAAACGTTTCTACCTAACGTGGATGAATACAGGTGCAAAGGGATGAGATTTTAAATCTCTGGATTCTACAAATAGAAAATGAGAAGTAATTGGGGCTCCTAGAGAGTAGTCACAGAGAAACCAAAATGAAGGAATGGGGATTGGGATGCTAGATTTTGATGCTGGATTTTAAACCAAAAAGTTCCATCCAAAATGGAGGCAGTTTCACTAAACTGTGAGGAGGTAGTGACTGGATTATCCATTACCATTTATCCAAATGAGTAAAATTCCTTGTGAAATTCCTCATCTTTTTAGCTAAACTGAGGACACAGGAAATTTCAAACTTGTAAAATATTTCAATAATAACCTTTCTAACCACACATTCTATTCTTGACTTCCAGTTATAATGTCCTTGTTATGTATTTGAACAAGATGGCCTTACCCTTTCTCTCAGTTTGACTCAACCTTAGACAGTCTTCTTCCTGACTCCAGAACCACTAACAGCCTTTTCTTACAGCTATTTAGTCAGAAAACTTGCAATTTTAAATCTCTTCTCTGCCCCTTTGACATGTAAATCCTTTGTAAAATCTCTTTCCAGTGTCACAGACCAGGAATATCTTTCTTTCTCTAGGACCTGGAACCTATCTCTTTGAAATGTGACCAGCAAAGGAGTTAGAACGCCACTCTCCCAATTTCAGTGGGAAGGTAGAAACCTAACTTTGGTGAGTGCCTTGTTCCAAGATGCAAACTAACCCTGCCCATGCTTGAAACTAATGATGAACAAGGGTCCCAAAATATCCTTGGGCAGCCATTTCCCCTTTGACCATCCCTGACCTTAGATAATCCTCCCTTACAAGGAACCTCAGTCATGATCATTATGAATTCGACCAATCAACTCTGGTTCTGCCATTGGAGTCCAAATGGAATAAGCTTAATATTTTACACATCCTTCAGAAATTACTAAAGAAAACTTCTCTCTCCTAGGTTTAGCCTTCCCAGGCATTTACAGAGGGTTCTGAGCCAGAGGGCTTGAATTTAGCTTTGTCAAAGATCTCCTGAACGTAATGTCTAAGGATACAGAGACCTATTGGTCTAGAAGAGAAAACTGGAGGGGTTTTGTTTTAGCTCAGGAAAATAAAAAGTTATGGCATGATAACTAATGTATGGCCCACAGATCAGGGGTCATCAGAATGAATTACAAATGAACTCAATTTTCAGTAATGCTTTCTTAACCCTATAAACAAAAGCAATCTAGTTGAGGTGTGAATAGCCCAGGGTAAAGATACCAATGCTTATTGGTACTTAAGTCTTCTCAAACCATCAATAATATATACTACACATTCTATTTCGAGGGAAAGAAGGATAATAGCTGGTAATTCTGATCAAGACTACAGTCAAAACCTGGAAAAACCCATACAGTTCACAAAATTAGCTTTTCTCTTATTATATTTCTCCATTGCAGACTTTGTCATTCATACTCATACTTTACCCTTCCTCCTTAACTACATGAAAATTCCCCTGCCTTAAGCTCTAGACATTTCCCAACTCTAAATGTTTTCCTACATTCTCACGGCTATCAAAACTTACTCATCTAATGCCCCATTGTATCAGGTTTGGTTTAAAATAAAGGGGCAACCAATCAAACAAGTAATTGATCAGGCATTATTATTTGATTAAGTAGGTTTTCCAGCCAAGAAAATACCGTAAGTTACAAGTGTGTTAATAGTTGACCCGGAGGGGCACACTTGGTGCTCATCAAGGGAAGGATGGAAATCACAGGAGTATTTCATGACTTTCCTTTAGAAAATATTTATATCAGGGCACCTGGGTGGTTCAGTCAGTTAAGTGCCCAACTCTTGGTTTCAGTTCAGGTCATGATTTCACGGTTTGTGGGATCGAGCCCCATGCCGGGCTCTGCACTGACAGTGCACAGCCTACTTGGGATTCTCTCTTTCCCTCTCTCTCTCTCTCTCTCTCTCTCTCCAAATAAATAAATTTTCAAAAAAATATATGTCCTCAATCTCTGCTGCTCCCTCCTATAGCCCTTTCTGTTCAAAAGTACTCTATTTCTGAAACTTGCATAGGATTTTATTTGTTATCTTTCTTATGGAACATGCTTTCAAATTAATTTTATTATTCTATGTATTGATGGTACCTTCTCTTCCAGGCTTAGAGTTTCTCAAGGGCAAAGCTATTTATCTTTATATAAATATCCCATAATAACCATATAGCCCATTATAACCAGTGTAGTGCGTGCCACATAGTATAGCTCAATAAATATATTTAAAGGTATAAAAATTGAGAAAATTGGTTAAGTAAATCATCCCAACAGCCCTGCAAGACAGAGAAAGAAATTATTATTTATTACCACTTTTCACAGATGTTAAGTAATTTTTCAATGATCAATGTGGGAGGCTATGCTTCCTAAATATTGAATGGGAATCTGATGATGATGACTTGGGGTATGCAATAAAACCTAGAGTTCCATAGAGTTCCAGACTCCACGTCTGTTGGAGATGTGTGTCAGTTCTGGTTATTTAGAGGGACACAACAGAAGCCCAGATCCTCAGTTTTAGTCTGTGTGTACACATGTATGTTTATGTGGGGGTGGGAAGGAGGACCAAAGTTGCATTTTGCTAGCTTTCATTCTGTTCTGAACAGATATAACCCATGTATTCATTCAACTTGGCTCTAGAAAGAGGGACTTCTCTATTAAAGGCAACCAGTGAGAGGTATACATTTGAGGAAAGGGGGATGCTGCCCACACTCCCTAAAAAACAAGAAAAATCTTAGATCTTTACTTTGCAAGAAACAGGGGTGGCAGTCCTTTATATCCACAACTCAATCTTTCAGTTGAGTTCCAGAAGAAAGCCCATATTCATAAATTCATTACCCAAGCCTTGATCAATCTTAATATATTGTACAAAACTGTCGGTGCAGCTGAAATGGCTCCTTCTTTTCCCTTTGATGTTCTTGCAAATGGATTCATTTGGAAGTAGAAGTGAGAACTCTGAATGAGAGAACATAAACACAGAGCAGCCTTCTAGGCTGTGGGAAATTTTGAATCTGGCACAATTGTGCATGAAGCCTGATACCATTGCTTTACTGCTTTATAGGATAAGACAGTCAAGAGATTTGTGAAAGCTACTTTTCTGATAACTAAAACATCTTTGATTTCCTAAGAAAGAACTTTAGTCAATCCATTAGTCATATAGATATGAACTGGGGGCTGACTCTTATCAGTTTTATCCATATATAGTCATGGGTTCATCGAAGCTCCTGCTCATCTTAGGTAATTAATGATTCCTTGAGTGTTTTATGTCACCTGATTCATACTCCAACGAGGAGTTAGAACCATTAAAATAGAATTATATATATATTTAGACTTCAATTAAACTTTAAAGATAGCATTTCATCCAGTCCCATAGCACCATCTACGTATGTCAGTTATGGCACCAAGCCCCCTGGGAGCACTCTTAGTAAAGGGAATCAACTTTCCAGGGAAGCCCAGGCCTCTGTTACCTGGCTCTGCATGTCTGACAAGGCAACTGGACACTGGAGAAACCTCTCTTATGGTTCAACATCAATCCACATTTGGCTCTCAGAAGCTTCTTAGAACATGTCTAATCTCTTCCCTATGTTATATTAAAAGGAATTTTCAGAAAAAAAAAATAAAATCAAGGACATACAAAAATGCCTACATGTTCAAGAAATAATTTGCTCATATGAACAAAGGAGATGCAATACCAGTTTAAAGTTAAAGTCAATGGGGCACCTGGGTGGCTCAGTTGGTTGAGCATCTGATTTGAATTTGGTTCAGGTCATGATCCCAGGGTCATGGGATCGAGATCTATGTCAGGCTCCATGCTGAGTGTGGAGCCTGCTTAAGATTCTCTCTCTCTCTCTCTCTCTCTCTCTCTCTCTCTCTCTCTCTCTACCTCTCTCTCTCTCCCCCTCTGCCTTGCACTCTCTCTCTCTCTATCAAAATAAAATAAAATGAATTTAGTCAAAATACTACACAATTATGTGGAATAAAGGAGAGTTGAATGAAATTGCAAATGAAGACAAACTGATGTTTTCACTGGGAAGAGGGAAGTCAACTGAAATGTTATGAACAAGATAGAAGATGCATCAGCTACTTGCAGTTTACAGAGGTGCAAAATTGCTCAAAGACAATGAACAGGACTAGACTCAAACAGCCTAGATGGGTATGTTCTAGATCATGAATGGTTTTCCACTGAAGCACTATTTTTAAAAATATGAACATAGACTTTCAATTCTTTTTATGCAATTCTAAATTACAGAAAAAGGCCCTGAAAACTGAAAGCTACTTTTTTATACATTTAGTATTTATATGTGTGTCATAGTATAAATATTCATTAATTGTAATGTAGAAATATTAATTTCTACATTTTATTACAAGTATTGCCCAAGATGCCTCTGCAGGTGTTACATAATCTATACTATATTCACCTATTAGCTTCTTAAAATCAGAAATCTTTTGAATTCTTAAACCCATTTAGACCTTTAGTGATGGTGTGCCAGTGTGTGGGAATAAGCTTAAGCCTCAGCCAGTGTAGGCATCTCTTCTCAACTCCACATTCAGTAACTTCAATGTGGTAGCTTAGAATTAACCAAGGTGGGAGTATTCACACAACAGGCAAATGCTACAAATCAGGGTGGGTGTGGGTGGGTGCATGCATGCACATGTTTTCTGAGAGCCCACTGTTAACCTTTACCAGCACGCCATTTCCCCCAAGGGTTTCAGATAGGGGAGTGTGAGCATGTATCCCAGCAACTTGCTCAGGATAGGTGAGAAGGAATAAGCTACACTCCCTGCCCTTAAGGAGTTCACAGTCTAGGGAAGAGCTTTTGATCCAGTAAATAAACTTACATATTTATAAGCATGAGGTCGTTCTTGGGTTTATGCTTCCCCAAAGGTGACTGGCTTCACAACAGGCTTGGCCTACTATTATAAAATAGATTAAATCTAAGCCAACTTAATTTGAGAAATATGCAGAAGTGTGAAGTCACTAGATGTTTCAAAGGATATAAACAGCAGATTATGTAGAAGATTCAACTGGAATGCAAAAACACACATTTTACTTAGTAATAACTTGTGATAAAGGCTAAGAGCTTCTCCTCAAATAACAATTTTTGGAGGAAAAAAGATTACACAAGCAAAACAGAATTTGTGAATTTTCTATCTACTCCACACTGTGAACATAAACATTAGCCTTGTCTTTAATGGGGCTTTTTTTTTTTTTTCATGTAACAAAATGTATTTATAAACAGTGACTATATTCCAGGGACTTTGCTAGGTATGAGAGTTTTAACAATAAATAAGCATTACATTCTATTCCTAAAGAACTTTTATTCTAGTGGTAAAGAATAATATAAGCATATAATCCTAATACACTATGATGCATGATATGAGAAAAGTAAGGGACCAAATAGAGATAGAAGCAATTAAGCCTGTGAGAAAGAGCTGGAGGAAATCCTTTCAGAGGAGACACCATGAAGGAAGATTAAGATTTTGTCAGAGAAGAGAGGAAGGGTGTGCTATTCAGAGGGGGCAGTGCATACAAAGTTCTACACATGGGCACGATATAGGATGCTTTAGGGAACGATGTAGAAAGGTTCAATAATGGGAAGGGGCATGAAGCTGTCCGTATGTCTTCAAGAGAGAAGACAAATGAACATAGAGTTAACCTATAGTATTTAAACTTATTTTGTATATAAAGGTTCCACTAAGCAGAACAGGATATGAAGAAATGAAACTTCCTGTATGTACAGGTACAAAGGTTTTCATTTATGAGCTTCTTGAGCTCATCTGAAGTCTCCATAATGAGAGCACCTTGAGGACAGGGAATGTTTCATACTCATGTTTTCTCTTGTGGGCCCAAGTGAAGAGTGTCACACATGGCAGGCAATCATTAAAGAACCGGTGAACTGAAGAGAAAAATAAGCACTAAAAGACAGAAATGGGCATTTCCTTTCCTATCTCGCTTCGGCTACTGTAGCATACTAGCTGTATCCTTCAAAATCCTGGAATGATCTCTCCTCTTGATCTCCTTGGCTCTGACCTCTCTCCCTGTGCAATTCATCTCGTACAAATCTCTCTTTCTATCCTTGATATCCAGGCGCCTTGCCTCACTTGCTGTTCCTGAGCATAGCTGGGACAAGCCCCTTCAAGAACTTTTCCCTGAGGGCATTTATATTGCTGTTCTCTTTGCTGGAATGCTGACCCTGATCACCCAGTCAGAAATAGCACTCTTTGTCATCCAGTGCCGTCTAATGCCTTACCCAGCTTTATTTACCACAACATGACTTTACGCTGTAGATTTTTTTTTATTCTTTATCTTGGCCCCCATCCAAACATACGCCCCATATTGGCTGATACTTTGTGCTCCTCGATCTTTTATTCCCAGAACCTACACAGTGCCTGGGACATAGAAGGCACTTAGTACATTTTTGTTAAATAAGATAAATAAACTACCCTCTTTTAACATGTGCTTTTATAGACGGTTTCTCAGGTTTTTTTGAAAGCAAGTGCTATGCATGAATATATTTGAATAAAATAAAAAACAGACATCAAAGGATATGGAAAAATGCTGCACAGAAAGTAAATGTATCCTAAAATTTTAAGTTCTAAGGAAAATCAACAATATACCAGGAGACAAAATTAAAGGTTAATTTTAAATGTGCTAGTTGCCCATCCAAAGGTTATTTTACTTTTCTTCCTTAAAATCTTAGTTTGGAGCCCACGCTGAGCCCCAAATACAAGAGTGAATTTACCAGTTGTACCTTGGTGTCATCTAGGACTAACAAATGAGCTATAAATCAAAGTGTCCCATGGGAATAATAATGCTTTCAAGAATAATGCTTTAAAGAAGTAAATTCAGATTAGAGATGACCTTACCATGCCCTTTTTCCGCTTTTCCTTTCTGCTTCCTAGAATACAGACATAACGGCTGGAGCTTTAGCAGCCACTGTGGGTCATATTTTAACCTTGATGCTGAAAGCCTTGTGTTAGAATGTGGACTGGAGACACAGGAGAAGTCTGGATCCCTTATGATTTTGTAGAGCTGTCACACCAATTCTGCACTATTCCCAGACTTTCCCATGGAACAGAACAACCCTTGTGAGCTGATGCTGCTGTAAGTTTTAGTTTTGTCCTATGCATGAAGTAAAGTTCATATTTCATGTGAATATTTTTTAGATACTGTGAGCCCTGTTTATTAGCCTGACAATGCAATTATCAGATTGGTAGTAAATGTGAAAGTCGTGCCTACCAGACTCTGAGTCTGGTAGTGAGTCTGAGCAATCTAAAGAAATACTGTTGTACCATCGCTGTTCTTATTACAACTGTTGATACATTCACCACCTGTTTAGATAAAGACATCTGTTAATGTTCATGATTTCACTAAGTCCTGCATAAATATTAATTAAGCACAATAGCTCTGAAAAACAAACTAAAAGCTTGCTATTGTGGATTTAGGAGCAAAGCATTCAGGGTAATTACATGCTCAGACTGGAAACTTCTAGTAGTTTGTAAAAACACACAACTTTTACAGGGCCTAAACAAGATAAACACAAGGAAAATAAAGGAACTGTAAGAGTACTTTAAAAATCTCTGAAGCTATTAGGAGGCTAAATACCTGGGAATTACAAACGGATTGTTATGTCTATACTAGTTAGTATAAAGAGTTAGATTGGGGCTTCACTCCCAGTGAAAAGAATAGGAATAGTCCACACGTCCAACAGTATCTATTAGATATGGCATTCTCCTGAGTGCTTTGCATATATATTAATATAAATTACATAAAAGCTATTTATATATAATGAGTGGTATTAACATCACAGCAGCCCTATGAGACGGATACAACTCTCATCCTTGTTTTCAGATGTGTAGGTACAGAGATGTAACATAACTTTCTTAAGGTCCCACATCTAGTCAAACTGGAACCTAGAATGGAATCCCACAGGGAAGTTTGAGATGCCATGTGCTCAGTCATCATGCTCTTACTACTGCAAAATGGGCGTGAAGAAACAATGATTCCCAAATTCTAGGGAAAATGGCTGAGTGGAAAATACTGCCAACCAAATGAAACTAGAAAACGATGCCCAGGCCACAGGGATTGGGATTGAAATGTAGCCGTATAGGCCAAGCATCTTGGAACCAGGATGCCAGCAACATCTGCAAGGGTTGTTCTGTTCTGCTCTCTGATAAAAGCTGCATGTATCACAACAGTTATAAGCTGAATTCAGAGCACTAATTTGCAACCTGTTTAACAAAATCCAAGTAGAGGGGTGCCTGGGTGGCTGGGTCAGATAAGCGTCCAACTCTCGATTTCGGCTCAGGTTGTGATCCCCAGGTTCTCCTGGATCAAGCCCGGAGTTGAATTCCGTGCTATTGGCACAGAGTCTGTTTAGGATTCTTTCTCCCTCTCTCTCTGCCCCTCCCCTACTGGCACACACACACTCTCTCTCCGAAAATAAATAAACATTTTTAAAAATGTTTTAGAAAACATACAAATAGACCGATATTTTTTGAGGAGCGTCCCCAGTAATTTGTTATCGTAAGTGTCAGAGTAGTAAAGTTTGGAAATGATGTCTTCAGTCTTACAATGAGAAGCTATTCAACGTTGTGCCTAGAAATAGTTTTTCCCACACACTTGCAGTTTGTTCTTTTTCTTTGAGTCAGAGCCAAAGGAATGGTGTTTGACAATGTAATGCAACAGGGGATTGTCAGCACCCGTGGGGATAGGTCACGAGAGCATCAACAGCAGACAAGCAGTTGGGGAGCACAGGAGTAGTAGAAAGAACACTAGCTTGGAGTCAAGAGTCCAGGAATCTTGGTTCTGCTCTTTATTAGCTGAATGATATTAAGTAAATTCCCATAAATTATAGTGCCTTCTCTTTCCTAATAGGCAAAACAAAAGGGCATTAGATGGAACACCCTGACCCCCAAGACCCGCTTCCTCTCACAAAATCATGATGCCCTGGTATGATTCCCCTACTCAGTGAGCTATGAGAATAGGCAGATACCCTCTTAAGTGACAGAGAGAGGTTGACACATTAAGAAATGAGTTTCTTTCTCCTTTCTTCCCTACCAACTGCTTACATTGATTGAGTATCTAAGGTGTTGCCAAGTTTTCGGTAATATGTTTTACATACTTAGTAATCCTTATTACAACCTACATGGTAGGTAATATAATTTCAAATATAATCTCAAACAAGAAAAAAGGGAGCTCAGAGAGAATTTAAATACTAGCTCAAGCTCACAGCTAGAAAATGGCAAAGAGAAAAACTTGAGCCCACACAGAGTTTATTGGTTAGAATAAAGGGGATTTAAACTCAGACTTGTCTTACTCCATGCTGTGGGCTAAACTGTGTCCCCCGCTCACCTCCCAATTCATATATCCAAGCCTTAACCCCCAATGTGACTATATTTGGATATAGGTCTTTATGGAAGTAATTAGGGTTAAATGAGGTCATAAGGGTTGGGCACTGATCCTGCTGAAATAGTGTCCTTATAAGACAGCAGAAAGCTTTTTCGCCTTCCACTGTGTGACGGCACACCAGACAAGATCGCCACCCGCAAGCCAGGACGGGAGCTCTCCCCAGAACCGATATGTTGGTACCCCAATCTCTGATCTCAGACATCCAGCCTCCGCAATCATGAGAAAACAAATCTCTGTTGTTTAAGCCCTCCACCCTGTGGTGTTTGATTAGGAGAGGCCAAGAAGACTAATACACGCCAAAGATTTTCTTTCCTCTTTTTATGAAGCCATGCCTAGTCAGCGTGTTCAAAAATGCCTGAAAAATGAACAGAAGAATAGTTACAGAGTTGGTGAGCTCACATGTGATATTAGAAGTTGTGATCTGCGCTCCCTTGAGTTGTGATGTGCACAGCATGCCATGTCTTTACCTGGTAGCCCCAGCTGCCATCTGCATAATTAACATTAACTAATAAAATAAACACGACACTGGGTGCCAAGTGCTTACATTGTCACCCTCCAGGGCTACTACAATTCAGGCTATTACTATTTTTTCTAATATTGTTACTATTCTGTATCCATTACCAGCATCTCCACTTTGAGTACAGTTAAAAAACAACAACAACAACACTTTGGCAATTCATCTCTAATTAAAAGTCTTTACCCTGTCCCACCACCAAGTATCTTCTCCACTTTACAGATGCAATGAGTGGCAATGGGAGAGCTGCTGAGACTGACTCAGCTAGAGCTGATCAAAGCTAGATCAAAGCTCAAAATCAGATCCCTGGTCACTATTCATCGCATCCTATGCCGTACCCTCTAAACTTGCCTGTATATTCATCTTTCTTACTAAGCACTTTCACATCCATGATTTTATCATGTTTGAAGTATATGTCCCAGAAGCCTAATACATTTCAGGATGGCAGGAACTCTTTCTAGTTGGTGCAGTGTGCTCTCAAAACATGCCCAGCAAAACTAAACTCGGCCCTTGAGGGTGCCACCGATTAACTGCTTTGACTGTTGTCCAGAGAGCTCTTGGAGCTACAATGGTTGTTGAACAACTTCGGGAAAATTCATTGGCTTGATTAGTCCAATTAACTCAGAAACGGACGTACAAAAACAGGCAGGAAACCCCTGCTGGGTCCAAGAAATAAATAAAAGATATAATCCTGGCACTGACTGCCTGAATGTGAGGGGGCCCATGGAAATTTCTCCATGGAGTGAAAACACTCAGTCTGGGACAGAACCAAGCTCAGGAACGGCTGGAGAAAGAAACAAAGAAAAGAATTAAGATCTTCTAGGAAGGCAAAAAGCCTAGGGAGAAGGCTCAAAGAACAAATACTCTCTGGCAAGCCCAAAGGCCAAAGAACTGAGAGAGAAATTTGTGAAGCATTCAAGAAAACTGAGAGACAAAAGGTCTGTGAGTCTAGAAACATGGTCTTCTTTGTTCAAAGCTGGTAATGAGATTAATCTCTTTGTGAACAAGTGGAGCAAATAAAAAGAAGGAAAATTCCCCCTTGTTAAAAGACTACTATTCAAACACTGATCCTTTTTAATATAATATCTTTGTGCCCTATTCTCAGCATCCACTCTTTGGGGAAAGTTTTTACTTACCTGTAAGAACAGAAACCCCACTCATCCCCTACTTTTCTTCTTACATTTTTTAAAAAATTTTCTACTTAAATATGTAACTGGTAAACCTATAAATTTCTACTATGACTAGAACCCCACCTGTACTGTGACTCATATTTTCTGCTAGTATTTGCCTAATGAAGACAAACCTAACAATTTCATTTGTGGTGGAAGCTGGATGATAGAACATTCTCCGAGCCACCACAAGCCCCCATGTTTCCTCAGGGCTAAAATGCCCACATGACTGGTTCCCAAAGTTAGCTAGCCAAAAAGATTCAGACACCAACAAAACACAGATTTCCCTTATTTTCTCCCTAATTATCCCTATGTTCTGTGGATCAAACTGTGACCTGAGAGGTGCAAAGTGGTGCCATCTAGGGCTTTTCTTTTTGTCTGACTAGGGATGTGTTTTTGTTGTTGTTGTTGTTTGTTTGCTTGTTTTTTTGTTTGTTTTTTGCTTTGTTTTTCAGTAGAAAGACAAGGCTTCCATGATACCAAATGGACCATGGATTGTTGGATTACAACAGGCTAGCTCACTTCTAAAATGAGACCATGAAATAGAAGTTGGGGAAATAAGGGAGTTAGGACAACCCAGAAAGAGCCCAGAATTGCAAGAGAAAGACCCAGGGGGATCCCCAGAAACTAGAAGAACAACACAGCATCTTTTCGTGAATTTCCCGAGTTATGAAAACAGGAAACTTTTAGAAACCAAAGGCATCATCAGCATGTCTGCCAATGTTTTGAAGCACAAAGGAACAGGGTTGGTAATAAGTTGATGACTTGTTACTAAGTAATGGGAAGACCTCAAGTTTTTTTGGAAGGGTGGGAAATGCAGGGTGAACAATAAGATGCCAAAGTCAATTTTTCTGAAAATCCTGATTACAGACAGACAGCGGCAGTCACAGAGCATCTGAGGAAATCCAGGATAATTTTCAGTTCTGAGGAAGGAAGTCATTAGGCGGTTAATCAATTTTCCTTTAAGCTCATTAATAATGGTATCTGGTTGTTCATAATCTGTAAATTATGGAAGATTCAAATTTAAGAGGGGTATGGCTGGAAAGACTGAAGGAACAGCAGATTTATAAAATCAGTTTTATTATACCACATGGACGTAGCATGCCAAATAATTTCTTCCATTTCCTACTAATGTATACAAGAAGCTTAGATAAAATAATTAATAATTGCTAACATTTATGGAGTGATTACTTATCCTAAGCACTTTGCTGTGTGTTTATATGAATTATCTCATATAGTACAGTAACTTTGTAACATTTAATTTTAGTATCCTATTTTAAGGATCAGGAAAATAAAGCCTAGCAAGAGTAAGTAACTTTAATAAGAGTAAATATACCAGGATGTAAAAGACTATAATTCCGATGTTATTAAATTATAAGTGGAGAGGGAGAATGTGATGGAAGGAACATAGGTTTTATGGTTAAAAAAAAAAAAAAAAAGGCTCTGGGTTGAGTCCAGGTTCTATCGCGTACTAGAAATGTGTGTATTTCAGCAAATTTTTGTTACTGCCTTACTTTCCTGTCTTTAAACTAAAGCATCACTAGCTAGTCTGTCATACAAATGAAATGTGGTAATACATGTACAGTGCATAGTATGTATGCGTAAGGCAATGATGATAAAAGCCGTTGTGCATTGTTTTGTAAATGTGTTATGTCACTCAAACCTAACAGACAGAATTACGTTTATTTTACAGAGTGGGCACTCAAATAATGTTAATGCCTTTTCTCATCCTTTCCCATTTCTCCTTATATAAGGACTATTTACTAATTCTATAACAAGCTAACTAAATAAATAAGAAAGTAAATGAAGAGAATAGCAATTCCAAATATTGAAGCCTAACTGAAGAAAAATATGTCCCTGTGTATACATCTTCTTGATTAAAAATAAACTTTGGAAAGAGGGAATTATAACTATCCTTACAAAGAATTCAGTTTCCTATAACAAGTAAAGTCACAGGTAAAGCCAAATTCCAAGATAAAAGTCTATTATATGGCAGCTAAGTGTCAATGTGTGTCGAGAAGGTTTAAAATGTGACAGGTATATTTCAGTGAGATGAAATTCAAGAAAAATCTGAATACCTGCAATTTCTTTAACATCCTGTACAGTTTTACGTGACTAATGCTCTCTATTCTAAAAATGTTTTGCATTCACATCTCCTTCTCCACCATGACCTATAATTCTCATTAATTTTACAGAGTTGTCTGCTTATAAAAACTGGCATATTTTCTCCCGTAACATGTTCCCATTACATTTCAATTTTCAAGATAAACTCAATCCCAAGCAAACAACAAATCTGCTGGGGAAAGGAGAGACCTCAGGATGGCTGTGGTCATAAATGTTTCTCAGCATGGTGGGGAAATACCCAGGAGCTACTCAGAATCACAGAACATTTAAAATTCTGGGCTCTCTGATAAAATAAAAATATGGCCTGATAAAATATTCTAGCTGACCTTCAGGTCAACAAGGGGTTTTATGTATATGTATATGTATATATGTGGTTAATACATTAATGTTATGTGTTAATTAATGTATATATATGAATTATTCATAATATATGTGTGTGTGTGTATATAGATATTAATTAATTAAAACTAGGGTGGAGTTGCTGATTACTCACCATGACCACAGGCTTTTGGGTCTCACTTCCTACCTTTTGCTCACACACTCACTCTATTACATCACACTGTCATTTCTGCCATTCCTCTTACAAACCGGGTGGCATTCACATCAAGCCCTCTGTACTTCCCAGTCCCTCTGTTTGGAACAATTTTTCTCCAAATATCTGCATGGCTTCCTCTTTCATCCCTTCTGATATTCACTCATATGTCTCCTCAAGATGCTTTTTCTCACCACTCTGTTTATAATTGCAGGCATTCCTCTACATTCTTTTTTTTTCTTAATTTTTTTTAATGTTTATTTTTGAGAGAGAGAGAGACAGAGTGAGAGTGGGGGAGGGGCAGAGAGAGAGGGAGGCACAGAATCTAAAGCAGGCTCCAGGCTCTGAGCTGTCAGCACAGAGCCCGATGAGGGCTTGAACTCACAAACCGCGAGATCATGACCTGAGCCGAAGTCGGACGCTGAACTGACTGAGCCACTCAGGCACCCCTCCTCTACAGTTTTCATATGTACTCTGAACTCTTTTATCTGTCTGGGCTTTTGCTCTCCAATATGGTAGCCACTATTCCCATGTGGCTATTTAAGTTTAAATTTAAATTAGTTACGATGAGTTAAAATTTAAAACTCAGCCCTTCAGTCATACTAGGCTTATTTCAATAGCCACATCTGGCTAGCGGCTACCATATGAGAAAGCACAGCAAAAGACGATTACTGGCATTGAAGAAATGTCTATGAGACAGCGCTGTTCTAGACACGGACATACTTGATCTATTTGTTTACTATCATACTCTCCTCTATCAGCCCACCTATGTACACCCGAAATTGTAAATTCCCAAAAGGGCAGAAGTTTTGTCTGTTTTATTCCACCGATGCATTCCCAGTACCTAGAATAGCCCACTGTCCATAGTAGATAAATGGATTACAACAGAATCATTCATTTCTCCCATAAAAAAAAAAAAAAAAAAAAAAAAAAAAAAGTCAAAAATAAGGGAAGAGTTGTATCCCTCCTCCTTCAAGGGAATTTCAACACGCCAAATGACCCTCAATTGCATTTCACCAGGCCTACTTTACATGTTGCTTCCAGTTGTCCAAATGTCTCTCAATGGTAAATCTTTTAAGACTATGTTTTGTTCGTTTGTTTTTTGGTTTTTGGGTTTTGAGTTTTTTTGTTTTGTTTTTTTATAATCACTTGTCTTCTGTGCTGGAGTGAAAATCACTGAAATGTGTCAAGATTTATGGCAGAAAATTCTGTCAACTCTTAAGCCTGCCAAAAATTGTTAAGTATCATAAAAGTTTTAGGAGTTGAGCATTTTGTTGCAGTAGGCTTTTCATACCCACATCATAGTAGATACATATAGAGTACTGGTGGATGGAGGCCATCAGTCAATCTATTTGATTTTGCAGCTTAGATATGAATTTGACTTGTAAAAACCATTTTTTATTCCTAATTATACTCATTAGAATGAAAGCCTACATGGGAGCGATCACTACCATCCTTGGGTGACCTTGCAAGAACACAAAGTATTCCTGAAATTTTAATTCATCACTGTCAATACTGTATAGGACATTCAACATGCATAAAAATAAAAATGTATCATTTGATCTGCATAAAAATCCATATTATTGGCCAAGGCAACAGCTTTCAAATGGCATGTAACCTCTAAAAGCTCTCAATCTGTGGCTATTAAATTCAATGTTTGAACTTTTGGAGAACTGAGTTAATTTTTATCATATTTTTTCTTACTATAAATAGAATGGAACCTAATGGAATATTAAAAAATACACAAAATATTTAAATAAAATACACACTCTTATGATAAAAATAAAATTCCTCTTAACATTTTGGCATATTTGTTAGCTCTTTTCAGCCTTTTTCCATCCCTATTTTTTTTTTAACATAAGTACTTACAATCCTATGTATCTCTAATTTACTTTCAGCTTCCCTTTCTTAACACTACAACGGTCCTTGGCATTCATATGTTCAACTGTTCTTACCTAATTTCAAATGCCCCTGACTTGCAATGATTTGTATTTTTCTAAGATACATATTTGAATCATGAGGGGATATGAATAATTTAAGCTGATGAATGATTCTATTATGTGGCCCATAATTTTGACCTCAATGTGGCTGTTTTGCTCTGTATTCACTGCTGCATATGTAATAGCTTGCATTAATGCAAGGATGTCACTGGGAGGTAGGGAAGCACAATGAAGACTGCCGATCAGCCTTGAGTTCAGATACTGTCACACCTCTTCATTCACTCCACAGTTGTTCATTTAGCTAAGCACCATACTAGATCCTGAATATACAAGTAGCTACTTTCGAGGAGGACTTGCTATGTTTCCGGTGCTGAGGTAAGTAAGTACTGTATCGAGGTATCTTTTTTGATCCTCGTAACGGTTATTACCTGTTACATAGTTAATAAAACAGTTACACAGAGAGCCAAGTAATGTACAAGTGATGGATCAAGTAAGTTACAGGACAATTCAAGACGACCGGGCACATTGGAAATAAGGAGTAAGGGTTACGACAATATTATACTGTACAGAGTCACTTCTGAAGACAACAGGAAGAATTCCTTGTGGATGGCAAGAATTTACTGTATATTACAATCATTTTCCCACAGCATTAAAACTTCCTTGTGCACCTAATGGAATATCACTGAGTCATAAAAAAAAAGAATGAAATCTTGCCATTTGCAACAACATGGATGGATCTAGAGAATACAAGGCTAAATGAGATAGAGAAAGACAAATATCACATGATTTCACTCATATGTGGAATTTAAGAAACCAAATAAATGAACAAGGGGAAAAAAAGAGACAAACTGAACAAAAGACACATAACTATAGAGAAGAAACTGATGGCTACCAGAGGGGAGGTGAGAGGGGGCATGCATGTCATAGGTGAAGGGGATTAAGAGTTCACTTATCACAATGAGCACTGAGTAATGTACAGAATTGCTGAACCCCTATATTGTACACCTGAAACTAATATAATACTGTATGTTAACTGGAGTTTTTAAAAAAAGAACAAAAAACCTTCCTTGTAAACCTAATTTTAATGACTGTAGTACAGTCTCTATATGAACGTGCTATAGCACAGATATTCATTTCCCCTATGTCTGGGCATTTAGATTGCTTCTGAATTTAGTTTTCACTTGAATAAACAATAAATTTCAAAGAAATAATTCTTATACATTCAATAAATAATTATCTGTTACGTTCCATGTTAAAATCCCTGAAACAAAACTTCAGATATTACAATGAGGGCCCATAGTGGATTATGATGAGTCCACAGGGTAGATGCCAGACAAATCCGATATAGACTCAAAGAAGGGTTGGACCTCATTAGCAGGGAAGATCAAGACCTGTTTTTTGTTTTTTTGGTTTTTGGTTTTTGTTTTTGTTTTTAGAAGGTGATAGCACAGTTTCAATAGGTAGACAATGTAAATAGAGCAGAGAGGGCACAGGAATAAGAGAGATGTTGCCGAGACAGAGGGAACACTTTGCGCAAAAGCTGGAAAGTGGCGAAACAGGAGCCAAGGTTGGGGAACAGTGAGTAGTCACCAGTCTGGAGCAAAGGCATATGTAGGAAAAGGTCAAGAAATATAGAAAAGAAAATATAAGAAAAGGTTAGAAATATAGACTGTTTTCATATTATAAAATACTTTGAGTGGCAGGATAAAGAGTCCATCCTTTATTATGTTTGCAATAGGGATAACATGGCAGATTCCACTGAGTCCAGTTGGTACCAGTTAAAATGGGACAAATAGCATCGTATCTTATCATGTCATTAGAGAAGGAGTTGAGTCCTGCATTGATTTAGGATGCAAGAAATGAAATACATACAAAACTTTTTTAAAAAATAGAAAGGGCATTAGCATTTAAGTAAGCATAAAGAGAACATCAGTGCTAGTGTGACCCCAGGATTCGGGGCAAACAAACAGAAAATATCAAGCCATATGGATGGTTCCCTTCAGTATCATGAACTTCTTGTCCATGCTAAATAGTGAGAATCCAAGGGGATTAGATAGGATAAGGAGTCTGGAACTCCCACTTAACAGAAGTCTGGGCAACTAATTCTATTTCTTTTTAGACCTCCTTAAGAAGGAACTGACCAGAGTGTCTGTCTAGAATGAAATGTCTGAAAGGTGTCTTTCTCATTTGCATTATTGGACAATCATCCGAGCACGCACTATTTCAAAATGTCACCCAAGAGAACAGACAAGATACCAATAAGAGGTGTATCTGCAGAATGAAATGTGCCAACCACAATTTTATCTGCAGAGCCTTCTGGGAAATTAATTCTTTGCCTCCTTTCCAAGACCTTCCATTCATGTATCCCTTTGCAAAACTAATTATTTTTAAATGACTGCATGTTTTCCATCCAACTGTAAGGAGTCTTCAGTTTCTAAAACTTATCCTATAATGCTTTAGTTTCTGCCTACAGATTGACTTTCAAAAAGAGTTCCTCTTCTAACTTTTTTTTACCTACTTAGATTAAAACCATTATTTAAATACACAGAGAGACATGTAGTTCATAAAAACTAGAAGTTTGAACGTATGTGTGTTTTTGCATGCATTTTACACAGAGAGATCATTTTGGAGATTAGAGATGTTTCATCCAATTTAGTTTTATACTCCTCAACTGATTTAGCTTCCAGTATTTCCCATGAGATGACTCAAAATCCAAGAGCTTTTTATTCTATAGAGGCTGTCAAATACTCAATAGCCTCCACATTTATTAAAATCCTTATTATATAATGTGGATCTAGGTTATATATAATTCCAGTTCCATTTAGCATTTATATCTTTCAGCATGTATGTATAAATCCCCTGCCCATAACTTGGGCTTTATTGAATACCCTTTAATCTATTTTATATGCCCCTCCATCTAATTCTTTCATTATTTGCCTGGCTTTTTTAAACTTTCTCCAATTTACACTTTTCAAGACTTGTGGGGCCTAAAATAAATGTAATAAAACAAATGCGATTTATAAAGACAAGGCAACATAGCCCAAAGATCATAATCTTTAGATTCAAGTAAATCAGTTCTTAGCTCAACTATCTATATGCATATGAGAAAATAATGTACTGTTTCTTATAAATCTTTATTTATTGTTTCATCTCTTAACTGGATATAGTAACAAATTTACCTACAGATTTGTTGTGATTACACACATTTACTATGAAGCATGTTAAAATGTTTAGACTATTTGCTATCAAATTTGATCCCAAGACACCTTCATCCCAAGATACCTGCTGGCAAGTAGTTCTTCCTTTGCTACCACTTCTTGTAATTCTAACAATATAGTCTATTTGTTTTTTGTTTTTTGTTATGTTCTCTTAGTTGTTACTTTAAGGGCCACCTGAAAGTATAATGTTTTATCATCCACCAGCACTGGAGTGGCAGATTAAAATGGCATGGGACAGCATAAGAACTCATATTCTTCAATCTTTTTCTCCTGACTAATTTATACATTAGCTCAAGCATTAGCTCTTTGGAAAATATTTCCAGAAACTATTCCACCCCAAAATCAGTTAGGAGAACTTAACAAAACAGTTTTGTCACGGTATTTGCATTGTATCTACCACACTATAGTACAAGTCCCTCTCCAGGTCCTGTGCCCCAACAGACTTGGAGCTACTTCATACAGGGAACATAATTTTCACTCATTTTGTCTCCCCACAATCTAAGAGCAATGTAACAACATAGGCACTAAATGAATTAATAAGCCATTCTGAATGGAAATCATTAATACCACAATAAGACTCATGACATCCATTCAATTTAATTTTACTGATTTTGCTTCCATAGCTTTGTAAAGTTGAAATATCCCTGAAGGTTATTTTGTTTGTCTTCCATCATCTTCCCTCAGGCAGAATGGGTGTTTCCCTCACCCAAACAATGTTAGATAAATAGAGACGGATCCATCCCTTAAAATAAAATGGAATTACCACAGCGACCCATAGGAAACTGTTGAATAGGCCACTATTACTGACTAGGACTTTAACTATAAAATGTGAAGAGACCAATAAGACATTGTGGAAATGAATCCCTACAAGCTGCCTGTATAAAAACATGAATTATCCACATGAAGCTACCTGAAACATTGGCCTACATTCCATTAGTCTTAGACAGAAACAACAACAACAAAATGAGCTATATGAATATCTATAACTTTGTCATGAACTAGCCTGAACCCCACTGGAGGAAAAAAATACAAACCAAAAGATAGACAGATACCATATGTGTTCACTCTTATGTGGATCCTGAGAAACGTAATAGGAACCCATGGGGGAGGGGAAGGAAAAAAAATAAAGAGGTTAGAGTGGGAGAGAGCCAAAGCATAAGAGACTCTTAAAAACTGAGAACAAACTGAGGGCTGATCGGGGTGGGAGGCAGGGGAGGGTGGGAGATGGGTATTGAGGAGGGCACCTTTTGGGATGAGCACTAGGTGTTGTATGGAAACCAATTTGACAATAAATTTCTAAAAAAAAAAAGAGATAAATATGGCTTCCTTAAAACTTTAGGATTAAGTGATTAAGCGGACTCTGGGGCCAACATGAAATTAAACATACACACACACACACACACACACACACACACACACCAAGTAACATAAAATACAAGGAAGATGGAACTTTCCTATAAAAATAAAACTTCCAACACAATAGATTCTATCTTTTTATTTATTTGTTTCACTCTTTTCAAGAGCTGTTATTCACTCATATGGAGGGCAATGGATGATAACATCTAGAAGTGTGATATTAGAGGAAAGCTACATAATTAGTAGATAATATAGATGTCCTAATTGGTTACATAAATACTTTCTCCTCCATTGCTGGTCTCTGGAGGACTGCCTTCTACATAACAAACCCTAAACATGCTTCCTAATGTCTCTGGATAGGTTTCTTTAGATTCAGATACAAGATATGTTATAAACATTATGCAATGCAACTTTATCCAAATTATATTTTCTAATTCTCCCTAAACTATATGATCTAGAAATTATTAGTTTGATTTCTGAAAAGAGTACCTTGAGACTCAGAGAAATGCAATGACTTGTCAGGACTCATACAGTCTGTAAGGGGAATGTTGGTTTGGGTATTGAATCTCAAGTCCAGAGCTCACTCCATTATGATTCAGATTGCTCCTACCCTATCAGCAACAATTTTAAAGCTGTATCAATATTCGGCCAATAAATTCACTCTGAGTCTTTTTTTGGCCTGCTATACCAAAAAAGCTCTATGTACTTCCTATGAGCAATTTTCAACAATGTCTCCACTCCACCACAATGATACATCAAACACCACTCAATGTGGAAGGTGGTTGTTGCCTTGGCAAATGACATGGATTGCTGCCAGTAATATTTCCCTAACACAGAGTTGGCTCTAAGCCTCTATCTTCTCCTATGCCCAATGGGATGAAAATCATTTACGATCTTTCATATAACAGTAATAATCCTACTTATGCTTAAAAATGGTTCAAGGCCAGTCACAAAGCATTTCTCCTTTGTTCTTGGTCAGATTCCATATACTCTATATAGAACATCTATAATGAGGCAGTCTTGCATGTTGCACAAAACAGGGGGTCTAAGAAATCTGGTTTCTGGCTTGGTATCTGGCCCTAATAAGCTCTAGGATCTTAGGAAAATTCATTTCTGAGCCTCAGTTTTTAAAGACGTAACATAAGGGGAGAGCCTAAATTCCCTTCCAGGACTAAAATGTAGTATATTTCATATATATATATATATATATATATATATATATATATATATATATGAACATGTACACATACCATAATGCACATTTTGCATTCAGTTATTTAAATGCCTGTTAGTTCAGCATATTTGTTTAGAACTAGAGAAATAGTTCTAATTTTACTCTGATTTTACAAACCATCTTTTATCTCAGGACTGTGAAGGATCTTACATCATTCATTAATTAAGTCTCACGTCTCCCCCTCCTGAAAGGTGAGACCTCAAAGACTGTTATTCTCTGTCATTGCCCATATGGTGCCGTAACATGATGTTAACTTTGGAACACAGTGCGCTGAGAACCTAGCAACTCATACAAAGAGTGTCCTCTCTCAGAAAGAACCAGGCAGAGGGCATAATGAACAAATCAACTGAATGAAGAAGCTGCAAGAAAACGATATCTAATTTTCACTGTGGGAATCTCTGGCAGATAAAGTTGGTTTTAAAATTGAGAATAATTTACATAAATGTTAAACCAATGATCTTTCCTCCTCTCCCTCCATCCAATGGATTATCAGACCCTGTAAAAGTGACCTTATATTTCTCTTTCTCAATCTATGTAAGCAGGTGATGCTTCTTTGAAGACGATTATGATGACAGATTTTTAGCCTGCTTCCATCTGTCTTCTATCCTGCCCCCCAAACACAGCTTCTCTGCAGAGTCAGAATTAAGTCAATGACTTTACTGCTGACACTAGCCCCCACCCCCCTACCCCTGCCCAAATATGTATGTATGCATCTGGTTCAAAAGGTCATACAGCTGAAGGACAGGTCTGTTTGTTTTCTGGAAGGAGAGGAGGGAGGTGGGAGATGTAAAGTCACAGGTTGATAGAGGGTTTGCAACTTCTCATTTGAATGCAGGATCATTCCCTCGCATTCTGAGTCAGTGGTTTCTTGTTGAGAGAAGAGGGTTACAAACTGTAGAAACAATGGGTGCTAAAAAAAGAACAGAATATAAGAATCTAGGAAAAGAAACACAAAGTACCCCAAAATATCGCAGATGCCTAAGCATGGCTATTTGAAAGGTAAGGAACTGGACATAGAATATAGATTTTAATTTAAAAAATTTAAGATATGCTACTGCTCAGGGTAGACTTGCTGCCTGCAAGGTAAAGGGCAAAGGGAATCCCATGTTATCCACGTGATCCAGTAAGCAGTCTGCATGACAGGTAGATGAGTGAGTTTTGCAAAGAGGAAAGCAAGGGGGCACCTGGGTGGCTCAGCTGGGTAAGCATCTGACTTTATAACTCAGGTCATGATCTCATGGTTTGTGGGTTGGAGCCCTGCATCAGGCTCCGTGCTGACAGCTCAGAGCCTGGAGCCTGCTTCAGATTCTGCGTCTCCCTCTCTCTGCCCCTCTCCCCACTCTTGCACTCTGTCTCATTCTGTCTCTCAAAAATAAATACGAAAGGTTAAAATTAAAAAAAAAAAAAAAAGAGGAAAGTAAGGCTGAGAGAGGGGCAGGTACCGAGAAGAGGAGGGAGAATAACAGGTGCTTCTGACTCAGTCCCCAGACCCCAGCCAAAAGCCTTTCCTCTTTCCATGAACTCACATCTATCTTACAGCTTGTCTTTTTTCATCTCCAATCATCTCTGCTACATGAGTCCAATTCGTCCATCTCAACTAAACAACGTCAGAAAGGCTAGGAGATTTGGTGAGTGATCTCTAAGTGTGAGGCCCTGCATTCTTCCAACAGAGCAAAAAGCTAGTTGAATTTTGATCCCATGTTTGTGTGGCTTCCGCATGGATTATCATTTGAACTATCATTCAATCGCTTCTCGGCCTTTTGGCTAAGATCAAGTGAACTATCGTTCAGACTTCGAGGAAATTACAACATGCATTGCGACCTGAAGCCTTTTTAAGAGACTCTTCGTTCAAAGTGAAACAAATCCCTCTCAGAGGAGGGGAGAGAACAGGTAATAAACTTTCCTTCTACGCCCACGCTGAAAGCTGCACTATACAAACAATCCTACATTCATCTAGACGGAAGGCGGAATACTGGCAACACGGTGAGCAGCAGCAATATTTTCCTCAAGTGCCTCGCCATGAATTGTAAGTGGCTGCTAACAAGGATCCTTTGCTCTGTGAGGATGCTCACTAATCATCCCTTCAGAGGTATGACTCTTGGTGGCACTTGGGAGGCTTATGTCAGTGAATCATAAGTTTTTCCTTTGGTCCATTTTTCCCTTATCCCATTTGGTCAATAGGAGAACATACTGACGAATGATGAAGTAAGACCCAGCGTTAGTGTTTCCCTTGGCATTCTGGGAAATGATTTGTCTAGGGTGGCTGCACAAAACCTATTTGCTCAGCAAAGCTCACTTTAGCTGAGGACCAACAGCCATGTATACAGCAATGACACCACTGTTTGCTAACAATGCTAGTCTATTACACCAGATCGGACGCATGGGCCAAAAAAGATGTGAAACATTAAGACACATTAGAGGGGCACCTGGGTGGCTCAGTTGGTTAGGTGTCCGACTTTGGCTCAGGCCATGAACTCGCAGCTCATGAGTTTGAGCCCCTTGTTGGGCTCTGTGCTGACAGCTCAGAGCCTGGAGCCTGCTTTGGATTCTGTGACTCCATCTCTCTCTTCCCCTACCCTGCTTGTGCTCTGTCTGTCTCTCTCTCAAAAATACATAAACATTAAAAAAAAAATTAAAAAAATACACATTGGAAGTTTCAATTCTTCAAAAGAGGAAGGAAAAATAGTTCACATGGGAGCTCATAAATAGGTCATTTGCTTTAGAAATACTCAAAGCAAATTTTAATCTTCTCTTCTTCGACCTCTTCTAGGAATAATTGTCTTCTTTATCTGTACCTCCTCTCCAAGCAGCCTTTTCCTCTCTGCCTTGTGTCCTATTCCATGTAAAACCCCACATTTTAAAGACATTTAAACTTTTCCTTTTAATCTATAGTTAATATTAACCCCATCCTACATGTGTGCCAGGATATAAAAACTAAGAACACACACAAAATGAAAAGTGAGGGGATGCTTGGCTGGCTTAGTTGATAAAACATGCAACGCTTAGTCTTGGGACTGGGAGTTTGAGCCCCATGTTGGGTGTAAAGATTACTTAAAAATAAAATATTTTTAAAAAATGAAAGCAGGAAAAAAGAAAACTGTCATATTTCTTCTTCCAATGTATTTTCCTTAGGAACTTAGCATTATCCTAGGGTTAGGGTGGTTTAGAGAACTTGATGCTCCCTGAGTTTTTCAAAGATAACCTACAAGGTTAAGAAGGATGTACCACTTACTTTGGACCTACCATGTTCCAGACAGTTTTACACTTACACGTGTGAATTTAGAAGTGACTCTTTTTTTTTAATATTTTTAAGTGTATTTATTTATCTTGAGAGAGAGAGAAAGAGAGGGTGAGCAGGGGAGGGCAGAGAGAGAGGGAGAGAGAGAATCCCAAGAAGACTCCACTCTGTCAGTGTGGAGCCCGACATGGAGCTTGAACCCATGAACTGTGAGATCATGACCTGAGCTGAAACCAAGAGTCACACACTTAACTGACTGAGCCACCCAGGCACCCCAGAATTTACTCTTTAAGAGTGTGAACCATGGGAATGCAAGCTGGTGCAGCCACTCTGGAAAACAGTATGGAGGTTCCTTAAAAAACTAAAAATAGAACTACCCTATGACCCAGCAATTGCACTACTAGGCATTTATCCAAGGGTTACAGGTGTGCTGTTTCGAAGGGACACATACACCCCCATGTTTATAGCAGTACTGTCAACAATAGCCAAAGTATGGAAAGAGCCCAAATGTCCATCGATGGATGAATGGATAAAGAAGATGTGGGATATATATACAATGGAGTATTACTCAGCAATCAAAAAGAATGAAATCTTGCCATTTTGCAACTCTGTGGATGGAACTGGAGGGTATTATGCTAAGTGAAATCAGTCAGTCAGAGAAAGACAAAAATCATATGACTTCACTTATATGAGGACTTTAAGAGACAAAATAGATGAACATAAGGGAAGGGAGACAAAAATAATACAAAAACAGGGAGGGGGACAAAATAGAAGAGACTCATAAATATGGAGAACAAACTGAGGGTTACTGGAGGGGTTGTGGGGGGTGTGGGCTAAATGGGTAAGGGGCACTAAGGAATCTACTCCTGAAATCATTGTTGCACTACATGCTAACGAATTTGGATGTAAATTTTAAGAAATAAAAAATAAATTTAAAAAGAAAGAAAGAGAAAGAAAGAAAGAAAGAAAGAAAGAAAGAAAGCAAGCCAGAAGAAAAAAAAAAAAAAGAAGAGTGTAAACCAGAATGAAACTTCAGGGCCTGAATGAGTTTCAGAATGCAACTCAGAATATGATCAAAGCCAACTTATGGTATCTTTCATTACTGTGATGTCAATCACTTCTTTTCAGTGACTAATAGCAATGGTTAACATACTCCTCCATAAACATGAACTACAGTAGGAGTTTCCCATTCAGATCCTGAGCAGTCGGGCATTGGCAAAGGACTCAGATTCATAGCTGGGACTTGGAAGCATAAAATATCAGTGATGGGAGGGAAAGAGAAATCCAGCAAGTGTATCAATGTGGAAATGTGTATGAGGATGTTTTTGAAGTTCACAGATCAACATAATTTAAAGTTATTATTCCATGTTAAAGAGAAACATTCTCCACTCACAGAAAAAGAGACAACACAGTGGTAACACTTAATAACCAAGTCACTGACTTAATTTTCTCTTCAACTCTTGCTGCCTAGCAACTTGCAAATTGCTTTCTTATCCTACTAATTTGGGGCATAAGGTATGTGTGCAGTGTTTCCCTAGAAGGGGGAGGAAGAAAACTGGCAGGGGGTGAGGAAGATCTGACGACCTATTGGCTGTGGGCTACAGGCAGCCACTGAACATTGACAGGGATCCTGAAACCTCAGTCGGGATGACTTTATAGATGATACATTTAACAGGGGTTAGATGTATAGGAGAAACAATCTTTTGTGAGAGGAAGGAACATAATGCATTTGTTTTAAGCAGAATGAATTTGAGATATCTATGGAACATCTACCTACAGATTGCCAAAAGTCAGATGGAAATAGGATTCCAGGGTAAGAGAAAGTGATAGCAATTACTGATAATCATTGGATGTCTTCAGCAGGTGGGTGGTAGATGAAGACAAGAGAATGAATAAAAAACAGATACTTAGAAAGAAATGCTCCTTTATGTTTCCTCTATGTAATTTCCATTCTTCTCTATTTAGTTTAATGACAGACGAATATGTACATAATAATTAACCATATGTCATGTAGGAGAGTAGAATGCCTCTTTACTTTAAAAGGATGTATTACACAATGTTCACACCATTTTATTGCAGTCATTTGCTTTCATGTTTGTTCCCTACCAGACTGTAAGACAGGTTATAGTGGCTGGCACCAAGTAGAGATCCAGTAAATATTTGTTTAAATAATGAATAAAGAAATGAATAAGCAAATGAGAAAAAGCAGGATATAGAAACTGGGTCAGAATCTCAACTCATGTGAAGCCATATATTCAGAGCTAACATTTAACTTCTGATTCATGATAACTTCCCAGGACAAAAATAACCAAAAAAAAAAAAAAAAAAAAAAAAAAAAAAAAAACCCACGAAAAACAAAAAAACAAAACTAATTTTACCAAGGATAGCTGTAAGACTACTCGTCATTTTAGGGGTGCCTGCGTGGCTCAGTCAGTTAGACATCTGATCAGATCATGATCTCACAGTTTCTGAGTTTGAGCCCCACATCGGGCTCAGTGCTGATAGCTCAGAACCTGGAATCTCCTTCAGATTCTGTGTCTCCCTCTCTCTCTCTGCCCCTCCCCTGCTCATGCTCTCTCTCTCTTTCTCTCAAAAATAAATAAACATTAAAAAACCCACCTATTCATCATTTTGAATACCATTGCACAACCATTTTTGTTATAATCAATAGCAAATGTAGTGTATATATGTGCATATATACGTACATATATACGTATGTATATATTTATCTTTTTTAAAGGTTTATTTATTTTTGAGAGAGAGAGAAAGAGAGAAAGTGAGGGGCAGAGAGAAAGAGAGCAAGAATCTCAAGCAGGCTCTACACTGTCAGCACAGAGCCTGATACGGGGGCTCAAACCCATGAACTGTGATGTCAGATCATGACCTGAGCTGAAATCAAGAGTAGGATGCTTAACCAACCAAGCACCCAGGCACCCCAATATATACACATTCATCATAAACCATATAGTTAACCTGTGATATTAAAATCATATTTAAATTATAAATGTATTTTAAATGTATTAACTTATTAAATATGTATTAGATGCTAGATACTAAATCCAGCATATTTAATTCTCTCAATTATCCTAAGAAAAAGAAATTATTATATCTATTTTAGACACATATTTTAGAAATCGACATCTGTTGACCATTGAACAGCTTTTATACATGTTCAAAATGGAATATTCAATTTTCTAAATACGGCATTCAAGGCCTTATGCAAAATGTCTGCATATGTATACATACAACTTTCTCTGTGAGACAGGATAAATGAAATTTCCTATCAGGCCTCATGGCTTACTGAGGTAGAAATATCCTACTGCCAATATATAAAGTACATCAACTCAGAATGTAGTCTTGTAGGAACCAGGAGGGTGAAAATCACTCATTAGGAAAATTTGCTGATTAAAGGCAATAATAGAGGGTTTTCAATTATTATACAAATACGGTTTCATTTTTGTTACTGCTGCACATTTGTGTTTTTACTCTTTGGAAATTGATTATTCATCAACCTCAATGCTCTGGAATGTAGCCAAGAACAATGTAGAAGGTAAACTGACAAATAAATCTTTCCAAGTCCATAAACTAAATATCAGCCCTCCTCTCTCAGGAGAGTCTTAGTCATCAGAGACCGCTTCTATTCCAGACACAATTTGGGCTGTTTTCATCACATCCTACCTGGACTACTGCAGCAGTTTCAAACTGGTGTTTCTACCTTCATTCTTTCCTACTTCCAAGCCTGTCTTCCCATGAACATCTACCATATCAACAACAAACTTAAACTTCCCAATGGCCTGTCATTGCCTACTGGATAAGGCCAACTTTTGCGTGCTTTAGAGGATTGTATGATAGAGACACTGGCTATCCTTTGAGCCTCATCAATGCCACCATAAACCTGGATTTTGTCTGTCTTTTTGTTTGTTTTTTGTTTGTTTTTGTTTTTGTTTGTTTTCTGTCTTTTGATTCATTTTGGTCTGTAGTCATACCGAGCTTTTAAAAATTCCTTTATTCAACACCGTACCCTGTCAAAAATAAGGAACTTTCCTTCTGTAATTGCATCTGCTTGTAATGCTTGTTCTTTTTGCCTTGTTCATGCTAACTCCCTTTTTCAGGCTGATACTTCGTGATCAATTCCACTTGAAGGCCTGGCCTGTCTTTCAGCCCACACTGAAGGGCTCTGCCTCTATGCATAGCAATAGTGTAGGTCACATTGGAACTAAATGATTGTTGAACCTGTGTTACATTTTCAATGTTTACCTCTGAAAAATAGTAAGCTCCAAGAAAGAATTATTTTGCTTTGGTCACTAACATACCTTAGAGAGCACAGTATATATAGTATGTTCAATAAATACTGATCAACTAATAAACATGCAGATATTTAGAAAAGGCAAGTACAGACTATGAGGGTCAGATAGCTGATCTTGATAGCAAGGAAGCAAAACCAGTATTTTTTAAGAGCAGACAAGAGAATGAAACCATCCAGCAGGCTAGGGTAAAGAAAATCTTACTTCAATGGTTTTAGAAGTTTCGTGTACCATAATCTACTACAAGACATGATAGCATGATGACACAGGCCTTGAATTAACCATAAAACATCACGATTATTTAGCATTCACTTTTAAATAAGAAAATAATTTTGAAATATAATTTTAGAGCTATTTCCATTATTCTAATTGCTAAAATAAAACAAAGTGTTCGTATTTCAAGAGGTATTTCAAGAGATATTTAAGAGGCTGGTATTTCAAGGTTCAGTTACTTAGAAAATTAATTTATATGCTATGTCTTATCTAACAATATTAAGTAAATGAATAATAAGTGCTAATAACTGTCCACTTCTAAGTGGTAGGCACTGTTCTAAGCACTTTATACTTATACTCTCTTTTAAGTCTGACAGAAACTCTAGAAGACACATATTACTTACTACCCTCATCTTACAGATGAGGGAACTGAGGCACAGAGTTCTAAGGCACTTGTCCAAAGTCATACTTTTAAGAAGTAGAGGAAACAAGATTTAAAACACAGCTGTCTGATCTGGAGACAGGTCTTTTAAAGTACCTATTCGACAGCATTCTTTGAGGGTCTCAAAAACATTACTATGATTGTTTAACCAAAGTTTATCATTTTCACACCTAACATTATGGATCATCTATGAAAGCCAGGGACTATGCTACTCACTGTGTATACATGCTCTCATTTAATCTTCAGAACAATCTTGTAGGGTAAGAATATTTCTTTCCAGCATATAAGTAACTAAATTAAAACCTGGAGAGCTGAACTCCCAAAGTCAAACTGTAGAGCGAGAACTGAACATCAAGTACACTGACTCCAAAGACTGAGCCCTTAATTACACAAGTTTCCCTATATAAGAATACACTTTTATACAAGATCAACCTTGGTCCTATTAACATTTTGGTCAACAAGAAGCCGGACAACATGGCTGCCCAGTGCATTGAAGGATGTTCAGTACAGCCCTAGCTTCTATCCACAAGATACTAGGAGCACCCTTTCTCCCAGTCATGAGGAGATAAACGTCTTCAGGTTTTGTCAAATGTTTTCTGGATGGGGAAACAAAATTGCTCTTGATTAAGAGCCACCACACTAGGTAGTAGATTCTTCCTTTGAATACTCGTGGATGAAAGCAGAACATATTCCTCCTGCCTTCTCTCTCTTTCCAAACTTTCTGACTACGGTACTTTTGATAAAACATACTTTCTTTATGCAAGTTAAAATACACACTTACGCTGACGTTTCCTTTGGTTGTCTTTCAGTTTAGTGGATTATCCACACATTTAGAAACCAGTGAGATACTTTATAGCAGGACAAGCCTCAGTTAACTTGAAGCAGGTCAACCAGTAACTTCTGGTCACGTGACATTGGGAAGTTTATTTAACATCTCTCTAAGCCCTTTCCTAGAGTGAGGTTAATAATAGCCCCTTATAAATATGTAGGTTAAGTGAACATATCCTTATAAAACAGTCAGTGCTTGGATCATAATGAATGCCCAATTAATGTTCATCATTACATTATATAATCATCACTATCCTCATCATCATTACTATTACTTGTGTTATTTTCATAGTTGGCTCTTTCTAACTTATCTTCAAAATTTCTGAGGCCATTGTAGTTGCTTTCCAAATTCACTGAAAATATTTATTTAGAGGTCATAACCTATGTCTACATGCCAAAGCAAATCCATTTTATGGATATAATTTAAAGTCAAAGAAGTTGAAAATCAAGGTAAAGAGAAAATTGTTGAGAGGAAATACTTGACAGTGAAAGCTCAAATTCTTAACTCTGTGGGTAAGACATATTAAATTTACAAATAAGCCACAAAGGGTGAAAACTGTTTTCACCGTAAGAAGAATTTTCAAAAAATGTGCAGAATTTTGTTTTTCTATTCCTTACAAATAGACATGGTACCAATTTTTCAGTCCTTCACTGATTGTTTACAAGAACAAGAGCTTTAACAAAAACCTATGTACTAAATACAAAAAGAGAACATCTAGACTTTCTAGCAGCACGTCTTCTTTGACCCAGACCCATGTTCATACTCTCAAGCATAAACTTACCTGCATGGCCTTATTATGGCTTTTTTTTTCCATTTTTATTTTTCCTGAAGGTTTAGATCTCTGCAGTTGCATATGCTTTGCTATTTGTATGGTGAATGCCAGAAAACTGTCTTGATATGCAGCCATGCCAGTCATAAATATTGGGACATCTATAAAGAACAAGTGCCCCACAAAGAAAGAACTATGAGGGTGCACAGATTCATTCCAGCCTTCCTGACTCACAGCACAGAAAATTCGCTTCCTTCTGTGAAATAACTGCTATAAGGCCACAGGTTCAAGAAGAGAAAGTCTAAGACCCAGGCTTAGTTTCTAAACACATTTTGACCTTTATTTAAGAAAACAAAGCAGACAACATTAACACACACACACACACACAACACAACACAACACAACACAACACAAGGAACTTTTAAATCTTAAGTCAATTATTTCAGATGGATAAAAAGAAATGCTCTAAAGAAAACATCAGTTGTTGGCTCAAGGAGCTATAGGCTTTGCCAAATCGTAATATAGCCCTCGATATTCCCCTGGAATTCTCATTTTCCTCATATGTCTCCCTAGCTTCCATAGAAGGCGTTAACTTTAAATATGTAAACTTTGTTATTTCAGAACTTGTGATACATCATTGACAGCACTCACCAGGATCTGTTAATTCTTTCTTTTATAGACACAGAGAAGATTCTATTTCCCAGCTCCCTCACCACCTCCACCCTCAGAGTTAGGTGGGGCCAGGTGACTTTTGACAAATGGATTATAAATAGAATATAAGTGTGTCACTTCTGCGGAAGGCAGAGGAATGCCCTGAACTATCTCCAGCTTGCTTCTCCCTGTGATAGCAATCTGGAAGCCACATGTTCAGAAGGCAAAGCCATAAGACAGAGGCAGACCAACCCTCTCACACATCACTTGAGAGTTAAAAGAGGCCCACAGTAGACTTAGCATGCACAAACAATAAAGTCGTGTTAATCCACTGAGATTTAAGGGTTGATCTGTTATCACAGCGAGTTTAGACAATCCTGACCAATACAGTTCCTAACATGGTTTCTAGTATTTAGTAAGTGCTTAATATGTAGCTCCTTAAAGAATCAGCATGCAGGGCTGAGATCACCATTTAGTAGAAACATCTAAATCTAGACATGGCTTATGAAGGAAAAAAAAACAGTCATCTTGATTTATTAAAAAAATCAATTTCTGCATATTAAGCATGTAGAGACTATATATCAACCGTTATACAGCTCAGGGACTACCCAGCATGACTGCATATTGCTGACTAAGGAAAAGACAGGTCATGTTCATGTAAAAAGATTATTACCACCATAAAGTAGTCCCTATATGTTAGGTTCAAAATGAATGAAGAGAGTAATTTGGTTGGAAGGGAACAGATCTGTGACTTTTCCTCTTCCCACTTCTGCCTTTTATCTAAATGGCGTATCATATCATAGTTAAGCTACTTTGTGACAAAAAAGGATGTCACTTTCCTTGCAGCCACTATCATCTGCCATTTTCGGCATGGTTCTAGAAAGCAGGAGAGATCCAGGTTCTCCCTTCACTCCGCGGGGGAGTATCTGAGGGACTATGACCTCTAAATAGACTTTCTCTTATGCTCTATTTGACCCTCTAGTAAAGTGGGCCCAATGATGACCTTAACACCAGGTCATGGCAAAATCAAGTAGCACATTGCATAATAAGAACCTAGCATAGGGTTTGCTACATTTTAGCACATAATAAATGTTGGTTTTATTTCTTCAGCTCCTTTTTCTTATTCTCACCTCCCTCTCTTTGGTCCTCCCCCTTATTTCCTTTCAATGTCTAGGGGTTTTGGGTCTGTTTATTTTGTTTTTTGTTTTGCATTATTTGTTTCTTTGTTGTTTAAACTGAAAAGCAAAGGCAGTGAATGCTAGATGATTCTCAAAACATCTCTCAGTATGAAATACCTAGGCCCTTGAAGTTTGCTTGTTACTGGGAATGTGGAATTGACAGCAGAGGCCACAAGAATGAAAACGCTATCCCACACCACCGGAGTCGGGCCTGAGCAGGCAAGCAGGGGCATCAAAGGTGAGGAAGCAATGCCAGAATGAACGACAAAGGGTGCAGTGACCTGTTGGCAGCCACAGCTAAATGGAGTTTTATAAAACTAGAGCCTCCTAGAGTCTCTGCTGTCTATATTTTCTAGATTTTGATTAATTCAAATGAATTTAAAACAAATCAACACTGGGGGAGGTATATCACTTTGCCCACTGGGATGCAGAAGAGTCTGAAGTTTATATTGTTACAGAAGTTTCATGTTCATCTGGGCTCTTAAGAGAGTATCTTCAAAAGGTGGATAATAAGGAAGATGAAATGGTGTTTTTGAATATTTCCTTGTGCCTGTAAGCCAGTCTCAGCCAACAAGTGAATATCCAGTAAGAACAAACACCTCACACTGTAATTCCTCGAGTGGGCACTGGTCCACACTGTTTCCTGATATGTGCCTGAATACCTTTGAATTACGACTTCATTTCACCTCCTGACTCTGGCCCCACACTTGTCCCTGGATTTGATAATGGTTAACGTTCTTTGGTTTTTCTCCCTCTATCTACACTGGATTCTCAGACCACATTGACTACAGTGATCCAAGATTTACATCCCAGCTTTACATCCCCCATTCTACCCAGGCAATGGCACCAGCCAGGACAATTAGGATTCAGAAATTGGTTGTAAAGTCACTTTTTTTGAAATAGCTAAGCACCAGCATATCAAAAAAAAGAGATATGAAAGGCTCTTTATTATCAACCAATAATACTCCAAAGTAACTATCAGGGCAAAAATTCACTTAAAGAGAAATTTAAATTCACATAAATTAGAGCAGAGAGCATCTTTAACACATCTGAGTGTCAGAGTTGTAAAGAGGAAGCACCTAATGAGTCAATGAATCATGGAAATATATATATATATATATTTAAATGTTTATTTATTTTTAGAGAGAGAGAGACAGAAAAAGAGAGAGAGGCAGAGAGAGGAGAGAGAGAGAGAATCCTTAGCAGGCTTCGTGCTGTCAGCCTGGAGCCCGACGTGGGGCTCAATGTCACCAATCACGAGATCATGACCTGAGCCAAGAGTGGGTCGTTTAACCACTGAGCCACCCAGGTGCCCCACGGAATATATTTTTAGGCAATTTGGAATCATTTCTCTCTCGCCCATCCCTGATTCATGTATCTTCTAAAGTGTTGTGTTTCGATTGCCAAGGAGAGGTGTTTATATAAAAGGTGATCTTTTCTCCTGCAGATTCTAGGGAACTACACCCAGTAGGAAAAAACTGAAATTTGAGAGAAACACCAGCTAAAACACTACCGGACCTGGCTTCCCTCACCTCCAACAATCCCACATAAGCTCTAGGCTTTAGCCTGAATTCCAAAGAAGGACATCCAAACACAATCTTAGCACTGTGTTAGTTGAATTATACTGACCTATGTCTCCGCTTTTGCTCTCCACTTACATACCTACAATATGACAAAGACTTTGCCTCAAACTGATTTCTGGCCTCTATGTGCAAGTGACCATGATCTCAATTCTTCCTCCTTTACAATGTCTTCTGAATTCCCTCCCCAGCAGCACTGTTGCCTCTTTTTTTTTTTTTTTTTTTTCAAATTTCATCGTGTTCTTAGCAGAGCTCATATTTTTCCTTAAATTCAAACTGCCTTGTATTTGCTTATTTATTATGCCTGTGAATAATGTCTAAATGTGAACTGACAATACCCGGGATCCCTTTCCTGATCCTCAGGCCCCCTCTCAGAGCCTAGCTCACCACTGTGTAACCTAGTTCTCCGTCAATGTGTGTGGAACTGAATTTAAAAAATAAAAAGAGGGAAACATCTTACATGCTTTCTCCCTGTTCATACTTCTGTTAGGGAAATGAGTGATATAAGACAATGTAAATATGCAATGTGCCAGGGCAAAAATGAGATTTCAGACAACCAATCACATATCCAGAATTCCTATGGCAAGACCCAATGACCTCCACTAGATACAACCCGGTAAAGAAACCAAAAGCAAGTCAACGGCCTTCGTAATGTGTTGGTTCCCTCGATCTTCTTTATTGCTAACTGTTCTGTATATAAAACCCCTATCTTGCTACCGTCTTTCAGTCAGAAGCCCCAACCAGGAGAAGCAGAGTGCTTTCCCAACACTTAATAATAAAACCAGAAAGGGCTGAAGGCTCTTTTCTTGTGTGGCAAGGAGGAGGCACATCATTAGCCAGGCTGGATGGTATTCCCTTGATATATAAATCCCCCAAAATATGTAAACAATTTGATTTCTAGTAAAATACTTAGTTGACTTTTGGTTACACCTATGACTCTGATGGCATAGAACCTTGCTACTCAGAGGGCTGGGACCAGCAGCATCAGCAGCATCTGGAAGCTTTTTAGAAATTCAGACTCTCAGACCTCATCTCAGATCTAATGAATCAGAATGCGCATTTTAACAATATGCCCAAGTGACTCAAATGTACATAATATTTTAAGAAGCATGGACATCCAATATTCCAGCAGCAATATTTTACCTGCATCATAGTGGTCTCTGCTCTAAACCATGATTTGATTGTAAAAGTAAAATATTTTCTTCTCACACTCTCTCCTTCTCTACCCCTCACTCTTTTCTATACACCTGTCCATTTCCTTTAATATGCAGTATAAGAAAACACAAAGAATTTTTCATACTTTCGATTGTACACATTTCTTTCATATACATTATTCCATTTCATCCCTTTGATATCTCTGTAAACACCATCACGCATAACTTGTCAAATGTCATCTTAGTAATAAATGTCTGACTTGCATGCCAATGTTGTAAAGATGCTTCCCCTGTAACCAATGAACTCCCTACCCTCAAAATTCTCTGCATTATAAATCGTACTTTAAAAATGAACTGAATCCACATATTCAACAGGGGAAAATGGATATTTAAAGTATCCCACAGGGTTTGGAAAGACTTGTACCTGATGGGGACCTTAGGGGAAACAGACAAAAAAAAGAGGACATTAATTTCTTGCTCCTCCCATTACCCTCACAACCCCCTGCCGAAGTCCATGGAGCCAAGGACTTGAAACGCCAGGTGGATCTTAATCTTGAATCTTTTGCCCTTGCCACTCCCATAACCCAGACTATCCTAAACAGACAGTAAACATGCACACTCTTGATGAAAGCTTTTATAGCTTCCATTACATAATGGATTTGCTGTCATTTTATTGAAACTGTGCATACTGAAGAAATGAGAGGGAAAAAAAAGATCCAATTATTGCTTATAAGCAATGGAGTTTTCAATGAACCCAAACCAACTTGGGCATTTCTATCCTATAATGGCAGGACTTCCTGAGCAACCCTACTCATTGATGTGACTCGAAATTTCCAGCATTGGGAAAAACAACATAAGGCAATAGCAATAAAGAAACATTTCCTATAGTTTAATTAAGAAGTTGTCTGTAGTCTTGGGATATAATATAGTAAATTACCAACCATATTCAAAGCCAGGTGCACCTTCAAAATCTTTAGTCCAAATCTATGCCATGTACAGAGATAAGTATCTGTACATAATATGCAATTATTAACCAGACTTTAGCCTTCATCCAAATTCTTGAACACTGACATTTAGGCATATATTTATCATCATTTTTATAAGAGGCTCTGGATTATTACAAAATGGAAATCACACTGGAAGTTAGAAATCTAAAATTAAACATAAGTAGAATGTTACAATAAGAAGGAATTTTAGAGAGATCACATAGACCTATCCTTCATTTCCAATTTATAGATTCACTGAGAGGCCCAAAGAGGCCACACAACTTACCCCAAGCTCCACTGTTGTCTGTTACTGACTAGCTGAGTAACTCTGGGCAAGTCCCCTCTCTCTCAGCCTGTTTCCTCATCTGCAAAATGACATGATTGGACTAGATGATAAGATTCCATATAGCCTGAAAAAGACATTTTTCTACAAGGCCACATCCTAGAATATCCACCCTTCAAAAGCAACATACAAGAATATGAAAAGATATTTAAATGGCACTGGGGGGCCACTGATGTTACCATTTCTTGGTATTGTATCTCAACTTCAGACTTTAGAACCACATGGGTTGCATGGGTGCCCACGAACAGTAGGCAAACCAGGAGAGAACAAGTTTGGGCATATCCTTTGCCAGAAAAGTCTTGCAACTGAAAATCAGTCCAGGGTGAGGTTTTATCTTCTCCTCCCCCTTCTGAGGATCTAGTGACTTCATCTGTCTGGGCTCTGCCTCAGAGATTTCTCCTCAAGGTTCACTAGAGCCCTGGGAGTCTAGCCCTTGACCTAACCCCAGACAAAGATGTATTTCCTCCTGGAAGACTCCCCGCCTGGACGCGTCATTCATAATCAACCTTAAAAGAGACTTTAGGCTCCAGGGAGCTGCACATTTTGTCATCTTTTAAGCAGCTGTCTGGCTTTGGTCTGTAGTGAAACCTTTTTGTTTTATTACAATTTTATTCTGTTAGAAACAAAGAGTTGGTATGCTTAATTAAAAAAAAAGTAGGTTAAGCCTTTGAATGGAGGAGCTGCATGATCATTGGTCATGCTTTAGGTACATGTATTTATTTCCCTTCCCTCATTCTTATGTAGGGTTGTATCTTTGAAATGGCTTCTATTTTGTTCAAGTGAGTTTCCACCTTTCTCTTTTTATTCTTTTCATTATTGCTATTTTCTATGGGGCAATCACACAGCCAGGCAGTGGTTTAGGTTTTTAAAAGGGTATTTAAATATAACGACTCCACGAAGCAGAACCCAGGAATTATGTATGCAAGAATGGGCATTGCCAATATCCCTACCAATTAAGTCAATCATTAAACCTGAGTTTAATGTATTGGGCTCATTTTAATGATATACACAAGTGAACCTGAAACCCTGTGTCCTATTAACAGTAACATATTTAAGGAAAGCTGGCATCTATATCTAAATCATTTTATACAAAATGTGGCCAACCAGGAGAGGAAGAATTCTATAAACTATGCCTAATCCAATAAATAACAATTATGTTATTATTAGCATTATTATCATCTATTCTTTACAGATTGCTTATTATGCATTGTGCACTCTTCTAAACAAGTTACATGATTACGTAGTTTTAACTTCACAGAAACACTGCAATATTAACTATGAAAAAAAGACATGTAGAGATGGGATGGAGCCAAACAATGGCCTCCGACAGTGCAAGCTTGTTGTAAAAGGATGATCCTAAACTGTTAACTGGCTATACTGGGAAAAACCAAGATTGGAAGGTACAGGGAAACCAAGTGTAGCTCAACTCCCATCTATGCAACCTGAGCAGCAGATACACCTGCCTATAGGGAGCGTGTTTATCCCTAAAGGTACTCAGCAACAGGGTTCTGTGACCAAGATCCCAGGGATGGTGTAGAAAGGGATTCCGGCAATGGATGGAAGCAGTGAACCAAGGATCTGCCAGCTCTAGAATTCTGGGTAAAAGTACATGGGGAATATATGAACACTGGGAGTATAGCTGTACAAATACATGAATGAATCAAAAGATAGGTGAACAATCTTAGATAATGATACTTTGTATGTGCCTCTCCTATAGCACTCATTCTATCTTGTGTGAAATCTATGTGTGTCCTTTCATCTTCATTTCCAGTAAACTCTAAGTTCACTGAATCATACTAAGTATTAACCTTTGGAAAAGTACTCATTTCCCTCTCCAGTAGTAATGGAACCTATCATACAGGATTGTCACAAGGAATACATTAGACTGTATATGGAAAGGAGTTAGCCTAGTGTCTAGTATAAATAGAGCTCTTAGTTATTGTTACTAACATTATTCTTGTAATTATTACTAAACCACAGATGCATTTCTTAGGCCCATAATCTTGATTTTATAGTCTAATAAGTATCAGTCAATAACCAGTTTTACATTCCAATAGATCAATTAAAGCAACACGATTTTACCTGCCAACCTGCCAATATAAATTTTCCAGGGAGGGGGAATCAAACCCAAACCACCCAAGAGTTCATCAAAGAAGCAACTCAATAAAATGTTTTCACCATGCTTCTCTCTTAAATACCAAGAGAATATGGAGTGAGGAAAAGACAAAATGAAATATTTTATTTCAATCTGTTAAAAATTATTACTGTTTGATGCTTGTTGTATGCATGACAAATGAACACACATTTCTTTCTTTATGTGGTGAAAGAACTGTTACATGCCTTTGCGATTTATTAATGTTGTCTTCAATTTTCCTATGAAATTAATATCAAATTCATTTGAATGTGGCTTCTGGAATAATAGCAAGATGGACTTTTAAATTGCATGTGCTCAACTGGTTTAAAAAGGCAAATTTCCATACTTTAATTTTATTTTTTAATATTATTCAAGCAATTTTAGCAATGGGGCTCTTTTTTAAAAAAAGTATCTTATGCCCCCCCCCCCCCCAAACTAAGGCCTTCAAATACATATCATTGGGTAAGAAAATACTTCATTCTTCAAGGAAGTCCTGAAGTACCTTCCTAGAATTTTTAAAGTAGTTATAAAGCTAGCCTTCAAATCCAAACACCTTATATTATTGATGAAAAAACTGAGTCCCCAAAAGGGAAGCTGATTTCATCATGTTACAAAACTAGTCAGTGGCAAAACTTAGAATCCATGATTCATTCATTCATTCATTTCATGTTTATTGAGAGTTTTCCATGTATCCATTCTGTGGCAGGCTTCCTATAGATATTGTGCTTATTAGTTTTAAAATTCATTCAATTTCCATTTGGCAATTATTAATTTAATATCTACTATGAATAGGCACTACGTTTGGTATAGGGTGCTGAGATCAGTGTAAGAGTTGTTACCTATTGCAAGCCCTTAAAAACTAGTTGAGGATGTACTGAGTACAGAGGTAGAGTAATTGTAGCAGGTAGTTAATACCATAAGAAAGCAAGAGAATTTGATGAGTTAATTTAGTATTTTCCTAGCCATATATAAAAAATACCCTATATCTATTAACCAATCATCAAATCTGTATTTATCATGTAGCATGTACAAAGAACTGGGAATGTGATTAGAAAAATCCAAGACCAGGGGCGCCTGGATGGCGCAGTCGGTTAAGCGTCCGACTTCAGCCAGGTCACGATCTCGCGGTCCGTGAGTTCGAGCCCCGCGTCAGGCTCTGGGCTGATGGCTCAGAGCCTGGAGCCTGTTTCCGATTCTGTGTCTCCCTCTCTCTCTGCCCCTCCCCCGTTCATGCTCTGTCTCTCTCTGTCCCAAAAATAAATAAAAAACGTTGAAAAAAATAATTAAAAAAAAAAAAAAAAAAAAAAAGAAAAATCCAAGACCAGCTAGAAATTTATAATCTAAGAAGCTGAGATGCACAAACAAAACATTTGTTTTACAACATCAGGACACTGGTTAAGTACTGAGGGTAATGTAGCAATTTATGTATTAAAGAGATTTCTTTAAAAGAAAAAGCTCAGTGTGGACTGACTTTAGAATCTGAGTGGGCTCCAAAGAAGAGGGATAATTTTAACTTAAAGAATTTATTATTACTATTCACATTTACCATTAACATTGGCATATTCCATTGCACCTGAATTTCTTAACAATGCTCTTTGGAATGACTACATAAACAGACTTTTCTCCAATTAAAAGTTTATGAACAACTAGCACAAAATTACATTATAATATCAACAGGCCCCTAAAGAGTCATTTGGCAGTTGAGCATTTTATTCTTCAGTTGCTTTGTTTGTGACAATCCTGATTTTTCACCTATTAACTCAGGAAGCATTTCAGAATTGATCAGGTCTTTATCAATCTTGGCATATCCTGACACACTTAAGTCTCTAAGAAAACTCAGTGCCGTCTCTTCCACATTTCTTTGACTTAATTGTCACCCAAGTCACAGTGCCCTCTCCCTTTTCTGAGCAATGTAATGGTCTGTACCTTTCACTTGAAAAATCTTTTTTTTTTTTTAACCTAGTCTTTACATGTTACTACATTACTTATAAATAAATACCTTTTTTTCCTCTCATCTATACTAGAAGCTCAAGATAATAAAAGGCATAGCTTATACCTAAATACAATGATCTGTTGAAGAGGCACTTAATAAATAGTCACTGCTGTCATTTGATAGCAAAGGAGAGGTCCCTGTGTGTTACAGATATACTAGTCAATGAGTAGGAGTTGACAACCTACAACTTGTTATTTCTGATGCTTTATTAATTTAATCCTCAACTCCTGGGAGAAAAAACAAGCAAGCAAGCAAGCAACCAAGAACAACATCTAACAGTAGTAGGATACCCATATTCTACTCCCAAATATGCCACTAATTTAACTGTGCCATTCTGCATTAAGGTGTCAATCTATTATTCGGTCTTCTATTTCTCCATATGTAACCCAATGGGCTTGGCTGAAATACTGCAGAAGACGCATTCTTTCTGATCCTTAAATATTACAAGAGTCAACCAGGAACACACCAAATGAGAAAATTATTTTGTTCGGATTATGGCAATATGGGGGTTGGAGCGAGGCTGAACATTCTTTAGTGTAGTTGCTCCAAAATTTTTAGTTTTTGTATCGAATCTCCCAGTGAGAAATCCACTATGCAGTGAAACAGTGCAAAGCTTCTGTTTCTCCCTCTCGCTCTTTCTCTCCTTCTCTCAAAACTGAAAACGAAGTTTTACCAGTCAAACCTTGCAACGTGGTACACAGTAGCTTTTCTATTCTATCCTATCCCACCCCATCCTATCCTGTCTTCTGCTACCTCATTCCATTCCAGCCCATTTCAATCTATTGCCTTAAATAAAACCTCAGATTTGAATAATCAAATTGATTTCATTATCTTCTCTGGCTACATGAGTTCAGTCACATTATTAATTTATTCTATGGATTATTTTCTTCATTTGTAAAATATGGATAACATGTCTTTAGAGGGTTGTTTTTGGTATTAAATAGAATACTATTTAGCACTGCGCTTGGCATTAAGTGTTCAATACAGATATATTATTTTTATATATGTTATTATTTTACCTATTTTGATTATTATATTATTATCATTCATTTTACTTAAGGGTATTTGGAGACTGTTAATTTATCTTATATTCTCATATACCTGACATGGATTGTGAAAATAGGAAATCCTTTACTTTTTAGGAAATCCTTTACTTTTTAACCAATAAGTAGGGAAAAAATTAATAGAATTGGTCCAGGGCCCCTGGATGGCTTAGTCAGTAAAGCTTCTGACTTTTAATTTCATCTCAGGTCATGATCTCACAATTCACGAGTTTGAGCCCCACATTGGGTCTTGCTTGGGACTCTCTCTCTCTCCCTTTCTCTCTCTGCCCCTCTCCTGCTCATGCATGCACACTCTCTCTCTTTCTTAAAATAAATAAACATTAAAAAAGTGTTTGGTCCATACATTTCCAGACATCAAATACTCAATATTACTTTGTTTTTGGTTAACTCTGGAGACTTTTGATTTAGTGCTTAATCTCCATGGTGATTAAGGGATGTGGAAATGATAACACTGGTATTTCATTTAAATGTTTCCATGAGGTGACATATATGACAGATTCATTCTTCTAACTTAACTGAGATGAAAGTCATCTCATCTCCTATTACTAGGGGACAAATATGAACTGAAGCATGTGGTTTCCCTCACTCCTAATATCTGCACCAGAGGAAAGATATTAACTAAAAGGAACAACTAAGTCCTCTGATTTTTTAATAATTCTAGTTTGAATCTTCAAAACACTGCTTATATAAAGGGATATAAGGAGAAGTCTCATTTTTATTTCCATCTATTTTTAATTTTTTAAATATGTATTTATTTATTTTGAGAAACAGTGACAGAGAGTGAGCAGGGAAGGGGTAGAGAAGAGAGAGAGAATCTCAAGCAGGTTCTTCACTGCCAGTGCAGAGCCCAATGTGGGGCTTGAACTCACAAATCATGAGACCATGACCTGAGCTGAAATCAAGAGCTGGTGCTTAACTGACTGAGCCATCCGGGGAACCCCGATTTCCACCTTTTTTAGATTACTGAAGGAGATCATTCTTTCATGATAAAATTCACTATTCAATGATTTTTCAAACTAAAATATAAACATTCAAAATAAAAGGTATATATGTGATATAGCATTTCTATTTCCTGTAAGCATAAATACTTACAGGAAGCAGAAAAAGTAACTTGTGGAGCACCTAGGTGGCTCTGTCAGTTAAACATCTAACTCTTGATTTTGACTCAGGTCATGATCATAATTCATGGGATTGAGCCCTGCATCAGGCTCCATGCTGACAGCGTGGAACCTGCTTGGGATTCTCTTTCTCTCTCCCTCTTTCTCTGCCCCTTCACCTCTCTCTCTCTAAATAAATAAACTTAAAAAATGAAAATAATTTGTTTGCTATTTCTGCCATGACTTGTCGGGAAACTGAGCATGTTCACACACAAAAGCAAAGAATAATACCAACGGCTCAGCAACAGATGAAGTGGCAAGATTTCCCTAGGTGGAGTTTATAGTTCTCTTTTAATCACTCAAGAGGCTACATTTTTTTTTTTTTGACCTGAATTCATCTTGCTTCCTTTCAACCTTACCTCCACTGATCCTATACCATCTTCCTCTTCTCTGTCTCTTTTTTTAATACTAATTTAAATATGGACCTTTTTGTAATCACCATGTGTGCCATCGGCATCAACATTTCAGAAGACATCTTCAGCGCACCCACTGAGTATCCACTATACTTGTTTCATTTTGTTAATTGACTGTTTCTCAAACAACCTCATTATCTGCCCTCAGCACTTAGCATTTTCCTGCTATAAAACTATCCTTTGCAATGTCTTCTCTGCCAACCAGAAGGGTGAGACTCTTGCTTATGGCATCTCCCAAAACACAGGACTGGTCTTTAACAAAATCCCCATGTTGCCAGACCACAAGGGAGGAAGTGAAAAGAACTAACACTGAGTGCCTACTACATATCAGGCTATAAATGCATGGTATTTAGTCTTCAAAACAGTCCTATGATACAGAAGACGTTACACCAATTTTAAAAAGATGATGGAAACAAACAAACAAACAAAAAATATTCTATCACTTATCGCAAGATACACGATGGGCAAGTTCTTGAGACAGTATTCCCGAGTTCACACTGGGTCACTGCATAGTACCATTTGTACTAAGGAAAGGTTGACTTATATTCTGGTCTTTTTTTTTTTCTGTCAGAGAGCTCTTTGAAGGCCTTAATACTCTCTGTTGTCCAGATATAGGGGCCATGTTAACTCCCAAACAGTTCTAAGCTGTGTAAAGCCCTTTCCCTCAGCCCCAGTTCTAGAAAGGCTTGGAAGACAGGAAGAATTAGCAGCCACCCTGTAGACATACTGACTATACTGTGGAAAAGCTAAAGCCAGGGGGCCTGAAAAGCTTGCTCCCACTAATGGAAAATTATTTTAGGTCTTTTCTCTTAGGAAGTTTTACATATGAAGCTTAAATTCACACACACACACACACACACACACACACACACACACACACACAACAACAACAATAAATACCTCTCACACAGAGTTCTGTTAGTAGCCTGATTTGTTTATAACCATGAATTGAAGTCAACCTCAGTGGTAACTGTGTAGAGCGAAAGCTTTATGGGAAGTTAGCTTCCTATGCTTCACTCCTCTTTGCACCCCTACCCAGAATGCTCTCTGCTTTTCCATCCTTCCTTAGCAAAACAAACCATCCTTCATTCTTCTGGGCCAAGCCCCAAGGTCACCTCCTCCACAAAGCTTTCTTCATCACCTTCCTACCCCTAGTTATCTTTCCTTTGAGTTTCCCCCAACATTTTATTCATGTCCCCAAAATAGTGCCTATCACAGTGCATCACATATTTCTCATTCTACAGACCAGGTTTTTCAACCTCATTACTAATGGCTTTCGGAGCAATATAGCTATCATTTAATGCCCTGTGAATCGTAGGATGTTCAGCAGTATTCCAGGTCTCTACCCACTGGATGCCAGTAGCAGCTCCCCTTTGATTGTGACAAATATTCGATTGAGACCAAATGTGTCTCTAGATAGTGTCAAATTTCCCCTTAGGGGAGGGCAGTATCACCCCCAGTTAACAACTCAACTTTAGATCATGGGGACCACATGAGTAGTGACTGTGCTTTTTTTCATCCTATACACATGGGAATATCAGGCCCATGGCAAACGGTTAATTAAAATCTGTTGGTTTTAATGAAATTACTCTCATTTCCCAATAACTACATACTGCATTATAAAATGCATTAAATCCAAACTTTGTTCAAAAGTGAAACAAACACGACTGCTAAATTAAACTCTAGATTCAAGGAAAATGAGATCAAAAGTCATTGGATGTCAAAGTAGAGAAAATACTTCTTGGGAACCTGGGTGGCTTTGTCACTTAAGCGTGTGAGTCTTGGTTTTGGGTCAGGTCATGATCTCATGGTTTGTGGGTTTGAGGCATGCATCAGGCTCTGTGCTGACAGCTCAGAGACTGGAGCCTGCTTCAGATTTTGTGTTTCCCTCTCTCTCTGCCCCTCTCCCACTAATGCTCTGTCTCTCTCAAAAATAAACATTAACGAAAGAAAATTTAAAAAGAAAAAAATACTTTTCTCTATACACGTAAGAAATCAAAACATCATATATGCATTGCATATAATTATATATATGAAATATATTATATAAATGGGTGTATACACCCATACACATAATAACTTTTCATAGAAAACTACGTTCAGAAAACTGGATATATGTAATCTGATATCTCTAAATACATCATACCTAACATGCTTTGTTCAATACAATATGCAGCCAATTGCTAGGGTTTTTTTTTCCCCTGAAAGACTCATTCATGATAAAAGTGATGCTTATTTTGAAATTTCAAAATTAGAGGGACCTGATTAAATAAAGAAGTGCAGACAGTAGGATATTGCCTTTCTTCCTGATAAGATATTCATCTCTTCCCAATCTGGTGCAGAACAATTTAAAGTCATCTCACTTTGTTTATTTCTGTGGACTAGTTAACCATTTATTTGGCCTGAAATGCAGAACCAGTACTATCTTAATATCAATTTATGATGAAAGATTTTTTCTCACCTCGGAATAGGGAAGCCCTGGCATATCTTCATTTTTTTCCTGAGCTGAGGTTGCTATTAAAGTTCTAGAAGTGAGGGGCTCCTGGGTGGCTCAGTTGGTTAAGCAACGACTTCGGCTCATGTTATGATCTCAGGGTTCGTGGTTGTGAGCCCTGTTTAGGGTTTTATGCTGACAGCTCAGAGCCTGGAGCCTGCTTTGGCTTCTGTGTCTCCCTCTCTCTCTGCCCCTCCTCTACTTGTGCTCTGTCTCTCTCTGTCTCTCTTTCTCAAAAATAAATAAATATTTTAAAAAATTTCTAAAAGTGAGATATATTTGTCTTTTCTCTTAGTAGCACATCTGCAGAGTCTGTTATTCTCTGTTATTCTCACTGGTAGACTGTAAGCAGCAGCAGGTGCATTTGGCAAGTTGATAATTTTTGCAAGAAAGAATTGCAAAAACAAGACCGGCCCCTCCTGAGCAGTCAGAAAGGTGGTCACTCAGCACAAATATGCATGATCTCAGAGAAATTATGCAAGACTATATTTTCAGTTGCCACGTTTTATTGGTTGCCTCTTTTTGGTTTTAGATACATGAATTATACTTTTCATTACAATACTATGAGATGGTGATTATTCTTGCTCCTATAAAGAGGAAGTTATTAAATACCAAGACAATAAAAAAATCGTGTGATGTCATTTAACTACTCAGGAAGTGGACCAAAATTCACCCCGTGATCCTTCTCAGGTACAAACAGCAAGCACCTCAGAGTACACAGTAGTTCTTTTTGCACCCACTCCTCCGCAAATACCACCCACATGCAGATTCAAACTTATAACCGGGGATATTTCTACAATCTTCACTCCCTCACCCCCGGACTGTCCTCAGCCCCACAGGCATGCAGAAAGGAAAGTAAAAGTCACCAAAATGCGAAGGAACATGCACTTTTGGAACAGTTTGATTCTGAGGTTGAGGGGCCTGCATTCCTGAGATAAGAAACAAAGAAACAATACTTTCACCTCCTCATTTTACACCAGTGGGTTTCCTGTTCTCTGGTTTCAGTTTAAAGAACCTGGGCTCCAATAAGTTACTTTAATTTAAAAGAGCTTACATCATTCCTCACATGGATTTTGCTCTTTAGAATGCCTTGACAAATGTCATTTTCTGCTATTCTTGCTGCAGCATTTTGTGCTGTGATAGAACAGACCACATGCTCACCTGGGCCCCTATACTGTAGATGCGTCTTGGAAGGCCACTTTTCAAGTTTCGTTTGGTCCCTTCTAACCAGCTACATGAACACAGCTTCACTGGGCGTCAGTGACTCACTGATACTTATTGTCAACCTATTATCTTCTATATCTCTCTATCTCTCTATCTATCTGTCTATCTATCTATACCTATCTATCATCTATTCATTCATCAATCCAACCCTCCATCCTGTCTATTTCACAGAATCAGAGGACAAATTAAATATTACAGGTGAAAGCACTGTGTAACCCAAAAAACATTATTCACATCTAGCAACCAAGCAATTTCATACACACACACACACACGCACACGCACACACACACACACACACACACTCATACAGTACCCCAAGGAACAGATGGCTTTCAAGACAAATGGATCTTACCACACACTTTAGAATTCCAAGTCAGTGCAGAAAGAGTCCATTTTATTCTGATAGGGGTGTGAAAAGGTCAAGTATTGATTTAGCCTTCTAAGAGGAGACAAAAAATAAAAAGGCCTTCCTGAAAATATTTACTACATTTTGCTTTCATTCAGGGTTTCTGTGCAGAGCAGAGATGGTTTGAAGCCCACAGGATGGCAAAGATAAAATGGCCCAGCTTATAAATGTGGGCTTGGGATCAATTTTACTTGTCCCTATGACCTTTAATACACAAAATGGAAAACTCCTATATTGTTGCAGTAGAAAATGTATGAGAAATGAAAATAAAGCAATCAAAAGCTTTATGTAATTCATATATTAAAATATACAGCATGTTTTATGTTTACTCATAAATAATGTTTTGTCAAAGCACTTTCATATAGACATATCACTGCACCAAACATAAATATTTTCTTTTTGACAAATAGAAGACTTTAGACTCATCTTCCCAGGATTTAAGTGTCTCTCTCTTTGCCACTAAATGAAGTGTTGGCACAAGTACTTTAATGATGCCTGGGTGAAATTTTAGGGATGTCTGTGACTGTACAGAAAATAATTTTGTATCAGAAGAAATTTCTCTCAATCCTCAAATGTATAAAATGTTCCTTGGCATTTATCCAGATAGTAGCAATTCCTAAATATTTTCATTGGGGCTGCAAAAGCATCTATGCTTAATTCCAACGTTATCATTCATCTAGATTCTCAGTGTATACTTTTATGTTCAAATAGCTAAGGCTACTTCTGGACTAGGGAATTCAAGAGGAGTTATAAAAGATTTTACTGTCTGGAATATGTTTGACTTTATAATGGTATTCTTGGAAATCAGAGGCATCCCAGAACACTACCAAAAACAATCTCCTATTGTTTGTTTGCTTGTTTCCGTGGTGTTTCTGACTAAATACCGAGCAAAAAGGCAGGTTGGTATGCAGAGGCTGTGTAGAATCACATAAATCTTGTTTCGCTTCCTAGATATTTCTAGCTGACGGACATAAGACATGTTACTCAATCTCTGTCAGTCTCCATTATTTTACATACAAAATGAGGATGACAGTAACCATCCCTAAAAATACCCACGATGATCAGATGAAATTACCAGGGTATATGAATTCCTGTGTTATCCTGTTCTTACTTCTCTTCAAAGGATTAGGGTGAACATGGTTTATTCTTGGTCAGCGAGGTGAGAGAAATAAACTGATTTATGGATTAGTAAACCTGACCATGAACATGCACTATAGCCCAGGAGCTACCCATTGCCTTGGGTTCAAATTCAACTGAGGGACCTTGCGTGAGTCACTTAACCCTTCTCCATCTCTGATTGTCGACTTTAAAATGGGAAAACATTGAGATATTTTAAGAATTAAATGAGTTAATACCTATAAAGTGCTTAACATATAATAGTGTTATTTTGAGGAGCCCTTTCCATTATAATGATGTTACTCCCACTGTATAACTTGTTACAGTAATAAAGCATGTCCTTTCCCCGTGTTAATCCTGAGAAATGAATTCAATCTCTCTTCATCGAATCTCTAAGGTAGATAGAGAAAATAGCTATCTGGTCAGCAAGCTTAATTCCAGGCACCAATCTTTTCTGATCTTCCCTGTCTCCTTGGAGGTGACAGTTGGGTTATGGTTGTGTTACCAAATATGAGTGTCAATGCCGCCAGACTGGCAAAGCCGCACACTGCTGAACCAAAAAAAACCACACACTGCCAAGAATGAATCTCAGCTTTTCATCCTAACTCCTACTGAAAGTTTGATAGGACTGATAACATACAATGATGTTAGTTGTTTACACTTTAGTTAAAATATGGGCAGGGAAGTTGACTTTGAAAGATGCTAGAGAACACAAGGGCACTGAAGGTCTGAATGAAGTGGAGTAAGGGGAGTAAACAGAGTGGAAAGGTTGGACAGGAAGGTTTGGGAAACTGCAACTCACTTCTACGATTCTCTGAAGATGACCTTGACAATCCATACGGTCGAGACCAGTAAAGGAAATCACAGAACGGTGTTTCATAATTGTATTGCTATTGTGATAGATCACTTTTAGGTTTTCCTATACTTTTTTTTTTAATTTTTTTAACGTTTTTATTTATTTTTGAGACAGAGAGAGACAGAGCATGAACGGGGGAGGGTCAGAGAGAGGGAGACACAGAATCTGAAACAGGCTCCAGGCTCTGAGCTGTCAGCACAGAGCCCGATGCGGGGCTTGAACTCACGGACCATGAGATCATGACCTGAGCCGAAGTCGGCCGCTTAACCGACTGAGCCACCCAGGCGCCCCTACTTTCTTTTTTTAAAAGTGCAATACATATCATAAAATTATATGTGTGTGTGTGTACATGTGAATGCATATTTTAATTAACTGCTCAACGATATTCGCTGAATGCCTACCAAATAGCATCTTCTCAGAACTGAGGATGCAACAGTGAATAAAACAAACAAAAACCTTTCCTCTTGGAGCTTACATTCTAGAGGAGGAGATGGGAATTGAAACAATGAGTACACTCTATTACATCTAAGGTGATGATAAGTGTTTGAACAAAACTAAGCAAGGAGCAAAGCTAGGAAGCATGAAGATAGGGCTGTACTTTTACATCAGTGGTCAAGCAATGATCTCCCTGATAAAGGTGAGATTTGAGCATTCTTTGGTGCCATAAGGGTTCCTTCTCTAGAACTCAGGTGATGGACAGCAAGTACAAAAACCCTGAGTACGGAGCAGGCCTGATATATCTGAGAAACACTGGAAATTTCTAGAAACTTCCATGATAATTTCAGCGATTGCTCTGAAGTATTAACATAGCAAGGGGGACAAATGCTCAGTTCTCTGATGTATCTGTCCCCATAATCTAAATACGTGAAAACCACCCAAACATTATGTACAACCTCTGGGACAGCTATTTTTTTTAACATGCAAAGTAAACTTGTTCAGCCCCATAAGGCTAACCCACAGGGTGTTTAGGCAAAGGGACAAAAAACTCAATGTATCTGCTCTTGGGCTGTGTGACTTTGTACAGGCTAGTTGGCCTCTCTGAATCTCAATCCACACGCTCACACAGTAGGAGGAATGCAATGGGTCCCATGCTTGTTGCTGAGTTATTCTAGTCTTAGGTTCGAAGGCACTTGATGCAGAATCATTTGCTACACAAATGTGAAACATTTTGGTAAAATCTCATTTATGCCAAGGCCATTTGTCTGTCCATTTCACTTATACGAAAGACAACTCAGTCTTTAGAGGGAAGCCAAAATGTTCCATAGAAAGCCAATTAGGTATTACATTACTGATACATCAAACATCTATATTTTACTTCTAGGAAAGCTCAAAGCTCTTAGAGTGCAATTATTCATTCCATAGGCATAATTCTAAATTCTTGAATACATCAGTTTCTAGTACTACCACTGGTCGACTTCAGCTTTGGGATGCATTATTGTTTTCGTTATGTTGGATTGGCTTGGATTCACTCACACATTCTGGATAGCCAAGTCTGAGAACTAACAATACAGAATTGTTAGTAAAGCTATCTGGGTATCTACAGATCAGGGTAAATTTGTAATTAGGGTAAAAAACAATCTGATTCATGGAAGGGGGGTGAAGGTCTCAGCTTCTGAATAACATAAGTGTGAGATCAAAGCTAGGATCACCACCAATAATTAGAGTCATACTGAACAAATTACTTAATGTCTAAGCCTCCATTTTCTATTCTTGGAACTGGAGGTAATGATAAAGGTCCTACAGGGTTGTGAGGAGTGTTGGAAATGAATTGTGTAGGGAACATCATAGTAGAGTGCATGGCATAGTTCCCTTTACTTCCTTCACTGCTCTACACACAGGATCCAAATGTAAGACCCCGGCCTCTGCAGACCTTGACATGCTCAGCACAAAGCTATGCCTGGAAAAAAACCAACACTCTTAAGCATTTACATGAATGTGTGCATGAATGAATCAATGAACAAATAAGCAAATAAAGACATTTATAAATCAACCCACTAATTATACTACCAAAGTTCCTAAATCCTTACAAATCAGGAAGGGAGACAGAATACCCCTTCATCATATATTATCTGACTAAACACGAAATGGCATAATATTCCCAACTGCAGATGGAGAATCTTTCTTATCTTTACAGTAATTCAGTAGGCACAAAGATATCAGGTTGAGCAATGTGGTCCTAGGTGCTCTGGCAGAAGGCAGGAAGTCATTTTCTTCAGACCAGGCTTTAGCTTCAGCCACAGTTATTCATTCTCTTTTGCAAGGAAGAATTCATTTAGGTCTTCAGGAGACAGATGTATCAAGCCATCGGGTGTTTCTGCCAATCACCTCCTGCCAAAGCCCTGATGTTTTATTTTATTAGTGCAGGCACTTTCCATTAATTTGGATACTGTTTAAGAGTGTTAGTTCCAAAGGACATTGTTTTTTGGCTCTTCTTTTTTGAAGGACTATTTAATACATTACTGCAATGAATTGGCCCCTTGCCAAGAAAAAAGCAGTGGCCACCCAATTCTAATCAGTTTCTGACAATATGATCTGAATGTCTGGCTCAACAATATGTTTATTATGCTCTACCTGGAATTGACAGAAATACATCAGAAAAATGCTACTGGCTCCATAGTAAAGACTAAATAAAACACAACACACAGTGTTTTCCTTCCTTCCTTTCTTCCATCCTTCTTTCTTTCCTCCCTTCCCTCCCTCCCTCCTTTATTTTTTTCATTAAAATAAGAACATAAGAGCATTCTACCATATGTCAAGTATAACAGATACTGGTGATGCCAAAACACATGTATTCACATCCCCATTCTTTCCAGTTTCCTAAGCAAACCCCAATTTTATTCAGGTATCTATCCCTGCATGCAGCTCTCAAGACAACCTCAAAGAGTGGGTCCTGACTCATCTGAGACAATTATTGGTGTTTCATTTTCTCTGCTAGTGATTGGCTTGGAAATACAATAAAGGCAGACTTAGTGGAGATTTCTGAGAAAGTTTTCCTTACTCTTAAAACACTCAAGGAAGACATCAGTTCTTCTGTCTTGGGCTCACTCATGTCAAGATGCGATGCTGATCACTGTTGTAATCTCTTGTGACCACAGGGGGAGTCTGACTAAAGACAAAAGTGACAAGCAGACAATAGGAGAGCAAAATGATAGAAAGATGTTTGTCCTTGACGCTGCTGTTGAACCACTGAGATAAACCAGAAGCACTCTTCCTCTGTATGTCCCATGCTGTGTGGAAATAAATTTCCTTATTTTTTTAAAAGCCAGGAGAGACAACTATTATCAAAGCCTACACTAGGCTGTGGTAGAACATCAACAGAGTAAATGGTTCTGTAAGACCATTAGCCCTTCAAGAATTCTGGAATACCATGCGAGTTACTCTGAATAGTTAAATATTACAGTAATGTACCAGCCTCCTAAAAGTAGCAAAATTTAGCACTGTGACTCATTTGTATCATGCTTCAGAGTCCCTACCTGACTTTTTCATCTCTGTCTACAATTATAGTGAGGGGGATCTTTTATAGTGATGTACCCAACTGTTGGTCCTCTGGATGTGGACCCCGTCTGAGTGCTCAGATACTTGTACAAACTTGCTTCATCCATAGCTCTGACGTTTAGAAATGAAAAATCCAACTCAAAAACAATTTCTGCCTGGGGCGCCTGGGTGGCTCAGCCAGTTAAAGGTCCCACTTCGGCTCAAGTCATGATCTCACAGTTCGTGAGTTTGAGTCCCGCATTGGGCTCTGTGCTGACAGCTCAGAGCCTGGAGCCTGCTTCAGATTCTCTGTCTCCCTCTCTCTTTGCCCCTCCCCAGCTTGCATTCTGTCTCTCTCAAAAATAAATAAACATTAAAAAAAAATAAAAATAAATAATTTCTGCCTAAAACTCCCCAATTCTTTCAACTAATGTTTGTTTCTCAATTTTCTTGCATGCATTTGGGGAGTGATAATTATTTACACTATCCAGTTGCAGCAATGTGTATATGTACATTGCAGTAATATATCTAATTTATTTCATGTGTGTAGCCTTTTTTCACCAACTAGAATTTAAGATCCTTAGAAACAATTCCTATATTTTCATTATATCACTTGCAGGCTCTAGCAAAAAGGCTACTTATAGAGAACATATTCAATCATATTTTGTGACCAGTTAAGTTGCTAACCATATATGGGAAATAACAAAAATCTCAGCACCTTTTTCCTTCTACCATGAATGTTTAAACTTATCTTTTATTAAGCCTCCAAGTACATTTGACTCTAACCTAAATCTGGTCTGAGTGGGAAGAGTGAAAAATCCTGTACTCTTCAAACTATTCTTTGCTTAAAACCCTCTGTCCATCTCCCACTATAATGGATGAAGCATAAGCCAAGAAGAAGTATTCCCTTGCTGCAGCTGAATTTCTCTGCATCAACAAACCAATGCACCCAGCAACAAATATATCAGAGTAAGGAATGATGGAATGGTTATCAACCAAGTCCACATGAAGACGACAGCGAAGAAAATAATTAAGAGCTACATTCTATCCGTTGCTTACCAATGTGCCAGGCACTGTTACATCCATGAGCTCTTTTAATCCTTGTAACAACTCTATTTGATCCCATTGCTGTCCCCATTTTGCAAATGAGGTATACTAACATGCAGAAAGTAGACTGACTTGCCCAAAGTCTCACAGCTGGGCCAGTTGAGAGTCAGAGCCAGAATTTAGGGAATCAGGCTGAATCGCAGTTTTTGCTGTAAACACACCCATCACAAAAGGTGTCCTTTTCTCCACAGGTAATGCAACTCCATAAATAAAAGGAATGCTTGCACAAAGAGCTTTCCTGAGAGATGACAGGGATGCATAGCAAACACTATCATTCGCACAACCAAATTATCGCTGAAGATAGCACCTCGCTAGGAATAGAACTGCCCACTAACAAGCAACCGTTGACATCCGTCACCTTTCTTCTCTCCACATCATTATTTTTAAAGTTAATTTTGCCTCTTTCCAGAAGATAACTAGAGAAAAATCAATACAACTCATGCATATACAAATTGAGAAAAAATACGTGTCCCAAAAGAACGACACACATTATTCAGGCCGAATTCTCTGTTAAGATATATAAAGGAAGCAGCTCTTTTAAAAAATAATATATAGTAAATTTAAAAAGCATAAAGAGACACTGAATGTTAGTGTAAAAGAGAAGGACAAACTAAAGTTCACTGGGATTTCTCTCTCTCCCCCAAATTAGGCAGGTTAGGGTTAGGTTTTATCAGAAGGGAAGACCATATGTTGTGGCTGATATGTTTTCCAGCGTTCAGGAAGAGGCATCAGAAGGCATTCTTCAGTGGGGTAGCAAATACGTGTGCCTTTACTGAAAGACTATAGAAACCACTTCGACCTTGCCAACCCAATATTTAGCAAGATTATAAATCTGGGGGATAAAACAAGTTTCAAAAGTTATGAGATATGGAAAAGGCATGATGCAAGTAGCCGGGTTCCATTATGGACGCTTATCTTGAACACTCCATATGGTGCTGGAAACAAAAATTCCACTCAGTGATGAAGCTAAAGAAAAGGGCTTTTTCGGTCAGCTGTTGGTATCTCCAACATGCTCAATGGAGCCAGACACTCAGTCCCCCACTGGAAAAACAGGACAAAAGAAAACATCAAAACCGAAACCAAAAGCAACAGGAGGGATACTACCTAGCTCCCCGAAGAGAGCAGAATCTTAATAATATCGATGTATTGACAGCTCCTAATTATGAGTAGCTACAAAATTAGCTTCTGAGGCAGAGAGGGAATACAGCAGTTAGCAAAAGCACAAGTTGCGTGCAAGTCTATCTGACTTTCACACTGCTAGGATGGGATCAGTGATTGTAAACAAAATTTTTAACAGTTCCCTGTAAAAATGATAAGATTAAACCAGTAGGTTATTTTGAGGGTAAAAGAAGTTAATACACAAGGATAGAAACTGTTCGTTGTCTCCCCATATCCATTTTCCTCTTTTCCTTTTGGTACCCCTCAAGCAGGGATGCTCTGGTGCCGAACTTCAAAGGTCACCATTCCCATTATAACCTGTAGGAATATTTCCTACATTTTTAAGCAGCATACGCGGCTACCCAGCAAGAGTCTAGCTTCTCTTTGGGCCATGGCAGGAAAGTCTGTTTGTGTAACTAAGTTCTGAATGACAGAACGTGAGTGTAAATGATGTATGCTCCTTCAGGGTCACGTTTGCAAATGAAGCTCTGGGTCCTGGATTCTGGTACGTAAGTATGGTTTTGCAGAACCAATCCCATGCAGAGGGACATCAAACCAGGCAGGTTTGGGAACAACCACATGGGGGGAACTCAGGTCCCAAGAGGATGCTGTGGAGAAGTTCACCCCCACCGCCTTGTCTACCCACCTCTGTGCTGTTAATGTGAGAGACACATGAAATCTAGACCTTGCTTGATCCATTCTACTTTAGGTCTCTGTGTAGTAACAGCTGGGGCTGATTCCTCTTTAATACCTACGTGTAAAGAACTTAGAACTGTGCTTGGCACATAGTAAGCTCTCATTAAATGCTAGTGTCCAGCTCTCTACGTGAAAGAGGCAGTATTTGAAAACAGAGAGCACTGTGTGCCTCCAAAGCCCATGTTCTTTCCTTTCCGGGAGAGAACGCTGCCTCCAGTGCACAGAGACTGAAAAGGCAGAGATATTTGCTAGAAGCACGTCAGTTGCCAACACTTTAAAACCTCTCGTAGTTGAAGTTGCTTCCCCCGCCCCCCAACATTCCCCAATTTTTAATGCTAGTCTCAAACTCATGATTTAAAAAAATTGATATTAAATTTAATTTGGCAAGTCACTTTAAATTCTTTGACCCTTGAACTTCTGCTCCCTCCACCTGAGTCACCCCATAAAACACAGTCATGGTGAGAAACATAAGGGTCCCCAAAGAACTATACGCATACTATTCAGGCTGAATTCTCTGGCTGTCACATATAAAGGACTTGCATCCTTTGGACCATAAAAGTTTTTTTTTCATTTCTTTTTTGTGGGGTTTTTGTTTGCTGGTTTGCTTTTTGTGTTTGTTTTCTGTACTGATGAAAATCTCTAGGCTCTCCTTGAAGAGCCAAGTCTGCAACCTGATTTGCATGGGAACTCCTATACCACCCTTCTTGCTCTCATCTCAGTGCTTACCTTGGGCAAAACTGCCAACAAGAGGAATTTTGGCTTCAGGATAAACCAGAGCCTGCTCTCATTTTCCATCCAGTCCAGGGCAAGAGTGGGGGGCACTGCCCCTCCCAAATACTCAGCTGTCCCCATCTGCCCAGCTCTGGAAATTCACAGATTTGAAACATACACAGACCATCCATTTCTACATATATGGCATGACTAATAGGCTACTTCAGGGAAACAGAGAAACACATTGTCCAGTATTGCTTTATAATACTGAATTAAATAGCTGCAGGTCAGGGGTCTCATGCCACACATTTAAAGGGCAGTCAGTCCAAGTGGGTTTTAGTTCTGGGAACAACAGGGAAATCTGTTGTTTTGAAGGCAACATAGATTTAAGAGAAAGCCTTCTCTTCTGCTCATTCCCCTCCCACCTCTAGCACAATTAATGCTTCCTCCTTCCAATTTCCCATCCATTTTGTGCAACATTCTATCAAAATTTCTTCCATTGTGCTATAAATATCTGCTCCCATGTCTTTTTCCCTGGGAAGGCTCTGTAGGTCTGTCTTTCATTATCCTCTTGGCATGATTGATCTCATTACTTTGCCCTTTTACTTTGCCTCATGTATTTCATGTTCATGCTTTCCAGTGTCACTTTATTATTGCAGCTGTTGAAGTAATTTAAATGTGCTTTGAAAATATACGTAACGTCGGGAAACTTATTTTTCAAAGTGAACAACACAGATTTAGACACTTAAAAAAGGGCTTCAGTTTTTCCCTGCTTCCTGAATCCTCCATAGCCTAAGTATTTCGTTATCTCCATCTGCAACCCCAAAGTGTCTCAAATTAAAGACCACACTTCAACTGAAGTCACAACCAATGAAGAATAAATCGTTCTCTTTTCTGGAGGACAGACGCAGCAGGTTTCAAATATTTCAGCAAAACTCAACTCCGAACAGCACTAATGGTGCCATTTGGCACTAATGCATTGTCAGGAATTAAAATCTGAATGGTAGAGTTCAGAAGAAGAAAAAAAAAACATATCAATAAAATTCAGCTCAGGCAGACAAGTATGTGGTCGGCATTCGATGGAGGGATTATATGCATGCATAAATAAACCATTAAAATCCTCCCGCTAGAGTCTGCTCAATTCATGGTGATTTGAGTTGCTGCGGGGGCAATGGCAAATCTAAACATAATTTGTTTGTTTGCAGGATGAGAAGGAAGAATTTGACAGATTTTAAATATATACAGATAGTCCATTTCTGCATTTTTAGAATAGTTAATATAATACTTCAGTCAAAATATGAAGCACATTTTCCAAAGCATCTTTAAAAAAAAACGTAAACCACTCCAGTCAGGTCTTATATTCCACAGCACCATCTAAATTCTTTGGCAAGTCTATCCACGTGTTATACTGAGAACAGTATTGCTGGAAGTACTATAAATGGAAAAGGAAGGAACAGACCTTTATTAAATCTCGTGCATAGGTATCTTATGAAATCTTTACCACTCTCTAAGGCAAGTTTATTAACCCCATTTAAAGATGAAAAAAAAAAAAACTGAGGCTGAGGATTCCTATCTTTCCCAACAGAACATATCTGGTAAATAAAAAAGGAGACAGGATTTAGCACAAGATTGCTTTGGCTCTAATATGCATGTTCTTTCCATGGTCTTAGACGAGTTGGGAAAATCTATTTCAGAATGTTGTATTTCAGAGCGTGGAACCACTTACTCTCTGTCTCACACACACACACACACACACACACACACAATCACTCTTTTTCTCCTCTCAGTCAAGGGATGGTTACTACCCTCTCCCTAAAACCTTCCCTTTTTTAACTGTCAATGGCACTTACTGCTCTTAATACAGAGTTACGTTGTGAGAACATACTGTTATTAGGAAACTGGGGAACTAATTCTTAGACCTAATTTTGTGTCCTCAGAATATAATAATTCTCAACCTAAGAAATATGCCAAGTTTCCCTTAGATGCTCAGTGGCATATGTAATCTTGCCTCCTAATAAGTGTTTAATCAAAACTTATTAATTTACTAAGTTATTATAACTGAACTGTATGATATTAATGAGTGGCACTTCATTCCATACGTTAAAGGTTTCAACGCAGTTGAGGGCAAATACGTTTTATATGAAGCTATTGTATTTAAATGAAGTGCTTAACAGGACCTTGTGGGGCTCTTTTGTGCAAAACTAATCATGGTACTTTAAGGTATAATATGTTCAAGTATTAAGTTTGCTTCAAATGGGAGTAGAACTGTACACTGAAAAGAAAGTAGGGAAATACAGAATGAAGTTGAGTGAAAATAACATTAGGTTTAAATACTAGAAAGTGTGATAGACTCCCTGCCATCTCCGGGAACATATTTAATTTTCTATAATCACTGGCTTTCTGTCTCATAAACTTCCTACTTCAAACCTACATTGCTTCCCCTGCTCCTATTCCATCTGGAGATGAAATTGTGTGTGGACAGCAAGCCAATAAAAAGAAGAGAGATTCAAACCTTCAAGAGAATGGCAGGGGGCATCCTAGTAAGCAAGGATCTGCACCCTTGTATCACCAAATTTCCATAGAGTACAGGAAAGAGCAAGAATACCTTTGTGGGAGAGAGAGGAATATTTTATACTCAGCCCCATATTACTGGGTGCTGAGGTCTTTAAACACAAACAGTGCTTTCTACTTGGTTGGTGACTTATCAAATCACCTAGTACCTGCCTTTTTATAACAGGAAATGAATACCATTAACTATTGCAGCTAAAGACACTTCAAAGCGAGATACAAGAGGGTCATGATTCATGTTGCATCACAGACTTTCTATTCAAGAAAACCTGGAAAAAACCATCATGCTTCCTAATTTGAGTACAAAGAAAATTGTTTTGTGATTCTGAGTTTATATTAATGCAATGTTGTGTATGGTTTATGACTTTTATGATTTCATACAGAGCTCTAAAAGTCATCATGAAATTGTATCATTCTGAACAGCATTATACATTTAAAAGAAGATGGGGAAATATTAAAAGCATAAATAAGCCTTCTTTAGGAAAACCCGATCATTTTCAGAGACCGGATTAGTATTTATGTAACATCAAACTGTGGCATTGCCAAGATCAGTAAGAAAATAAAATAGGTTTCAAAATACGGCTTTTAACACATGACATTTTGGGACCCATATGGAGAATCTATATAGAACCATGATCACACCACAGGCTGTATGTATGTACTTCAGGATCACTCATGGACTGATCCAAAAGGAAACATGCTCATACGGAGAACCCATCCCTGGAGAGTGTGAATCAGCAGGTGAAGCTCCGGGATATGGACAACTTTACATTTCCTCAGGAGATCATGAGGCACAGTCAGGTTTGAGAACCACCAGTCCAGGGGCTCTAGGTAGAATCACATAAGTACCTTACTTTACCAAGCCCTGTTGTTTTCAACCCTTTTTAAAGCTGTTTTGAATTCTGTTCTTTTCAGCTTTCACCTTCTGAAGGATGAAGCTAATATTGATACTTAAAGGCTCTGTGTTTTAGATGGAACTTTAGCTTATAGGCCTCAAACAGGATTACTGTGAATTTATTTAAAATCTACAGCTGATGTTGCTATCTTAGAGAATTTTCAGAGTCTCATCCCAGCCGTACTCCTCATGCTAGAAACGTGATATTTCTCATAATGAAAGGTAATAGCAGTGATGCCCAGCAGTCAAGTCAACATTAAATGTCGGTTTAGCCTCGGGGCGCCTGGGTGGCTCAGTCAGTTAAGCGTCTGCTCAGGTCATGATCTGGCCGTTTGTGGGCTCGAGCCCCCCACGTTGGGCTCTGGGCTGACAGCTCAGAACCTAGAGCCTGCTTTGGATTCTGTGTCTCCCCCTCTCTCTGCCCCTCCCATGCTCCTGCTCTGTCTCTCAATAATAAATAGGCGTTAATAAAATTTAAATGTCTGTGTAGCCTAAAAAAGTATTCCACCACAAAGAATGTGTTGAAAGTGAATACCATAAGGAATAACAGTAGTTAACATTTATTGATTTCTTACTATGTGCCAGATAATCTGCTAGGTGCATGTTTTTGTTTTTGTTTTTTTTCACTTAATGATAACAGAATGAGGTGGGTATGACTCTCATCCCTATTTACAATGACTATTATTATACCTATTTGTTATTATCTCTACTTATGGTGAGAAAGCAGCATTTAGGAAATAGAGTTCTAAAGGAGTTCGAAGTGATAACACATGATGATGTCTAAATTCAAAGTCTACCTTCGAACTTGCTCTGACATATCCCACCATACCAACCCAAACTGATTATCAACACTACTCTGCAACAATGACAAAATCAAACTAACAAAATCCCACCATTTCTTTCTCTTTTATTTAACCTGAGACCTGTTTCACTAAATATTACACAATACGTCCATACCTCAGTTATTATGGGTTCAACTGAAGACCACACCAATAAAGGAAATATCGCAGGAAAGCAAGCCAAATGATTTTTTTTTTTTTTTGGTTTCCCACTGCATATGAGAACTACATGTGCAGTAGTATCATGTCTAAAAGGCAATGCACAGACCTTAATTAAAAGGATACTTTATTGCTAAAAATGCTAACCATCATCTGAGCTCTCAGAAAGTCATTATCTTTTTGCTGGTGGATGGTCTTGCCTGATGTCGGTGGTTGCTGACCGGTCAGGGTGGTGGGTGCCGAAGGCTGGAGTGGCCGTGGCAATTACTTAAAATAAGACAAGAGTGAAGTTTGCTGCATTAATGGACTCTTCCTTTCATGAATGCTGTCTCTGAATGATGTGATGCTGTTTGATAGCATTTCACCCACAGTAGAACCTTTTCAAAACCAGAATCAATCCTCTCAAACCCTGCCGCTGCCTAATCAACTAAGTTTATGTAATATTCCAAATCCTTTGCTGTCATTTCAACAATCTTCACAGCATCTGCCCCAGGAGTAGATCCCATCTCAGGGAACCACTTTCTTTGCTCACTCCTAAGAAGCGACCCCTCATCCATTCCAATTTTATCATGAGATGGCAGCCATTCAGTCCCATCTTCAGGCTACACTTCTAATTCTAAATTTCTCATGCTATTTCCACCGCATCTGCAGTTACTTCCTCCACGGAAGTCTTGAACCTTCAATGTGTTAAAAAAAAAAAACGCAAAATTTAATTATCTGTGAAGTACAATAAAGTGAAGTGCAATAAAATGAGCCATGTCTGTAAATAGCAAAGTTGTACGTATACTGAATAGGCTATTGCTAAATAGCCTTGGGTTTGTATACTCCAAAGGATGCAAATGTCTCATCCCTGCACCACTCCCGGAGTAAAACATTCCTGAATAGCAAGTTTCAGGAGATCAAATGGGGGTCTGTGGTAGTCCTTATATTTGAGGCAGATCCTGAAACATCTGGCTAATACATTTCCTTTTAGAACTTAGAATTCCTTCCTAGCATCTGTATCTTCTAAAAGAAGTGCAGAATGGAAGGAGGTTATATTACCCAAGACATATGAAACTAGTCCACATGTGGGTTTCTAGGGCAAGTCCAATGATTCTCCAGAAAGAGCAACTCTTGTGCCCTCCACCTTACCATTCTGGTTGGACAGCCAAGCTGATGGTCCATGCTTGCTGGAGGTGATGAGGAGGCATTCCTTTAGACGGGTACATAAATCAGGTCATTTCTTCTGTTATGGTATTGATAGCTCTACAATCCAGTTAAGGAAACACTGCGCAGTCATTGCATCGCTTTGCTAGGGCTCCCATAACAAAATACCACAGGACGGGTGCCTTAAACAACAGAAATGAATTTTCTCACAGTTCTGCAGGCTAGAAGTCCAAGATCAAGGTGTCACAGGTTTGGCTTCTTTGGGGCCTCTCTCCTTAACTGGGAGATAGTCACCTTCTCACTGTCGTCTTACAATCTTTCCTCTGTGTGCATGCATGTCTGTGTCCAAATTTCTTCTTACAAGTCCACCAGTTGTTTGGAATTAGGACCCACCGTAAAGACTTCATCTGTATTATTTTAGTGTTTATTTTATTTTTGAGAGAGAGCACGAGAACACAAGCAGGGGAAGGACCGAGAGAGAGTGAGACAGAAAATCTGAAGCAGACTCCGTGCTGTCAGTGCAAAGCCCAATGTGGGCCTCAAACCCACGAACCATGACATCATGATCTGAGCTGCAGTTGGACGCTCAACCAACTGAGCCACCCAGCTGCTCCAAGACTTCATTTTAATTTAATTACCTCTTTAGAGACATAATCTCCAAATTCAGTCACATTTTGAGAGGTTAGGGTTAGGACCTCAAAATATGAATTTTGGAGAACACAATTCAGCCCATGACTGTTTAAAAAAAAACAGAGAAAGATTCTCTTCTATTTTATTTATAGAAGGTCTACTTTTTCAACCAATCTAAGAACGTGAATCCTTCTTACAATAAGGCAGAGGCGAAGAGAGGAGAGCGTGGCGATTGACTTTTATTTTCACACAGTTGCTCTTTGCACAGTTGATTGGAAGCTGGAAACTCAATAAACAAAGATTTCCGCTACCACTGGGTCTACAGCTGCAACTAACAAGATCATTGACTGTTTATAGGCAGAACGAAGTTGAAAGTTACCATGCGTATCAGGTGATTTTGATCACAGTAGTGTACACAAACAATCTGGGTAAGCTAGGTTTAATACTTTTTTTTCTTTCTGTTTTTGTTTCCTCAATAAGTTGGCTACTGGGAAAAAGCTCAGCATAATGACTTTGGAGCACCCACTGCAAGCCAGGTGTTGCCACAGAGTCTGAAACCCTCAATTTGAGTATCTTTTTAAAAACCATAAGAGACTTTTCTATACTCTAAAGGGATAGATGCACTTTAGGTCTCAAAATAATTTTTATCAACACGCCTAGCCCCTGTGCAACCCAGATATGTATCTTACCCAAGGAAAAGCAACTAGCTTGCTATTGCAGAACCAGTCGCCAAGGGACCCTTTCCTTTCCAGCAGCCTGTAAACCCCAAACCTCTCATATATAAAAATTATGTAGTGTCCTCTGCTTTGCCATCTGTTTCCATCTTTTCAACAACACTGAATGTGGGAGCAGCTGCATTTCACAGACGAAGAGAGGGAGCTTCTGAAGGGTTAAAGGATTTTTCCTAAGTTACAGAGCACAAAAGGTCGGAAATGCAAGTTGAATTTCTTCCCTTACTAACTTTACAGCTCTATGTAACAGAGAGGATTTCATACCTAACATATACTGGTAGTGGCTAGCATAGCATAGCAGGCATTTAAGAACTTGCTCTGAACTGGACTACATCAAATGTGCTCACATCCTGGCTCAAGCTGAAGCTGCCTCAGTGAGTATGAGCTTGGGCTGCCCTGCCACAAAAAATTACTAAAACAGTATTTCTGCTCAACCTGAAACCTCTCATTCTCCACTCCCATCAATCCTGAATGTAGATCACTGTTTGTCAATATGGGTGAGGGGACATGAGGATCTCGTAAGGAAGGACTCTTTCACGGGTGACACACACATGGACATCTTGGTGGAGATCAATGGCTCCGTTCAGAACTGCATCCCAGACTTAGGGAATCATATGACGCATTTTATCGTATCACATCGTATGACATGACAAACTAGGAATGAACCATAGTATGCAGACCACTTGCTTTATTTCCCAACTCACTCACTTATTAATATAATTCCAATCAGTCTAGCATTAAGTCCCATCCTTAAAGGTTCTGAGTGAAGTTCAGTGCTATAAAAATGTCATTAAAAACCTTAGCATGACACATCAATCCATTCTTGCACATTACAATAGGCAACAGGCATTCTCCAGATATATATCATCAGTCCATCACAATAGGCATTCTCCAAACTGAACATAAACCAAACACAGATACACTCAGGAGTTCCAGAAAGCTGAAGGTTTTCATTAGGTGGAAATTACATGAAAAGATGGAACGAATAATGAAAAAATATTTTGAGATTTCCATAAGAGCTAGCCTTATAGCCTTATAGTTAGCTTTTTCCCACCAGTAACCTAAAAAAACAAAACAAAACAAAACAAACCCCAGAAATAGCAACAATAAAATTCATCCACAAAGTGTGTAATACTATGAATCCAATCCTATACACTCTTGAAACAAAATAAAATGAACATCTGGGAACATAATAGACCCAAACCTTCCTTGGTATATCCATCTATGTCTGATTCAAACACTTAAGCCTGTGATAGATATATAAGAGGGTGGCTGTGAGTTCTGACCTTACACGTGATGCAGGTAAATCCACTTCAAGAAATAGCTCTCCTTGGGGTGCCTGGATAGCTCAGTTGGTTGAGCATCTGACTCTTGATTTTGGCTCAGGTCATGATCTTACAATTTGATTCATGGGATCGAGCCCCACACTGGGTCCTGTGCTGACAACACAGAGCCTGCATGGGATTCTCTCTCTTTCCTTCTCACTCTGCCATGTCCTCGCTTGCTCTCTCTCTCTCAAATACATAAAAATTAAAAAAAAATAAACAGCTTTCCTTTAGCAAAGATCCACAGAAGTGATTCTCCTTGAAATAACTGAAAAATTGTGTGCATTGAGGGAGGAGGAGAAAAATCCGTTAGCTTTTATTGTCTTTGTAAGGTGTGTAAGACCCAAAGAGAAAGAACAGTTGATCCTGGGCCTATTCAACTCTTAGTGCATTAAAAATAAGGAAAAAAAACATGGGCACCTGGGTGGCTCAATCAGTTAAGGGGTCAATGCTTGATTTCAGTTCAGGTCACGATCCTAAGGTTCTGAGATCAAGCCCAAGTGTCAGGCTCTGCACTGACAGCATGGAGCCTGCTTGGGATTCTCTCTCTCTCCCACGCTCTCTGTGCCCCTCCCCTACTCGCATGGGCTCTAAATAAATCAACATTGTTTAAAAGAAAAACAAAAGGAAAGAAAGAATAAAATTGTTGCTAGTGGAAATCTTAATTTCAATGAAACATCTTCATTTGCTTCAAAGTCTCAAACAAAAATCATCCTGGAGGAAAGCAAGTCTTATTACAAAAGCATTAATTAAATTATTCAGACTGCATGAACAGAGTGTAAACCTGTGATTCATTCTCTTTTTCTGTCACTGCAAAGACACCGAATGAATTACTGCCTCAAAGGGGGTAAAAAAAGATTCCTGAATGATACCTTTTAAAAGGGGTTGTATATGTGAAAATTCAAACTCCTTGACTAAAAATTGATAATCTGTATATACTAGCTTTCCCACTCTTAGACACATATCTTACTTTGTGGAATGTACACACGTATCTCTTGAGTCCACAATCGTACACGTGTATCAAAACTATCCAAGGTACCCAATGTTTATTTTAATCAATCATTCTCATGCAACTGCAGAAAGATATTAGGAGCTGAAATTTAGCAGAAAGTACGTTCTCAAATGTGAAGATTTCTTTAACACATTTTTTTTCTTTTTACTTTCAACTGTTTAGTTGGGCTATATCTCTGCTAGAAACAGTTAAAACAATAGTATCTGGATTTTAAAGGAATGATATTTTAAAGGAATGCAAAACGTTTAAACTTCTTTAAAAGTTTATTTACTTATTTTTGAGAAAGAGAGAGAGCAGGGGAGGGGCAGAGAGAGAGGGAGACAGAAAATCTCAGGCAGGCTCTGTGCTGTCAGTGGGGAGCTGGACATGGGGCTCGAACTCATGAACCCTGAGATCATGACCTGAGAAGAAATCAAGAGTCTGACGCTTAACAAACAGCCACCCAGGTGCCCTAAGGAATGTTGTTTTGAAATCATGTTTTTGATTATAAATTATAGAATGAGCAATGATTCTATCACACTTAATTCCAGCTATAAGTAGATTCCCTTTATAATGAAAAATGTGTCATTCTTGTACAAATGTGAAATAACCTTTCATTACTCTATTATCTCCCACATTCTATTTGTATTTTTTTTTTACTTTTTAAAAACTTTTTGAGATAGTGTGAGTTGGGGAGATGCAGAGAGGAGGGGGGGGGGGGGTGGGGAACAGAGGATCCAAAGCAGGCTATGCACTGAGAGCAGCAAGCCCGATGCCTGAGCTGAAGTCGGACCCTCAACCAACTGAGCCACCCAGGAGCCACTATATTTGTATTTTTTTTCAATATATGAAGTTTATTGTCAAATTGGTTTCCATACAACACCCAGTGCTCATCCCAAAAGGTGCCCTCCTCGATACCCATCCCCCACCTTCCCCTCCCTCCCACCCCCCATCAACCCTCAGTTTGTTCTCAGTTTTTAACAGTCTCTTATGCTTTGGCTCTCTCCCACTCTAACCTCTTTTTTTTTTTTCCTTCCCCTCCCCCATGGGTTTCTGTTAAGTTTCTCAGGATCCACATAAGAGTGAAAACATATGGTATCTGTCTTTCTCTGTATGGCTTATTTCACTTAGCATAACACTCTCCAGTTCCATCCATGTTGTTACAAAGGGCCATATTTCATTCTTTCTCATTGCCACATACTACTCCATTGTGTATATAAACCACAATTTCTTTATCCATTCATCAGTTGATGGACATTTTGGCTCTTTCCATAATTTGGCTATTGTTGAGAGTGCTGCTATAAACATTGGGGTACAAGTGCCCCTATGCATCAGTACTCCTGTATCCCTTGGGTAAATTCCTAGCAGTGCTACTATTTGTATTTTTAATGACAGTATAATGCTGTTACATTGCAATGTGTTATACAGGAAAACACTGCAAGTAGAATCCAGACTTCTGAGTTATTATCTGCCAAGAAATATATGTGTATATCTGTTTATGTGTGTATAAAATGTATACATTTTGAATATGCATATATGTGTATGCATTTATGTGTGTATATATGCATATGTGTACACACGTATGCATATATACACACATAAAAATTTCAAATATTAAGTTAGAAAATTTTTAAATTTAAATGCAATGTATTAGGGAAAACTGTCATGTTTGTTTATTCTATGACAAATTAAAAGGGACTTAACAATTATCAATTCAATTTGGTCCATATAAGAGAAGACAATATGACCTTAGGCTTCTTCTTTTTGTCTGTCTTTTTCTTTCAGAATAAAGTCACAAATATAAAATGGTTGTACTATAAAATGAAGAGCTAACTATTTGGGAAAAAAATGTCTTAAGTAACTAAAGATTAACAACTAATTTATTAAAACTAATTCTTGGAATTATATTCATTCAATAATATTTTAAAACAATGTCTAGATATGTTTTAAAACTCAAAGTAGTGTCTTAAAACACAAATGTATGAAATGAATTTAGTAGTACTATTTGACATAGTAATTCAAAATACTATGATAATGAAATTTACAAAAGAAAATTTACTCAAATTCATATTGCACTGTAATCAGGAAGATTAAATCTTGATATTAACAAATTCCAAGGTTTAAGTGTTCACTATACCATTTATTTTCTTTCAACACTGACTGAGTACCCACTATATATCAAAGAGGAAGACAAAGAAGAATGAGACTGGCTTCCTACATAGAAAAAGCTCTGCGGGCACCTGGGTGGCTCAGCCAGTTGAGTGTCTCACTCTTGGGTTTTAGCTCAGGTCATGATCTCATGGTTCATGGGATCAAGCCCCGCATTGAGGTTTATGCTGAGAGTTCAGAGGCTGCTTGGGATTCTCTCTCTCCCTTTCTCTCTGCCCGCCCCCTGCTGTCTCTAAATAAATAAATAAATAAATAAACTTAAAAAAAACAAAAAAAGGAAAAGCTCTGAATGCTGTGGGGAAGATATTTAATAATCATGTAATTACTAAAGGATGTGATAAGTGCCATGGCAGATCTGTGTATGCAGTGCTGGGGGAGATCACCAGAGGCTACTACCAATGCAGCAATGGGAAGATAAGGTCAATTTATGCTATCAATCAGCACACACTGCACATGGAACAAATAAATGAACTGTCTAGAGACAATGACACTTAGTTCAGGACTCTTAACAGGGGTGCAAAGAACAGAAGGTATAGAAAATCAGAAACATAAATTTAGTACATTTTTCTTTTAATCCAATTACTTTAGACAAGTAACTGAACTGCCTGAATGGGCTCCAAGAAAAGCCTCTCTTACAACGGATGCTACTCTATTACAAACCATGTTCCACTCTATTTTATCATACAACATATATTATTAGCTAGATACTATTTACAGAGATTTGAAAAAAGACATGAATCCCTATATAAATGGAAAAAAATGTCAAAAAAGTAGGTAAGCACAATTCTGTGACAAATGGTCACCATACCTATCATTCACTGGCGGTTACTATGTATAGAGAAAAAAAGAATGAAACAAAATGTGATTCCTGGAAACAAACATGAAAATAGATTTCAAGTCAATACTTTTCCTGAAAACCAGCAGATGGCTCTGATGCGAGGTGTGGAACCCTATTACAGTTTCTTATATAAGTCCTTTCTGATGGAAAGGAGGTGAGGATTTCAGCCCCTGTGGAGGTCTACTTTCCTCACGGGCTTGGGGCCAGGCGGGCAGTGGCCACGGGGGCATCTGGCATGGAATAGATATCACTAAAGTCTCAGTAAGCATCCAAAGAGTATTCACCAGGTATATGAAAAGTAGAATTGAAGCAGTGGCCAGTAAGCAGGGCAAGGTCAAGAAGAACAAGCAATGATTGTTTCTATAAACACAAAGTCACAAAGAATGGAATTCTGCCCACTGCAGTATCGGTCATTTGGCTGTTCCCCAGATGCATGAATACTTCTGAGAAACAGCGAGATAGCTATCTAGTGTGGGAAGTCAAAGGAGATTTCAGGGGGAGGGAAAGATTCCCGTCAAGCCTCTGGCCACATCCAGGGTTTCCCTTTTAATGAGTTAATATAAACATCAAACCAAGTGCTGAATCAATGAATTCACCTACTTAATTTCGTAGTTAATTAGTGGAAGCAAGTCTGAAATGAAGTGCTTACCCTGCGGAATAGCCACACACACAAAAAAAGGCAACTCTAATGTGGACGACTTGGCTAGACATAGATAGGAGAGGAAAGAAATACATTTGACAAGCATGATGGGAAAAAAAGGCAGAGGAGGGTAAGATGTGCAGAAAGGAAATTAGCCATCGGGAATATCCGAGAAGGGGAACAAGAAAAATGCATTTCCACTCTCTCTGGCAAATATAGTCCTGTTACCTGCAAATAGTTCCGTGAAATGTCTTAGACTTCAGAAAGAGAGAGCTAAAAGGAACACTACAGAGCATCTAAATCAAAACTCTTCATTTTATAGATTCAGAAGGCTCAGAGAGGGGAGGTAACCTGCTTAGCGTCCAATAGCCAGAAAGTAGGAGCAGCAGCATCAGAATGTTACCTTTCTTTGACAATGGCATTCGACACTGGGAAAAAGTCATTATCAAAATGCTATGGTGATATGGACTGCCATTTTCTATTTTACCTACAACCACCTGTTCAAAGTTTTTCCCAGGACTCTAGTGTTTATATCTTATTGTAGTGTCAATAGGCTACTATTGAGCTATTGAAGTTAATGACAGACATGGAGGTCACACATCATAAACATAACTTAGTTTGCCAAGTAATGACATTAGAAGAAAAATAATGCCATATATATCATAGTCATTCACCTTTAAAAAAAGGGGGAGGGGCATCTGACCCTATGAAATGACAAAGAAAAAAAAGTTCAACTTTTTAAATCATATAAGTTTGCTGGGTGCCTGGGTGACTCTGTAGGGTAAGCGGCCGACTTCAGCTCAGGTCATGATCTTGTGGTCAGTTCGAGTCCCGCGTCAGACTCAGTGCTGACAACTCAGAGCCTGGAGCCTGCTTTGGATTCTGTCTCCCTCTCTCTCTGCCCCTCCCCCATTCATGCACGCTCTCTCTCTCTCTCTCTCTCAAAAATAAATAAACATTAAAGAAAATGTAAATCCTATCTAAAGTGCTAAATTCACTACATTTTGCTTGTTTCCCCTATTTGTTTTTGCAAACCTCATCATGACACCTTCCCATTTTGTGGGTTAGCTTCAGAAATCAATGCTACATATCTGAATAATGGGCAAACACAGGCAGGAGATTTAAAACATTAATAGCTGCAACTTCGTTACACTCTTATAACTGTCACAGAACAAGAAGTTGGAAAAAGAAACATCATGTACACATGAATGTGCCCCTTGGGAAATCCATCTATCATGTCAGCGCTATGGAACAACAGAAGTAGGGAAGCTTGTGAAGAAGACAAGCATGCCTTTGCCGACAGAAGCGTATTGCTTTGACTATGGAGTTCCATATCCCTGCTAAGCAAACAGCAACAGGAAACCTAGGGGTCTGAATTACTGCTCTTTGAATAGCAGCTCTCTCAAGGAATCCTACCGGACACTCAGCAAAGCAGAGTTCGTCTTGTTGCAAAGACGGCATGCTGCTAGGTGGGTGCCCCTAGTAGAGAAGGTTGACTAGCCCCAAGTAGAGTCTATGAGGTCATCTATTAGGAAAAATAATGAAAAAAATAATGAAAAAGAAAGCAATGTTTTGTTTTGTTTTGTTTAAGATTGGGAGTTGGAAGCTTATGAAGCCAAACTTTTTTTTTGTTTTTCCTGCTATGAAGATAGATTGGGTAGCTCCTCTGTGTTAGGCATGGAGGGGAGGACACAGAAGTGCCAGTCAAGGAGCTGACCTCAGGGAGCCTTCACCCCAGGTCAGGAAACAAATAGGTACATAGAACAATTGCCCATACAAAGCAGTGTGTAGGAAATGGCGACAATATGGTTAGAAATATATACTGAAGTTGAGAGAAAAAGAGCTGAGAGAGAGGCCCTCTAGAGCAGTGCCAGATTTCAGGGTCTGGCATTTATTTTCCAAGTGAGGGTTTGCTACCAGGAGAACAGCAATGCCTTTGGAAAATAAATAACTGGTGATAAAGGTGGATGGGGAGGAGAAGGGCAAATCAGGGCATGATTATAGTTATCCGGGCCTGATAAGTACTAAAAGCCTGAGTTAGGGTAGGAAAGGGGCATATTCTGGAGACAACAAGAAGCAAGAACTACTCTGTCTGTCAGCCCCCAGGGACAGGAAGCAATTGTTCAGATATCATAAAAAAGCGAAAAGCACCAAAGCCTCTTCTGTTTGTTTCTAAAAGCATTAGATTTGGGGATAAGAAGCCGCAACTGATATTACAGTCACTTCATATTCTTTAAACAGAGGATATTGGGTCAAATATACAGTAGGCAATGAGGAGAATAATTCTCAGATGTCAAACCAGGCCCTGAATCCACAATCTATTGCCCTGTGTGCATTCTTTCTCTATCTTGAATCACAGAGAAAGATGAATAGCACAAGGCTCTAAGAGGCCCTTCAGAAGTCATGTGGGAATTCAGAACACTAAGATAAACTGGTGGGGATTATGTGTATGCATGCGTGTGTGTGTGTGTGTGTATGTGTGTGTGTGTGTGTGTGTGTGCGTGCATACGCACGCAGGCACATGCACGCATGAGCAAGTGTTTGTGTCCATAGAGCCTATAATTGCTGTGTGTGTGCTCGCTTTCTGTGCTCTTGCATTGTATGTGTCATAAGCGAAAGACGTGTGATACAGTGAATGAGTAAGGAAAGTGTTTGGGGCATTGCCTCCTAACTGGCCCAATGCCTGGATATGCTGAGGACAGCAATTTTGTTTAGCGGCTTCTTGGGAAAGGCAGCAAAAACAGTGTCCCAGAGCTATCTCCCCTTTGGCTTCTCAAGCATACCATGCTGGTCGGATAGAATAGTCTTAGGGACTATAAGGAAAGGACCCAATCACCCCTTTCTATCTACAGAGGAGGGTGTCTTTTGATGGTTACAATGAGACAAGAAATACATAGTAGAGCCGTATGCAGCTAAGCATGTGATGCTTGTGTCCTACTGTCTTCAGGAAGAAGGCCTACCAACCACTAGTATCTGCTGAGATACTCAAAGTTGCCAGGGACCATGGCGGGGGGGTAGTAAATGCTTCTTCATTCTGCCCAACAGAAGACAAACAATAAGGCCACCTAAAAACACTCGTGTAGTTTACCTGACGTGATCTCAAATGGTTGATATAGTTCAACTATCCAGAGTTGTGCCTTAGCAGCTGCCCTCAACCAAACTAGAGCCTGAAAAACTACTACAACAGACTGGCAAAGCTAAGGACACAGAAAAAAAATTCAAAAACAAGTGAGGTTTAATGGAAAGAGTTACAGCTCTTGGTGTTTTGATTGCTTTACACTTAAAGAAACCAAGTTTAAGTGGTGTTTTGCTGTTGTCCTTGTTGTTGTCGTTGTTGTTTATATGAAGTAGACTCATGTGAGAGGCAGCCTAGCAGAACAGAAAAAGCACAGGGCTGACCAAACTTTCAAAACAGCTGTGTCATTCATCAGCTCTGTGGCATGGATATGTCAACTGAGCCTACTGAAACTTTGCTTTCCTCAAGTCTAAAAAAAAAAACAAAAAACAAACAAACAAAAAAAAACATGCCTATTTGCTTGTGGATCCATGTCATTACAGAGGTGAAGCATTTAGAACAGTGCTTACACGTAACAATAGACCAACAAGTGTCAACTATTACTGTCATTTTTTGCATTTTATTATTATTATTATTATTATTATTATTATTATTACTACTACTACTACTATAGTAGTTTTTGCAAGGGTACAATGAGATAAAACATGAAAAATAACCCACTACCATTTCTACTATATAAAAGGTGGTCAATAAATTGGTGTCTTCTTCACTATTGTAGATCTCTAGGTCCTACCTATTCTACCAGCATTTTGCTCTCCAACAGCTCTTATGAGAAGCATTTGGACTTGCTTAGAGTCTCAATTCAAGCAGGCCACTATGTAAGTATAAGTAAAGTATCCACAGTGTGCACGATACAGTACACACAGTGTGAGGACCACAGATAATAATTCCCAGTCCTTGAACTCGGTGAGCAGTCCTGTCTTTAAATGGATCACCTTAACAAATATTTGTATCCAAAGCCCAGTAAGTATTTCTTCCACCTTGCCTTATATTAAGGAGCAAAGGACATTGTGCCGTATTACATGGATTAGTATCTCTGGGTAGGCAGAACGGAGAGTTTGGGCATGGACTATGTCACTGCTGCGATCTTTGTAGTGACCAATTAAATGAAATCAAAGCTGGATAGAAGCACACCCTTGGCTGGTGCAGGTGACCAGGAACATGGGTGTTTGAGGCGGTTTAAAGAACCTCTACCGATGAACTGTTCTTGCCTGAAGAGGAGTCTTTTGTTTTTGTTTTTGTTTCCACACTTCCAGAAAAGCTTGTAAACTCCCATTCAAAAACAAAAACGTGTTCCTAAGAGATGAAAGGGGCAAGGCAGAAACAGCATGAAGGCAGATGAAGTTGTTCCTCTGAAAAATTGATGGCTACAGCCAGATGATTTGCTGGAAGAACAAAACTCCTTAGGTGGTTATTAAAACTTCAATACCTATACACAGTGTAGGATTACAGACAAGTATGAACAAAAGTAACCCTTGTAGCAAGTTACTGTCTGAAGCATAACAACTCATCCTTCCCACTCTCCACCATTAGACCCATGGTATTTATCTGTGATTATCTCTCCAGCACCTAATTCCCCTTGTCTCTTGATAACTTCTGAATTCCATTTGGATATGTATTTGACTGTCAGTTCCATTCCCTTGAGGCCAATCATGAGTCAGTGAGTGGGCATATAACCTAAAAGTCCGGTTAGATTAGATCTTAGGATGCTCTTTGGAAATGGTAGGACAAACTTGTGAATCTTTCTTTGGTGGATGAATTACAGGATGCAAAACAACAGTCTGAGGATGAAAATGGTCCATGGAAGAAGGCTGAGCTACAAGAATTACACAGAAAATAGAGCAGGGGCTCCTATGACATGGTTAGCATCTGGATCAAACCATGCCTGAACTCTATGTACCACAGTACTTTTCAATTGTGTGTGCCAATAAATTCTCTTTTTTTCTTAACTAAGCTAGTGTTATTTTTTCTTATTTCCAATCTAAGGCATCATAACTGATGTAAAACCCAAGAGACTGACCCCACAAAAACAAACCAAAAATACCCTAATACGGATGGATGGAAACCATCTATCCAGAACAAATGCAACAAAAATTTATTTCAATGATTCTATCTTTTCTGCTTTCCAAGCTGTCAGTTATACCCAAAATATCAGAAACTTCACAATTTCAAATTCAGAAACTCATCTTCAAAAATGACTTTTCCTTTTTCACTAAACTATCAGCCCTTAATTATTTTTAATTTTGTTCTGCCTGAGGCACATGCCTTGTGACTATTTCATAACACTGTTATATGAAAACACTGTTCATATTTTCACAAACAAAGGCTTGAATGTTTTTCATGTGCAAACATTCTGCTTAAAGTTTTACACACATTACCTCAAGTATAATTCATAAGTCTGCACTGTATTTATTCCCATGTTGCAGATGAGAAAGGTGAGGTTCAAAAGAGTAAGTAAATCACCCAAAGTCACGGATCTAAGAAGTGAGAAGGCTCAGTTTGATTTGGCTCCCATGTCTATGCTTTTACGTCAACTATCTTGTAGGATCATCATATGTCCCAAATAAGAGATATGCAGAGTGCCTGACAGGTAGCTAGTACTCGGCCTATGGCAGCTCTTAGCGTTACTGATGGAGCTATGCTTTGGCAGATAAAAAGGGATTCTAAAATCTCTAGTATACGAATCTGAGAAAAAGCAAAAAAGTATCCAATAACACAAAGGTCCCTCATGACTTATTTGGTTCTGAACTACCCATCTTCCATTTCAGGTGAGTATCCGGGCATATTTGCAGGGGAGCCGACAAACAGCTTTCACGGGGAAAAGAGAGGGAACTTCTGGGTGTCAGCACCCACTGGCTGCCTCAAACCTATCGGTGATGCTCAAATCCTTCCTATTTCCTCACTGCAAACACCTAGGGGATGTGTTGAGCCTCATCCCCGGCCAGACTGAAAGGCCCAGAGGCGCCTCACAATGAACAGTGCACAGAGAGCGATGGGACTGGAGCCTTTAATACAGACAGAGCCTCTGTCCCTTCTTGGCCGCAGCGAACAGCAGCAGGGTAGGACGTGAAGTGATGGCGCTGTGCCGGCAAAGCACTTTGGCACATGCCGGGATATGAAAGGCTCTAATGAGACCCATTTCACAATTCACTGGCCACGTGCATTAAGCAGGCAAAGATTTCTTCCTAACATTCCTGCAATCTATCCTATGGCCCAGGTCTGCATGCGACAGGGTTCACCCCCACCCTACCCCCACTAAACCAGATCTCTCACTGTCCCCTCACTTCACTTTCTTTGGCAGTAAAAGAAGCCAGTGGAGAGGCAGCAACCTAGCTTTAAAGAGACAGGAGGCGTTTCCAACTGCAGATCTCTCCTGGGGTCTACGGGAACCTTCCACAGACGGGCAGTGCATGCTAATCCCTCCACTGGTTAAGAGACTGGGCTCCTTCATAGTAAAGTCATTGTTCTTTCTAATTGTCAGGGACTGCTGCTCTGCACTTGCCTGGAGCCATCCAATTAACATATCACCACAACACCAACCATTATAATATGTTCTATGTCCTACCAACAAGGGAAAGCCCCAACCCTGCTTCCATCCACAGCTTCTATCTAATTAGGTCTTTAATGTGTAAACAGACGGGGAAAACAGAAACGCGGATAGAAGGCTGTATGTCTGACTCACTTTCTGCCTAAAACCAACCTCATGGAGTTGGAATATTTCTGTTGTTAATGGGGAGTGAGTTAAGAAAGTGAGAACAAAAGAAGGGACGGAGAGAGGAGGGAAAGAAGGGGGAGGTAAGGACTAAGGATGGAGAGAGACAGGGAGGGATGAAGCGAGGATGAGAAGGAGAGGGGAAGGCTGTTTGCTGCTTTGGGGAATTGAAAAAAAAAACATGTAACTTCTGCTGGAAACTATTGCCATGGCAACGTGCAAACAATACAGAGAAAGCCTTTATAGTTCCATTCTTGCCTTCCTGAACACCACTGTGTAGATGTTAACTCTTTTAGGGTGGCTTCTGACTTTCTGCCTTTTCAGTTAGAAGAAAGCAGTCCCCTGGCTCATTCCCCATAATGCATTTGAATTCATTCAGCCACACACATCTCTGGTCCCTTCTCAGGTGAGTCTCTCTAGAGACCAGCTAACTACACTATCAGCATTCTCTCTGCCCAGATCAGAACAGCCAGGCTCATGGTAATCTCAATCTGTCAGTGGAACACCTCCCCGGCTCCCCCATTCCCCTCATTCCCATGTAAGGCTGTAAAATCAGCACAATACGAGATCTGGCTCAGATTCAACTGTCAACCGTTCAATTGTAAATCATTGCATTTTAAACCATTCGTGTCTACATTTTGAAATGTCACGCACCTTTTTAAAAACCTCTGCATACTTAGTTACTAAAGTTCTCACCATCATAATTAGGTCATCGGTTCAAGAAAACCTGTCTACTGTCCTGAGAATAGTACTACAATTCTCAGGCTCAAAAAACTATAAAATGATCAGCAGTTATCAACAACAGCACACCTTTTTAAACATCACAAATCAATCAATCAACTTGTTCTAGGAAGGACCACATCACAATAACAGATGACTGTAATAACAGGAGGACAGTATTAGTCATAAGAAAAAGACCTTATTTACTATTTTTTTAATCTGTGAAACCAATCCCCATCCCAGATACCCACCTTAGCAACAAACACAGGAATATCATTGAATGGCTACATTCTCCCACATCCCGTAAGTGACTTGGCCAAAACTGATTGGATAAAACAAATGGACCTCTCCAAGAAAACAGTGTTGTCTCAGCAGTTTGTAATTTGGCAAGAAGCAGAGACCAAACTTAGCATTTGCTCTTCTAAAGGAAACTTCCCTTGCACACCACCCCTTCTCCTGCCACCACGCATACCAGATCCCAATGCTTTATCACAAAGGATGGAGTTACTAGGCAGAGGGTATTGCTTTGGAAGTTCTGGGACCAAAATCTTGTTGAGAGGATTCAAAGGTATAGCTAGATTTAAAAAGCACTGTGAAGCACTGGTATTAATGCTCTTATTTACTATTATTAGAAATTAATAATGGTAATCCCTAAACTTGAAAAAAGAACTACAACTAAAAGAAAACTTAAAAAAAAAAGTCTAAAGGAAAAAGAAATGATCGAATTCAACAAATTCAAGACATTGATTTACATTCAAACATTGAAGAATAAAATAAAGCCATAATCAGTGTCTTACCATTTAGCACCTTATTTTTTTCATCTAATCCAGGTCTTCTGTTTCTTATGAAGGGAGGAAGTGTCCTTCTGAAACATGATGCTGGAACATCTTCTGAGATATACCAGGCTCCATAAAGTCAGCTGTTTCCATGGTGTAAAAGGTGACTACAACCCACCAAATGTTATAATCCAGGCATTTTCACTAAAGAGACCATCTTTTTTCATCCTCCCACTGCATGAGTCCATATTTGGGCAACACGCAAAATTAAAAGGCATAGTCTCTTTCCAATAGTCACTCATGAGTAAAAGGGCCACTTCATATAACTGCACAGGTTGTGCAAAATGTCCAACTGCAAGGAACACCTTCCTTTTCATAAACAATATGCTTTGTGAACAGTGCCACCGAAGAGTCTGCGTGGCAAAGCCTATAGTGAGCCTATTGGCACCTATAAATTAGAGCATAAAATTCACACTAAAATATATTTATAGAACTATTTTCACAACGGCTATCCTCAAAGACAGCTATCACCAATATTGCAAAAAGCCAACTAGAAATCATGCAGGTACTCCTACAATTGCATATGGTAATTAAAACCCCTTTCCTTTTGGCTCAGTTTATGGCTCAGTCATGGCAACAATGCTTACCTGGGTTAGTTCTAGAGGGATGACTGGCAAGTATATGTTTTCAATTAGGGAAAATGGAGAAACAAATTGCAAAGTAGTTCTGACACATTGGGTCCCTAAATGAAAAAAATATTTAAAGGTGATTCCGATGGTGAAAATATTGGAAAAATGATGGCCTACACCATAAACTGAATTGAAGGAACTTCTTCACTCTAAAAATGCGTTAGATCATTAGATCAGTCCACTCATTTGTTGGTGCTACCAAACTCATTGAGAACTCCTGTCCATTATGTTAGTTAGATACGGGATATGACAAGGTGAGTAAGATGAGGCCCATATCCTAAAAGAGGTCACAGTCTTGTAGGTTTTAGCCAAATAAATAGGTGTTATAACAGTAATAAAAGCTATTATAGATTTATTATTATTATTATTAATTATTATTATTATTAAAGTAATCTCTACACCCAACGTGGGACTCAAATTCACGACCCTTAGATCAAGAGTTGCATGCTCTATGTACTGAGCCAGCCAGGTGCCCCTAAGGCTATTACAGATCTCTGAACAAAATGCTGGTGTATAGAGAGGATAGGGGGACTCTGCGGGTCTGGGGACACCAGGAGAGGTTTTTTCCAGAGGAGATAATTTGCTGTGAGATTTGAAGTATGAGTATATCTTAGGCACATGGATGAGGTCTCACGAAGTTTGAGCCAAAACTAGCCTAGGGTATCTCCAGAAGAATAAAATACTCAGTAGATTAGGCAGGCAAGGTAGTTCCTATTGCTATGAATAGGCTGGCCAGATTCTATTATCAAGAGAAGAATTTTGATTTTATCCTGTAAATGTATTTATAGAATATAGAGAATGGGATGTCCAGATTTATTTCTTAGGATGATCCTTTTAAAGAAGGAATGAATAATGGACTACACTGAAGAAGAGCTGGCGTCATCAGAAGACATCTAGGAGAGAAACAATGGAATCCAGGCAGGGGGACAAAAGAGCTGAGTTTAAGACAGAGAGTAGATTGATGATTGATTTGATGAGTCACTGGATATGAAGGAGGTAAAAGAGGTATTGATATCATTTGTAACTGAAAATATATAGGCTTCCGGAGGGCAAACAATCAGTTACAGTTGGGGTATTAAGTTTGTAAGGTCTACAGCAGACCAGATAAGTGAATAGGAGCTTGCTGGCAATGGAGACTTAGGAGCCACAAGGGGGGCTGAGGCCAAGGATTTAGTGTCATCTCTTAAAATAAGCCCAGGTGACATCTCCTAAGAATGCAGAGAGAGGAAGAGACAGACAGACAGACAGGCAGAGAGAACAGAATAGAATACAGTAGAGTAGAGTAGAATAGAGTAGAGTAGAGTAGAGTAGAATAGATTCAAAGGAGGAAGCCTTCAACAGGAAGGCTGGAGGAGGGTGAAGTGAAATTAATAAAGGAAGGGATAGTGAGCAGCACCTTAAACTTCTGGAGGGGTTTCAGAAAGCCAGAGGTAGTAATGGCATCGACAGCTACAGACAGATCAATTATGATGAGACCTGAGATCAGGCATTGGGTGCCTCCCATTAGGAGCATCTCTGGTTTGTATGATATTGTAACTAAACACCAAACTTAATATTAACATTGACCTCATTTCCCATACAGCTTTGAACTTCCAGATACTCTCAGGGCAATTTGCAAAGCCGTTCTATTAGTATGTTGAGTGAGGTAGGGCAATTTTCCCCAAGTGTTTCTTACTTGTCCCTTTCTCACTTAGGGACACACTTGGACATTATTGAAGACTGATAACAATATGCAAGGTATGTGACCTGAGCATCTTGGTATAACCTTTGTTTCAAGAAACAGGGAAAACGAAGACTATAGCCATCTCAATCTCAATTAAAATATTCAGACTGAGTACTAGGCTAGATGATGGTGAGCTGGCAAGTTTATTTGTTACCAAGTCAGCAAGCCTGAATTTACTGATTCTCAGGTTCTAAAGCCAGAAGAAATATAGCTTCTACTTCTAGCTGCATTCATTAGTTGCTGTATAACCTTAGACAAATTATTTAGCTTCTTTGTGTTTCAGTTCTCTAGATGAGAATTAAGCAGAAAGCTGTATAATTTCGACACAGTGCCTGGTGCATACCAAATGCTCAATAAATGGTAGTTCCCATTGCTATCAGGAAATTATCCTCATGATCTCCATAAGTGTTAAAAGCTTCCTTCCATGAGCATAGAAATCTACCATCAGCTGATGCCAAGGTTGAAATAAAAGTTTATTCGTCTTACATAAGTTTTTTCATCATTTTTAGACTTCATTATAAAAATGACTGACATTAGCAGCATTATCAAAAGTAATATTACCAACTTTGATGGTAAGTTGGCAAAATCCTTCATTTACATATTCAGTATAAATATAAAGCAAAACACTCAAGAGACTTTCAGTTAAACGTTCCCATTTCTGTGAAAAATAACCAAAGATTTCAATGAAAAGAAAGTGAGCTAGCATTTATTGTGAACTGATCATGTGCCAAATGCATAGACATCTCAATGCTCCCAAAATAACTGCAAAAAAAAATTATCTCTATTCTTACAGTTGAGGAAACTGAGGCCTAGAAAGGTTAATTTCTACTTAGGATCCACGAGCTAACAGGTGTGAAACAAATTTGGAATTCAATGTCCATCTATTCCAAATCCCATTATATTTCCCCTACAAACACTTCAGAGATTTCCTTCACCTTTTTATCCTACGTGTCTACCATTATAACATTCATTTTGCTTTCCTCTTAGAATACTATACTCTACATTTTAACAACTGGTATCCCAAGATCAGGGATTAATATTTTCAGTTTCTAGAAATCCTGAATTCCTAGGTAGTCAATTATAAATTCAGAATCCAAAAATCTTAGCTTGAAGAAACCTTAGTTTTTACATTTAATAGAGGAGAATAGAAACCTGACCTAAACGAGGTAAAATGACTCAAACAAATTGTTACAGTCCCTTACTGATAGCATCAAGAGTAGGAAAAATACACTGTATCACCCAACTTTCGGACCTCAAGATTTCCAACATAAGGGAGCCACTCAATAGATGCTTAATCTGTGTGTATGTGTGGGTACAGATATCACCACACACACACACACACACACACACACACACACACACACACACACGCACACACACACAGAGTCCGTATAGCCATTGGCATTTCTCATTAAGCCTCCCTAGATTCCTGAAAGCCAGGTTTCATGTTGGTAGGCAGGTGCGAGCACACAGATACACATGCGGTTGAGTTTTTTGGAGGGGATGTCTCAAACCAAATTCAATTAGCCATTCAAAGACTATCTACCGCATGGACACTGTTTGTCAGACACTCTTCTGAGATGCTGAAAACATGCCAGAAAACAAATACAACCCTCGCCGTCAGAGAGCGTTACAAGCACACTGTCTCAGCCACAGGATCTGCCCGCCCAAATTTCAACTGTCAAATTCACATCTCCCCAGAGGAATCCTTTTGAAGAAACAGTAAGAGGCAAGAGAGTCTTGATCTCCCCGGAGACTCCTCCAAGACACCATTTATAAATCATTAATTTTTTATGTCTGTGTGACAAAGTACTTGGCAACCTAAACAAAGTTTACGTGGACACAGAGTATGTTTTCCATAATTCACAAGGTATGCTTCAGTCGTTTCCTGAGGGAATGACACTCACTAAAGCACTCCCAAATACACTTTAAAAGCGTGTTATCTTACCAAAACAAAACAAATGAGCAAAGGGGAGGATGGGGAGAGAGAGGAGGAGGGGAGGGAAACCAAGAAACAAGACTCTCAACTATAGAGAACAAACTGACAGTTACCAGAGGGAAGGAGGCTGAGGGGGTGGGTGAAATAGGTGATGGGGATTAAGGAAGGCACTTGTCAGGATGAGGACCTGGAGATTCAAATAAAAACTTAGAAGAAAAAAAGTGTAGGATCTCGCCAAAAATAGTTGTACCCATTTGTGTTACTCTGACCCTATTAATGTATTTCTCCTTTTTAAAATCTATAGCAACATGAATTTAGGTTAACTGCTTCCCTCAAACAAGACAATATCAGGGTTTTTTTTTTTTTTTGGTAAACTATGCATGAAACTGAAATCATAGATGCTCAATTTAAATGTGCACTTATTAAATGCCTACTGTACGTAACATACGCGATCTGATTTCATCCTCATGGCAGTCAGTTCTATACGGGTGTTATTACCTCTAGTTTACAGATGAGCAAACAGACTCTGAGAGGTTAGATAGTGCATGTAACACTCATGACCCAGTGGAAAGCTGAATATTCAAATTCACTTATGATACCAGAGTCCACATTTCACCTTTAAGAAGCACCCAAAAAAGTAAAATTTATGAAATGGTAAGAACTTCCACTGAAGTGAAAATGATTAGCTTTAAGATGCTTTTCCAAAATTAACACAGATTTCAAACCGCTTTCCTAATTGGAAAGAAAACAGTATAGAATTCCAGTGGGCAATTCCTCAGCCTGACTTTCCCGTTATCACCCACAGATAAGATATCAAGAATAACAATAATTAAAACAGTAGGACTCCTTTTCCCCCCGGAGAACAGGTCTCTGGAAACATGTTGACAAAAAGGACACAGCACAGGGCTGCTGTTGTAGACAATGAAATTATGAGCAATGACCGTGACTGGCTGCCTCAGAAAACCACTGGTAAGTTGATGTTGGAAGATTTGAACACACAAAGTAGAAGACAAGCATGTCTACATGGACTCTTGATTTCATTCCCCTGTCAGGCCCTTATCCTATCACAAAGTGAAGATTTTCAACTAACATAGAATTCATTATAATTAGGAAGGCTATGCATTCAAACTGTGGACTTGGGGGCCTTAATATTAATGGAATTTTATACTAGCTACTTTAAGTTATATAATTGTCTAGAAACCTGTCTTTACTTTGAGCATGCCAGAGGCAGACAATGTAATTTATAGCTAAAATTATACATTTAATATACAAGAGCTATCACATGCAACTTTTAGACCGAAAGTATACACAACAGCATTATTTTTTGCTAAAATCTCTCTCAAGTATTATTTTTGCTGAGATTTATTTTTCTGTAACTTAAGGAGAAAATCTTGATTTTCAGCTTCGGGCTTGAAGCAGCATTTCCTATCTAAAGTGATCTAGTACAGTCAATCTGTCCTGATAAGACATCAAAAGAAGAATCTGGCAACTCCTGTAAGGTCAGTTGCGCATTCCCTAGTTCTCAAGTGTAGCCACTAGAACTGGTAAAGTGCTCGGCCAGCCTCTATTAAATCCCCAGCAAGTTAATCCAAATTAATCCAAGAACAACCATAACTAACAGCCTTCCTCAGAGGGTCTGTTGTGCTTGGGGCTTTGCATAACATTACTTTCAAGTCACAAAGCAATTCTAACTTGCTGACATTATCATCCCCACCATACAGATGAGAACACTGAGGGTCAAAGAAATTAAAGATATTGCCCAAAGGGCACAGTGATTAAGTCAGAGAGGGGGAGATATTTGAAAAGGCAACCTCAAAACTTGCAAAATCCAGTAGTGTTATGGGCCTGTGGCCCTCAGCAGAATCCCAGTATACAAGTATCTACTCAGGAATGTTATTCAGTGGGTACGACCCTCAGCCCTGAGATAAGCTGCAGTGAGGTAACTTTCCTAGTCTAACATGGTCGAAATTCTTCCATCAGACCACGAGCAAGTTGCCTAAAGTATTAGGCCAACTCTGAACGCCAAAAGAAAGGGGCTAACCCCCAAGCTGGCATGTCCCTAACTATAATGCTGGTGAAGTGACTCACCGGCATGGAAAATGATGACACCCTTAGATGCTCCATCATCTCTAGATCTGAAGAACACGTTTAAGTGGAGGTGAGTGGGAGAACACGTTTCAGCCCACGACTTTAAACATATCTATACCCCTTTTCTCTCTCCGTCTGCCCTCCGCCACCATCCCCTTCTTTTCTCCCCTCTCTTTACAGAGAAGTTTGCAGGTGTGGAGGGTACAGAGAGGAGCTGACAAGGTTTAGGAGAGGGACACACTCTGAGATCTAATTGGAGTAGCAGTGAAGAAATTCTGAATTCCAGAAAAGAGAGAGAGGAAAGAAATAGAGAGGAAGGAAGGAAGGAAGGAAGGAAGGAAGGAAGGAAGGGAGAAGACCTCCATTGATGGGCAGAGCCAGGCTGATTGCATGACTGGATGGGTTTCCCACGTGAAGCCCAGAGCTGAGCTGTCCAGTAAAAACAATCAAAGTTCACTTTTATTTTTCCTTTTTCTCTTTTGTCACCTGTGCTAAGTTGCAACTGAGCAGAAACTTGAGATAACTTGAGTAAATCTATGATCACAAGTGGTGACTTCATTGTGGTCACGTAAAAACAAAACAAACGAGCAAACAAAACCTTGCAGAAAACCTTGCAGAAAACCTGCAAGGAATTTTAAGATATGCTGAAACCTACAAGGACTCAGAGGAGAAAAAGAAAATCCTGCACGATTATTTTCATAGGTTGGTAAATTTATTGCCCGATCTGTGTCCCAACAGGAAACATGTGCCCAGAAAAATAAATTAAAGAAGTGCTCAGCTGTAGGCTAGTTTAGTTAAGGAGTAATGAAAAGGATAAGAATAGATTATGTGAGTGTAGGAACAGACTCAGATGCTTTTAGCAGGGTGTTTCTGGTTTCTGTTATGATCTCTCTAATATAAATCTAACTCCATGGTTCTTAATGACTCTCCAGGGACCACCACTCACCAGATTAAATGTGCCCAACACCAAGAAGGGACCCAGGAGATTTCTGCCTCTTATCTCCTTTGGGATATACCAGAGTTGAGGATCTTTTTTTTTTTTAGTAGTATTAAAACTAGGGTTATCTGAGCTCTGCTATTAAAAAAAAAAAAATCTAAGAAAGGATATGAATAGTGGAGATGGGCTACTTTTAAGGTCCAAAGTAATAGGAGTCTACTTCAAGCTCTCAGGACAGTTTCCTTCCTTGACCCTTCTAGATAAAAATGGCAGCTGTGGGGACAGAAGTAGCCCTGTCATATACGGTTGATTCCTATCCGGCTTGGATCCCAAACTGACTTTTGCCTGCAGTTCTAAGGCTTGTGTGAGTCACCTGTCTCATAAGGTTTGGCTGTTACCCAGAGTTATAGCTTGTCTAGGCCTCAGTTTCCTCCTTTTATTGGCATGAGACCTCTGAGGAGTCTTCTGGCTCTAAAGTTATAGGAGTCTATGATTCTGATAAAAGGCCCCCGAGAGGAATATAGAAGGATGAAGAGGAAGAGTTCTGTTAAACAAAAAATTAAAAGCCAGCTCCATGACCCTGGAAACTATGGAGGAGGAAGGAGATGGAAAGAGGGGTGATCCTACAGGAGATGGAAAGAGGGGTGATCCTACAGGCCCCCAGGCTCTCCAAGCATTTTCAAGCTTCTCTTATTTTTCTTTAGTGGCCTCTCTCTCCCAAGACAAAGCTGGCACTTGAGAAGCACTGGGGCTTAACACACAAACCTTTTCTTTAGCTCCTTATCTAAGTTGCCACAGGACAGTAGATTTCTGCCTTTTTTCTCAAGAGCCCCGTTTTGGTGATGTTAGAAACGTTTCTGGCAAAACCCAAGCCAACTGCCCAAGCCACCTTCGATCTACGTATAGCCTCTCCGTTATCCAAAGAAGTGGTTAGTTTGAAGGAGGTTAGGTTGAAGAGAAGTGGGTCCTCCTTCTCTTTCTTAGCACTGGTGAGAACCTAGGTAATCTGAGGACCACACTGGAGCATGTGTGTGCAATACATATGGGGCAAACGCAGCCACCTCTTTCCACCACTTCCTCCCCCATGCCCACTCGCCCTCCCTCAATCCACCCACCCGCCAGAAGCCAGAAGCCATCCTTCATCTGCTCGGTGTATTATCATATTTTTGTGTTAATACATTCTGTTGATCTGCAATGTCAGGTTGGATAATGAAATTTAAATTGGGTCCCTTCGATTTCCAATGGCTAAACATTTGTGCATCTAACTCCAGGGCTGCCCTGCAACTTAAAGGCATTCTAGAGTGTCAATCACACAGCACAGGCACCCCACACTGCAGCGCCTTTCTTGGGGAGATTTTTTTCCCCTGGTGAAGATTTGCAAAGGCCTTTGCCCAGGATGCAGACAACCTGCATCATTATAACAAACCGGCTCATTGGTGAGCACAAGCTGAGGGAACATATGCCTGGGCCACCCTCTCCTTATTTCCTGGCCCCCAACAGCCAGGTCTTTAAAAATCACACTGAAAGGGGTGAGGGGATATAGGAACCGGGATTGCTAAATTAATGTGCATTTTCTTCATCAATAAAATAAGAAAATAAGGATCACTCACTGTATTTCAGACTGATCACAGCAACATCCAGATGGAAATCCAGGTGGTTAAGAACAAGCGAAAACGCATGATCTTGACACCAAAAAGAAAGAAAGAAAGAAAGAAAAAAAAAAAAGGTGGGGGGGAGGTTGATGAAGAAAAATCCAACTGCAATTATCCATCAATTTTAGTCAACATAGGCACAAATCCAACTGTGCTCTCTGCTGGTTTGTCTCCCCCAATCAATGCCTCATTCTGCCGCGGTCAACTTTTCTTCTCCGAAATTTCTTTGCAGATGTATTATTAATTCCCTCTCCTCTTGTGGGAAATTCAAAAAGAAGAGAAAACACCACCATAGCAGGTCTTTACTTTCCTAAAAAAAAAAGCCCCAAACTTTCAATTCCAAAAATATCTCCTTGGCTTACTTTCTCCTTTATAGAGAAAAACGAACATACTTTTTCTTTGTGGATCCTCCGTTCTCCATTTCCAATCATCCTTTGGGGAGGGGGGGGCAGCTGTTTTATTATTATTTATTTATGTCAGAACACACCAAGCCCCGTGGGTCCGACACTGGTTTATTTCATTTTTCAAGGCTGCCTGTGGGCACATATACACATTTGTGTTAAGATCCAGGTCTCACAAGGAAAAGCTTCCTCCTTCCGTTTCTCTTGCACAATCAGTTTATCCACGGCGTTCGGTTCCAAGAGAGAGCTGCGTCCCGCATCCTTCATTTTTGCAAGGCACCCAACCGCCACCGCCACCGAAAAAGTCTCCTTTTACATCATTGATTCCTCACCCCTTGCTCCCCCTTCGAAGAATTTGGGGATCAACTCCCCCCACTCGCCACCCTTCCGGCCGGCCCCTTCTCCAAAGATCTGATTAGATTTCTCATCACAACCCAGTGCGCAATTGGATTTTTGATTTCAGCCACCCGGCCAGCCACCTTCCCCTCTCCCTCCAAACTCCCTGTTATATCCTGTCTCCTTCCCTCCACCGCCTCTGCAATTTCATAATCTCACGTTAAATGGAGTGCGGGGGGCGGGGGCGGGGGCGGGGGCGGGGGTAGTGGAGGAAAATTTCAAGGCTCCGTCAGCTGTCAAGAAGAAACCCATTCCTCTCCCCAACCCCCCCCCCCCGCTACTTTTTTTTTTCTTCTTCTTTTTTTTAAGGCTCGGGGTGGCTTTCGTTTCCTCTGTCCCCGCCCCCACCCCCGGCACCCGGTCCAGACCCTCCAGGTGTTGCAGAACTCCGCGATCAGCGCCGGGATCACGGGGGAGACGCGTGACGCGGTCCCTCGCCGGTGGCCCCCGCCAGCCCCGGGGTCCCCTTCTCCTCCATCAGCGGGCAGCGCATCCGGGGGCGCCGCGGCGAAAGAAGTTCAAACTGGGCTTTTATTTCAAACGGGCAAGGCGAAGTGAGGGGGACCGACGGGGTGTGAGGCAAATTTAGAAATCGTAATAATAAGGAAAGAAAAAAAGGAAAATAGAAAACGGAACGAAGGAGGTTGAGAATTTTGTTAAATCCCTAATCGCGGGCTCCTCGCCTCCTTCTCGAAGGAAACTGCAGCTTTGATCTCATTTCCAGCTGCGTCGGGTGCATTTTGGAGCCACAAGTTGGTCTCTCTTCGCGCAGACCTTCCCGACGCTGGCGGGTCCTCCGCGAGGAGACGCGTTCCCGGGAGCGCAGCTGCTCCGCGCCGTCCTTAGCGCCATCGCCCTGGCTCGCGGCTCCCTGCGCGGCAGAAACCCCGGTCCCCTTCCATCCACTCCGGCCTCAACTCTCTTCCTCCCCCGCCCGCTCCCCTCCCGCCCCCCGCCCTCCCCGCTCTCCCCCGATAAATAAATGCACTCCTTGTGCCCGCGGCAGCCTTTCTCCCAGCCAGTGCCACGTCCTGACGTTTTGGGTCCTAGCTCCCCAAACCTCCTCTCGGACTGCAGTCCCTTTCCTCCTCTGCCCCTCTTTCTTTCCCCTTTTCCCTTCCCTTTCTCTGCTTGTGATCAGTAAAATACAATTACCCAATTACCTCCCATCATCTTAGCACTGATTGGTCAATTGCATTAACACTTGAAGTCGGGGACGAGGGGATTGGAGCCTCTGCGGTGTGGCACTGCTGCCACCTGGAGGGCAGAGCCGGAACAGCTGAATTTCAAAGCAACCCCCACGCTCCGAGAGGTTAGTAATAGGCAAAGAAACTCAGGGATTTGTGTGGGAGAAGTTGTCAATTTTTTTCTAAAAGCCTGCCTGTTTTCATCCCGAAAGCCAGGAGTTGGAGCTACAAAGGGGAAGACATTGAAATCAAATCACCACTAGGATTCAAAAATATCACCAAACACACAAAGCTGTTGCTTTTCAGATTGCTGTGCAAGAGACTCTCCTCTCCCTAGCCAAGCAGGCTGGTCACAAGGTAAGGATTAACACGGTACTATTACCCAGGACAGGATAGGCTGATCTGAAGGCATCTAGGAGTAACCGAAAAGCTGCTGGGAAGGGAGACTGTGGTCCAGGAGGATAATCTCAACATGAGAAAGCACTGTAAAGGCGAGATAGGAGCCTTCAGCCTATGCAGCCTTGCAGTAAATTGGCCTGTTCAGTTTGTACAAGACATCCAGGACAGCTTGACAACTCAATTCCAACATCCTTCCTCCTGGTTGTGGGCTTTTCCATCAACTCCTGTTAAGGGGTCGGGGTGGGGGTGGGTGGGGTGGGCCAAGTGCCACATGTCAATTTCACAGGGTATTCTTAGAAACATGGAGGGCCCAGGAAATAAATATTAGTACTACATTCGTGTTGGTTTCTTTCTCCACTATATAATTGTCAATAAAAAAGTGTGTATGTTGGAGGAGAAGGGAAAATATATATATTTCAGGCTCCCTAATTAATGATCTTTGTGCTGATTTTATTTTTAAGAGATCAGAATGCGTACTTGGCTTTAAAACAATTTAAACAAAGTGAGTTCATCAGAATGAGAAATGTCATTAGAGAAAAAGGAGATTTTTCCTAAGGGAACATCAGAGGCATATCCAACTTGACACCAAGTGTTTTTTTTTTTTTTTTTCTTTCCTGTTCCCTTTATACTACATGGATTTTTTTTTTCCACTTAGCATTTGAAAATGAAAGGAGAATTACATTTATACATGTATTTGGGTACTAAGCACGTGCTGTAATATGTGTCTCAAATGTTCAGAATTGGCAAGGGGAAAGGCCTTTCTTTACCCATGGATTGTGATTTATTATAATTTCTCCATCTTTTTGAAAAGCTCTGATGGAGTTATGAATTGCATCAACATGTAAATTTCTTGAGGGGTAATGGCATTGCTTCCAGTTTTAAATAAATGCTGTATTGATTGACTTAAAACATTAATGGGCAGTTGACTGTAACTTTGTCTTTTGAAGCTCTTACCCTTATATGCCAATTATAGTTTATCAACTAAAAACCATTAAAAATTACACTTACTAGTTACTCTAGATAGCTTCAAAGGAGTCTACACTCGGGTTCTGAAGTAAACTAGAAGCCATTTGAAATGCAAATTTCCTTTTTAGGGACTTTGACAGCAAGGGAAAGGCCAATGATTTGTTTTTCAAAGCTGATTATTAGCTACCTACCAGACATCTTTAAAGCCTTTCAGAATGAATTAATCTATCAAACAAAGCAGCAGGGAAGGATCAGTGCTATTTAGCCAAAAAAGAAAAAGGAAGGCTTCCCATTCCTGTTTACCTTCTTATTCTTTTTCCACATCAGCTACCCATTCACACTATATGGGACCTTGCATTAGTCATTTGGTTTTCATTTTTTGATTCAGACTCAAACCAGTGATTATGGGGCATCTATATGGCATACTCTTTTGCTGACTTCTCATATACATCAACTTATTTAAAACTCAAAACATCCCCTTGAGAGATTTTTAAAGATGGAGAAGGGGACGCTAAAGCCACATACTTGGTAAATGCCATAGACAAGTTTTGAACCCAGATCTATTCAATAGCAATTCTCCTAGTTTTGCTACTACTTCTAGGTAGTATGGGGAATACATCTCAGACCGTCACAGGCATTCCGGCTACAGTTATCAGCTCTGGAGGTGAATGTGTAACCTGTGGGGAGACGAAAATGCCACATTTGTCCCTGAATGATCTTACTCAAGGAGAATTGAAATGAGTACTAAACAAGCTAACCATCATACAAATACACATGCAAACTAAATTGTTGTTCAGCAATGATGTAAATATAAACAAATATATAAATATCTGTTCACTAGAAGTTGCCAGGAACTGTCAACAAAGACAGGGTATGTGTTCAAGTAGAATTCTTTATACAAGCTCTTTTAGAGGAAATAATTACCCAATGAGCAATGGGATCGGTCCCATTGTCACACTTCCGGTTAGTCCCTCTGAGTTGCCAAAAGCTTGGGGTGGACAAATGCCATTAAAATGAGATAGCCCTGGCGAAGAGGAACATGGTGCTGACATGCCAGGTTTGTCTGGGGGCATACAGAATCCTGTATTTGTTTTCCTCTCCTGATTTATAGGCATTTGGTTGGTGAAATGAAACTACCATGTTGTTTCCCTGTGTGCTGGTGACTCTACCTGGTGTGATCTTCAGCAAACAGCAGAGGACAGCATCTTGTAACCAGAAATACAAAATAGCAAACAGAAGGAATTCAGTAACTTTGCTTAAACATTGAGAAAACATGGACATTTCTGTTGTGTTTATTAATTTGATTTCACAGGCTTGAGGCCACTGTATTCAATTCAAACACTTAGGATTTGGGTGTTTAGGTTATCAATTCTGGGAATAGATAGTCCCTTTCACTCTCAATTCTATTAAACGGGGTCACAATATACTGTGGGATAATCGTATGAAGCTTGCCTCTATCGTCACACATAATGACACGTGACTTAACTTCTTTAGATCAACTTCTTTTGAAAACTACTTTAATGATAAAAATGCCGTATTCCGTGGGAACTTAGTACATGTGTTATGCCATACGAAATGTTATGCTAGACCAGAATGTTGTATTTTAGAACTATAAGATATCCTAATGGTTATTCCTTCTTTGTTCCTTGAAAAACAGATGAAGATACTAAAGTCCAAGTAGATTTGCAGATTTGTTTCTACAGTGGCTACCTCTCCACCCAGTTTCTACCCCATATGGTCTTACTTTTTGGTGCTTCCCTACGTTAAAATTTTTTTTAGCAATAACTGGCATTTAATGACATTTGTGAATGCCAAGTTCAAAGTATGTTCTAAGTATGTGATAAATGTCAACTCATGCAATCCTGTAAATAATTTTATGAGTTAGGTGTAATTAATTACCATCCCATTTTATAGATAATGAAAGTAGAGTTGAGGGCACCCAGCTAGAAAGTGACAGAGGCAAGATTTTTAGCTCAGATTATTTTGCTTCAGAGATCATGGTTTTAACATATACTTCCTGTTATGATACTAGATGGAAATGACTTGCTTATGTCTGTATTCATCCCCCACCCCCCGCTGCCCAAAGCATGATTGATTTAATGAGATTTTTTTTTTGTTATTTCTAATATTGTGTACATAATTGAATAAGTGTCTAAGACTATATGACATTAGGAAATGGGAGAATATATGTCTTTTGCCTCTTACTGGATATTCTTTTCACTGTGGTACACAAAAATGTTAGAAAGATGATGTACTTACTGCAATTACTAAATAGAAAAAAAACTAATAAAAGATGTAACCACGTAAAATGATAATCAGAGAATTATAACTTTTGTATCAGCTAGCAATTGCTGCATAGTTAACCATCCCAAAGCTTGGTAGCTGAAATCAGTTATCATTTATTTTCTCTCATGAGTCTATAGGCCAGTCAGAGATTGGTTAAGTGGCTCTTCTGATCTTGGCTGGGATCACTGTTAGCTGATATAAAATAGACTCAACTTGGGTCACTGGGGCAGCTCAGCCCCATTTTGTATGTCTCTCTCCCTTCATCAGCTTGGCCTAAGCAAATTTCTTGGCGTAGTAGACGTCCAAGAGAGGAAGCAGAAAGGCATGAGTGCTTTTGTATGAATCACATATGGTGACTTTCTGTTGGCTAAAGCAAATCACTTAGTTGAGCCCATTGTCCAGGGATGGGACAGGTCATTCTACCCCCGATGGGGGGCGACAAGTTGTAAAGTTACAAGATAAAAGAGAGTGAAGAATCGGAGCAATCATTGCAATGAACCCCAACTTGTATACACTACAAATAAGAAATTTCCTTCACGATTACTGGGATTTATAGGAAAGAAAATTCTCTACATAAGGGATCAACTGGTCACTTATTTCAACAGATGGATGTTAACTTCCCATTATGTGTCATGCATTATGAAAGTTATCACTGACTCCTCTGCTACCCCCATTATCCTGATCACATCTGTTGATGTTAATTCAAAACTGGCTCAACATCTGCCCAATTTGCCCAATTCTTTTTACTGTATTACTTTGGGAGACCAGGCTCAGGTTCCTCTGTGGACCCTTTGCCACCCCCTCCCTACTTCCAGCTAGCTTCTGAAAAAGAAAAGCTGACGAGAAAGTTAAATGGAAGAGACAGTAAGCAAAAAATAGGTTCCATATGTGCAATAACAAGAAACCACAACAATGGGAAAACTATTTGTGTTGCATAGGACAAAGAATTCCTACTCTAAATGTATAACTACTTGTTAGAAATAACCATTAGAAATAAATGAGAAAAACAAAACTAGCCTTACAGGTGAGCGGAGAAAGATACATTACAAGTCAGTTTGCAGAAGAACTGGCTATTTGAACACTTACTGATACCCATGTCATTTAGCACGGTGCCTGGTTCTTTGGCCTCTTACAACATCGTGAATGATGGATGAATGAACTGTTTACTTGGGGAAGGAAAGCGGGTGAATAATAGGTCTGCCAGTTACAAGCAATGGTGATACAATATGGACAGATTTTTACCAGCAGTAAGTGTACAGAGCTTGGGGAGAAGAGGAAATAGTAGCTACCTGTGTGTGGGGGCAATCCTAGAGGACTTCACAAGTAGGACATGTAAATGGGCTAAGAGCTTCATGAATGTTAGCATACAGTTGATGGATGCAGGATTGCCATTTTGCAGCTAGAGAACAAGGAATAGGGCGCATTCCAGGAAAAAACAATTTGTGGCCCAAAGATGAGCAAGGCTTAAGATGCTCTAAATTATGTACTTAGCCATGGGAGAGGTGACCAGACTATTGGATGCCATGGAGAGATCAAGAGAGTTCAGATTTTGGAAGTAATCTTAAAACGTTCCTTCTAAGAGAATATCAACTGCAAATGATGTCTGGGAAGGAAGGGCAACAGTGAAAGGAAGGGATCGTAAGGGAGGATCCTTCCTTTCTCAGACCCACTAGGCAACGTGACAAATTTTAGGAGTGACTTAAAGGAATAAGAAGAAAGCTGACAGAGACAATTGCATGACAATTTGGCAACCAATTCTAAATCAATTTAGATCCAATTACATTTTGGAAATCCTTTTTAAATGGTGACCCAAGCACTTGTAGAACACAGTCTCCTTTATCAAATGTTTCTAAGGGAGATGGTATCTGTGCATAGAAACTACATGGTGGCATTTTTGTACTAACTTAGGATTCTTTGCACCGAGAAGAAAATTGGCCATAAAGGTATCTTTAAAACTCCACCAGGAATTAGTTGATGGTGTGAATCCAGTTGTGTAATTTGAGAAGACAGCTGTATTTTATCTAGCTAAATCAGCACTTGATACTAAACAACTCCTAAAGAATGTCACTTTACTTCAGCATTAGCCATGCAGTGCAGATTCAAGAAATGATAGCTTTGTTTCTCCCACCGTATTACCATTGTGTTCTCAGGAAATGAAGTGCATAGATTTCAAAATTCAGTTCTCTTCACATTGAAGATGCATTAGCACATCTGTGATTCCAGGCTTCCAGCTGATTTAGTAGCACATGATTCAAATAATGTTAAACGATCTGCATTTTTAAATATCCAGGTTTCTAACATGCACAGCGTTTTTGAGGAAAGTAAATGACCAGGAGAAGCTGCAGATTGGAAAAAAAAATCATCTATTGTATTTACATGGAAAGTGAAAATAACTTTATCACTCAAATGAAATAATTCCCTAAATGCCAAAATAAGCATATATAAAGAAATATTACTCCGACTCAACTTTCAAAACGGGAGGGGGGTGGGAATCCTTTGCTTCACGACACAGATGGTTTTTAAAGCCGTCCACAACTGTATGAGTTTTGTAAGGAAATGTGATGTAAAATAAGTATCCCTGTGGCAGATGGAAATCGTGAGGCGTGTTGTGGAGTTGTGGTCTTATTGAATGGAGTGAACCCTGGGTGGCTGCTATGTGATTGAGTGTTTGGCATTTTACTACAACCTGCCATTGACAATCTTCCTGGAAAGGGTTTTTATTAAACGTTTAAAAAATCATGTGGGAGTTCATATTTTCACTACGATAACAATTATGCCCACATGGCAGAGGGACCTAAATAGATGTTTTTCCGAAGAAGACAGAGAAGAGCCAACAGGTACATGAAAAGATGCTTAATGTCACTAATCATCAGGGCAATGGGAATTAAACCCACAGTGAAATACCATCTCACACCCATTAGAATAGCCATTTTCACTCTCCCTCTGTCTCTCAAAAATAAATAAAGATTGAAAAGAAAATTGTTTAAAGGGGCGCTTGGGAAGCTGAGTCGGTTGGACATCTGACTTCGGCCTAGGTCATGATCTCACAGTTTCAGCCTCGCATCGGGCTCTGGGCTGATAGCTCGGAGCCTGGAGCCTGCTTCAGATTCTGTGTCTCCCTCTCTCTCTGCCCCTTCCCTACTCACACTCTGTCTCTCCCTGTCTCTCAAAAATAAATAAACATTGAAAAAAAATTTTAAAAAATAGAATAGCTACTTTCAAAAAGACAAGAGGGACATCTGAGTGGCTCAGTTGGTTAAGTGTCTGACTCTTGAATTCAGCTCAGTTTATGATCTCGTGTTTTGTGAGATTTAGCCCTGCATTGGCCTCTGTGTTAACAGTGCAGAGCCTGCCTCTCTCTCTTTCTCTCTCTCTCTGTCCCTCTGCCTCCTCTCTCTTTCTCTCTTTCAAAAATAAATCAACAAACTTAAAAAAAAAGACAAGAAATGACAAGTGTTGGCCAGAGTGTGGAGAAAAGGGAACCCTTGTGCACTGTGTGTTGGTGGGAATTTCAATGGGTGTAGCCACTACAGAAAACAGATATGAATATTATTCAGCCATAAAAAAGAAGACAATTTTTGACAACATGCATGGACCTTGAAGGCATTATGCTAAGTGAAATAAGTTAGAGAGAGAAAGACAAATACTATAAGAGTTGCACTCATAGAAAGAGCATTGAATGGTGGTTGCCAGATGCTGGGGGCTGGGGGCGATGGGAAGATATTTGTCAAAGGGTACAAGATTCCAGTTACAAGATGAATAGGTTTCAGGGATCAAATGGTGACTATGGTTACCAATATTGTGTTATATACCTAGAAGTTGCTACAAGTGTAGGTCTTAAAGTTCTCACCGCACACACACACGCACACACATACACACACACACACACACACACACACACACACATACATAGGTAAGTACGTGAGGTTATGGAAGTGTTATTGTGATGGTCATTTCACAATACATTAAATGATAACGTGCATCGCGAACCCACATAATGTTATATGCCAATTATAGCTCAATAAAGGTGGAAAAAAATCAAAGGATACAGAAAAAATATGCTGCATTGAAATTTAACTTCCTACTTGAATTTTTACTAATATTACTGGAAAACAACATTTTTGTTATTGTTCTTATTTATTTTAGTGGCTATATAAAAAAAGTCCACTGAATTTTCTCACTTCTTCTATTTTCAAGTCTGATTTTTTTTTTTATCTCTAGGGTTAGAGGGTGGCAAAATAATGATGTCAGAACAAAGCTTGTCTTTGAAGGGGACTATCCCCCTTTTGGGTGTCTTTTCCTTTTTATTTGTCTTTACATGAGCCTAAGGCCTCAATCATAGGTATATCCCTTCTCCAGGAAGTAAGACACGAAGTCAGCACATCTGCATATCGGTGCAAATGTTTTAATGAGTACTGATTTTGGTGGGTTCTGTATACTGTGACTGGGAAAAGTGTTAACAATTTTTCACTATTTCCCAGAGGTGCTTACATTTTTAGAAAGGATTAGCGTGTACTCTAAAAGACAATATGTTTGATCCAAAACATGGAGTAGGGCCAAGAGCAGCAAGATTGGAATCGCAAAGTCCTGAGTTAGAATGTGGCAAACATTCATTGTTTGTACTTTAGGAGAACAGAAATTACTTAAACTTAAGGAGAGTGTATGACAGGAAAAGAAATGAAATGCCAAAAAATGAACCTACACATGGCAGCCAGATCAAAGATTGTGTGTGTGTGTGTGTGTGTGTGTGTGTGTGTGGGAGCGTTTTGGGAGGAGTTTGTTCAAAAAGCAAAGGGGTATCATTGAGGGATATTAAGTTAAGGAGTAACACGTTAAGTTTGGGACTTTCAAAAGACATTACAAGGGGCATTATGCAGATGAATTAGAGAACAACTGGAGAGCAATTTGGAAACTATGGGAGGTTATAGGGATTCAAATAAAGGCAACAGCCTTGGGGTTAGAGAAGGAGAGATTGGTATAAGAAATGCCAAGTGTTAGAATCTACAAAATTTTAACGATGTGCATGCTTGTCATTTATTCATTTGTGTGTGTTCATTTGTTCATATGTGTGACATTCTGGATGGAGACTATACATAACTTCCATGCAACATAGTGAAACACTTCCTAAAAATAAAGCTCTCTCAACAGGGAATGGGCTTCCAGGTAAAATTGTCATTGGAGTTGTTCAAGCATAGGCTGTGGTTGCGGGTGGGTCTCTAAGGTGACTTAGGTTGGATAAGCAATTCCCAAACATTGTCCTGGATTAAACTTCCACTGGTCCACTCTAGCAAAATGAGACAAGTAACGGCAAAGTGGTGGGTTTGTCCTATTTATTAATTAGTTGAATTGAAAGCAAGTATCTTCAATTTCTGATTAATTCCTACCTACATTTTTACAACGATAATTTCCTTTCTAATTTTTACTTAGTAATGTTTGAACTGTAAATATCCGGTAAAATTAATAGTTGGAAACACCCTGTTGAGCCACTGTATATTTATTCATGTTAATGACATGAAAAGTGTTAAAGTCTGTGGCCCGCTACACTGATGGCCTCTGAGGGCCCTTAGGACTCTTAAATTTTGTGCTTTTGTCAGAATAGGACCACCTGAAGAAGTGTTTTCATGTAGATCAACAGAACAGTATGATTGACATTATTCAGCCTTTCATAAAACAAATCAGTGTGTCAGTCTATTAAACTGCAGAAAATGCTCCCAAAGTTTCCAAGTACAGCCTTTTTAAAAAGTGAAATTCTAAAGTGAAATTGATGACATATTATAAACACTTGTTCAAATGTTCTGTTCATAGCAAAATACATCATTGCAAAAATGTTTAAGAACCAAATTGCTAGCATCACTCACCAAAGTCAACTATTTTGGAACCCCCCCACATACAAAACTACAGACCTGTATCCAGCCATTTTCTACGTATCTTTAGTGGCCTGAGGGGCCTGGCAGTCCAGACTCTTTTTTCTTAAGGTTCTGCTGACAGGCAATGCCATTACACTAAGCTTCAAGTCATAGAAGGGTGCCTCTAAGTGCCTGTGCAGTCAAATGCCACAGGATTTCAAATGGAAATGACATGAATTAATTTCCTGAGAAGAACAAAAAGGAAAGGAAAATTGAGAAGAAAGGCAGCTTCTTGTAACACAATATGCAGATTAATGGCGCCCACTGATTGATTGAAGTGTCAAAAATGTGCCTTTCATATAAATGAAGCTACTGAAAGAGTTTGGGGGGGGGATCTCTCACTTTCTCTCTTATTCATATGAAATCTTAACTGGTAAAGTCAAAGTAAAATCAGTTTTTCTTGGTATCTTTAAAATCTTCTCTATCCCAAATGCTAACCTTTTGAACATTAGTCCCTGGGTGAAAGAGGGTAGATCCTCCTGAGGGCATCTCATTGTACCAGGAATAAAATTGAAATTCCTTATATTGGCTTGTGAAATCCTATTTTTCCTGGCATAACCAACCTCTCTTAACCTTTCTTCAATTTTATCTTACATCATCTGCTCCTGCACTTAGCTTCTCCAGATTCACGGGCCTTCTTTCTGAGCCGACAATAGGGTCTTAGCACTAGCTGTTCCCACAGCCTAGAACATCTCCTTCCTGTTCTTTGCAGGCACTGATCCGATCTTGGTCTAAGAGAAGCCGTCGCTCCCAAGAAGCTGAAGTAGGCACCCGATGTCTATCACATCACTCTATTTTGTATGGTGTGAAACACTTATCTTTCTTTTTAAGAACTCTGTGGAATTGTTTATCTCTGCTGGACTGTGTTGTTCCTGGGAGTAGAGACCTTGCCATTCTTGTTCATGGCTGTATCCTCTACTCATAGAATGCATGGTGAAGATGCTGAATTCAAATTTTTGAAAGAAGCGCTAAGACGATAATAGTGAGATCTGGAAGTCACTGCGCGGCATCGATAAGTAGTTAAGGTAGGAGATTTGAGAAGGACGTGTGCTGTTCCTTTAGCAACCACTCTGTGGTCGCTCTTAGGTAGGGCTTCCCTGAATGGCAACTAGGCATCCAGTCTTGTTTATAATCTGTCAAGTACAAAGAGAGGGAAGAATTTATGTTCCTAACTACTAGTCATACATGTATACTATTGGGTAAAAGCTTGGGCACTTGAGACCAACACTTGAGGTTTGAATATTGCTACTACTTCCTAGCTGTATGACCTTGGGTAAATCATGTAGCCTCTCTAGGCCTCAAAGACCTCATCTATCAGTGGTTATATCTATCCTATAGTCATGAAGAATAAAATAAAATAAGCCACATGAATAGTTACCACAGTTGCTAGCATCTAATGGGTACTCATTCAATATTAGTGGTACTTTCTACTATTCATAATGATACCAAGCCTTCAGTTACCATGGGTTCTCTTTTCTCTTCCACATGTTATCTGGCCATTCAGGCCATTTTCTTGGCTTTCTCTTAATAATGCAGCAAACGTGAAAAAGAAGATAGAATCTCACTCCATGCTTTTTGGGAAAGTCATCCCTGATTTCTCTACATATCTCATTCAGCCAGAATGCCTGGCTAGAGGTTAAAGTAACTTTAATCTATACAAATATATAGCAAAATAAATGTTAAAACCGTTTTTGGAAGAATTATTAAAGAAAATGTCATTTTGCCCTTATCTCTTCTATAAAGATTTAGTTATTATATCTTCAAAAAGGTCAAATTTTCCTTCTCCCTAAGTTTCTAAAGAAATCTGAAAATGTGGTATGCCCTTGAACTAATTGCTTCACCTTTCTGTGTCTTAGTTTGTCTGTTTTAAGGAAGTATAATGATTCCTAACACAGCAGCTGTTCACTTTATGGTAGTCAGGTGAAAATTAGTTTCTCATGTTCAAAACCAGAGTCACCTTCACAACGTCCCCCAACACACACCAATGCATTCATTGGTTTGTCAGGCTCTCTAGTTCCTCTGTGGGCAACATTTTTTTTTCCCTTCCTGTGCACTCCACATGCTTTCTCTCCAGTTCACACTCTAAGCACCTGCCCTAGTCCCAGACCGACTTTTAGTCCAGGGTCTTTCCCACCCCCAGAGGAGCCCACTAATGGCTGACACATCACTGAAAGCATCAGCTATCATTCAAAGCAGCAAGGAACATTTATTGAGCGCTTACTATGCATAGGGCATTGTGCTTACTGCGCCCTTACTTACTTTATTTGTAATGTCATTGAACTATAGCTTCATTGCATGTCCTGCCCATATTCGGAGAATCTCATTAGCTACTTAATTGTATCCACATTCTTCATGCCCTATAATGTGGCCCTAATCTTGTTAGGCCTTTCACTATTTTAATGACCTCAGGCAAGTTTTGTAATCTTAAAAAAAACACAATTTCCTCATCTGTAACATAAGGAAAATAATAATACTACAACCTCACAAGGTCATTGCAGAGTTTCTAATTTGTGACACAAATGGCATTTGGGGTCCGATAATTCTTTGTTTTGGGGGGTGCTCTGTGCATGTAGGATATTTAGCAACAGCCCTGGCTCTACCCACTAGATGGCAGTATCACCCTCCCTTCTCCCTCCCCCACCTCACGCCCACCCCCATTTACAGGAAAGTATCTCCAGACATTGCCTGATCATCCCCTCACAACAAACATACTGAAGACTACGAGGGTATTGGGATGAATAAATTAGACACCTTTAGATGCTGGGCATAAATGGTCCCTTTCAGTCCTAAGTTCTTGGGACCCCCTCTGCTTGTACCTTACCATTCCCCAGTATTATCAGAGGATGTATGGCTCCCACGATTAGTCCTAGGTTTCCTTGCCTCCTTGCTTTGCATGTCTTTCTACTGCTACACTCTTCTACTCTACTTCTGCTTTGTAAATTCTTCCCTACCCTCCAGAATACTGCTCCTCCCAGAAGTTTCCCCTAATTCTTCCAAACTGAATGATCTCTCTCCCTGTAAATACTTTGATCACCATTTTTGTGTCCCAGTCATGACCTTTACGTGATTCCATATTGTATAGTTATTGGTGTCATTGTATTGTCTCTTCTCTTGGGACTGAAAACCTCCAGAGAAAGAGAGTCCTTGTTTTCTGTCTTTTTAGCCACCATAGATGTGAGCACAGTTTGGGGCATGTATTAGTTGCTCATTAAATGATGTTTGTTAAGTTGAAGTTAGGACATGGAAGAAATAAGTGACTTATTAAAAGGCATTGCCTACAAATGTTAAAGTAAACTAAAAAGCATTAGAGAATAAAAAATTAAAATTATATCCAGATGCTTGTAGAAATAATCAGATAATTGAGCCAACTGAGGTTCACTGTTTAAATTATTCATGCAACTGCCTTAGTTCTCTGCTTTTCATTGCACATGTAGGAACAGCTGAGAAAGAATTATAGTTGTCATTTGGAAACTATTAAGTAATTTGCCTACTGATGGAATCCGTAGTCTTCTGCTAGAAACAGAATTCATCAAATAAAGGAGATGCAAACAAATCTATATTATTGCTTTATTAATCAAGAAGGAGGTCCAAGGAGGCAACTGCCAGTGTGGAATGATGCAAGTTACAAGTGAAATCGAACTTCTGTTCCCCACCTATACCTTGTGTCTTAGAGAAAAAGCACTCCTCTCCCCCACAATACATGCTTATTTGCTATAGTAGGTGAAATTCCCTGATCTCCCAGAATTTGAAATCTAGACAAGCTTATACACAACCACTGTTACATTATGCAGTTATGATAAAGTAGAAAAGACACAGATCTTCAAGTTGGGAAACATGGATTAAAGACTCAACATTACCTCCAAATACAAGTGACTATGTTATGCCAAATTATGGCCCTGCAAAGATGTCCACATCATAATCCCCAGAACCTATGCAATTTTGAGAGAGAGGGAGACAGAGTGTGAGTCAGGGAGGGGCAGAGAAAAGGAGACACAGAATCTAAAGCAGGCTCCATACTCTAAGCTATCAGAACAGAGCCTGACACAGGGCTCGAACTCTGACCAAGAGATCATGACCTGGGCTGAAGTTGGACACTTAACTGACTGAGCCACCCAGGTGCCCCTAATCACAAGTATCATTGTAAGAGGAAGGTGGGAGGGTTAGTATTCCAGAGAGAGCAATTTGAAGATACCACACTACTGGCTTTGAAGTTGTTTGAAGATGGAGGAAGGGACCACAAACCAAGGTTTCTGGAAGCTGGAGAAGGCAAGGAAACAGACTCTTCCATAGAGCCTCCAGAAGAAAGTCAACTCTGACAACATCTTGATTTTTATCCCCTCCAGAACCATAAATAATAGCTTTGTGTTGTTTTAAGCCACTGAGCTTGTGGTGATTTCTTACAGAAGCTATAGAAAACTACGACAGTGAACTTGAATAATCTCAGTTTCCAAACTTCTAAAATTTGGGGTGATAGCTATGTAACCAGATTTATTTGGGTGATATAAAAAAGGAAAGTAGTAGACATTGGTTAGTTTAGACATTTTACTGTGTTTTAGCTAGTATTTTGATATAGCATCTCAGTTTATTTTTTCCAGACTTAACCCTCAGACACTCAGGTAGGAATGAGTACCTAATATAGTTATACAGTGAGGAATAACTTGAGCACAGAGTCCACATAATTGGTTGTGTGAGGGCAAGTGACCAGGCAGGCCAACCACAAACCTTTCTTAAGAACGATAAGAAAGGAACTACCCTGCATCCCCAAGACTGCCAAAGTAACTTAATCCCGTGGTGGTTTGGGTATTTCTTACCTTTGAGGAAAAGGCCGGCAGTAAGAAGAGTAAGGGCCATGAAATTAGCAGCAATAGATTCCACATACTAGCTATTGAGCATCTAGATCTTTCCATGCCGAGGCTATTCTGTTCTGCGATTTTTTTTTTTGGTTACATGAACCAATAACATATGTGTGTGTGTGTCCCTGTGTGTATTGGATTTTATTTACTCAAAACATTAAAAAAATCTACGTGAAAGTACGTGGCAAAGAATACACTATACATATATAAAATCAATTTTTTTCTATGAGGTACAAACACTGATGGTAGAAAATTCAGGTAATCCTGACAAAGTATATTAGCCAAACTATAAATCATCCCAAATCCCACAGCTGGAGATAATCACTGTTAATATATGAGTGTTATTTGCCTTGACCATGACTACAAAGTATAATAAATATGAAAATTTGGGGGTTGTTTTCTAGAGTGTGAGGCATCTAAACTTAACTTTGAAGGATAAGTGGGATTTTGATAAGCAAAGATGATGAGAAAGTAATACACACAGACGCACACACACATATATGAATTTTGACAAAGATAAAAAGATAATTCAGTGGAGAAAGGACAGTCTTTTCAACAAAAAGTGCGGAACAATTAGATGCCCATATGCAAAACTATGAACTGTGGTCCATACCACATGCCATACATTAAAAGTTAAATCAAAATGGATCATAGGCATAACTGTAAAATGTGAAGTTATAAAACTTACAGAAGAAAACATAGGAGAAAAAGGTTTGTGATCTTGGGTTTGGTGAAAATATTTTAGGTATGATACCAAATGCATGATCCATGAAAGAAACATAAATAAATTGGACCTCACCAAAATTAAAAGTTCAACTCTTGGAAAGATATTGTTAAGAGAAGGAAAAGATAAGCTGCACACTGGGAGAAAATATTTGCCAACCATGTATCTCATAAAAGATTTGTAAGCAGTATATATATACATATATGTATACATATATACATACATACATACATATATACATACATATATATGTATACATACATATATGTATATATATGTATATATGGCTCATAAAACTTAATAGTAAGAACAAAGACAACTCATACAAGAAAGATAGTGAATAAGTTACAAGCCATATAGATGGCAAATGAGCACATTAAAAGATGTTCAACATCATTAGTGATTAGGGAAATGCAAGTTGTAAGCACCATGAGATACTGCTACACATCTACCAGAATGACTGAGATCAAAGAGTGTTGGCAAGAAAGTGGAGGGACTAGAACTCCCGTGCACCGCTGTTGGGAATGTTAAATGCCACAACCAGTTTAGAAAAGAGTTTGGCTTACCATATGATCCAGCCATTCTACTCCTAGGTATTTATGCAAAAGAAATGAAAGGATACATCCCTCTAAAGATTTGTACACCAGTATTCATAGTATTTTTATCTGCAATAGCTAAAAGCTGAAAATAATCCAAATGTACACCAATGTCTGAATGATAAGAGAACTGCAGCATACCCATATATGGGATATACTCAGCAATGAAAGCAAATGGGCTTTTAGGCGCATACTAACATGGAAGTCTGAGAATAATTATGCTGTGTGAAAGAATCTGAAGAAAAAAGGTATACATACTGTATGCTTCCTTTAATAGAAAGCTCCAGAATATAAAAATGTAAGTGACAGCAAATGATCAGCAGTGGCTTGGAGTGAACTGGAGGCGGGAACATCAGGCCAGAAGGAGGGCAGGGGAGCACGAGGAAACATTTGGGGATGATGCGTAAGTTTACTATTCTGATTAGATTATCTTGACTGCGTGATGGTTTTACAATGTTATACATGTCAAAACTTATGAAATTATACACTTGAAATGTGTTCAGTTTATTGTATACCAATTATACCTTATCTATGGGGAAAAATGAAAGTGAAGAAAGAAAACATACAAATACATGCAAGGGGAGGGAATCCGGGCACAGGAACTGCTTCCGTGTGCTCAGAACACAGAGATATAAGGGCAAAGGAAGACTGTCGAAAGCATGTGAATAGCAAAGCAGTTGAAAGGGCAGAATTCTGAAACTAGGCTTCCTGAGCCTAACTCTGTCATTTACTAACTGTGTGACTGGAAGATTAGCTTTCTCTCTGCTTGCTCATTAAAAAAAAAAAAAAAAAAAAAAAAAAAAAGGGAATAAAAATACAACCAGCATAAGAATGTTGTTTTGAGAGTTCAACAGAGATGCAAAGTTAACATATGTAAAATGTTTGCCACATGCAAATATGACATGGTTATAATAATGTTGGCCATTCCCACGATGATTATTTGTTTAACAGTTTCATTGAAATAGAATCCACCTACCATACAAATAAGTCATCTGAACATAAAAATCAAAGGTTTTCAGTAGACTAAAAACTGTGCAACCACACCACAGTCTCATTTAGAACATTTTGTCATCTCAAAAAGAAACTCCTTATGCCATTAGTGGCCATTCCCCATCCCCCTCATCCTGCCTTAGTCAACCACTAATCTACTTTCTGTCTCTATAGATTTGCTTATTCTATATTCATATTGATATGGACTTATATCTGTATCATATTCAACATTTAATATAAGTGGAATCATATATGTGATTCTTTTGTGTCTGGTTTCTTTCATTGATCATAATGTTTTCAAGGTTCATCCATGTCATAGGATATCCTGGTATTCATTCATTTTTATTACCAAATGATACTCTGTTATTTGGATACACCACATTTTAGTGCAGGACAGAATATTTTTGTCTGAGGAGGAAACAGAAGAAAGAGCAGAGGTGTAATCCTAATGGCTGTACAGCAACCTACAAGTGGTGAGGAATTGTTTTTGACCAGATAAGGGAAAGGGTGGCTGTAAAAGAAGCTGAGAATTTCATGGGCACAGGCCGAATACTGATCTACTTCCTTAGGCCTAGCCCCACCTGGGCTCTGAGGAAAAAGAGATGACGCATTCTGTACAGAGGCAATTTACTGCAGAAGAATTCCTTTCTCACTAGTCCTGTTAGCTTGGGCAAGTCATTTACATCCTTGAATTATCAGTTCCCTCCAAAACTCTCCTCACCCCTCCACTCATCCCCTCCAGCCCTGGGTTTACTTCACTGAAGTCTGCGAGGATCATATGTTAATGAAGGTAAAAGTATCTAAATAACGGGAACATTTTTTAAGTGCAAAAGTAATTCAATACTACATTGTTCTAGAGGCATTTTGAAATGTTTTCTGATGACCAAAATATCCTATAGGGATCTTTGAATTTCTTTGGAATTAATAGGTAAATAAAGAGCAAATAGGAACCCCAGATAGCCATTGTGGTTTGCTTAAAATGGGACCTAAATAAACTCAGATGCCCTGGCAGGTAGGACTCAACCCTGTCCATCACTGTACTGTACTGTCTGCCATAATTTTTAGGATACGGTAATGTCTCAATACACTTGTTTTATTGAAGCAAAAAACAAATTGCATCAGTCAGTGCACACATCACTTTTATGTCATATTCGTAATAAAACTGCAAAGAGGTATTATTGATAATAATCTAGCTTACATTTACTGAGCATGTACTATGTGCCAGTGTGCTAAGTTCTTTACATGCAGTGATGCACAGTAAACTTCCTTTCATAAATAACCTGGAGGCAAGAGAAGTTAAGTGCTTTTTTCAAGTTTAAAAAGTAATTTGCAAAGCAGGGACTTTAACCCTGTTTGATCTAAGGCCTAAGCCTTTAAAAATGGTTTTGGCTTACTTTTATTTATTACAATGAAGTGCAATAGTTACACATCATTTCATATACAAAGACTTTAGATTTCAAATGAAGGACCTGAAGGGGATCTTTTGTTTCTAAGACTAATTTTGTTTCTAAGACTTCACTTGGAAATACTCTGAAAAAACATGGGACACCTGGGTGGCTCAGTCGGTTAAGCATCCAACTTCAACTCAGGTCATGATCTTCCGTCCATGAGTTTGAGCCCTGGGTCAGGCTCTGTGCTTATATAGCTCAGAGCCTGGAATCTGTTTCAGATCCTGTGTCTCCCTCTCTGTCTGCTCCTCCTCCACTCACAGTCTGGCTCCCCCTCTCTCTCAGAAATAAATAAACATTTAAAAATTAAAAAAAAAGAAATACTCTGAAAAGATATACACATCAAGTCTGATATTTGATTCCTACCTGGGGGTTTTACCTGAGCTGTTTCCTAATTCAAATTATACTCTTTCATGATGCTGAGGACTCTTCAGATTCTCTGTGAAATTATCTCTGCCAAAATAGAAAATGTTTCCACATTCTGTGCCACAATACTTTATTCTTTTTTTCCCCAAAACTTTTCAAAACTCAACTCATCCATGAAATCTTCTGCGATCGAGGTGGAAGCCACCCAGACATTCTGTTAATATCTTCAGTGTGATTGATATTTCCCTCCTGCAGTGTGGTAAGATAGCATATGCGTATATGTGGGCAAGCATATATATCTTTATGTTAATGTGCATCTGTTCCTCTCGTCTCTACCATATACTATTAAGATATTAAGATCCTGGGGTCTGTCCTTGCTTCCCTCCACAGAAGAGAACATTTATTCACCTGGGTAACCCCAGTGCTCAGCTCTCTGGCATGATGTACATGTTCAATAAACATTTATTGAATGAGTGAGTGAGCGCTCAATGATAACAGTGACAACCTCGAAGGGAAATCTCTCCTCGCACACAGAGAAAATAAGATCACGTACAAATATAACTGCAAATAGCTTGCCTTCTCGGGTATTTTAGTTTTAAGCATTCTCAGCTGAAATGTGCTGTAGAATGGCTGAGACTTAGCAGGTAATTTTCATTTCACCTCTGTTTCCAAATGGTTACCACTTACCAAATACAGCATGCTTAAGAGTGTGCTTTCCCCCCTTCAGGTACAATATTCTGGTACAGTGCTGGATTCTTTCAGATGTCTTTCCCTTTTAAAGCTATGGAGTTCACTCATATATTGCTATTTATCATGGCTGTGCAAAAGAAGAAAACTAAGGAAGAACAACGAGGTTCTAATTCACCAACTGCCCTCTTCTGTTACAAAAAGAATATCTGAAAAATCAAAATTCTGAGCCCTGGGTGCCTTTTGCTTGGTTACATCTGATGTCAGTATTTTCAAAGGATTACTGTTACGTTAAACAATAGTCATCCACAAACACTAGAATGTGTCCTGTTCTACAAGAGTCAGGAGAGCTGCCAACAATTACAATTGGAATAATACTGCCTAGATTTTAATCCCATACCCATCTTCTTTCTTTCTTCTTCTTTTTTTTAAGTTTATTTATTAATTTTGAAAGGGAGAAAGTGCACGTGAGTGAGTGAGCAGGGGCAGGGCAGAGAGAGAGGGGAAGAGAAAATCCCAAGTGGGCTCCACACCATCAGCGTGGGGCCCAATGCGGGGCTTGAACTCACGAACCATGAGATCATGACCTGGGTCTGACACTTAACCAACTAAGTCACCCAGGCGACCCTCCTTTCTATTTGAATGACTTTGACCAAGTTAGTTAACTCCTCTTTAACTTTGAAAGGAAGGTAGAAAGGGTGTTGTGAAGATTCACTGAGATAATTTCTGCAAAGAGGCTTAGGTCTAGTCATATGCACAGGAAGCCCTTCCTCCTTTATTTTTACTTGCCATTTTTATCAAGATGGTTAACTAAGTAGACTGGGGTAAATAGACTCCTCCAGAACAGACCCATTCAAAACCTCTTCAAGGGATTCCCAATGTTTCATGACACCAACACAGATCCATCCAAGAATGCTAAGTGAAAAGCAATTTCCAAGGAATCTACAGCTGAAAGACTGGGCTGCTCCTGTCTTAGCCTTGGGTGCTAAGGACTCATTCTTCACCTCAGGGATACTAACTGTTCCATGAAAGCAGTGTGGTGGTGGTTTCAACATCCCAGGGAAAGGGGTAGGGTCGACAGTCTAGATGAAAGAGTAGGGGACTTCGCCTGAAGGGTATTTACTTGAGCATTTAGTTGCTTACAGAGATTGGACTTTGGTTATATAAGGGCTAAAGCATTGCCTTTGCACTTCCCCTGAACACTTTCTTCTGCACTTTACAGGATTGTAGAATTGTGAGTCTGTCATGCAGTCCTTCTGCCAGTCATGCACTCCTTTCACTGAGCCCCCAAACACCTAGCACGACAGTAGTAATCTTGGCTTCACTTTGTTGCTGAGCAACATGCATAGTGTGTATTATTGCCTTCCCCTTATAACCATCTCCAATGTCTCTTTTTAATCTCTGGCTCTGGGAATTATATCTGGCATTCTTCTTGTTTAGTCCTATTTGTAAACGATCAACTGTGTCGTTTATATTAGTTTTCACCCTGCTTCCCCTTGCTTTTTAGCATATTGCTAGAGGTCACAGTCCTCATAACAACAGGCAAGGGATATTGTCACTGTTATAAACCAGGACAATAGGAGTCATAGTTCAGCCTCATTCCCGGGAAAACATGGTAGGTCCACAGATTGACCTCCTACTCAGGCCTCCTTCTGGTGTGAAAATATGGATTATAAAAAGATAGTGTGTGTACGTGTCTTTTAATGGATGTAAAGGGTCATTTCTTACCCTTTGAAAATCTTTTCCTTTCGTTTACAATTTATTTTTTCAATTTGTTTTCCGTGTCTATTTCTTCAGAAAATATATGAAAAGAATAAGTCAAAATCTCATCACTCAGATATTTCTATACATATCCATGCATTATATAAATACATAATATATAAATTGCTGGTAACACACATAATTTGCTATAATCAGATTTTTTAAATTAATAATATAAATAATATCTCCATGTCTATACATTTGGGGCAACAGCATCATCACTAATGACTGTATAGTGTCTTATTATATCATTAGGACATATTACAACAAGTCCTTTATTGCCATATATATAGGTTGTTTCTGATATTTACAATGCTCTAATGATTGTGCATGTACAATGTCTTAACCCATTTGGCCACTGATTTCTTTAGGATGAATATTAGAAAAGGAAATGTTAGGGACAGTCTGACTATTAAAGACTTTTGATAGAATGCCCTATTGGCCTCTGCAAGGGTTACACCAAGTAACTCTCTCAATAACATTTTATAAAAATGCTCTTTGTTTATACTCTTGCCATCACTGGGTGTTTTAATTCAGTTTTCAATTTAAAGGCCAAGGAGGAGACATCTCATATCCTTAGATGTATGGTATAAGAATTTGTTAACTAGGGCCTGAGTCATGACAATGTGGGCATGCTTTTTCTATTACCAAGAACTCTATGAATCAGATCTAATAACTATTTCAGTCACTACCAATACAGCCACGTTTCAGAGACAACCCAAACTGGAAAAAGCTATATTTTTTTTATCAAAAAATTCCCATGGATGTGATAATAGCAAATATCCTTTTAGTTGTTTTTAGATTGAGGCAATAATATTGTTTCATTTGAAATTACGTATCTCATTTTAGACGTTGGAGGATCTAATTTATAGATATGTTTCCAGGAATAAATGGAACTCTATTTGTTCCTAAATAAAAATGTCAATCATAAAGGAACAGTCACTGCAACTTAACCGCATAGATGTCTAGTTTTTGTATATGAATCACAAACCTGACAAGACTATTTGAAGCCTGTTACAATCTGTTGCTCTGTCCATTTAACCACCTTTATAGAAGACAATAATTCTCAGTCCTTCTATGAGCAAGCAGAAGTCAGAAACAGACTTAAATGCTGATAGGGCCAATTCCTATTAAGATAAAAATTCCAAATGCGACAAAAGTCTGCATGCCAGTACTTATACACAACATAAGGGAAGAGCTGTGATAGTTAATCCAAGGGGTAGTTATATTTTCTGATCTCCCCTAAGATTTTAATATATTTTTGCAAAAGGTTCTTGGAATATTTCCCTGATGATACAAACTCTTCTTTAGAACCTGTTATCCAATCATTTTACTAACTGGTTTAAATGTGATTAGAAAGTTGACAAATCTCAAGGAAAAATTAAAGTTAGGCTGTTTTCACTATCATCTAATTTTATTATGCTGTGGTTTTTTGGTGCCCAGAAACCAAATAGCCTTGAACTTCTGAGGTCATAATGTTTAGGATAGGTCTACCAGGGATGGACAAGCTTTCTCTTTAGTTACCTGTGATTTTATTTTTCATTTCTGTCTCCTAATATGCTAAATGAATGATATTATTAAGGTTTTGGGGATATGAGAAAAAGGAAAAAAAAAACTCATTGACTCATTCTAAACTAGAAGGACAAACATGTATATTTTAGAAAATAGTCTCATCAATTTATAATGAATCTAATTATCCATTCAAATAATTTATTTCAGTGAACATTTGTTAACATCAGCAATGAGCACATCTTTGGTTGTACTTAATCTGGAGGAAATCTTAGGTCTTAAACTCTGGGTCCTAAATTAGGATTTTTCATTTGTCCCTTTCTGCAGCAGGTAACCCTACTGACCTAGGACCACTTTATCCCTCCCTAAAGGTCTTTGTTTTGTGAAGGATTTTTAGGTTTGGCTTCCCCAGGGAAGCCCCAGTATTTCTATTTCCTTACTGTTTCTCTTCTCTTTTTCAGTATATTTTTGTTTATTTGTTTTGGGGGACTAGTCCCTTTACTGAATGGCTTTTACTTTCCCCAGGATATAATTATAGCTGGGTATCTAATCTGGCATCTCAGCAGAAGGAAGCCATGGCTCCAAATTGTAGGGCTGAAAACAGATTACACGCATGGCCTCATTTCTATCCAATTCATACCTCACTGACAACAGCAGACACGTCAAACAAGTTCCTCAACATGTGCATTTATGGTCATGCTTCCTGACTTCCAAACCTTTAGGCACTGAAATGTCGTTGGACCACTCTACATGTCCCTTCTTGAGATCACCTTCTCAATGACTAAATTTTCCTTCCCATTTGTCTTCTGTGGTTTCTTTAGTTCAAGCATGGTTTTAGATACCCATTGTCAAGATTACAACACTAGGCTGTGTTTCTTTGTTTTTTTGTTTTTGTTTTTTTGGTTAAATATAGCTGGCAGAATATTTTAAATCAAAAGGGCTCCCATTCCACACTTGAATGGGATGGAGGGAGAAACCAGGCTCTTCCTTTAAATATCAGAAGTCCGTATTCCCTGTAGGAGCAGAGGTTTGATGACAAGGGATAGCCCTTCCTTTCAGAGTGAATATAAGATAGGATCAGGACCTTTATAGATTTAATCATACTTTCATAATAACTTACAGAAGTATAAGTTTTGAGTGTCAAATTTAGTTAACCCTCCTTGTTATTCTTTTTTTATTCATTAAAAATTTAATGTTTATTTTTGGGAGGTGGGGAGCGCAAGTCGGGGAAGGGCAGAGAGGGAGACACAAAATCCAAAGCAAGCAGGCTCTGGTCCCTGGGCTGTCAGCACAGAGCCCAACACAGGGCTTGAACCCACAAACTGCAAGATCATGACCTGAGCCGAAGTCAAAGGCTTAACCGACTGAGCCACCTGGACACCCCAACATTCCTTATCATTCTTTAAGGATATATGAAAGAGAACTTTGCTAATAATCAGCTTTCTAAATGTCAGTGAACCCCTTACATTTTTCTGGGTTACTCATGTTAATAGATGATACACCATGTATTCCATGAAGTGTTGAGTATCAACTAATATCAAATATAGACTCCTCTTTCATGATGATACCTTATCTCATTTTTGATGATTAATTCTTCCCCATGATATGTATTCATGGTGTATTGGTAAATCCAGATGACTGTCCTTCCATTATAGGAGACAAAGTTGCTCTAATCCATTATATTTTTTCCTTGGCTAATCCTTAGCTAGTATAGCTAAAGGGCAAAGATATCACCAAAATCAGACTAACTCAAATGACCAAAAGAAATCAAATTTTTTCTTGCATGATCTTGAATCTCAGATGAAGAAACATAAATATAAATGAAATAGCATTTCTTCATTCTAGAGGCATCATCCAGTTGAAAGTATTAAGTGGATCCCATGACCAAGAATGTCTACAGATGGTTGGCTTTGTTCAAAATCCTTTACCAGGTTTATTATTTTACTCTTACATTCAAGCTTATAGTTCTTTTTCTATTCTTTTAATAAGTTCCATTTTTTGGTTTTATTTTTACCAACACATAAAGCCAAGTAACATTGATGATTCATTAAGTTACAATTATAAATTCTCACTGAGATAAGCACCCTGAGGAGTTACCTAAGCTCACTTACTTCCTAAACTGTTCCTTCCACACCTTCTTTAAAGAATAATTTAATAGTATGCTTGAAAAATCAAACATTATCTAGTAGGCTTTATTTATGAACTAAAACCATTAATGCAGATGTCTACCATATACTTATCTGCTTTATGACAATACAGACAACACGCCCATTGAGATTCTGAAAACACGTGACTTCTAACAAACCATTGGCAACAATTCTTCCTTGAATCTGGTTTGAATATCCTTAAAGCAGGAGAGATCAGAGTGCCGTGGTTGTCTTCATCACCCAGGAGAAATTGTCTTGGTGTGCTACTAGTTTAATAAAGTCCTGATGCAACTTCTAATGGACCCTTCTTCTGTTTTACAGGTCACTCCTATTCTTCAGTGGTATGAGGGAAGAATATTTATTCTCTTTTCTTTTTTTTTTTCCATCTGAAGAAAATTCCACCATAGAAAGCCTCTTAGCTTCTTTTTATTCCATTTATTTACTCTCTCCTCTCCTTGGTCATTAGAGTTGTTTATTTGTCTGGTGAACTCAGGAGCAAGACTTTGTCACTTATCATTTAACCTATTCTATTCACCTGTATCTTTAGTGCAGGCTAACTTATATCTGCTACTTCATGCTGGAAATTTAATGGCCAGGCTGCCATATCAGAGGAGCCTGCTGTGGCCCAGCACTTCCTGGGCCTGGATGAGTGAATCTATCTAACTCTTGGATTCAATGTTACAGAGTCTATTTTATCCAAGCATTGAAACAGCATCCTTAGATATTATCTGCATTATTAATAAAAGTGGCATCCATCTTTCCATTTGCCTGTTCTTTTGACTTCTTAAACCTCACTTTGTTTTGAACTTGGGCAGCTAGAATGGAAGCCCCGAGAGAATAGATTAGTAGCTTGGAACTTACCTTATCAAAATTTCTCCAACAGGTCCTGATCTTCCTGAGAAAACCCAAAGAATTTAAAGAAGTGCTCGGGATTTCGGCAGATGATGTTTATTTTACACCTGGAGTGAGACAACACAGATATATTTTTAAACCATGTTATATGAATGAGAACAAATTTAGGGTAGACATTCCTGCCTGCCAAACTCACCCAATACAATGAATTGATGAAATATTCCTCTAACATAAACACATAGATATAGACATATATATATACACATATATACACACATATATATAGGTACATATATGGGTCTATATATAATACATATATATGTGTATGATACATATGCATTATATATATATGTATACATATAGTTGCATATATATAGTTGTATATATATAGTTTGTTTAGTGTACCCATCCTAGATTTGTTAGTCTTCTTTTGTCAATATTCATTGCATTGTATTATTGAAATGTGCCATAGGCTCTTTTTTCAATTATGAAATTTATTGTCAAATTGGTTTCCATACATAGGCTTTTTATCTATAGGTACCTTTTTGAACATATATTTGAGAGACTTCTTGTTCTTACCTCATCCTTCTGTCATGAGTTCCAACTATACAGATAATTATTACTTTATTTCAAACCTAATGGTCAAATGAACATAGAAAACTATAAAATATACACTGTAATTTACAGATTTCTCAGTTTGATATAGCAACAAGAAAATGAGTAAATATAGGCACTGAATTGAGAACTGGAACTAGATTCAATTAATAATCCTGCCATAATTAGCCAGTTAATTTTGGGTGTCCAAACATCACTAGGTCTTAATCACTTCACATAAAAAAATAAGGGCTTTGTACAAAATTGCTACTGAGGCCCCTTCCATCTTTTAAATTCTGTGATAACTTTTCTTCTAAAGATGTGGTTTGGTGTAGATAGAATGGTTAGAGAGAGTTTGCAGTAACAAAACTATCATGCTAGAAAAAACCTGAATTTTTATAAATTTATCATATGTTCCTAATTGCTAGCTTCAATCTTTGCTGGACAATTAGTTACTTATAGTTAAATGATACTAAGGTGACTGTAGTCAATTACTTTCAGGTTCATCTATTGATTTTGTAAAAAAATCAATTGTATATCTCAGGGAGCTGAATAAAATTTTATTTTTAACTCCTAGGATTCATGATACATTGGCACCTTATGACCATTGGTTTACTTTCTGTCTGTCTTTCTGCTGCCCTAATATTGAGGGGAAGAAGCTGGAAAAGTATGGCAAGTTGTAAGCTGTTTTACAGAGTTTGTCATTATACCATGACTTGCCCACACCCTCAGGTACTTCCCAAAGGGGAGAAATGTCTCTTGGTGAAATAGCCATACCTAATTGGTGTTTCATATGTCATTGTTTTGCAAAAAACAAAGCAATTTTTAAAATTGGGAACTGAGTGATAGCTGAAATTACCACTTACAAAGATAATTTAAAAACTAAACCATGAGCTCTTTTGGTTATTAGAACAATGGAGACTCATATAAACCTGTACCAGATTTCTGACATGGATAAGCTACCTACATTATTTTACAGATAAACCTCATAATCACCCTATAAAAATTTTGAAGTAGGAGCTTAATTTTGTAAGTGAAGAAACTGAGGCATGAGTCAGTTTCCCAGAAAGAGGTAAAAGGTGGCCAAGTTAGCAGGTCTGTGTGATTCCAGAGTAGTCCTCCTTCCTATCCCATATATCTTGATATTACAAAGCTTGTTGGTCACACTAGGCCAGTAAATACTCCATTTCAACAGGTTCTCTTAGGCCTGTTATTTATGTGAGCCTCTGAATGCACTGGTTAATGTAATTTTGATATAGGAAGGCCTTGTCTGATTTTTCCCCAGGACTATGATTTTTGTATTTCATTTCTACGTTCAGGGGAATAAAATGCCTTATCCATCTTTTAGCCTGAGTTTTCTGCCTGATATTTAGCATGTTTCAAAGACATGTGTTGATAGCAGGATGCTTACTTTCTATCTTTGTACAGAAAACTGAGCTAGGTGGGGCTGCCTGCAGGGGCAGAGGCATTGGATGCAAGAAAGCATCGTGGTGGGTGGTTGTAAAGAGAAGAACTGGGCAGAGGGTTTGTTGATCAGAACGAAGTGAATCATTATACAAAGCCATAGAATGTGGGGCTGGAAGAAGCTTCACAAACCAATTAATTCAAATTTCACAGTGTTTAGTTGAAAGAAGTAAGAAACAAGGTGTCCACAAATTAGAAACCGGGTTTCTGGATATCACCCACCCACCCAGCTTCTCAGTAGTATAATGGAATCCTCAACTGTATGCTTATATGCATCTCTTAAAAACAGAATGCACTGTTCTAGGTTTATATGTGTCTGTAGCATTGTGTGGTTTGAGACCCAAAATGCTTAGTGGTTATGAGAAAGACCATGGGGTCAGACCACCCTGAGTCCTAGGGCAAGCAACATCACTCTTTCTGCTTGTGGAATTTTAGGAAAGGCTTAATCTCTCCATGGGACAGTTTCTTAATCCTTAAAACAGGGTAATGAGAGTAGCCACGTCTCTGTACTGCTTTAGGGATCACATGAGCACTTTACAAATAAAAATAAATAAATAATAAATATATAATATTTATATTATATATATATTTTATATATATAATAAATATATAATATTTATATTATATCCCCGGCAGGGGAGGGGTAGAGAGAAAGGGGAGAGAGAGAATCCCAAGCAGGCTCCACACTGTCCCAAGCAGAGCCCGACACAGGGCTCAAATTCACAAACCATGAGATCGTGACCTGAGCCAAAATCAAAAGACGAATGCTTAAATGACTGAGCCACCCAGGTGCCCCATGAGCACTTTTTATAAAACACTTTGCATCAAGGTCCAGCACAGAGTAAGTAAGCATATACAAAAATTTCCAGTTATCAATCTCATCACTCATTACAGTGAGCCTAACATAATGAGACATTCTTTGAAAATTGTGTTTTCCTTTTAAGGAAACATAAATCCCAATGAAAGAAGACTCTGGATGAAATCTAACAGACTAGAGTGAAATTGCCAGCATGGTCATAAAGACTAGGTTTCTCCTCAGTGACATGGGAAAGATACTAATCTCTATACATATTTGAAGTTATATGTGTATTACTGTGAAAGAAGAGATTCAGAAATTGATCTTTTTGCTCAAGACTGTCCAAATCAATTGCACTCAAAGGCAGAAGTTCTCATAGCTTCTCATAGCTAGAACTTGTAACTAAAACAAAGGATTTTACACAATAAAAAAGAGAGTGAAAAATAGAAAGCCTCACTTTTTTTCTTAATCGTAAGCTGATGTGAAGGGATGTCCTTTTGGATTCTGCTGTTAGAAAGCTCAGTTATGCAATATTCATACAAAAATAGTTCTAAATCAATACAACATATTTTACATTTACATTAACATTTAAATTAATGAGAAGCTTAATGTGAATTATGGAGCTTTAGATGTTTAGGACTAGGTCCCTTCTTGCCAACTTGGAACAGAGTCTATTGACTCACCTTCTCAGTCTTATAAACAGCTTCCAGACTTTGTGTATTTTCAGTGCCAGAAGATTTTCAGGCTGGTGAAAGATGCCATATTGACATCACCAGGGAATGAAGTTGGCCCTATTCATTAAATATGTAAAATGCCTCCAGCAATGACACACACCTTCCCTGAAGGGTAGTTTGCCATAGATGGTTGTCAGTCCTGAGAAGGCTCTGGGATCAGCACTTACTGCTCCACCTTTCTTTTCCCTCATTAAAATGATCCCACAAATATTTCTCGAACACCTACTATGGACACAGAACTGTGCTAAAACAACACAGATTCTACTTCAAGGAACTCATCTTGTATTGAAGGATACAGTCACATATATAAACAATTATAGAATAATATCACATGTTCTATAATGGAAGAAGATACATACTGGGTGCAGTGAGAGACACCTGAATAAGACTGGAGGAGAATCAAGAATGGCTTCTGAAGAAACCAGGCTTGAAAGAGAAGTAGGCATTAGTCAATCAAAGCAAAGCCGAAATCTCACCATTCAGAGAGGAGAGCCTATACATAAGACTACATCTTTGCTTAAATAAACAAGAAGTTTTAACTGATTAGTGTGAGAGGTGGCTTAAGGGTGTGTGCGTGTGTGTGTGTGTGTGTGTGTGTGCACATAAATGTTTGGGTGTAACAAATTAGCATGCATGGTTAGATGGTCAGGGACAAGTTTATGAGAGATAGATATCACATGCTAGCTTTAAGAGCTTGGGTACCATCCTTAAAATGGTGCAGGTGAAGAAATTCTGATGTAGTCTGTTTGTTTGTTTGTTTGTTTGTTTGTTTGTTTTAATAATTCTTATCGTATAGAGAAGTTTCAGGTTCACAGCAAAACTGAACAGGAAATAAAGAGAAATGTATCTCCTATCCCTACACATGCCAAACGTCTCCCACTATGGATATCCCACACTACAATGGTACATTTGTTACAATTAATCAACCTACATGGACATATCATTATCACCCAAATTTCATAGTTCACATTAGAATTCACTCTTTTTGTTGTAAAGTCTATGAAGTTTGACAAATGTATACTGAAGTACCACTGCATATTCAGACAGAGTAGTTTTGTTGCCCTAAAAATTTTCTTCACTATACCTATTCATTCTCCCCTCCCCTACCCCCTGGAAACCATTAGTCTTTTTACTGTCTCCATAGTTTTGCCTTTTCCAAAATGTTATATAATTGGATTTATAGAATACATAAACTTTTCAGATTGGCTTCTTTCACTTAAAAATATGCATTTAAGTTTCCTTCATATCTTTGTGTGGCTTGATAGCTTATCTCTTTTTGGTGCTGAATGATATTTCATTGTCTGGATTTACCACAATTTATCCATTCACTTACAGAAGGACATCTTGGTTGCTTTCAAGTTTGGTTGCTTATGAATTAAACTGCTATAAACATCTGTGTGTCGGTTTTTGGGTGGATCTAAGTTTTCACTTCTTTGGGTAAATACCACCTGATGCAATTGCTGAACCACATGATAAAAGTATGATTTAGTTTTGTAAGAAACTACCAAACTGTCTTCCAAACTGGCTGTACCATTTTGCACTCTTACTAGCAATAAATGGGAGTTTCTATGGTTCCACATCCCCGCCAGCATCTAGTGTTGCCAGTGTTTTCAATTTTGGTCATTCTTTTAGGTGTAGTGGTATCTCCTTATTGTTTTAATTTGCGTTTCCCTGATGACGTATGATGGGGAGCATCTTTTCATATGTTTGTCATCTGTATATCTTCCTTTTTAAATTTTTTTTTTAATGTTTATTCATTTTTGAGAGACAGAGACAGAGCACGAGCGGAGGAGGAGCAAAGAAAGGGAGGGAAACACAGAATGTGAACAGGCTCCAGGCTCTGAGCCATCAGCACAGAGCCTGATATGGGGCTAGAAATCACTGACCACGAGATCATGACCTGAGCTGAAGTCACACACCCATCCGACTGAACCACCCAGATGCCCCTTGTCATGTGTATATCTTCTTTGATAAGGCTTATGTTTAATGGGGTGTTTTCTTACTGTTGAATTTTGAAAGTTCTTTTGTATTTTATATATTTTATATACTAACTTATATTTTATATTTTATATACTAACTTATTATCAGATGTGATTTTTGCAAATATTTTCTCCCAATTTGTGGCCTGTTGCCTCATTCTCTCAACAGTGTCTTTCCTGGAGCTGAAAATTTTAATTTGAATGAAGTTCAGCCTATCATTTATTTCATTCATAGATCGTGCCCTTGGTTCCTTGTGTAAAAAGTCACTGCCATATCCACTGTCATCTCGGATTTCTCATATGTTATCCTCTGGGAGTTTTAAAGTTTTGCATTTTACATTTAGGACTATGATACATTTGGAACTAATTTTTGTGAAGGGTGCCAGGTCTTTGTCTAGATTCTTTTCTTTTTCTTTTCTTCCTTTTTCTCTTTTTCTTTTTGTTTCTTTTTTTTTTTTCCTTGCATGTAGATGTCCAGTTGTTCCAGCACAATTTGTTGAAAAGACTACATTTTCTCCATTGTATTGCCTTTTTTCCTTTGTCAAAGTTCAGTTGACTATATTTATGTGGGTCTATATCTGAGCTCTCTATTCTGTTATTCTCTGTTTCTATTCTATTCTGAGTTCTCTATTCTCTATTTTATTTGTTTATTCTTTCACCAATATGTCATGGTCTTGATTAGTGTAGCTTTATAGTAAGTATTGAGATTGAGTAGTGTCAGTTCTCCGACTTTGTTTTTCTCCATCGACACTGTGTTGGCTATTCCATGTCTTCTGCCATTTCACATAAACTTGAGAATCAGTTGGGAATTTCCAAACTTGCTGGGAGTTTCATTGGAATTTTTATTTATTTTTTTTATCCTTATCTATTCTTGATAGAGAGAGAGGGTGTGAGCGGGTGGGGCGGGGGCAGAGAGAGAGGGAGACACAGATCCAAAGCAGGCTCCAGGCTCTGGCTGTCAGACAGTTTGAGCCTGGTGCGGGGCTCAAACTCACAAACCACGAGATCATGACCTGAGCTGAAGTCAGACGCTCACCAGACTTAGCCACCCAGGGGCCTTGGAATTGCAGTGAATTTATAGATCTGATTGGGAAGAGCTGACATCTTGACAATATTGAGCCTTTCTTTCAATATTGAATATCTGTCCCTTTGTTCAGTTCTTCTTTGATAACTTTGATCAGGGATTTTTAGTTTTCTTCATATAGATTTTGCACATATTTTGTTAGATTTATACCTAACTATATCATTTTTGTAATATGTGGTTAATTATAAATTCCATTTGTTCATTGCTGGTATATGGGGAAAAGATTGAGTTTTGTGTATTAGCCTTGTATTTTGCAACCTTGCTCTTACCACTTATTAGTGAAAGCTCCTAGAAAGGAGCTTTTTGATTCTTTCAGATCTTCTAATAAATAAAGTCCTCTGCAAAGAAAGTTTTCTTTCTTTCTTCCCAATCATTATATCTTTCATTTCATTTTCTTGTCTTATTGAATTGCCTATAATTCTGATTTAAGAAATATCACTCTGGGGGCGCCTGGGTGGCGCAGTCGGTTAAGCGTCCGACTTCAGCCAGGTCACGATCTCGCGGTCCGTGAGTTCGCGCCCCGCGTCAGGCTCGGGGCTGATGGCTCGGAGCCTGGAGCCTGTTTCCGGTTCTGTGTCTCCCTCTCTCTCTGCCCCTCCCCCGTTCATGCTCTGTCTCTCTCTCTGTCCCAAAAATAAATTTAAAAAGTTGAAAAAAAAATTAAAAAAAAAAAAAGAAATATTACTCGGGCAATATTATGAAGAATAGATGAAATCTGAGGAGTGCTTTCTCCATAACATTGTCAGATGTTAAAATATGCCATAGTAAACCCCTGATGGAGTTCTTGTGATATCAGACGTAACTCACAGGTGGTGGAGAATGTCATAGATTCAGTAAATCCAGTCCTTATGGTTTCCCTTTTGACAGTGGATTGATATGGGTCAATGAGAGAAACATAATTAGCAATGCTGTACCTGTATTCTACTACCCTAATTCAGTTTTGCAAAAACATATTAAGTACCAACTATGTAACAGGAAAAGTATTACATCCTGTGATGGAATGATAAAACAGCATGGTGCTTGCCCTCAAGAAATTTATATTTTGGTGGAAGGTGAGAAAGAACATTAAGTAAATAAAAAATGCTTAGTGATATGGTAAAAACTATTAAAAATAAACAGGATATTGTGATAGTCATTAGTGTGGGGTTAGTCACTGTTGCTTTAACTGTAAAGCGGGTGAACTCTGGACTGGAACTCGCTAGATTCAAATCCCAGCTCTGCTAATTCCCATTATGTCATCAAGATCCTGTGCCTCAATTTCACCATCTGCAAAATAAAGATAAGTATTCCACTTCATAGGGTTGTTCTGAGGATTAAGTGAGATAATAAATGTACATTAAGTAGCCTAGTACATGGCACATGGAAGTGGTCAACATTATTACCTATTATTATAGTTGTGGTTACTATTATTACTTTGTGCTTACTATCACTATTCTTTGGATAGCTTGGCAAAGGAAGCCCTCCTCAAAAGGGTTATTTTGGGCTTAGGCCTGAAGAATGAGAAGGAGCCTACCATGTGAAGAGCTTTAGGAAGGATGTTTACATAAATTTCTAGATAGAACCAGCAACAAGTGAAAAATTCCTGAAATAATGTTAAAATTATTAGGGTACATAGAATGATTTCACGTAAGTTCCAGCTTCTTAGGCTTTGACTCCAGGAAAGAAGAGATAACATGTCTCAATCAAACACCCATAATCCAGAGGTCATCTGCTAGAATCATGTAAGAAAAGTCACACTCCAGCAATAGCTACCAAGACTTTAGTCCTTCTGTTAACCAACACCAGGTGATCTGATACTTGAAAATACTAAACTGGTATTTGTTGGCAAATAAATATGTTGGTACTTGGCATTATGAATAATAGAAATGGGCCTTTATTGATAAAATTAAAGGTATTTATTATTATTGTTGATAAAAATTATGATATGTGAAATTGACCTATATATTTTTGAGATAATCCTCATATTTATTTTAACACAGTTTAAGACTCTAATGGGGCATGAAGCTTATATCCTTAGGTTAAGGGAGATACCCCAGGCTTGATCCATAAATGGTTCTCTGTCCAGGCATGAGTTAGAATAACATTTCATTTGCTGATCCAACTTCAAAGGTATACTAATTCTTTAGTATACCTTTAGTATACCTTTATATTCTTTATATTCTATATATTCTTTATATTCTTTAGTATACCTTTAGTATACCAACTTCAAAGGTATACTAATCCAACTTCAAAGGTATACTAGAGCATCCTCTAGAATGCTCTCTGCTGAAAGGTGACATTCAGAGCACTTCAAAGAACAAAAAGATATAACTTTGTTGCACTTTTAGAAGAGGTTGTTGTTGAAACTATTTTGTGTTTATTCACTAATGCAAGCATGTATGTCTAAAAAATATGTGTTTGGCAAAATTATTTCAGTGGCTTTGCTTTACTATTACATAATACTGAGGGGATCACTAACCTTCACCTAGTTCAGGCTTCTTTCCCTATTATTATCTACATATAGTGCCTATGTGTTTTGCAGAACCAATTCAGCTTAGATTAATTTGCAACACTTTCCATGTTCAAGGAGCAAACAGGAAACTGCTGGGTCTTGAGTGCTCTAAGAAAGATACTGTAAGATACTGGAATCAGAGAGGTAGGCAAGAAACAAAGAATACAGGGATTTGTAGCTCCTGATAACATTTTTGGATTTAATTTTTAGTTTAATAGACATTCTCTAAGATATTGGAAGAGAGTATCACTGATCTGCTTTGCATTTTTAAAAGATTACATAAACCAATGTGTGGAGAATGAATTGTGAGGGTTGAATGCAGGGAGGAAAGTTGAGGAATAGTACAGAAATCCAGGCAAGAGTGATGGAGACTCACACCCAGTGTGAGAAATGTATATGAAAAATGTGAAAGGACTTAGAAATGTATTTTAGAAGAAATCCCATTAAGATTTGCTTGTGGATTGGAAGTGCAAAATATAAGACTTCTAGGTTTGGGGCAGCTGTTGGAAAACCTTCCATGCTGAATGTGGCTGTTTGGAGAAGGTCTGTGTTGGAGGGCTGAGGTTCAGTCTTACAGCTATGGGGTGCCTCTGGCAATGGCTGGAGGAAGAAATGTTACAATGTTATAAGAAATAGCAGAGGAAGCCTGTTGATTTCCCCACGGATTCCCACATAAAGTTGCTGATTCCCACAGTTGGCCTTTCAACAGAGACTACCTGTGGAGGGCACATGTGAGATGCCTTGTTCATATAATGAATCCAATTTTCCATGAATAAATAGGAAGATCCAAATGGGACATCTCAGTGTTTCAGATTTCTTTCAAATTCACTGTGTCTTGCTGTTTGCTTGTAGAAAATGAACTACCATGAAGAGGATCTCCATCTTTGTCATCATCAAGAAGATAATTTTAATCAAAACTATGGGGCTTCACAATAATTATTGACTCTTAGTGCATGGAATATATTTTCATAGTCATTGATTTAGTCAGTCAATCCATCTGTCAGTCAGCAATTCACTTGATAAATATTTACTAGAAAATAGCCTTACACTGGGCTAGGTATTAGAGATGACTCTTATATAACACTGCTGTTGCCTGTACAGCTCTTAGATGTTTAGTCTATCAAACACAAACAAAAAATATTCCAAGCTCAGTTCAGGAAATTGACTTCAATGCACTCTATGTTGACTCTGGGACAATTGCAAAAATGAAGGAATAAAGCAATAAACCAATAATAAAGTTGATTGCTTTTATGTTTGATCTATGAAAACTTTACATCTTTTAGAAATTCAGATTTTATTCTCATTTTATACTTCCAATTTCTAGTTGTGAATGTACTAGAGATTTTTTTTAAAGAGTGGTATCAGTCATTATATATAAATAATCGTGATCTTTATACATGTTAACAGACACATAATATAGATACATAGGTATTTATCCAAAGGATACAAAAATGCTGATTCAAAAGGGCACATGCGCCCCAATGTTTACAGCAGCACTATCAACTATAGCCAAATTATGGAAAGAGCCCAATATCCCTCGACTGACAAATGGATAAAGAAGATGTGGTATGTATACACAATGTAATATTACTTAGCAATCAAAAAGAAGGAAATCTCGCCATTTGCAACAACATGGATGGAACTAGAATGCATTATGCTAGGCAAAATAAGTCAGGGAAAATTAAATATCGTATGTTTTCACTCATATGTAGAATTTAAGAAACAAAACAGATCAACATAGGGGAAGGGAAGGAAAAATAAAATAAAAAGAGAGAGGGAGGCAAACCATAAGAGAGTCTTAAATACAGAGAACAAACTGAGGGCTGCTGGCAGGGTGTCGGGTGGGGGGATGGGCTAATTGGGTGATGGGCATTAAGGAGGGCAGTTGTTGGGATGAGCACTGGGTGTTATATGTAAGTGATGAATCACTAAATTCTACTCCTGAAACTATTACCACACTATATGTTAACTAGCTTGGATTTAAATAAAAATATTTAAAAAAAATAGACACAAAGGTTTGTAGATGACTCAGATTGAAATATTTTCACATATACTTTAAAATAATTTAGTTTGCATAGGAAGAACTAAAGGGAGGACATTTACACCCACACATGATATTTTAGTTTCCCATGGCCTGGAAGCTTTGAAAAGAGACCTCTCAACATTCTGTACCACAGTATTTTTACCTAAAGTGGGGTTCATACTATGTAGCCGCTTTAAAACATTATTTTTTAAAATTATCTTTTTTAATTTTTTTAATGTTTATTCATTTTTTGAGAGAGGAAGAGAGAGCGAGAGTGGGGAGGGGCAGAGAGAGAGGGAGACACAGAATCTGAAGCGGGGTCCAGGCTCTGAGCTGTCAGCACAGAGCCCGACGTGGGGCTTGAACCCACGAACCGTAAGATCATGACCTGAGCTGAAGTCAGACGCTCAACTGACTGAGCCACCCAGGCGCCCCCAAAATTAATTTATTTTTAAATTTTATTTACTTATTTTGAGAGAGAGAGAGAGAGAGAGGCAGAGAGAGAGGGAGAGAGAGAATCTTTGTGCTGACAGCACAGAGCCTGATGTGGGGCTCGAACAAACTGTAAGATTCTGATCTGAGCTGGAATCAAGAGTCAGATGCTTAACCAACTGAGCCAACCAGGTGCCCCTAAAATATTTGTACTTAACATGGGAATCAGAAGTCTGGTGTCCAGAAAGTCTTCTATGCCTTTTGATTTTTATCACAAAATAAACAGAGCAAATAATTGGTATTATGTGAAGTGAAAAGGTTGAGAAAGTGAGAGGTGAATTGCCAGAAATAACATATTCATAACATTATCAGTTCAATGATATGGTACAAAAAAGTCCACATTGCGGGTTTTTTGTTTTTGTTTTTTTTTTTGGTCTTTAGCCGTTGGACACAACTGAAGTTGTTGACAAGTTTCATGCATATATAACATCATGTTATCGTATTTCCTCTTCTACTTCTCCAAGGCAGGCAATAACAGTTAACTTGAAATAACTCTCATTGGATCAACATTTAACAATTGAGATACAGGACATTTCCTAGGGATTTATGACTAGAATGGAAAAATTATTCATCTTAGGGATTCCTGGGTGGTATCACTTTTTATTTGACTTTTTTCCCAGAGAGTAATAACCATGATGATGATTTCTTTCATAAATTAAAAACAAGAGAGAAACGACAGCCATTCAGAAACAGAATAACTTATGGGGCTATTTAGCTTTTGTAGAGTTCAGAAGACGAGTAGTTTTGGTTTAGACACTTCATGAGTGTAAAAGAGGTAATAGCAGGGAAACCCTCAAAATTTTCTGAACTAAATAGTGCTTCTTTTCATTGAGAGATCTTAATGTATTTTAAGATTTTTCGATGCCACTTTCATAACTCAAAAAGAACAAACCCTGCCATAAACAGAAGTCTATTTGTCAGTGAGGAAAACTTGAGACCTCTCTGATAAGGCACAAGGTAAACTTAGTGAAAGGAAATTGTGGGTGAGTGCTTAAATGGTACTTTTTATAAGTGGGACTGATTCTGTGCTCATATGCTCTGCTCTCATTATGTATTCTGCTAATAGCACAAGGACGCGAGAACAACAGTTCTGCAAGAGCCGGGTGCAACATTAAGATTTAATTAAACCTTGTTTTACTTGGGCAAGCTAGCCATGCAGCAATGTCACGGGAGAACAGCAGCCAGTACTGCGTTGACTAGCCGCAAAACGATGCAGAGCTGAATGCCAGGGCACCTGCTTAATGTAAACAAGACGAGGGGAGCCACCGGAGCCCTGCTGTGAACTGAAACCAAATCACGTGAGCCATGCTCAAAGGATAGGAGGGTGTGGAGTCTGTCTGCTGGAAGAACAGACCTGGAGGACACTGGCCAGGAATCAGGCTTGCTGGTCGTTCTGGAAAGTGCAATTACTACTGTTTCCCGTGCCTCAAGGCATGGAAAGAGAACCAAACATGGTAATGTTAGGAGATGCAGTTTCAGCTTAACACAAAAAGTGTCTAGGCCACAAAACATCCAAGGGTGGAAGAGACTGCCTTTAAAGGTAGTGAGTTTATTGTTCATTTGAGTATTCAAGTAGAGGCTGCACGGCTCCTTGGTAGTTACTTTCTTGGCATACTGTTATTCTCCAAATCCAATAAGCTATACCATTTTGGTATTATTTTAATGAAAAAGAGGCAGTTGCGTTATGAATATATATGAATTGCAGTTGCTTATGTGGTAGAGTTTAAGATCAGATTGCTAGCGTTAGCCCAAGTGCCATAACATATAAATTAACACTGGAGAAACAGTATTCTGATGAAGCTTTCTCTACATATGTGGCCTTTCAAAATTGAATACTGTTCATTCTAGCAGTGATTTGTTTCCTTGGACTGCCATAACACAGTACAGGCTTCCTCCGCTATCTGAAAGTAGAGTGTTCTCTTTTAAAATATTTTTAATGTTTTATTTATTTTTGAGAGTGAGAGAGACAAAGTATGGATGCGGGAGGGGCAGAGAGACAGGGAGACACAGAATCTGAAACATGCTCCAGGCTCTGAACCGTCAGCACGAAGCCTGACGTGGGGCTCAATCTTGTGAACCACGAGATCATGACCTGAACTAAAGCTGGACGCTTAACCGACTGAGCCACCCAGGTGCCCCCCGGAAGTGGAGTGTTCTAATGTTCTAGTGTTCTAAGCAGAGTGTTCTAATCTTTTGGAAACTGAAATGGCGTAAAGTGAAGAAGTGATTACCATTAATTTGTAAGGATTTTTTTTTTTTTTTGGATTCTCACATAAAAAACATAAATAATCTCTCTTAGGCTTTTCTGATACCTTAGGACACGTCTTGCTATTTTGCTAATGGATGCGCAAGATAAATTGAAACAAGCACAAATGCTCACAGACACAGTTCAAAGCTACGGTCGCTTGATGCTGAGGTGCTGAGAACTACTGTCATTTTTGGCCTTTTTTCATAAAAGCAAATATCCTCTTCAGATTCCTTTTGGTTAGCAAAAACAGGTACTAAGGGCTTTTATACAAGCAGCATGGCATTATGTGAACTTTCAAAAAAGCAAGGGATACTTATACCACAATTGGGGTGACTTAAAACAACAGAAATTTATTCCCTCACACGGCTGGAAGCCCGAAGTTCAAAATCCAGATGTGGGGAATGATATCGGAAAATGGACAAATAAAATGTCCCTTTCACACAAGTCCCCTCCTTCCCCCGCTCTCAGCAACAGATCTGGTATCTATGCACAGACAAAAGTGCCTTCATGGGAACTCTGAGATCCAGGTAGGAGACTATGAAACTTTGGTGAAATCCAAGACTGAGGAGAGCTGATCAGGCTTTAAACCAGGCAGCTGAGTCCCTGACCACAGCCCTGGCCACTGAAACACAAACAGTTCTGGACTCCAGATAACTCAAGTACAGGACCCATCTGGCTTTGGGTTTATCACTAGCAGCATATGCCAAGAGACCTGAGAGGAGTCATGCCTGTCCATGCATCACATACTAGACCTATAGACCTTGATCTTGGCTGTGGACCCTAAAGTGGCCCACAAACCAGTCCCTCTTGGCCATAATCTGGGAGCCCCTGGAGTTAAGTCCAGCAAATTTGGTCAGATTGTAGATTCTGAAAGAGCCATGTAATGTGCTCTAGCCCATCCCAGCCACAGGTAAATAAAATAAAAGTCATCCACATTGGAAAGAAAGAAGTAAAACTGTGTCTTTGCTGATGATATGATTTATACATAAAAGAATCCTAAAGATTCCACCCAAAAGCTGTTAGAATTAATAAATGAATTCAGTAAAGTTTCAGGATACAAAATCAACATACAAAAATTGGTTACATTTCTATATTGTAACAGTGAAGTCCCTAAAAAAATAAAGGAAATAATCTATTTACAATAGCATAAAAATAATAAAATACTCAGGAATAAATTTAACGAAGGAGTTGAAAGATTTGTACACTGGAAACTATTATACAATGATGAAAACAATTGCAGAAGATGCAAATAAATGGAAAGATATCATATAATTGTTGACCAGAAGAATTTATATTGTTAAAATGATGGGGCACCTGGGTGGCTCAGTCAGTTGAGCATCCCACTTCGGCTCAGGTCATGATCTCATGGTTTGTGAGTTTGAGCCCTGCATCAGGCTCTGTGCTCACAACTCAGAGCCTGGAGCTTGCTTCAGACTCTGTGTCTCCCTTTCTCTGCCCCTCCCTTGCTCATGCTCTGTATCTCTCTCTCAAAAATAAATAAACATTAAAAAAATTTTTTATACTAGACATATGCCAGTATACTAGGCATATATTAGATTCAAAGCCATCCACAGATTTTAGTGTAATCCTTATCAAGTTTTAATGGAATTTTTTGCAAAAATTTTAAAATAACTTAAAATTAGTATGGAAGTACAAAAGACCCTAAATAGCCAAAGCAATCTTGAGAAAGAAGAACAAAGCTGGAGGAATCCCACTTCCTAATTTCATTTTTTTTAATTTAAAAAAAGTTTGTAACGTTATTTATTTATTTTGAGAGAGACAGAGGCAGTGTGAGTGGGGGAGGGGCAGAGGGAGTGGGAAAGAAAGAATCCCAAGCAGGTTCTGAGCTGCCAGTGCAGAGTCTGATGCATGGCTTGAACCCACAAAACCATGAGATCATGACCTGAGCTGAAACCAAGTCAGATACTTAACCCACTGAGCCACTCAGGAGCCACTCCCGACCCCACTTCCTAATTTCAAAAGGTACTTCAAAGCTCTATTAACTAAAACAACATGGTAATCTCATAAAAAGCAGATACATAGACCAATGGAACAGAATAGAGAGCCCAGAAATAAAACTATGCATATGTGGTCAACTACTACTTGACAAGGCAGTCATGAATGCTCAGTAGGAAAAAGACTTTTCAATAAATAGTGCTGGGAAAACTGGATATGCACACGCAAAAGCGTAAAACTGAACCCCTATCTTACACCAATCACAAAAATTAACTTGAAATAGATTAAAAATTAAAGCATAATAACTGAAACCATAAAATTTCAGAAGAACATACAGGGGGAAATCCCTTGATGTTGGTCTTGGCAACAATATTTTGGATTTGACACCAAAAGCAAAAAAGTGGGACACACAAACAAGTGGAAATAATCAAAGTAAAAAGTTTCTGTGCAGCAAAAGAAACACTCAACAGAATGGAGACCCAACCTATTGAATGGGAGAAAATATTTGCAAACCATATATGAGATAAGGGGTTAATATCTAAAATATGTAAGGAACTCCTGCAACTCAAGAGGAAAAAGCAAATAATAGAGTTAAAAAATTGTCAAAGAAAACTGAATAGACATTTTTCCAAAGAAGACACACAAGTAGCCAACAGATACATGAAAAGATACTTAACATCACTACTCATCAGGGAAATGCAAATCAAAATCATAATATGATATCATTGCACACCTGTTTGAGTGGCAATTATCAAAAAGGAAGAGACAACAGTGCTGGGGAGGATGTGGAATAAAGAGAACCTTTGTGCATGGTTGTAGGAACTTATGGTATGGTGCAACCACTATGGAAAACAGTATGGAGTTTTCTAAAAAGATAAAAAATAGAATTACTGTACAATTTATCAATTGTATTTCTGAGTATATATATGAAGGGAATTGAATCAGGATCTCAAAAAGATATCTGTATCTCCATGTTCATTATAAATATTGTAGCACTATTCACAATAGGCAAGACATTGAAACAACCTAAATGTCATGAGTGGAATGAATGGTGAATTGGAGAAAGATAATGTGATGATGTGAAAGATATCTATATCTATATTTATATCTATATCTAAATGTCTATATCACATTACACATATTACACACATATACACACATATACACGGATATACACATATATTTATATACATGTATGCACATATACATGCATATACACACACAATTGAATACTATTCAGCAATGAGAAAGAATAAAACTCTTGCCATCTGCAACAACATGGATGGGCCTTTAGCACATGATGCTGAATGAAATAAGTCAGGCAGTGAAAGACAAATGTTGTATGATCTGACTTATATGGGAAATCTAAAAAAAGAAAAAAAACCTCTTAGAAACAGAGTAGAATGGAGGTTACCATGGGTTAAGGGGTAGGGAAAATGGGGAGATACCGGGAAAAGGGTATCAAACTTCCAGTTATAAGATGAATAAGTTCTGAGGATCTAATGGACGGAATGGAGACTATAGTTAATATACTGTATTATATACTTGAAAGTTGCTAAAAGAGTATATTTTTTAAAAAAATTTATGTTTATTTATTTATTTTTTGAGAGAGAAAGAGAGAGCATGAGAGAACATGCACAAGCCAAGCAGGGGCAGAGAGAGGATGAGAGAAATCCTAAGTAGGCTCCACGCTGTGAGCTCAGAGCCCCATGCAAGGCTTGAACTCACAAACTGTGAGATCATGATATGAGCTGAAACCAAGAGTGGGACACTTAACCGCTTAAATGACCGAGCCACCCAGGCACACCAAGAGAGTAGGTAGATCTTAAATGTTTTCACCACACACAAAAATTACAATTATGTGAGATGATGGATGTGTTAATTAACCTTATTTTGGCAATCATTCTGCAATATATATGTCTATAAAATCATCATACTGTACACCTTAAACTTACACAATATGCCAATTATATCTCAAAAAAGTTGGAAAAATTAAAATTGAATCTCATATAAACAATGAAAAATTATTAAGTATGACTCAAATATATGCACTGTTTGTCTGAAATTCAAGTTTTACCAAAAAAGATGATGTGGGCAGGCCCTGCTTGTTCTAACGCTCTGTGGAAGAATCTCTGTCTCTTCTTTTAGTAATTCTAGGTGTTCCTTGGCTTCTGACGGCACAACTGCAATTTCTGCCTCCATCTTTAGGTCTTCCCTCTATTGTGTGTCTTTTTTGTATCTTTCAATGCTCCTCTATTTATAAAGACACTACTCATTGGATTTAGGGTCCACACTAACGCAGTATAGGTTCATCTTAATTTGATGATATCTGCAAAAATCCCATTTCCAGATAAGGGCACATTCACAACTACTAGGGGTAAGGGCTTCAACATATGTCTTTGGGAAATAATTAAACCCACAAGAAATCTTACATCTTTCCTCATTCAACTTTTCAGTGTGAATTAATTAGGGTATCTGATTTTTCTTTTTAATATCCTTCCTTTCCTGTGTCTCAATACCCAATATTTTGTGGTTACTTGCAAGAATCCAGAAATTATATGCATAACAATGAACAAAGCATTAAGCAGAATACTGAAGTCACAAGAAAACTGAAGTCATTATATATATATAACGTGTGTGTGTGTATTATATTATATTATATTATATTATATTATATTATATTATATATATTATATATTATATTATTATATATATTATATATATAATATATGTGTGTAATATACACACACACACACACATATATATATACATATATATATATATATATATATATATATATATATATATATATAACACACACACACACACACACACACACACACACACACACACAAGTAAGCAAACCAGCCACCCAGCCAGTCAGCAGAGTGAGGTATAATAAAACATCAACTTAACTAGGGGTATCTATCTCAAATTTTTACTTTACTTCTTTTTCTATGTCTCTTCCTTCCTCCCTCCCCCTTCTTTTCTTCCCCCCACTTTTTTTTTCATTTCAGTATGTTCTCTGCTACAGATCACCAGCTATAACTCATGAGAATGTAATCTGAAAGCATTGTTTAAAACTTTTACTCTGGGCTCACTCTTCACTATTATGACACCTTTCCTAAATGGGAATGATATCTTGGCTATGACAACCCCTTGGAGTTACTAGCAAAAGTATTTTTCCTCTCTCTTCAATTTTGAAAGAATTGAATCCCCTTTCAGACCCAAAACTTTCAAAAGGTTCAATATTAAAGCGATATATAATTCAATGGTCCAAAGTCCTTCTACATTCTATATCCCTAGTAAAATTGCGAGGGAAGAAAATTAGCAACAAAAACAGAAGCAGCAACATCAGTAGGATAGCAGTAATTTGGCCACTGGAAATTGTTGAAATCATTCACTGAGTTATTAATATTCTTTGTGGATTATTAATCAGTATTTGATTGGTCCACAATATTCTATGTATTCATAACTATTAAAACAATGGAGTAACCATAGATTTTTTTTTACTCATAAATGACATGTTATATACCATTTTAAAAATATACAAACCAAAAAGTCCAAGACCTTTTTCTAAACTGAAAAGTTTTATACATTGCAGTGTCTCATAATTGTTCCTGTTTCTTGTGTTACATTCTTTTACTTGCAGAAACTATTACTATGAACACAGAAGTCAGGTTGTGACCTGTGTCTGTGCTAGAAGAAGGTTCACTTTATAGGTATTTATATTATATCAAGAAGGAAGTGGGGTTTTTGTGGATGACATTTAAAGGTATATCACAAAAATAGATTTCTGAATTAGAATTTAGGCTTAACATTTCTCTTTCAGTCTATAAACTCTACTACACATAAGTCCTCTGTTATTAGGATATAAGACAGAAGGTGAACTTTCTTATTACAGGGCTTTTCAAGCGTCATTCCCAATGAAATACCAAAACAACAGAAAATAAAGAATTAAGATTTAATAAAAATGGAATGAATTCCAATTGTGTTTGCTTTGCTATAGTGTGAAAAATATATTATGTGACCAGGATAGAGAAGAAGAAAATCTTAGAATTGCAGTTATTAATTGTTGGATGCTCCCAGTTCAGATGTCCACCCAGGGTATGAATCTCTTTTTCTCTCTCCTTTTATGATGCTATCCTGACTCTGATAATATACCTGCAGCAAGAAAGAACTCACTTTTTTGAGTGTATATCCATCTAAAATAGAAGGAACTTGCTAAATTTTTGAAATTTCTTACTGTGTATTTATTCATTCAATACATACCTAGAATGGCGCTGTGTCCTAAATAGTTAAGAACATGAGTTCTGGTTCTAGGCGAATTGAATTCAAATCTCTACTGTGACTTTTACTAGCTCTAAGACCTCAGAAAACTTCCCCATTATCTATGGGCCTCATTAACTTTATCCGTAAAATGTGACAATAATAGCACCTACCACAGAGTCATTTTGTAACATGCTCTGTGTCAAGCATTCTGAATGGTGCCTGAGACATACTAAACACTATGTACTAGGTTTTCAGATTTATTTATTTTTGTTGAACACCTGCTATACGTTAGGCATTGTCCTTGGCAAAAGGGTATAATATGAATAAATACAAAATCCCTGCCTTAATAAAATTATCTTCTAATTTGAGTGATTATGAGGGAATCTCTGTAGCTATTCACCAAACCTCTTTACTCTTCCTTTTTGCCAGACAGTTGAACTGCAGATCCCAATCTTCCCCACAGTGATATATATCCATAAAACTGTGTTTGGGAAAAAGGGTTGTGAAAGGAAGTGCGTGTACTATTTGCAGGTATGGCTCATAGATGTTTCCCACCCGCTATCTATTCTCCCTTCAATTTCTGTTGGCTCTATGCCAGGGTGAATGTGAAAGCAACAAGTCAAAGATGTCAGTCCTGGTTTCTGAATGCCTGTGTAGTATAGACCCTAAGTCCCACCTCATGCTCCCACCAACATTCAGATTTTGTACAACTAGGAAAGCTATCTACTACTGTACTATGCTGCTAAAATAACAAGGCTTATCTCTGATAGCATTTAACATTCCTCCCATTAATATGAAGAGGAAAAAGAAGTAATGTAAAAGATCATATCAGTTAAAGCTAAGTTCTTGGCAGGAAAGTGAAGTAGGGAAAGGGAGTAAAGAATTGAGGAGGGTGGTCAGGGAAGTTCTCGCTTTAGGAGTGGGCATCTGAAGCAAGACTTGAGTGAATGAAGTAGAGAGACACATACATCGCTATTAGAAAAGCACCTCTGGCAAATGGAATCAGAAGAGCAAAGACCCTGGCTGTTGGAATGTGCTTGGAATTTTCAAAACTTAAGGAAAAAGTCAGGCTGCATTGGAGTTGAATAAGAAGAGAGTTCAGAGGCAACCATGGGAAAGACTGGTACAGTTTCTTAGACCATGGTAAGGATTGTGGATTTTACTGGAAGATTTTCAGTAGGGAGATGACACAATGTAATTTGCAATGAAAAATAGTCACTCTAGCTCCTGTATAGAGGTTGGGTTAGGGGAAGAATGGAAGCTGAGATATCAGCTATGAAGCTATTATGGTAGCTTTGAAAAAAACAAAATGGTGGCTCCAAGTTTTCTCATGTCAATGTTTTTGAACCCTAGATCTTTTGTTCGTTCATCATATGACAAAACTCACATATCATTCCCCATCCTGTTTACTCTTTCCAGAGAAGCACTTCAGTTTCATGCCATCTTTCTTACATTCAGCCAGAATTAAACATTATTCTCCACATATGTACAACTCATGGTTTCCTAAGGCTGGGCATTGCACTGCTGCATAACTCATTAAACTATGGAAAGTTTGTTTTATATTTTTTACCCTTAAACCTTTCACATACATTTTACGTTTCTGCAATTGATGGTTTTGTAAATTATTTTCATTTTCATTTCCATTTCCATTTCCATTTCCATTTTATTTATTTATTTATTTATTTATTTATTTACTTACTTACTTATTTACTAAGTAGACTTCATGCCCAGTGCAAACAGAGCCCAATGTAGGGCTTGAACTCATGACCATGAGATCAAGACCTACGCTAAGATCAAGAGTCAGATGCTCAACCAACTGAGCCACCCAGGCTCCCATGAAAATTCTTTTTAAGCTGAGCTTATGTAACTTAACTTTTGACTATATTTTCCATATGAACCTTTGACTATTTGGAGACTTAGCTCAACTTCTACCTATCATAATAATTTAGTCCAGGCCTTCAAAGAACATGTTCTAAAACAGTAAACAAGTTTGATGTGAAAAAAAGGGTCTAATAGTCAAATAAGTTTTGGAATCATTTAACTAAATAAAGTTAATCAGATTCCTCCCTTCCACCTGCCACCCCCCCTTTTTTAAACATTTTACAGGGAAGTTAAGAGAATTTAACATAATTTTATGCATTGTGATTCCCCATGAGATGAGATGAGATGGTATTTGGAGTATTTATCAAACTCAACTGACTACAGAAATCCCTCTTCTCCCCCCCCCCACCCCTTTTTATTTTACTTTTATAGAGCATTTCATGGAACTAAAATTCTGCTTGGATATATGCTACTGACTTCTGGAAGACAGTAGTTTTAAGTAAAGTTTAATCTGAAGTAATCAAAAACCAGCAACCTGGATGATCAAAATCATAACTGAAATGTACCTACCAACTAACACTCACTCAGCTTGTATACCCACACTAATCTCATTCCTCAGAAAACTTCCCTTGATAACAATCCCATGACAAAACCATTTGGGAATTGATTTCCAAAATGAAAATGACTCCAGGGAAATAATTAATACTACCTAAACTTTCTCTAGGGGTCTGTATGGAATATCCACAAATCTCATGTATTCAGTGTTACCTTCCTTAAAAATAAAATTTGGGGGGGGGGGCGTCTGATGGAAAAATGCTTGGCGCTATTTCTGGCCGCTAGTGTATAAAGAGGGACAGGGTTTCCTGATATTATAGGTTTGCAGTAGAGCAGAACTGTGATTCATCCAGTGACTGAGGGGCCTCCAGAATGCCAGAGATGAATGTTTGCATTCACCTTTTGCTTATTCCTGCTTCAAGATGAGTAACCAGTTACAAAGACCAGAGGGTGTTTTTGTACCTTTTCCTCCTCTTTATTAAGGTAGATGTTATAGTCTAATGTGACAGGTAGTGTTTCTGCACACCAGAGTCCTCTCAGAAACATATTATCTAACTCTGTGGGAACTGGATATTTTAGATTGCTTTAGGATAGATAGACATCACTTTGCCATCAGCAATCTCTTTGTATCCAGAAGTTTGTGTCAGGTACGCTATACTTACTTTGGACAGTTGAGTGGCCGTCCCAAATTACAGAATGCCTTCTCTCCCCACAGTATAGTGAAAATAGCATGAGATTTAGAATAAAAAACACCTCCAACTCTACATTTGTTAGTTGGAATAGTGCTCAATGCATGTGGGCCTGTTTTTGTTTTTTGTTTTCATCTTTGAAATGGGGCAGAAAACTTAATGGAGCTCTAATGTCAATTGATGTGATATAAAATTTTTAATATTCTAGAATATATGTTCAATAAATCAAGTATCCTGACCGTATTGCTTTCTGTCTTACACCAAAGACCAAGAGCTTCATCTTGCATGAAATAAGCAGCACACTTGTTGGTTGACTGGACATACTCACTATACTGAAGCTCTTTTTCTCAAAATCATAGATCTTAACATAAACATGATCACCAGTAATATGATATGGTCATTGGCAAAAAACTTTTTATTTATCATGTAGTACTACTTTTAACACTGGAAGTGCTTTAGGTGACTATACAGTTAAATACAACTTCCTTGTATCAATGGTAATTCTACTAATGTCTTCTTCTTTTTGGTGAGCTTTCTCTAAAGAGCAATAGTGAAGGATAACTGTGCTTTTGGACAGTCATAAAATTTAAAGGTGATTTTAATACTTTGAGTAAAGAGGAACCTAGAATTTACTTAGAAATTTGGCATATGTTGGTTCAAAGAGCAAAAATCCAAAGATTGCACAGATGTAGGTCCTTCTTTCTTTCTTATGGTGTTTTAAAGTGAGTAACTGGACATTTTGAGAAAAAATTTCAGTATAATTGTTTATGTTTTCTATTGTTCTAGCATATTCTTATTTTTCTAAGTAACTGTCCACTTAATCTCCCTACCCATTCTGCCCAGGCACATGGTTATTTCTACTTTTATACTATTCTACTATTTTTTAGTGTACACAACTAACAGGTGAGAGAAACTATGCATATGGACATCAGATTTATCTTTTGTTCCCATGGGCAGAAACATGAGAAGTTCATCATTGAGCCAATATAGAGCTCAAGGGTTAGCATTTGTTGCATTGCATTACTATAAGAAACAGGAAAAAATAAGAAAATGACAGTGCTAGATGAGGATGTAATTGTACACCCAGTTTTACCTACCTAATTTGTTGAAAATTTCTATCCTCTAAAGACACTGTGATTAAGGAATGCATATTACCCCACAGTGGTAGGGTAAATTGGGATGGAAGATATATAGAGAGAATTGGAAATCTAAATTTTTTATTACATATATCCATTGTAATGTAATACATACATGGATACAAAGTAATAAATACAATGAAAGTAGTCCTAATAACTTTTATTGAATGTTTACTCTGTCACAGGCACTCCCACAAGTACACTGCAACTCTTTCATTTAATTCTTCCGATGCCACCATATAGGAATTTTACCTATATTTTATAAAAAAGAGAACGCATACATCAGAGGAATTAACCAACTTGTATAATATCATGACACACATATGCATAGTATAGGTGGGGTTAAATCTCAGGTCTGTTTATTCTGCTTCCCCTTCACTACGGGTGAATGAGTTTGTCTTTCATAAATACAGAAGAGGATAGGGAGAGAAAAAATTGAATTTCAAAAGCCCCAAATTAAATCCATATGGTGACTTATCTATGGCAGGAGAAGATTTGAAGGTCAAGGTTCTACCAGTAGGGATCATCTCATAAGCTCATATATTCCTGTTAGGTATACAACATTTTTATAGCGGATGTCACACAAAAGAAACTAAGAAAACCTTGAACTTGCAGTGGCTCTTTTGCAAGTTGTCTGCTGGTGTCACAGCATCAGGTTGTTGAAACTCAACTGTTGAAAACCCTAAACCAACTGATGCCTGATGTTTCTCATTTATTTCCTAACTTAAAATATATGAACTATAAAAAACATAAAATTTTTATTAATTTTGTTGTTTTATCTTCTTTCAGAGTTCAAATGACAGAAGCAAAGACAGTCATCACAGTTGATACATCACTTTTCATATCTCGACTTTGCTTTGCCTGAGTGGCAAGGTTGGTGTTCACATTTAAAAAGAAATATAAATTGATGTTCCTTGCACTTGAAAAATATAGGGATGACATTGTATATTTGAACCATAATATGGAGTTTTTTCTGAGTGTTTCTTTGTAAATTATAGCTCAGTGTTATGCTTTGGATTTTGATAGAGATTATATTACTGGTATTTTTTTTTTTAAAGCAAGACAATTTAATCATTATTAAAAAAAGATATAAAAGCCTTTCTACATGTAGACCATATGGTTGAAAATTTCAGGAGTATTATTATACAAAATCAACAATCTTCAGCTTTATTAATGGCATATTAATGCATAAATTTGGGATAAATTTAAGCCTTGAAAAGTTAATATAAGCACTTAAAAAATTAATGGCATGAACCTTATAAACCAGTGGGGAAAATATCTGTAATTTAAGAGAAAAATAGGTGAAGAATATGGGTAACCTTTGTGTAGAAAAATAAAGACAATTGGCTAAAAAAAGTTATAAAAATTATGCTATATCACTATCTTAAAGAAGCAAATAATAATGAAATACTGACATCATTGGTTAGTTTTGTAATTCTCTTTTAACTGTGATAATTAAAGCATCTGTTAAAAACATCTCTCTTGTGAGACCGATTGTATTTAAAATGGCTCCATTTCCCCAGTTTATGTCTATTTTATTTACCCTATCTATATACTACATATTGCTAATGATACTAAATTACTATGTAATTTGCTTTTTATATCTATCAGTCGATCTATCTATCCACCCATCCATCCATCCATCTTTTTAGCTATCCATATCTCCATTTATGCACTTATTTTTTTTTTGTCAAATAGAATGTGGGCTCCATAAATTCAGTAGTAATGTATCCTTACTTACCACCCCATCCCTTGCCTAGAATAGTACCTGAAAATTGGTATTCACAAAATGGTCACTGAAAGATAAGTACATGGTACACAATTAAACAATGCATAGATAAACTGCCTCACTACTGTTGGAAGTGCATATTAGTATAACATGGCTTATGTATACTTTGACAAATTTACACAGGAATGAAGCCTTGTGAATAGAAGGGTATATAATATAGTAATATTTATGACAGTAAAGATCCAGAGTTAACCAAAATTTATTAATAGGAGACTGGACAAAAAAATTACTTGGCATTCATATGATAGGGATACAATTAGCCATTAAAACCAATATGGTTATTTATATGGAGTGATGGCTAAAGATCTCGAAGTTCTATTTCTTAGTTTTTCTTAAGCAAGAAACACATATTTGTTTATAATATCCCAATTTGTTTAAAACTTTTATGTATGTGTGTAACATTCTATACATACGCATGTGTGCGTATAGATAGATATAAATCTATGTGTAAGAATTGGAAATTTCTACAAGGAAAAATTATGCATACTTATTACATTTAAAAAGTGTGAGGTTGGGAATGAAGTGGAAAAGAGACTCTTTAAATTTTAGCCTCTTTGTGTTAATATGTTTATGTGGCGTTTTTCTGTGGGGAATAAGCTTAGGAATTCCCTGAGCTTCCACTAATGGGTTAACAAGGCATAAAGAAATAGAAAGCCACAGGATGAATGCATACAAAATTAGGTAAACAAGATTAGGTAAACAGAGCAAAGGCCCCCAGTATAGGAAAAAGGTATAGGAATAGGAAATCTCAGGATGAAAACATCCAAGATTAGGTAAAAACGATCAGGTATTCAGGGTGGAAGCACCCTCCAATTTAGTACAATAGCAGAAAGCTGCTTTCACAGGAAGGAAGGACCAAAATAGGTAAACAGGTAAACAGGGCTATAGACCACAGCAGGGCAAAGTAGCCCAGAGTGGAGCCAATGAGCAAAACAAAGGTGTCTTATTGACCCTGAGGTAGCATGCTCTATCTTTCTTGTCCCCTAGGCCAGTTTAGGTAAACAGAGGTGGCTCCTCATGTCTGCTGTAATCATCCTTCCACCCTGCACCAGGATTTTGTTTTGCATTGACCCAGACTCCTAACACCACATATCTTCAAAACTCCTTTTCCCTCATGCCCATGAGTTAATGTTCACAGTTTCATTGTCTCTTTGTGTACGTCCATCACACTTGTAAGCTTTCTGATCCTAGTAAAAATGGAGCAAGGACCCTTACTTGGGGCTCTTGTCTTCTCCTGGACATTAGCCATCTCTTGCATTTCAATCCTGTGTCCACTCTCTTGCTGGACAAGAGAGAACTCCAGACCTAGAGTCTATGACATTTTTCTAGTGATGATAACATGAAATAAAATCTGAAAAAATTATAATATAGACCTACACCGTTATTCTAAATGCTATTCTAAATGATTATATATATATTATATATATATACACATATATATTATATATATATCATATATATGTATATTATATATTACAATCTATATTTTGGGGGAAAAAGAAAGTTGTAGAAAAATGTAGTTAAATAAAAGGAATGCAAGAAACTGAGATTAAAAAGAAAAATAGAGAAATTGAGAGTATAAAAGAACCCACATGTATAGGTACTAAGTGTCTATGTAGACATACACGCTAAAGCCTAAATGGTACTGGATGAATGTCCATCAAGAGTTACCTACAATGAACTTTGGAAAAGAAATTACAAGTGGGAATGATAGGAAGATTTTAATGTTTTCTTTATTTATTTATGTTTGAATATTTCAATAAGAGGCAATAAGAGGATGTTTTATGCATTGCTTTTGTAATTAAAAAATAAAGGGAAGGAACTGAAGCCTTTATTATATATAAAAACTTGGTATCACCAGATCTGGAATGTGTCTACCTCCAGATACTTTGGGTATGAAAAGAATGTCTTTAACAAGCCAAAGTGAACCTGGAAGATAAATATTAAATGAGGGGTGGGGTCAGAAATTCAAAGTGAATAATTTTATGTATCCAGCAAGAACTATACAGTCTATTCAGGCCAGTTTACTTCCTTAAATCAACTGAGGTCTTTTAACTCTTTGAATTTAGGCTTAGCTAGTCTTTACCTAGAATACCCATACTACTGTTTATACTGAGCACTCCAATGTCTCTTTCTCTCTGATGACACCAAACACCTGAAGGAAGAATTGCTTGTTCCATATTCTACGTTGTTCCAGCATTTATAAATTTATCTATATGTGATTGTTTAACTTTATGATCTACGAATATTTTGAAGTCAAGAATTTTGAGGGACATCTTGTCCTGAGTCCCCAGCTCATTGCAAAGTCTGGTACAAAAGTGCTCAGTAATTGTTTGTGGATGTTGTCACTGATTCTTGACTTCAGAAAGACAATGAAGACTTCCATAAAGTGTAGCATCCATGGTCTCTGCTAAAAGCACTGCCTTGACATTTGAGTATCACTTTCTAGTTTATAACTCTTACATTGCATTATCATCTTCAAGGATCATCTCAAGCCAGAAAAAATAGGTATTACCACTCTTCACATTTTAGTGTTGAAGAAACAGATTTAGCATATTTATCTTCCTGAAGGGCTCACAGCTCACAAGTGGCACAGCTGAGCTTGACTCTCTGGCCATTTAGATCTAAAACTACAATCAATTATGTAGACTCAAGGAGGAAATGACACCACTAAGTTGTTCTGGGAGCCAGTGTACTTCTGGTGCCCTAGACATAGCAACGTTCTGCAGAGGTAAGTAAAGGTGAAATAGCGGCTCCATCTTCCTCCTTAGAGACTTCATTTGCAGCAGGGATGGGGGGCATTCTCACAAACACCATGTCCATCCCTGCTCCCAACAGCTCAGACAATGGCCAATATACAATTATACTGCACCACCACTGAAACCCATGCATACTAAATAGACTTGGTGATCCAAATCTGTAACTTCTTCTAATGATTTCAATGTGTTGTGGAAATAATAACAACAATAATAAAACATAGTTCCTTCCTGCACACCCAAGGTCAAGACCAGAGATTATTTGAGAAATGGGGGAGAAGAGGGAAGAAGAAGACAGAAGAGCAGTGAAGGAAATGCTTTTCTCAAGGTTAAGCTAAAATTATTGAGCATTTACTCTGCAGTGTTTAAAACACATAGTATAATTATGCAGCGTTTAAGTGCATAAACTTACAAGTCAGACTGCATGGACTTTGAATGTCAGCTCTGGCATTCACCAACTATGAGTCTTGGACAAGTTGGTTACTTCTTCAGTGCTCAGCCATGAAATGGGGTTGATATTAACACCTGCCTCACAGGGTTGTTCAGTGACGTGGCCTCTGCCAATTCCTATGGTGTGAACACTCATACCAATGCCTATTAGAAGCCATCAACAAACAGCTCACAAAATCCTTGAATACTGAAAATTCTTGAAATTCTTATGACATAACCAGCCAGCTCAAGCATACTTCTGTTGCTATGATGATTAAAGTTAGTATCATAAGCACTGAAGGGAGTTCCCGGGATAGTGTGCATATATTCAACATTTTTGTTCGTTTTTTAAAAAGAGATACTTACATTAATTCATCTATTCCTCACAATTATTCTGAGATTGGTGTTATTATTATTTACATTTCAGAGGAGGTTAATGAGGTGGGAAGGGCTTCAGTGTCTGGTTGCAAAGGAGAGAAGTGAGACTTGACCAGTCTGATGCACCATACCGTCCTCTTGCCTGAGCCCTTGGGAGATCACATCCCATTGTGCGTATGCAAGAGTTTGTGCATGCTTACAGAATGAAAGAAGGGGAGAGAATCCTGGTAAAATAATACACTCTGGACTGCCACTATCAGTTCTAGAGTGTCCCTTGGTCCCAGGGATATTTTTGTTGCCTTGGAGGCAAATTACATGATACCACGGGGAAGACATTCTATTATGTATTCCCAAGAATAGGGCAGAAAATAAGGACAGCATCTACTCCCTGAGTGCCTGAGTGTTTACCTGAATTTGACATTTTGTTAATCATTTGGAATGAATTATCTTATGTGGTAATCATAAAAACTGTCTAAGGAAGGATTTGTTTTGTACCATTCTGCAGCTAAGGTAACCGTAGCTCAGAGATGTTAAATAACTTGCTCAAGGTCACAAAGCTCTTATTAAACATCAACTTTGTTTGAATCCAATATTCTATGGATACACGGCAAACCATATATTCTACTGCTGTCTCTTAAATTCATGAAAAATTATCAAGAAATTTAGGATTACATTGATGCCCTTTAGAGGTGAGAATATTATCAAGAAATTTAAGCTTCACACTAAAGCATTTTATTTATTTTATTTAATTTATTTTATTTTTATGTAATCTCTACACTCAACATGGGGCTTGAACTCAACAACCCCAAGATAAAGAGTTGCAAGCTCCACCAACTGAGGAAGCCAAATGTCCTACGCTAAAGCTTTGTAGAGTTGAGAATATTAGAGACCAGTGTCAGGCCAAACATAGGGGGCTGAAGAAAATTCATGTATTCAATGTGACTGTTACTTCATTAAAAACATAATTATATTTTATTGTCAAAGCCCCTTTACTTTGAGTATTGTGTATAGGTCTGAGACTAGAGGGGAGCAGGACCACAGATTTTGTGCCTTTCAGAAAAAGTCACATTAAAAGATATGCAAGGGTCAACTTCAGGCTACTCTACATTCTGTTTGCACCTTCATTGTATTGGAGGAAAAAAAGAATTAATTGGTTCATTTAGCTCTTCACTTAATTCAGCCTTTTATTGTGCACTTCAGTTTTCATCCAAATGAACAGAGACAGTGCAAGAAACAGAACACAATTTAATGGGGCTCTCAAAAATGTGCAGTTGTTGCCCTTGCTTCTTTAATAGACACAAATCATTTATTTCCTTCTGTAAAACTCCATTACCCAGCAAAAAATAGTTTCTTAACAAATGTATATCTTACCAAAAATGGAAAAATGGAAAATGCATCCTCCTCTCTTCCTCTCTCTCTCTCATATGCACAAAGTCATAGAGACTCTTTCACAGTGTATCTATACACAAGCCTCCCTACTGAGTTCTACAAAGCCCACAAAGTATGTTAAGGATATAATGTCCTTTTACACGTTAAGGACGTAATGCCCTGAGCATGAAACAAAGAATTGAGAGAAATTAGAAGTAAAAGGGACCTTAGCTCAAATTAACTCTGTTCTTCCCATTTTATAGATAAGGAAAGTGAGTCTTGAGAGGTGAGGTGATTAGCCTGGGCTCATGCAGGTGATCATTTGGGAACATAAATCAAGCTGTCCTCTCCAAACTCTTAATATAGCCTTCTCTCTCCTATACTGGGCTACCTGCCCAGTATTGATCAATATTCATCATTTCAGTGGTCCCACACACTGATCTCATTGAGTGCCTATCATCCTATCCTCCCCCAAAATGCATGTGCATCTATAGAGAATCATGGGGCATCCTTCTGTTTCCATATAAAAAAAATTCCCCTTACCTTTTAGAAAATACTCCATGCTCTTCTTTTTCACAGTGATCATCTTTTGAGACATGGCCTTGGGAAAGGACCAGAGAAATAATTTTATTTTTTTATTGAAAGCTCCCAAATATGAGTTCATGGCTGGTTTGAATTTCCACTGATTCTCCTGCTCATGCTTCTTCCCACACAACCATAAATACTTTACTTGCCTCATGCTAATGATTTTCATCAATTTAAAGAGCTAGTTTAATTAATCTCCTGTTTAACAAAAAAACACAAGTCAATCTGATAAAATGTTTAGGAGAAAAAGTAAAGCTGATGTTCTTCCCCACAGTGATGCGCCATGTAGGTTTAAGGAACGGCGTGGGCAAGTGATACAGAAGTAATTTGTTACTGGAAAATAGTCTAGATGTGTGTGCTCATCTTAAAAACTTAGCACTACTAAGTGGCATTGTGCAAGCCTAACATCTCATCTTTCCCCAGCAAGCCTCTGCTCTGGGGAACAGATCCAGGTGATAGAGGTGCCTGTCACATCCTGGTTGCTTGGGAAATAAGCCGTCATTTCATTTTGAACTTCCCAGTAGTATGAGTTCAGTAGTATGAGTTCAGCTTTCTCAGTAGAGATAACACTTTTTTTTCCCCAAAGCCATCCATCATTTGTACTGGGGACTCAGTGTTAATTTCAATGCTTGTCAATTAAATTCATCCCTTAATTTAATAGGGATTTGTATACAAAACATCACAGTGCTAATTCTAGTCTTTATTTCATGCCTAGAATGAGCTTTACCCTCCAAGCATCCTCGCATCCAATCACAACATCTCAGTTTATCCTGTAGCCAAAGTAATCCTCTTATGTATAGGTTTGATGAGACCTTCCTGCTTCAGAACCTCTTGGATTCCCACTCTCTACTAGATATAATCCAAGTTCTCTCACACAGCAATAAAGTTGTAAACAATCTGAATCAGCCCACCTGACTAGACCTTTGTCTTCTACTTAATTTTCACAAATCCTTTATGTCCTCTAAAACTTGTCTAGTTGAAAATCAAAGTCAGAATTAAAAAAATATATATACCTAATTAGTAGCTTTGCAAAAGCCTTTCCCCATCTGATACAATGATGCCTATGGGATTTAGGGGAAAAAAAGAAAATTAAAGAAGAAGAAAATACCCAAGCCACACTTAATAGGACACATTTTTGAGAGCCTAAGAATGAGAGTTAAAAAAATAAAGTATCACTTGCTGAAAGTTAAGCTGGCTACTCTCTAGGTTAAACAAAATGTTAAAAATAGAATTCAATCCTAAACATTTTATGCATCCATAAAAAGTTAAGAGAATCCAGAAAATAAAAAATGGATAAAAATGAATAAAACATATGAAGCAATGTGCTATGCATTGAGGGTCTGTGCTCCACCTTCTGCCCCAAATTCTTATGTCAAAGGCTGATCCCCAGTATGATGGTACTTGGATTCATAGCCTTTAGGAGGTATTTAGGTTTGGCTGAGGTCATAGGTATGGAGAACCCATGATGAATTGGTGTCCTTATAAAAGAATGAAGAGCACAGAGTTCTCTTTTTCTGCTATATGAGGATAGAACAAGAAGTTGACAATCTGCAACCCAGAAGAGATTTCTCCCCAGAACCTGATTGTGCTACCATCCTGATGTCAGACTTTCAGCCTCCAGAACTATGAGGAATCAGTTTCTCTTATTCATGAGCCACAACATCTATGATACTTTTTATGGCAGCTTCAACTTAGATACACTAGTTTTCAGTGTGGACCACGGACAGTGTAGGACAGTGATCTGTGAAAGAAGGTAAACAAATGAGATGATATCTAGGACTCTCCTAACTGACCACCTGGAGAGAGATTCCAGGCCACAGTACATGGAGAAGAAATCCAAGAGCTTCCTGTTCTGCTTGAGTTGAGGAGACAGTATTTCAATTTTGGGGAGGCAAAAAGGCTAGAATTTGAGATGCAGAATACAGAGAGGAGAGAGTAGTACAGAGGGCTCCAGAGAACTGCCGAGGTTTCCGTGTAAGCCATTAAATGAGTACTGATTAGTACACAAGTGTGAGGAAACTACCAAGTCTGGAAGAAGAATCAGCAGATAGGAGCAGATGCACAAATCCCTGTTGTTCACACAAGAGGAAAAGTTCATGTTCCCACCAAACAGAATGGGCAGACTTCCTAACAAATGGGCCGTTGAGCAGTGACCACAAAGGGTATTGCCTCGGTAGTGAGGTCTAATGAGCTGCAGACTAATGGCTGCTTTGCACCCAGTAGATAAACTAAAAAGAAAATTTTAAAAGAAATTAAATTATACCACATAACTTAACTGTATACAAAACCAAGACCACAAATATTGCAAGAAACAATGACAGAAAAAAATCCAGCAACCACTAGCATAAAATTTACAATGTCTGGCATCCAATAGGAAATTACTGGTCATGGAAAGAAGCAGGAACATTTGACTTATAGTGGAAAGAAACATCAGTTAATAGAGACAGACCCTAAGTTGACTTAGATGAAAGAATTAATAGCAAAAGATGTTAAACTGCTATTATAAATATACTCCATATGTTCAAGGAGGTAAATGAAAGGCATGGATATGTTAAGAGATATAGAAGATATGAAAATGATCAAATTGATGGGGGAGGGGAAGGAAAAAAGACGTTAGAGAGGGAGGGAGTCAAAGCATAAGAGATTCTTAAAAACTGAGAACAAACTGAGGGTTGATGGGGGGTGGGAGGGAGGGGAGGGTGGGTGATGGGTATTGAGGAGGGCACCTTTTGGGATGAGCACTGGGTGTTGTATGGAAACCAATTTGACAATAAATTTCATATTTAAAAATAAAATAAAATAAAAATTTAAAAAATGATCAAATTGAACTTCTAAAGATGCAAAATGTGTTATCTCAGATGCAAAATACACTTGGTAGGATTAAAACCAGCTTAGATATTACAGATGCAAATATAACTCAAAGACATAGAAATATAAACAATCCAGAATGGAACTATCCATTTTAAAATAGAAAATAAAATAAAATAAAATAAAATAAAATAAAATAAAATAAAATAAAATAAAATAAATAAAATAAAATAAAATAATAAAAGGAAGTTAACAAAGCATCCATTAGCTATGAGGCAACTTAAGGATCATAAAATATATGTAATGATGTCTCAGAATTGAGACAGAATGGACAGAAAAAAAATGGACAGAAAAAAATCTTGCATAAATAATAACTAATATTTTTTTCCAAATTTAATGAGAACTATGAACCTACTGGTTAAAGGAGCTAATGAACCCGGGGAAATAATGAGAAAAGAAAAAAAAAAAACCTACAAAGTGACATCATAATCATATTGCTTAAAACTAGTGATACATTGGGGTACCCAGGTGGCTCAGTCGGTTGAGTGTCCGACTTTGGCTCAGGTCTTGATCTCATGGTTTGTGAGTTCGAGCCCCCGCCGGGCTCTGTGCTGACAGCTCAAGGCCAGGAGCCTAGTTCGGATTCTGTGTCTCCCTCTTCCTCTGCTCCCCCCCCTGCTCACACTGTGTCTCTCTCTCAAAAATAAACAAAGATTAAAGAAAATTAAAAAAAAAAAAACAACCCTAGTTTAAATCTTACAAGCATTGCACAGAAAAACATTACCTATAGAGGAAAAGATAAGAGACTCTTTGTTGGGAAAATTACAAATGGAAGAAAATGAAGCCACATCTGTAAAATACTGGTGGAAAAAAAAAAAAAAAAAAGAAGACAACCAACAACCTGTTAACTTAGGATCCTATATCCCACAAAAATATTTTTTCACAGTGAAGGTAAAATAATATCTTTTCCATAAATACAGAACGTGAAAGTCTTCATCACTACCTGACAAGCAATACAGGAATGTTAAAGGAAGTACTTTAGACAGAAGGAAAGTGGTACCAGGTACCAGGTCGAAATTTGGAGTTAGACACAGGAGTGAAGTATACGGCACATGGTAAGTATGTGGGAAAAATTAATATTTAAATGGTGATAAATAAACAAACAAAATGTAATTGGCTATTTAAAGCCAATATACCATATTTACCACATATACTATGATTTAAAAGTATACAAAATAAGATCTCTACCAGAATTTACTCATCCTATATTTTTTCCTGATTTCATCTCTATGAGGGAACGTGCATTAAAAACTTGAAAAGAGGGGCCTGAGTTCTTTCTCCAGTTCTACTTCCAACTATGTAACCTGAGAAGGGGTGCTTTCTCATTCTGTGCCTCTGTTTCTCCTGTGTAAAAGAAAGGCAGTGGCCTTTATTAAATTCTGTGGTTCTTTTACCATATGGTACACCCTTCTTAATGTCTCTTCTTGACAAATTCCTGTCACATGACTTCTAAGGAAGAACTGAAAGCAAGCGTGGAGAGCTCCAGAAAGACTTTTTAAGCAGGGTGATGTATAAATCAAAGAAAGGAGGAGGGCTGAACATTTTTTTTTTTTAACAATAGTATTTAAGAGAAGCAAATGTCATGGGTGGTGACTCAAGCTGACGACTGTCAGATATTCATGATGCAGAACAAAAATGCCAATCTTGACACGATGAGAATAACTATCTTCATTGTCATCATGATTTTTTTCAAATATTTATTCTATTTAAAGTACCTGAGTGGGTTGTATGAGGTATAGACCTCTCTCCATTTTACTTATTATATCTGACTTTGCAACCAGATACATACTATCAATAATATTTTAAATTCATCTCAGTAGAAATACACCTTACATAGTCTCTCACACACACACACTTCAAAGTTCAGTTCAGTTCAACAAATATTGATTGAATATCAATTGAGGAATTCAATATGGTATATCAGAATGATATGAGACCGGGATTTTAATCTCAACACAGCTAACTAGCTTAATTGCCTAGAAAAAGTCTTATTTTGTTAAAAATATGTTCTGTCTTCTATAAAAATGAGGAGGCCAAATTATATTATTCTGAAGGTCATTTCCAGTTACAAAGTCTTGTAAGTGTCTCTTTACTTACAGCTGTGCTGGAAACTGTGGATGAAATAAACCAGTATAAAATATGCTTCTTACCTTTGAGAAAATTATGGTCTAATTAGGTCATAAACTATATACATATTTTTAAAGTTTATTTATTTATTTTGACAGAGGGGTCAGAGAGAGAGAGAGACAGAGAGAGAGAGAATCCCAAGCAGGCTCTACAATGCCAGTGTGGAGCTAAATGTGGGGCTCAAACTCATGAACCGCGAGATCATGACCTGCGCTGAAATCAGGTTGGGCACTTAACTGACTAAGCCACCCAGGTGCTTCTAAACTGTATACATATTTAACTCAGAATTAATTGCTAAATGTTGATTATGTGCAAGGAATTAGGCTTGGTGCTACTTGAATTATAATAAGTATAAACTCCAGGGAGATATTGTCAGCTAGGATTTCAGGAACAGCTTTGCAAAGAAGGTGAGATGCAGGATGGAATTTGAAGGATGGATGGTGTTAAACTACGGGTATTGTGAGAATATGGCTCACCCAGATGGTAAGATTTTAGACAAAAACTTTAAAAGAATAATATTTACTCACATTATGCTTATAAACAGGCAAGGTTTACAATAGGTAAGGCTTATTTAAATCATGTGTGTATGTCTCTGTGTCTGTGTGCAATTTATATACATCCACACACATTTCTTGACTGAGCCATTTTAATGAGGAGGAGAAAGAATGAGGACAAATGCAATGGGATGATGTAATACAAATAGTACCCAGATATTCTCATTTCACATTCAAACACTGAGACTAACTAGGTCTACAATCTCATGTAACTCTTTTTACATTTCTTAGTGTTATTAGCACTACAATATGGTGGTGGCAGAGGGTATTAGGTAAACTAGATGAGTTTTGACTATGAGTGCTAGCTCTATCATTATATATTGACAATTTGAACTGAATTAGTGCTCACTTTGATCATTGCATCATATCTGTTTCTGAGATACAGAGGCACACAGCTCCTTCCAGAAGGAGTTGGTTATCTGGTTTGGGAACCAATGCATAGATATGAAATTGAGACTACAAATGTTTCTTTAATATCTGCATCCTCACTACACATTTTATCTCCATTTATGTGGCAACCTTGTTTTCCATGGTATTTCTTATGATTAACATAGAACCAACTACATTGTAGACATTAAGTTAACCTCTTACTTAAATTATCAGTGAATACACTTATGAAAGTACACTGGTTAACTAATTAGTACCATATTGAGAGTTTTATTGGCTCTTTACTTCTGTTATAGAATAGTATAGACATATACCAGTTCATATATACTCATTTTTCCATCTTTTCTGATTGATTTGGTGGAAACAGTGTCAGTAGTTAGTCCACATTTAGCTCATAACAGAAGAGTCCACCACTAAATCGTATTTTGTGCAAGACTTTGATGGTACACTTGTAAATTGTGCAAGACTTTGATGCAAGACTTTGATGGTACACTTGTAAATTGTGCAAGACTTTGATGGTACACTAATATTTTCTGAAAAATTGCCATCACCATCTCTGTTGTATTACATTGAATTACAACATGGCCATGCTGGCAATCTGGAAAGACCTAAGAGAAGAAAAGCAAAATGGCCTTAGCTAGAAGGGGAAACATGAAAAAAACAGAGGGTAGAAGCCACAGCATTGCATGTAAAGCTCTTTGGGTGTCTTCCAAGTCATGAACCTCCCTTTTTTGAGGACTTAGTCATCTACATATCTTGTGTCCCTAACTCCATCAGCTTTTTGGTAAAATATCATATTTTCAAAGAGGTCTTCCAAACAATCTTAATTTATCATTGCAACTTCTTGTTTTTGCTCCCTTTTCCCTTTCTCCACAGCAATTATCTTCTGGAATATTATGTGGGTTACAAATGTGTTTGGGTATTATCTGGATCCTCCTGCTAGATTGTGAACTTTGAAAGGGCAGCTTTGCCTGTGTTTATATACATATCCCAAGTCTTCAGCATAATGCTAAAGTGGAATCTCAACAAATATTCAAAATTTCAAATATTCAATGTAAACTGCACCTTCTACCCCTGCACACCACTGATCACCTGGGCAGCAATGTTTTTATTCATGACTTATGACTGTGGTCACAGATGATTGCCTTAAGGCAGGTACCTTCTCAAACGTGGCCAAGGCATTTATATTAATACTATAGAAGAGTGGGAGAAATAGGTATTTTAAAAATCAACACACATAAACAAATAATTATAAATTGCACTACTGTGGCGTGAAATAAAAGGATGAGCAAAAAATGGGATGCAATTTCCATTGGGAGGATTAAAGATCTTCTGAAAGTACTAACTTGGGTGCAGTCTTGAAAGGGAAGAGAATTTTGAGTTGCAATGTTCTTACTTATTTTAATCCTAGCTAATTAGTCTTCAATGTTCATATCAGGGCACATGAAATCTTCTACGCAAGGGTGAATCAAAATTTTCTCACAGCCCCACAGATTTCTCCTGCAACGCCCTTAATACACGACACTTTTACATGTGGTTGTGTGATTATTCACCTAACCCCTGTATTCCCTCTAGACTAAAAGCTTTATAAGTGAATGATCTCATTTCCTGGGTTTTCCCAATTCCTGATTTTGGCTTCTCTTGAGGAATAACTGAATGTCTGCCATCATTGGGTTTCAGAATAAAATTATGCATTCTTATAATAAAATTCCTGTGATTATTTATTTGCTAGCCTAGTAGGTTTTTGTCTGGTGCAAACAAGAGATTTCCATGATGTCATATTTTGCTCTAAAAGATAAGTTTGCCATTTGCAGCACTAATATGAAAGATATAGCTGTCCCACAGGCTTTGCAGACAGGCAAACAAGGTTTCAAATCCATGTCCTATCATTTAATGGTTGTATCACCTTGGGCCAGTCTTTCAATCCCTCTGAGCCACAATTTCCTAATTTGCAGTAGAGTGATAATAATGCCTACCTTAAGGGATGTGGTAAGATTAATTAGATGTTGCAAACAAAGTATCTACACTGTCTTAGCAAATAAGTGAGCTTCATAAGATGGTTAATGAGATAACAAGATAATGGTTAATGCATAAGAAGAAAAAGGCAGAGGGGCTGCTTTTTACTACATCTCTTCAATAGAAATATATTGATAACTATTATGTACCAAGTTTGTGGCTAGATGTACAGTGATACAGTCATAATCAGGACACAAGCCTGTCACCAAGGTGAATACCAGTTGACTCCACATGATAATCACATGAAGATAGGAGCTGGAATCAGCCTTGTCTTCTACTATTGCCAGCCCTTCTCTTTGATTCCCAGGGAGCAGTGAACTTTAAGGACCCAAGCTTTTTTTCCCCATTATTTTCTCTCTTCTTATGATACCATTTTACTCTGTAGTTTTTAAATAGTTACCAGGATGACTAAACAGAGGAAGCAACTACCTAAACACCATCTCCAAAACTGTAGTATAAGGCAAGATGTACATACCAAATAGAAAATGAAAAAAAAAAAAATGGCAGACTTGCCAAATGTTTCATAGGCACTCCATATTGATCTGGTTGTTTCCAGTTTTTTTTTAATAGGGAGAAGCAGAAGTAATTATTTTAAAACAAAATGGCACCTTATAGCTCCAAGAAGATTTGCATCCATGAGAAGTTATAAAAGTGATTACCTTTAGATTTCTTGTATCTGAGTAAGGATGCAAGAAGTTTAATGGCCTGCTAAGATGAATGTAGTCTTACAGGGACCCACATAATTCAGCACCTGTAGAGACAGAGCTGAGAGTTGGCCAGTAGGGTTTATTAATGTTGGTTAGATGGGAACACACACACACACACACACACACACACACACAAACACACACACACACACACACACACACGATGCAAAATGCCAACTAAATGCCCAGAGAGTTAAATACCATTTGTGATATCTCAAACTGAAACTACTGAACACTGAAACTACCACTATTGATGGTATAGGAAGCTCTTTACATTTGCAATAAGACTGATGATGATGGAGGGTGTTATTTTGAGCAAGGTACCAATCCTCAGAAGTTAAATTAGCAAAGGATGGGGGACAGGGGGCAAAATAAAGTAGCAAGCAACAACAACAATGGCTTTACTTAATATATATTATAAACAACCTTACAAAATTCACTAAGAATATCAAGGTTGAAGAAGGGTCTCAAAACAAACCTGTTAAGACTCAGGGTCATCAAGCTGTGATTTAAAAAACCCAAGAACATAAAATCAAAGTAACATTTTGAGAGGGCTTCTGCCAGCCCACACTCTGCATCAAGAGGTAAAACAAAGCTGGCAACTGTTTTAGTAAAATGTTTTAGTAAAATCATCCTAGCATGGGGTTTACAAGAGAGCAAGATACAGTACATGGGGCTCACCGAGATTGTATTTTCCAAGAGATGAAAAATTGTTTTTAAAATAAAATTATGCAATACATAACTGAAAATAAAAACATTAAAATAAAATTTGTTTTCAATTCATTGCTGCTATTCCAGATTTTTATAGGCCCACCTTTTAAAATGGATCTTTGTAAGCTCATTTTAGCAAATGCTTTGCAAAGTTTTAACGTGGAGTGAGTCATATTTAATTGCCACTGAACACTGACTTTACGAAGAATTTTGTCTAAATACAACCTTCAGACACAGAGACACTCATTTTTGCATAAAAAGTGCTGCTTGCTAGATCACAAAGACATTAATGAAAAAAAATTAGAAAATAGATTACAGGCATTCTTTCCACAAAAACTGAAGCACAGGATTATTAGTTTTCATATCGCATAAAAATTCTATAGACATTGCATCTGTACTTGTCACTTTGTGTGTTAATTTTTTTTTAATTGCAGGCAGCTTCCCAATATTATAAACTGTAGCTTAATTCTATTCAAACTTTTCCAGCTGGGGTAATATATGCTTTGGCCTTGTCTGCTCTGCAAAGTTGGGATGGTTCTTTGAGAATAGGAAAGGTCTAGACACTATATTTTGTACACTTCTCACAATGCTGTTGGCAGAAAAACATTTCCTTTATATCCAGAGGTATAGAATTTGCAGCATTGGCCCAAGTAACCATACATTATTTTAATGATCAATTCATTTACTACAACCTCCCAATTGCCTAAATCCCTAATCGGAGTGTAAATGATTATAGACCATGGTGGACTCTTTTGTTTTTGCGACTGAAGCCTTTCTGAGTTAAATAAGCAGTTGGGCCTATTAACCCTTTCAGATACTATCATGAGTTTAATATAACCTTAGTGAGCCAACAACTATTTACAAAGCTATGTGCTAAAAAAATGAATATTAAAGGTGAATCACACCAAGCCTCTGCCCTTCATGGCCTCACAGAAATGTAAAAGTATAATTAGTTCTAGAATATTGAAACACAAATGGATCAGAAAAAGACATAATGAAAGTAGAGATTCCAAATTGGACAACATGGCTCAGGAAAATACTGCTTTTTCACTTGAGTCTGATAGGCTCATATATTTCACAATTAGGTAGGCTGGGGAGGGGTGGAGACAGAGGAGTAAGATAAAGAAACAGAAATACAGAAATATGTCTTAGAAGCATATCTAGAAATTTAAGTAGTATATATTTAAAAGAAGCATGGATGTGGCCTTTGGTTCATGGGATCAAAAAAACATGGGATCAAATAGTTTCCTAAAACAGGTGTATTTTTAAAGAAGCTATCAGTCCAGACAAAAGGTCTGTGACTGAGACATGAAACAACCTTATGACCCCACCAATAGGAAACAGTAGGAAACTTTGCAAAGGAGGTCAAATTTTCAGTGCCCATGGAGGATATGGAATGCAAAGCAAGGACCCCAACCAGACAGCAACCCTAGGGCCTAATCAAAGGACATTAAGAGCCTTCTCAGTGTCTAATAGATTTTAGAAACCCCTGATAGATAATGGGCACTAGGCAGAGAAACACCCTAATCTGCTCTGGATTATCACCATTCTGCCTCTACTTAGAGACAGTGCTTTGCTTTTGAGATTAGATTTGGCCAGTAGGTAATATCTTTAAGGTTTACAATCTTAATTACATCTTCAAATCTCTTTTACAATGTAACATAACATGTTCACAGTTACCAGAGATTAGGACAAGGATGTTACTTGGTGAGCAGGAGGGGAGTGGAATAGAGAGGCAAGGCATCCGGCCTACCATACCCATAATCCTGGACTTTGAGCTTGATGGCATAAACTTGGAACGGATTTTTTAATTGCCTCCCCTGGGAGGAGAGAGAGTAATATGTTGCTGACCGGAGGGATGGGAAGCTATATACATTATGATCAGCAAAGTAGATTATTTTTCATTACCCCTATTCACCAAATATTTCTGACCTCTGATCATTTGGTGGGATTGGATATCTGGCTTCTGACTGATTGAGTAGGGGCATTTGACCAATTCTTGTAGAGAATCCTTGCTGACCCATAATGGATTGCTTTTAAGCCAGAGAAATTGGGATTTTTTTTTATAGTAGTTTGAATAACCCAGTCAATAATAGCTGGAATAGTAGATGTGCAACTATTATTTGTGAATGGAGGACTTCTAGGTCTAGTATTGGTGTCATAGTTTTCCCAACACACATGTATGATCTTTCCAATTAAAGGACAGATTCTTTAAAAACTTGCAAGGACAATTGGGTGACCCTATGTACAAAGTTAAATATTAATGTCTGCTTCAAATCATATACTACAATCATTTCACATAGAGACTCACATTTGAAAGGCAGAATAATAAAGCATGTGTTAGATAATATAAAAAAATCTTCATGACCTTGGGGACAGGGATGATATCTCATTAAACTAGTCACTGGAAGCATTAACCATAAAGGAAAATTTGATGAATTTGATAATTAAAATTTAAAAAATTCTGTTCACCAAAATATACCAAGGAGAGTGAAAATCAAGTAGTGAAATGGGGAACACATTTTCAACGTAATCAGCAAAGGATTACTATGCAGAATATAATAAAAACTTTTGTAAATCAACAGATAAAAAGACTCAATAGGAAATGGATAATGAATTCAATAAGCACTTTCCACAAAAAAATCCAAATAACTAATAAACTTATGGAAGATATTCTAATAATTAGCAGCCAACATAAAATAAATGAAACACAAAGGACATATCATTATTCCTTCACAAGATTACCAAAAACTTAAAAGTTTAACAATAATAAGCACTGGCAAAAAGATGGACCAAAGATAATTCTCATTCATTGTTGGTGAGAGTGAGAATCACAACAATTTTGTGATAACAATTGAAAAGTGCTTAATATACATAAAAGTTACTAAATAAATGCTTGTGGTTGTTGTGGTTGTTATTATCATGACTTTACTGACTCTCATAGGTAGGATTAGTCTTATTCAATCATTGAACATGCACTCATTAATTTCCTATTCTATGCTAGATCCCATGTTAGAATCTGAAAATCCATATGTGGATTTAAGAAAAATGGTTTTAATGCCTGTACTCAAATTGCTTATTTTTAAATGGAATTAATCATTTGTTTAATTTTTACTTCAAGTTTCCTCCATAGAAATTCATATCATAAAAGTATTTAATATCTATAATTTATTGAATGCTTAATATGTGCTAGGAAAACAGAAAGCATATTAGTAAATAGCAAAACAAAAACAAAGATTCTGGAGAAAGTTTAAGATTTCTTAATGAAGTTTTTCCACATTCTTATCATATTTTACTCTCAAATTTCAGACATTCTTTTTAGCAGGAGCTCATTTCATACCCAGCCAGCCCAGCAAGAAGGAACATCAGAAAGGAGGAAATTTGCTAAATCTCTCCAAGATTCTCTCCATCCTGTAAAAAATGCTACTACTATTAATCTGATTAGGGTAATGTATTTATCTCTCTAATTGGCTCATTTATCACGTGTTAAATTTTAGCATCCTTTGAATTTATTGAGGGAAGGAAAATAGAACCCCAAATACTTTGAGATCACTTCTTCAATTTCCTCATTTTACAAATGAGAAAACCTGAAGTATAAGGAGGTTGAGCAAAAGGTCTAAAGTCACACAGCTGGCAAAGAACTAAGTTTAAGTTCTTTATATTCCTTTCATGCTAATTTTTGAAAAACTGTAGAAATTAACTCTATGGATCCCCGAGATTCCTAAGATACTTGCAGTTGAACAGAAGTTTCTGGTACACTGCACAGACAACAGACTGAAACACACTTACAGTCCTCCTATTCACTTGCCCTGTAACATCAGCCTGAGGAGCAGACTTGAGCTTTGCCACACACCTAGAGGCTACAGAGGTGCTCTCAGGAACAGAGGCCAAAGGACACCATCTTTGACACTACAAAAAAAAAATTTTTTTAAAAAAGAACATTACACAGGTGCCTGGGGGGCTCAGTCAGTTAGGTGTCTGACTTTGGCTCGTATCATGATCTCACGGCTCGTGAGTTTGAGCCCCATATCGGGCTCACTATATTAACAAAGTAAAGAATAAAAATCGTATCATCCTCTTGATAGATGCAGAAAAGGCATTTGATAAAATTCAACATCATTTATGATAAAAACTCTCAACAAAGTGGGTGTAGAGGGAATGTACCTCAACATAATTAGGATCATACATAAAGAACCCATGGCTAACATCATACTCAATGGTGATATGTTGAAAGCTTTTCTCCTAAAATCAAGAATTAGACAATAACAAAATATAAATACAAAAAATTTATAAAATTTAAAAGACATCCAAGTTGGAAAGGAAAAAGTAAAACTGTCACTATTTGTGAACATGATTTTATATATAGAAAACCCTAAAGACTTTACAAAAACAAAACACAACTGTTTGAACTACTAAATGCATTCAATAAAGTTGCAGAGTACAAAATCAAGATAGAAAAATCTGTTGTATTTCTATACACTAACAACAAATTTTTTAGAAAGAGAAATTAAAAAAAAAACAATCCTATTTATTGAACCAAAAAGAATCAAATGCCTAGGAATAAATTTAAACAAGAAATTGAAATACATACACACTGAAGACTATAAGATATTGATGATAGAAATTGAAGAAGACACAAAAGAAATGGAAATATATTCCATGCTCATGGATTGGAAAAATACTGTTAAAATGTCCATACTACCCAAAGCAATCTATAGTTTCAGTGAAATCCTTATCAAAATTCCAGGTGCTTACAGGACAGAATAAATGTCTCAAAAAATAATCCAATGGCAGTTTTTCATAGTAGTAGAACAAATAATCCTAAATTTCTGTGGAGAAACAAAAGACCCCAGATAACAAAAGCAATCTTGAGAAAGAAAAATAAAGCTGGAGGCATCATGCTCCCTGATTTTAAGCTATATTGCAAGCTACTATAATCAAAACAGTTTTATACTGGCATAAAAACAGACATATCCATCAATGAAACAGTTGAGATCCCAGAAGTAAACTCATGCATATACAGTCAATTAATTTTTGACAAGGAGGCAAGAATATGCAATGGGGAAAGGAGAGTATCTTCAGCAAATGAAGTTGGGAAAACTGGATAGCTACATGCAAAAGAATGAAACTAAAGTCCTACCTCACACCATACACAAAAATTAACTCAAAATGGAGTAAAGATTTGAATAGAAAACCTGAATCCACAAAACTCCTGGAACAAAATATAGGGAATTTATCCCATTGCATTGGTCTTGGCAATAATTTTTTTTTGGAATAGGACTCCAAAAGCAAAGGCAACAAAAGCAGAAATAAACAAATGGGAATAAATCAAACTAAAAATCTGCACAACAAATAAAATCATCAAGAAAATGAGAAGGCACCTACTTATTGGGAAGACATATTTGCAAATCATACATCTGATAAGGAGTTAATATCCATAGTATGTAAAGAACTCATACAACTAAGTAGGAAAAAAAGTAAATAGGGCAGAGGATCTGAATAGACATTTTTTTTTTTCCTAAAGAAGACATCCAGATATGGCCAAAAGACACATGAAAACATGCTCAACATCACTAGTCATCAGAGAAATGCAAATCAAAACCATAATGATATGCCAACTCATATCTGTTGAAATAGCTATTACCAAAAAGACAAGAAATAACAAATGTTGGCGAGGATGTAGAGAAAAAAGAACCCTCATACACTGTTGGTGTGAATATAAATTGGTACAATCACTATGGAAAACAATATGGAGTTTCCTCAAAAAATTAAAAACAGAACTACCATGTGATCCAGCAATTCTACTACTAGGCATTTAAGCAAGAACAAAGATAGTAATTTGAACAAAAAATATTGGACCCCTGTGTTCATTGCCACATTGTTTACAAGAGCCACGTTATGGAAACCACCTGTATATGACTGGATGATGGATGAAGAAGATGTGGTAAATATATATACAATGGAATACTGCTCAGCCATAAAAAAGAATGAAATCTTGCCATTTGTGACAACATGAATGGACTCTGAGGGAATTACACTATAAGCGAAATAAGTCAGACAGAGAAAGACAAACATTGCATGATTTCACTTATTTTTGGAACATAGGAAACAAAACCGACTAACAAAACAAAACTCATTGATAGAACAGAATGGTGGTTTCTGGTGGGGAGGAGGGTTTGGTGTGGGCAAAGCACGTGAAGGGGGTCAAAAGGTACAAACTTTCAGGTATAAAACAAAGAAATCATGGGTATATACTGTACAGCATCATAACTGTAGTCAATAATATTGTAGTGCACACTTGGAAATTGCCAGGAGAGTATCTCCCAAAAGTTTTCATCACAACCAAAAAAAAAAAACAAATTTTTTTTTTTTTTTGCAATTTTGTAGTGACAGTTGGAGACTGGCCTTACTGTGGTGATCATTTTGCAGTGTATCAATTCATTACATTGTAAACCTGAAACTAATATAGTGTAATATGTCAATTATACCTCAAAAATGAATTTACTGGTAATATAATCAGGTTAACAGATGGGTTTCTAAGATATATAGCTGACTGAGTTATTGGATATTAACTTTAGGGGTCTGTAGCCATACATGGTAATACACTTTCCACTTTATTAACAACATATCATCTTAGAGGTGGAAAAATAACATTGGCAAAAAAAAAAAAAATCCAATATCCCTTCTTCAAAGCATTACTTCACTGAAGTACTATATAAATAAAATAGAGGCAACCAATTCCCAAGAGGTAAGGTTTGAGGTATTTGGGGGTTCGAACAAAGGTGCAAACGAAACATCTTTTTAACAGCTCGGGAAGAACAATGACAAAACACAAATCAACAAACCTTCACAGACACTACACAGTATTTGGAAGAAATGAGTATAGCGCTCAGTGTTAGATTAATAATGTATCCTGTTTCCTACAAGTAGTGGCAGATCCACATTAGAAAAGTGCAGTCGATTTTGCCAAGATTTGACATTCTGTGGCATACCACCAAACTAGAACCAGGTGGTTATGAAAAATCAAATATGCAGCAGGTTCTAATGAAGTTTAAATGTTTGAAGGCACAATGTTTCCTGTGACCATGCCACCATTAAGCAAAGTTTCTGGAATATTTTTAATATCTCATTTGACCATGCATAACATCACATATAGACAGACACATGCGTATGCATACAGATACACAGACAGTTCCTGATGAGCTATTTGAAGCATTTAGGAAGACTAGCATGGGAGTTAAGTGCATAATCTTACAACTAGGAAGGTTAGTATCAAGTCCCAGTCTTCACTTTCTAGCGATGAACGTTAGTCAAGTCCCTTAATCTCTACGTACCTCATCACCTTTCAAAATGGGGACAATAGAAGTAATTATCTGGGTACCATTTAAACTTGAGTGACTAGACTTATTTAATGTTTTTAGGACAGTCCTGGAAGACTGTTGTGCATCTTATCAACTAATACTCTTACGCAAGAAAGAGCAATATGAACCAAGTCACCATTAGTCATATGATAAGGATAATTAAGGGCGTGTTTTGTCATTTTTACCTCTCAGATCCATTTTCACAAATATGCTTTATCTGTAGAGATATGGTCTAAGAGATTTATAAAATCAAGGCAGAAATAATACAGTATCCATTCATGATAAACCCTCTTGTCAGCTCTTCTGAGGCTGAAATGGAGCTGTAGTATAGTAACAGCCTCAAGCACAGTAACTTTTTAGAAGTTTTCCAGGTCAAGAAACTGAGTACATGTCTTATAGATCTGAATCCCTGGTGCCTTTGTATGGAAACACAAAGAGGAATAGAGCAGAACAGAGAAGAATTATGTTTGAATTTCTTCGGAACGTGAGAAAGCTTGAGAAAATGCAGAGAAATGTACTCAAGCTTCAGAAAGTATAGGAGTTTAAAGACATCTGGTTTTGCCATATTTTTTATATGACTGTTAGTCATGGATTTAAACCAATAAACTCCCAGAGAGATTAAACAGCTTTGCAGCCAGATGCTGTAACTCGGTGCTTGGCATGTACGGGACTTGATGAAGTTACCGACCTTAAAGTGAGCAGGGGAGTCTGTGAGAGTTCCTTAGCACCTAGAGACAGAAGCAGGGACAGTCTGGGCATTTCAATGTCTATGTGTATACCTGGGGTGTGGAGTTGAATGTGTCTTTTACCTACACAGTGGTCTGTATTCTTACACTAGTTAAACATACAAACTTGTAGTTAACAAAGGAGTCAGTCACAGGAGAAGATTAGAGATTCCCCGAAGAACAAAACAAATACATGGTCAGAAAGGTCAGGGTTCCCAACTCATACATCATGTAGGGTTTGCAACACATATATCATGTTGTTTTGTCCATGATTTATTTTCCCAAAGAAAAAACAAGTCCCTATGATCGCTGAGCATCAAATTATATCATTAACAGATCTTATTTCTAAAATGACACTTACAAACCCTGACCCGGGGTTTAATGTTTCATAAACAGCATAGGATGAGAGAAGCCAATGAGACTGTAAGCCAATGAAAAGCCACAAGAATGGGAAATTCTTGTTGATTGGCCTCTGAGGATGTAATGCAGCCTTAATTTGAAAAATCTTAGCAAAGTCTAATGACACATGTTTGTCCCTCAGAGGCTATTACCTTTACTCTTGTGTGGTGTCCCTCTGTGTCACTAAACTACACAACAGGAAGCTGTAGCCCATTATTTGATAACGGTAATGGCAATGCTGTGTGTGTTATGCAGTATAGTTCATGATGAAGAAATCTATTATTGGCACTTCCTGATCTATTGATTAACTTATGCCATCAATAACGTTTTTCCCATTTATGTTTGGGTTATGTTGGTATAGATTTCTCTGTGGGCTACATATGTAACCTCTCCTTTAAACTGTATCATCAGATTAAATTTTGTTACATTTTGGGGGGTGTGAACAATAAGGAAATGTACTAAATTTGATTATTTTCAAATTCATAGTTTGGTGATCTGAATATAACTTTTTAAAAAATAATTTTCTGTATTGGAATAGCCTCCAGTCTGAAATATTATATTTTTCCTTCTGAGAGAAATTCTGGAATACACATCCTGAAGATTCCCAGGGAAACAATGCATAAATTGTAAAAAGAATCTGGAAGTTTTTTTGAGAGGAAAACATACAAGAGGATACATCTTTTAATACAGCAGTTCTCAACTAGAACATTTTTGCCTCCTCAGGGCACGATTATAAATGTTTGGAAACAGTTTTAGTTGTTACAACTAGAAAGGTGCTACTGGTATCTATATGTGGAGGCCAGTGATACTATTAAACATCTTACAATGCAAAGGGCAAATAACCCAAACAAAGGATTATCCAGTACAACATGTCAATGCTACTGTGACTGAGAGACTTCCGCTGCCATGCAAAGGTATGAAAACCTGAGGAAGTAGTTTAGTTTCCATGACCTGTAATAAACTCAGTAAACACCAACAGATGGATGGCATTTTTGTTAACCTGGGCCCGTTAGGTTCTTGAGCACTCTACTCTGGATTCATTTTGTAGGGCCCTAAACTTTAAGTCTTGACACCCCATTATAAAGCAAACCTATTCAGATCACAAAGCAAAAAATGGATTGATACAGGACAACTGAAAAAAAAAAGATGTTTGGATCCTCTTTTGGTGTTTAGGACATGGGTTATGTCTCTTGCTTAACTTCAGGAGTAATCACAGGAAATTATCATAAATATAATTTAAGTACCTGATCAAAAATTCTCATTCTCATGAACAATTAAATTATGACTTTTTGCCCTGCAGGCATATTAGGGCCATGTGGGGTCATTCCAAAAGTGATTGCTTAATATTGATGTCTCTTTTAAAAGGTAGTTTTTTGGGTAGTTAAATGTATTATGGTATTAATTACCGTAGAATTAATGGAGGAGAAATGTAATATTAAAAGAAACATATTTCTAGAATTAATTATTGGTTAACTTGCAGAATAGTGTCTCATCATATGTTTTATTCAATGACTACATTGTCAGACATCGTCCTAGGTGGCAGATTTGGTGACTTGGGTAGCCAAAAGTGTCACTTCCAATGTGGAGTTAATGATTCTGATTATATTCCTTCATTGTGAAAGGACACAGAAATAAGTAGCGGACACAAAAGCCATGCTTGTGCTATAATAACTGATTATAAATCCTCTGTCACACTTGATTTTGCAGGATGCAAGGAAGGTCTTATAAGAAATTGGGATTCATAAATATATGGAGTTAGCGGTAAAATATATTAGTGTGTATGTGCATCTGTGTGTTTGCCATTTCTTTAATGACAGGTATTTGACAAAAGTCTTGATTTATCCAACTATTATAAATGAGGAAGCAGGGGCATCTGTGTGGCTCAGTCATTTGACCGTCTGACTCGATTTAAGCTCAGGTCATGATCTCGTGGTTTGTGAGATCAAGCCTGTGATGGGCTCTGTGCTGGCAGCATGGAGCCTGCTTGGGATTCTCTCTCTCTCTCTCTCTCTCTCCCTCTCTCTGCCCTTTCCGAGCTGGTGTGATCTCTCTCTCTCTCTCTCTCTCTCAAAATAAGTAAACAAACACTTATGGAAATAAATGAGGAATTAAACTTCCAACAAATACCAAGGAAGGCAGTGTGACTTAAAATCATAGTAACATTAGAACCTTCCCTGAAAACCAATTTGAACAGGACAGGAGATTAAATCAAGGATCAGAGTACCTTGAAAATATATGGAAAAAGGTATGGAAGTTGTAAGAGACCCAAACCCAAAGCTTGAGGAGAGCAACACTGTACTGGGCCTAAATAATATCCCAATTGGCCATTTTGGTCATTTAAATAAAACATAACAAATCAATTATAATACAAAATATGAAATGACTTTAGTGAAGAACACTGATTAATTAATTTAATTTCGTGTAGGCACAGACAACTATTTCAAATTTAGTGGCCTCCATAAAGTACTTAAAAGCCAAGTCTAATTTCTATTTTATGATATTACCTCCCCACCAAAAAAAATGCAAACTAAAATTAGTTTTGTATTGTATTTTTGGTAAACACATCAAAAGTACCTAAAGACTCAAAGCAGAAGAAACAGAAATCTGAAGTGCCTTTTTAAAGATTCTTCCCAAGTTAACAGTCTACCCTTCTACTTCCTACTTGCAGTGTGAAATAATAGGTTAGGAGATTAGAGAGGAAGACAAAACCTGAAGTATATTTCTATAATTTCTTATAATCCTCCCATCTCTCTGTGTGGGAATGAGCTTCATACCCGATGTTTATTAAATCACCAGTCTCCATATGGAAATCTTATGGGCAACCTGTTCTGAGGAATAAAGATCAGTCTAAAGCAAGGTGTTCATTAAACATGTTTTTATGTTTCAGCTGATACATGAGTGAATCTCAAACTGTGGACCATACCAACAGGATCAACATCAACTGTGAACTTGTTAGAAATGCACATTTGTGGGCGCACCTCAGACCTAGTGAATCGGAATCCCTGGGTGACAGGGTTCATTCAGATGATTCTGATGGAGGCTGAAGTCTCAGAAACATTGTGCTATGAAGATTTTTAAATGTTCTCCAAAGAATCTACAGACTCTAAGAAAATTAATTGTGCAAACATTTATGTTTGTTTTAGTGAAGCCGTGTGCAAGATACAAGAGTCATATAAGAGGAAAAAGGACTGTTTATTTTTCTCTCTTTTTTCCTCCCTTAGGAGATCAAGAAAGGCTTCACAGAGGAGGCTAAGCTTCAATTAAAATTTGAGAGAGTAGGAGTTTTCAAGAAAAAAACAATTATACAGGCATCCTAAGTAGAACTAGAATCAGAAGATTCAAATCTAGATAGTAATCAAGCAAGAATTTTTTGGAGGTTGGTGTTTTAAATCTTTCAGAGAAACATTTGCTCTTGGTTTGTTTTTTAAAACTTTACAGTTACATTCTTACCAGTTTGAAGAACATAGTCATTAATATAGAGAAAACAAAGCAAGAAGCTAGAATCTAATAGGAGAACTGTAAAATATAGCGTTTAAACATTTGAGTCAGAGAGAACTGAGCACAAATGTTATTTTTTATGTACTTGGTTCTTCATACTTCAGTATAACTAATAGTTGTGTGCCCATAGACAAGTTATTCATTTCTATGATAGGGTTTCCTGATGCGTAAGATAAAAATAACTATACCAAAGGACTGTTGCTTATTGGGATGATTAACTGAAATAATCCATATTAATTGTTATCCTTCTTGTGACTTTAAGTCTGTAAGTTTCTTTGCTGAGATTATATCAGAATAAATATATTTAATAATAGTATCTGCTATATACTTCATGGAATATTTACTGGAGTCCATGAGCTCTGTGGCGAAAAATACCATTAAAACATAAAATATTGGGATGCTTGGGTGGCTCAGTCGGTTGAGCGTATGACTTTGGCTCAGGTCATGATCTCACCGCTTGTTGAATTCAAGCCTCGCATCGGGCTCTGTGCGACAGCTCGGAGCCTGGAGCCTGCTTTAGATTCTGTGTCTCCCTTTCTCTCTGCCCCTAACCCACTCACATTCTGTCTCTGTCTCTCTCAAAAATAGGTAAACATTAAAAAAAAAAAACATATACTATTATCACTGTGAACAGAAAACATGCTGAGAATTTAATGCAAATGAAATGTGTTCACATACACACATTTAACCTATATACCCTTAATTAGTAATGCCCTTGAAGAGATAAAAAGATCTCTCTACCTGACACATATTTTATAAGCTGATTGACAGCTATTGTATGTGTGTGCGCGTGCACGCACTTAGCTCAATATTGCAGCAGATTGGATGTTCACATTGTCTCCCTGACAACCACTCAAGCATTGTCTAAGTATCTCATGGCTACAGATGATTGCACAATACACATTTAATCCCATGGTTAAAAGAATGAACATCCACAAGCTTGAATCAATGGATTAATTTGATTTGAGAGAAGAATTAGTCTCTTCTGGGGAAAGCATTAACTACTTAGTAATATGCTAGAATAGTTGAAGCTGATTTTAAAATTAAAAAAAAAATTAAAGTCTTGGTAATAAGGGAGTAGAAAGAAACAACGTGGTCAATTTGAGGTAGATAATTGAGTTGGAAAATGCCTCCATACATTTGTAATTAACCAATTGGGTATACCTTTGAGTTTTATTCCATAATGCTGATATAGAACAACTATAGCTAGATGAAATTTAATGCATCAGTGTATTTAACGTTAAGTGTAGGGGAGATTTAACATGTTGAAATTTGCTGTCAACTTTCAGCATTTCTTACAACTCTCACATAAATATTATCTCTAGTCTTAAAAAATGGTTAGACAATTTCATGTCATAACAAGTATTTCATAAGTGCAGATAAAGAAGGCAAGCAAATCTCAGTCTTTGATCTTCTAGGGTTAAAGAAAGTTACTACATAGGAAGTAGGGTGTTGTCTGAGAGATCCAATACTTGAGTCTGTCCTCATGTGCTGAGGACAAGGCCATCTATATGTGTGCCATTGATGGCTTTCTCTTCATACTGCTACCATTATATCATTGGCCAGGCATAATATTGAATCAAGTTCCTCTTCAGAAATTCAGACTCGGGGCGCTGGGATACTGGATGAAGTTCCCACTGGCTTGAAAAATATATGATTAGAAAGCACTCATTATATAAATGATTGGTTTCCAATTCTTATACTGTAATTTTAGAGAATAAATTACTGAAGCCCCCAAATAAACTACCACAACATTTAAACTAAATGGTTCTCAGGTATTGTGGGTTCTTAGAATTCAGCTGTTTTGTGACAGGGGAATCTTCTAGGATATCTTTGCTGTGTAGTGGGGATGGGGATGTAGAGATAATGGTTATGGAAAGGAAATTTTAGAATCAAAATTAGGGTAAGGGAGGAAGTGGAAGACAAAATTGCACTGAAATCTGAGTTATCAAAATATTATGTATAAATATTGCTAAAATGTATTGGTGGTATACACTAGAAGTAGACCTGTTGCTTCCTATTTGATCTCATGTGATATCGTCCTATGAGGTAGGTACTGATGTTATCCCCATTTTTTAGATTAAGAAACGGATTTAGGCAGATTAGTTTTTGGAAGGCCATGTACCTAACATATAGCAGAGCCAGGATTCAAACTCATGGCTAGTGAGTCCAACACTCAGATTGTTCTCACTCTGCTATTCTGTCAGGAAGGTATCTGGCAAGAATACTGGGTTTCCTAAAACTAGATATCTCAGACTCACTGAACAAATAGGTTTCCTGTACTTGATCTTTTCTTTCAGTTGTGACATTTTGATCTCTCCAGAGTCAGAACATCTCAACTGGTATATTCTCAACCTCTTCCTCCCTCTCTCCTTTCCTTTCTTCCTTCCTTCCTTCCTTCCTTCCTTCCTCCCTCTCTCCCTCCCTCCCTCATTCCCTCCCATCCATCTATCCATCCATCCATCACCAGGGATTGTTTTAATCAAATTAGAAATCCACTACTGACAGGTTTATTTATTATTGTTATATCTTTCTATAAACTATAGGACTCCTCAGACAATTCACTACCAACTAGATTTCCACTGGGCACCTTTTAATAAATTCTAGAAATTCCCAGGCAAAAGTAAACCACTAGTGGCAATTCCCCATAGTTAACAAATTCCTTAAAAATGAAAATCTAGTTATTACCACATTCTTTTGTGTATTTGTGTATTATATTATGTATTAATTAGGTATATTTCCAAAAATTGGCAGCATAAATTAGATAAATAAACACTTAATTATACAATCTGTCCAACAACACTTCAGTATAAACACTTCCAGCACTATACCCAAAGTTACTCTCAGAGGCAGAGGTGGGTTTCCAGAGACATGGGTTTCTAATATATGCTCACATGGACAACAGACGTGTGTTCCTGCCATTGCATGGTGATGTCTGAAAGCCCTCCTTCTGCCTCTGAGAAGGAAGTCGAAAAGAACAATGATTCATTCTTGTCACTGGGGGTAGAGATGATTAAGTCATCTCAAGGAAAACTGCATTAATAATCAAATGCTTAAAACAGAGAAAACTTGTTTCATACGTTTAAGGAGTTCCCGTTTGAGTTTTAAAATCTTATCTATCTAACTCAAGTTATTCCGAGCATATGTAAAATGGATTAAGAGTTAGGGACATTTACAAAATAGAAAAGCTACAGAAATGAATTCTGTCAAGTAAGCTATCCAAATGGCCCCTAAGATGTTTTTGGCACTTAGATCCAGTATCAACAATATCTTGAAAGATCCAGCTGTGTTGGGAGCAAGAAGAATGTAATAGGAAATTCTTGCACTTGAGAATCAGACTGACCGGGGTCAAATTCCAGTGCTTCCACTGAGAAGTCATTTGACTTTGGCTGATTTTGTTAATCCTCACAGAGCTGGCTCCTTATCTGTAATGCAGAGGCAAGAATACCAATCTTACATGAGTGTTGTGGGATTAAATGAAATCACTATAAAATAACTTAGTGAGTTGTTCAATTACACTAGGCCATCTTCTTTTCTAGCTAGTCCTTCTGGGAGGCTGAGAAGTACTACAGGCACTTGAAAGGAAATTTGAATTAGCAATTATTTGCCATTATTATCCCTTCCATCATATATTCCCTTTTCCCCTATTCTTATTCTCTCTTCTAGTTTTCTTGGCTTTTATTTTATTTTTTTTAAAATGTTTTAAGTAAACTTGACCCCCAGTGTGGGGCTCAAACTCATGAGCCCATGATCCAAGGGCACATGCTCTATTGACTGAGCCAGCCAGGCATCCCTCTTCACTTTTATTTTTATAATATCAGATGTGAAGTCTCAGTATAACACTTCAGTATCTTTGAAGTAAAACTATTATATAAATGTAATAAACAAATACGTGGCAATAATAGCAAAATGTCTCTTACCAGATGGGGCTTACCAGCTAGTCTTTAAATTGGAAAGCCCACATATATAATTCTAAGGTAGGTTGCTTCCTTGGGCTAATCATTCTAGAAAGCCCTTAAGTTCCACTGAGTTAATTAAACTCTTCTATATTATCATGATATATATATATATATATATATATATATATATATATATATATATATATATCTGTGTCTCTTGACTTACTGATTTGATTCAATGTGCAATTTACAATGATTCCCCTGATTACACAGCAGTATACGAGGTATCTTGGATATAATTATTGGCATACTTTTTGTTTTAACATATAATTCTGCATTTGACTGTAGGATGAAGAGTTGGAGAAAAAGAAAACAAAAACATATAAATTGGCCTTCCTTAATTCTTATTCTCTGTTCCAGCTTTCCTTATTTTTATTTTTATATTTATATCTATATATACAATAAAACCATCCAGCATTACTAAAAAGAGATTTCTGGTCTGGGTTTGCTTGAGTGACCCTTCCTAACAAAATATCTGCATTTCCTGATAGAGGTATTCATTAACAGAGGTAAAGAGTTTGATTCAGATAGCCCCAGATTTCCTGGGACATTTGTCACTTTCCTCTGGCACTTTCTTGGCAGGAATACAAAACAGTGTCCTAGGGATAGATGCAGTCATGTGTTTCTTTCATTCTGTATCCACAGCACCTGTGATTAACTCTTCAAAAGACATTTTCTTTTTCTAAAGGGTTCATTAATTCTCCTTTTATTTCAATTTCAAACTATTTACTCCTTTAAAAGGGGACCAGTTTGTAGTGATTATTGCATATATAGAAGCAAACCTAGGGTCATTTATTTCCATGAAGATATTTTCCCCAGGGCTAAGGTCATATTTGGATCAAAAGGGGTAGAGCGTGTGTCAGAAAAAGGTATCAGGGAGCAAATCAGTGATTTTTTTTTTTTTTTTTACTCGCATCAACAGTAGTAGTCCAAGCCGAATGAATACATTCTCTCTTTTTACCAAAGTAACTTTCTAAATGGTTGGTATAATATTTGCATTTGTTGTCCTTTTGAATACTGACCTTCAAATCTGAAGTTGGACTGGCTTGCTGTTGGCAGCATTTTGTTTTTTAAAGGTTCTTTTGAGGCTAGGTTAATTTCCACCGAGATTTCCTTTTGCCTGAAACATTCCATCTCATTTTACCTCCTGTGCTTGGTGCTCATTATAGCATGATTGACTCAAGGATGAAATATGGCAGCTCATAAAGGTATTTTTTATCCCCTAATAAACCTCCTCAACCCTTGATCTGATTTTATATATATAGTAAAATATGCATTGAGAGAAGTAGCCTACAGATGATCAGCTTCTACCCGAGTGTTGCTGACTTATTTAACCTTCGTTTGGAAACAGACACTGCTTTCCCCAATTAGACACATTCCTATCGTATAAAATGGGGGAAAGAGGTGGCCCAGGTAAGATGTATGATCAGACTACTTGTCTCTTGATCCATCGGTAATTCCTTGGGGCCTTTCAAAATGTGACACCTCTTTTAAAGAAGAAATTATATCAAGTTCAATTGCCCTGCTTTTATTGAGCTCATGGCACCCATAAGTACACTATAAAAGTGTTATGGGCTGATGTGGCCAGCTACAAAATCTATTACCTGGGCCAAGAAACTGGACATTCAGGTTATGCTGGGAGGGATGAAAACCTCAAAGATACCCTTCCCAATAGTCCTTCCCAAAACTCACGAGCTCTCATTCAGAATCACAAAAGAGGTTGGATATTTTGAAGAAGACAGAGTTTACTAGCAGCTTGATGGCAATGCTGGCAATTCTATGTTTGAGTGAGACAATATCACTGCGTGTGTAAGGGGCCAGTCAAGGAACACCCAGGTACCAAATTCTAATGCCTGCAGCCTTCATTTCTTTAACATACTAATAGTAATTTGCTAATTGGGCCAGATGGGAGGCAATCTGAGTTGGTCCTACAGTAACTGTTCAGATTGGCCAAATAAATTTAGTGTGTACATTGAATCAGGCTGAGACCTACTTGCACCACAAAGTCTAATTTTATGTTTTTGGCTTTGGGTCAACTCTATCTGTACTCAGAGATTCCCTGATGTTCAAAGGACAAGGTCCTGAAAAATTCTGATTTCAGTCTCTCCCCATTTCTTGAGTGACAAGTGTTGCTCAATAAGTTTACTTTGTACTTTTATTCTTAGCTTCACTTGTTTTGCATTCATTCTAGCACTGTCCTTCAATTTCTTAGGGCATGAGAGAGGAGAGCTAAAGTTTTTTTCTTTTTCTTTTTTTTTTTTTCCTTTTCCTTGCTTGAGATGTACTTTGAGCCCTAACTACTGGATGGAAACAAAAGGAGAAAGAAAGAATGGGGCATTTATTATTTAGTAAACCAAAGGTATACAGGGGAGAATTCAGAGCTACAAGAGGATTTTTGAAAGGGGAGATAAATCAAAGATCCCAGCAGGCACATTAAACTTGGGAGACGTTACTGGGGCCACAGAAAGCAAAGTGAAAGAGGCATTTTAGGGCATAGAGGAAAAGTATTCTGTGCCACTGTGAAGAGAGCAGGGCATCACCAATTCCACACTGCACCCCACATCTATGTAACTTTAATTTGCTTAGAATACTGGGGGTGGGTTAATCAGTAAGAACTCATAAGGGGATTATTAGAGGGAAACCGTATTTTTATCCCCCACGTACTGAATGTGTATAAAGTATCTCATGTCTGCCTCAAACACCCTTTAATTTTGTATCACCATTACGTTTATTTTAAATATTTAAAAGCCAGGAGGTTGATTTACTTGTCCAAGCTTTTGCCTTGTAAGCAACAGAGATGGTATTTCAATCCAAGTGGGGCAATACCTTATCCTAGGCCTGAATTGTTGGTCGCAATCATCACTCTGCCTTCCTTGCCAACACTCTGAATACAGACTTTCAGGAGCCAGAAGGTAGGGTCATCTGATAAAACCTACCAGACTGAGCCACACTGCTAGGCTCTGCATTTTATTAATGTCTACCTCTTGGCACTTCGGCAGAACCTGGTTATATGTGGCTGGGACAGGTGCAAAGTTAGAAGGATAAGTCTCCAACCATGCAGGTGATCAGGGAAGGTTTTTCACATAGGATGAGAGGAAATAAAGGGTCTTGACATCAAGATTTGCTGGCTTATAGAGTGTTAGAGATAGAAGTCACCTCTAGTGCAATGTTCTAACTCAGGGTCATTATATTTTGCCAGGATCAAAGAATCCCAAATGACAATTTATAATTGCATCAATGAGCATTTATAATTTATGCCTCTATTTATAGGGAGTTATCACAAGGCTAAAATATCCACTCTGATCTTATAGCTGACATGTTGAAAAATCAAAACACATCAGCTCATGCCATGAATAATCTCAGTTTAAACAGTAAAGCAAATAACCTTTGATTAGTATGGCTGGCATTAATTTAGACATCACACTTCTGTCAGTGTTTAGTTGTACAAGACAGTTACAGAAGCATCAAGCATGTCTCTTTAAATAAAACAAGGAATTCAGCTAAATCTTGAGTGTTAGACTAAATTAACTGAATCCAAAATAGACTTCTGATCTGTTGATCCCCAGCTCCAATATTGTTCAGAATATCCTAAACTTGTAATTATCTCTCTAAGGCTAGGATCCCTGTGAACAGGAAACTTGAAAAATGAGTTGTTTCTCACAATTTAAATCCGTCTAAACTACCTGGTGAAAATCCATGATAGGTAATAGCTATTTTTTTAAGCATTTACTGTCTGCTAGGTGATCTATTATGTCATTTAATCATCACATCTACCTCAAAGGGTAAATTAAAGTCTAATATATAGCTAAATAAATTGAATTTAGGTTCAGAAAGTTTAGAAACTGCCAAAATTTCCATGGCAAGGTGGTTGTAGACAAGGGCCTGGAGCCAGACTCTGCCCTGAGTCTGGAGTTCATGAGGCTGGCCCTTGTATAAAACAGACTTTCGCGTGACCAATGTCAGGAAAATGTCACTTTCCCTTGTGAAAATCCAGACATCACTCATATTTTATGGAAATTACTTCCATGCTTCTTTGGAGACTTTTGTTCCTTCAGGGCAGGGATTCTGATTTTTCTCTCAATATTTCAAATATCAGTACAATTCGCAGCTCATGTTAACACTCAATAAATAGTTGTTGAGAATGTGTGAACAAATGACAAGCTTTGTTCATTTGTTTTTGACATTCACCAGACTGAAACTTTTCAAATTTTATACCATTCGTGAAGCTGATCTATGCAGAAAGATCTACACCTACATAATAATCCCCACTAGAACAACTCATTTGATCAAGCACCGCTCTTGGTACTTTATTTTTATTTTTTTTTAATTTTTTACATTTATTTATTTTTGAGAGAGACAGAGCACAAGTGGGGGAGGGGCAGAGAGTGAAGGAGACACAGAATCCGAAGCAGGTTCCAGGCTCTTAGCTGTCAGCACAGAGCCCCATGCGGGGCTCGAACTCACAAACCTTGAGATCATGACCTGAGCCGAAGTCAGACACTCAACCAACTGAGCCACCCAGGCGCCCCTGCTCTTGGTACTTCATACATATTAGTTCATTTAAGCATCAAAACAAACCTGAAATATACCATTGTCATCCCCATTCTGAGATGAGATGAGGGAAGTAAGGAAAAGTGAAGCAATTTTTCTAGGGCCATGGACTGAGAAGTTGAAAAACACTGTACTTGAACTCAGTCCACCTATTTCTCGACACAACTACTGCACGGTATTTCCCCTGAGAGCTCAAACTACAGTTGATAGACCACCCCAAGATGGCAAGCTCCCTGTCATCACAAGGCAAGTGTTGGCAACTATTGTACCTGAAGTCACAAAACTTTTAAAAAAATTTTTTAATGTTTGTTTTTAAGAGAGAGAGAGAGACAGCACTAGCGGGGGAGGGGCAGAGAGAGATGAAGACACAGCATTTGAAGCAGGCTTCAGGCTGTCAGCCCAGAGCCCGATGCGGGGCTCGAACTCACAAAATCATGAACTCATGTGAAATCATGACCTGACCCAAAGTTGGGACTGAGCCACCGAGGTGCCCCTCACAGAACTTTTTTTTTGAAGTTTATTTATTTATTTTGAGAATGAGCGAGAGCACTCTGTATGAGTAGGGGAGGGACAGAGAGAGAGGGAAAGAGAGAATCCCAAGCTGACTCCACACCGACAGCGGGGCTCAGACCCACGAACCGTGAGATCATGACCTGAGCTGAAATCGAGTCAGGTGCTCAAGTAACAGAGCCACCCAGGTGCCCCTGAAGTCACCAAAAACTTAATCACCACTTATTGTATATTGGCAGAAGCAGGAATAAAATGGTAAATAAATGAAAAAGAAAAAAAAAAAAGCTACCCAAATGATTTTAAAACATATGTTCATACACAAACATGCCTGCAAATATTTGTAGCACTTTATTCACAACTGCCCTAAATTGGAAGCAATCAAGATGTTCTTCAATAGGTGAATGGAGAAAGTGCAGCACATCCATACAATGGGATGTTATGTAGTGGCTTGAAAGGCATAGAGGAAACTTAAATGCAATATCGCAAAGCGAAAGAAGGCAAACTGAAAAGGTTTCAGTTTATGATTCCCAAATATGTGTCATTCTGAAAAAGGCAAAACTGTAGAGCTAGCGAAAACATCAGTGGTTGCTAGGAGTTCAGGGAGGAGGGGGAGAAGGAGAGATGACTAGTTGGAGCACAGAGGAACACAAAGCCTTTCGGACAGTGATACTATTTTGTAACGGCAGAAACATAACATTACATATTTAACATAAAACTTAAAACACAAAGAATGAACCCCCCAATATAAAATATACATTTTAGCTGATAATAATGTATATTTGTATTTGTTCACTAATTGTCAAAAATCATAAAGAGGGTACCATGCTAATGAAAAATATTAGTAATAGGCAACTGTGTGGGGATCAAAAAGGGGGCATATGAGAACTCTATTTATTTTGCAAGATTTTCCTGTAAACCCAAAACTACCCTGAAAAATAAAGTCTATCAAATATTTGAAGTAAATCAATGAATAAAAAATTAAAGACACAAACCATTTAGATAATCTAGAGAACTCTTGAAGACATGGACTGTTTTGTTTGATAACGTTAAAGAAAAAGTTTCTAGCAGCTCTCATCATAAATAACCAGTTATAATGTTTTTTTTTCATTTAAGTGTTGAGCTTTAAGTAACAAATAGAAAGAAAATGCGGCAGCATCTACATTTATTGCCCTGAAAATACACCTAAAGAAGCAAGCCAAAGTGATGAAAACAATGATTTGTTGAATACCTACTTGCTACTAGGCTCTCCTGAAAGATAAAAATAAATGATTATTTGTCTTCAGCAGAATTCCAGGACATGCACAATTTGCTGAGTGCTCATATAGTGTCAGGCTGAGTGCCCCATGCCAGGCTAGAGGCCTAGTTGTTGTCCTAGAGAACCTAGCCGTCAGGGATGGAAAGGAGATGCCTGCCAGTAAGTAACCCACTACAGCCACTAGGCACATGATTAAAATGAAGGCATGTATAAAGGACTGCCACAGTAGAGAACAAAGCTCACAGAGGGCACATAGCCTTGCTTGAGAGATATGGCAAGTCAGGAAAATAAAATGCAAAGACAGGGTGTAATCCAGTGACAGACTATACAGCTCTCAGTGTTGCATGCCTGATCAGATCAACGGGGGTTGGAATATTCCATGGATAAATGAAAGCGCAAACTTTCTCATAATGGATGTTTTGTCACCTTCCATATAACTAGCTATGTATGATACTTGTCGTGGACTAGATGATTTAATCACAGATCATTTTAGATAGATTTTGGTAGCTAATTCAAAAACATCTTGCTTTAAAATATCCAGACTAAGGGGTGCCTGGGTGACTTAATCGGTTGAGCATCTCTTGATTTCAGCTTAGGTCATGATCTCATGGTGGTGAGACTCAGCTCCGTGTCAAGCTCCATGCTAACAGCTTGGGATTCTCATTCTCTTTCTCTTCATCTCTCCCTGTCCCTCCCCTCCCTCAAAATAAATAAATTAATTTAAAAAAACCTTTAAAATATCCAGATTAGAAAAGAGAGAATTTCTTTAGAGACACTGAAGATGAAGAAACTGAAATAAATGCTGACACATCAAAAATGCATTCTGCCTTGATCCCACCACTAATCTTTCAGCTCTAGTTCTCTTTTGAATGAATGATTTAACAAACAGAATCCAAGCCAGGAAGGGGAAAAAAAAGGCTATGGAATAATTATTTGGAGAAAAAAAAAAGACAACAATGGTAGAGGATACAAGGGTATTTAATTTCAAGATATGTGAACACTGACTCTTAACCTCCAACAATAACAAAAATGACCCAAAGAATGACATCATAACACATGTGAAAAGAGAACTGCGATGTTGATTAATAGGACAGGATGCAATGGCCCTATAATGAATTCTACACTGTACCTTTCTCAAAGGATTGGAATTACATGAGCTCAGGGCTATGACCCAACAACTAAGCTTCCAGGACAAGAGACTTTATGGGACTTGATTATGTATTCTCCAGATAAATCACAGGGAAACTAAAATGATATTTCTGTACAGGCACATAGCCGCAGGATCTAGATTCACACATGACTCTTAGGAAAGAGGAAAGACTGAACCAGAGACCTGACGTGCATTTATATTTTAAATTGTCCTACAATCGGCAAGACCGCAAAGAGTAGGAAGGAGATAAAGTTAGGGCAAAATGGGGGATAAAGGAGATAAAAACGAAAGTGAGAAAAAAAAGAATAATCTTGTATGAACAGGATTGGAAATATATAGGGAAGAAAATGGAGTGACAGCAACAAAGTAGTTCAACATCCCATTGTTCTAGGCTCCTGGAAGTTTTGACAATGTGAAGACCATGAGAGATCAAAATGTTAGAAAACCAAGTCACCCTGTGTCCCGTCACGTTTCAGTCTGCTAAAGGAAGAACACAGCTCTTGCTTATATACACATAATGAATCTTCTTGGCAGAATAACCTTTTCATCCTAAGGGAACAGGGCAGGCTACTGACCTTCAGTTAAGAACTATCTTCAAGGCGTTAGGACAAATGTGTAACCTGATGATAGCTAGGGGCTCAAGAACTGGTGAGGTAAGATAAATCCTTCTGAAAGCTACTTGCTCATTTTCTCCCACCATAGATGGTTTTCCTAAAGTCTGTCAGTAGTTGATGTTATATCTCTCCTCAGTCCTTCCCTGACACTCTCAGATAAAATAGCCAGCTGGACCAACCCACAAGGTGCCCCCTTGATCCATCCTGAATCTAGTTTCAACTGCCACCTCAAACATCCCAAACAATACTCCATAGTTCACAGCCTACCCTCTTGACCTTGTGACCAGGCCAGTATACAGTAGGTAGAGAATAGAACACACACACACACACACACACACACACACACACACACACACACACAATGGAGAGAGAGAGAGAGAGAAAGGAACAATTGGAGAGGCAGAAGGAAGTATGGCTTATTACATTTTAGCAGTCTTTCATGTTCTCAATGGGTTTTACCATAACCCAAAGTCAGAGGAGTATGCACATAACATGAAGCTGATTTGGGGAAATTTAATTTTATACTCCAATTCTTTTATCAATATGTCTCCCATCCACCTTGGTGGTCTCAATGGTGACCTTGAAGCTTTACTGATTATCCAACTCTAAATCTAAAGATACTTATTTTGTTTTTTCCCTTATACATCTATTGCAGGTCTATTAATTATATGATATTGATAGATAGATAGATAGATAGATAGAGAAATTCACAATTATCTTTAAAGGAAGCAACCTCCTGCTCTTCTTCAGTGATATGTCCTAAGACCTAAAGTGTGTTCAGTCAGAGAATCCTTCTTTTATTCATTTAAATACCTTATATTCCAGGACAGCTCTCTGCATAGATACTGGTGATAATCCTTTGGCATTGCTTGTTTGAAATTATCAGCATGAACTGTGACCATAAACCTGTGCCTTTGCTTTGTCAAATCCTGTGCTACAGAGGATGGCTTAGCCATTCAGTTTCTTTTGGTAGGTTCATAATGTTTTCCCATTACCAGGGCCTGTGCCAACCATCTTTAATAACTAGATAGCAGAAAGGAGAAGAATTGGAGTTCAAAATCAAAGCCAAGAAAATATGAATATATATCCAGTGTAGCATTGTGTAAAGAGCAGAAGGTTGGGAGTCAGAGCTCTGTTTTGGGATTTCAACAAGTCGCAGAGGTATATAACCTTGAAGACATCTGTTAACTTCTTGGGTCTATGTTCTCTAAAAATTGGATTCAAACATATTTGTTTGAAAATTTCAATTGTGTAAGAGTTCTTTGATGTGCTTATTGAAATACAGATTTCTGAGACCTACAACCAGATATTTTGTCCACATGATCTTAGGGCCCTGAAATATGGATCCAATCTCATGCTCTGAAAGAAGTAGCATTGTGTTAGCACATCATCTACAGGGCTGTCCTGAAGTATTTCAAAGTCCATGCATGAGTTGCTCACCCTATAGCACCATAATTGTTTCTGATTTTGCTCTGATATTTTTTCTTATCAATTAATACAGTTCAGAGACCTTAGTTTCGAAATCTCTGATTGGTTTAATTGAGCATACTCACCTTTATAATTTCCTTCCCCATTCTCTTTATCAGACCCTTTACTTCTGAGGAAATGTAATACTTCTGTTCCTCTGACGCTTAATGACCCTTCTATTTTATATTTAAAATAAAGATTTGTTTGTGGCTTCACAAGTACTCTCCCAGTGCCTTTGGAGGGTTATTTTTTTTAATTACTTAAACTCAAAGAGCTTGCAATATATAAGGGATGGTAAGGGAGAAGAATTAGAGAAACTTTATAAAGACAAAAGTACAGATTTATGCCAAAATATTGGAGAAGGAAGGGATATCTAATGGAGAAACCCATTAATAAAACTGGATATTTATTTTTAATATTACACTTGGTGATATGTGCTAGGTGTTTATCTCTCTCTTTTAACAGGTAAAAAGGCTCAAGATAAGTTAAACAAAACCAGAGACGTGATTTTGTTAGTAAATCTTTCACTTGTCTTTTGACACATAATTTTAAGAATCTGTATGCAAATACATTCCAGTGACCTCAGTATCATTTATGATTTGTCAAAGATATAAAAATAAAATAGAAATATAAAGTTCCTTAGAGGGCATTCTATTTGAGTTAAAATACATCTTAATGTTCTGTATAATACAAGTATTAATAAAGTATAGATGCTTTTCTTATATTGATACAGGAATCATGCATAGAATCAACACAAATACATTAGGAAAATAAATAACCTGAGCTTAACATACTGTAAATTGAAAATATACTTCAAATCTGAAAGATATCCTTGCTAGGATTTTATTGGGCTTGCCATTTAGATTAACTCAATCCCATGTACCATATGATTCTGATATCCTGTGATTTATAACATGGATTTAAAAGATCAGGATGATTTATCATCTCCAACCCAAACCCTGGAAACATTTCAAATAGAGATCATTTAAAAAGAGGTTTTATCTTCTAATCTCAGTGTGACAGAGAGTGTTCATAATGTTTTGATGACGAGGTGCAGAAAAATTTTAACTTCAAAAAATGAATTCAGGAAATAGTGTAATTAAGCAAAACATATGGGATGATATAATATTACTGGCAGTCATCCTAGACATCAATTTTGAAGTTAAGTAAAAGCAAAGAAAGTGAAAGATCTCTGTTATAAGAATAATTAAAAAAAACTTTGAAAGAACTTAGACACTGAAGAAATTTACAGCTCTGAGGAATGGAACGCTCTGTACCAATATCATCATCTCTCCAGGTTAGCAAATAAAAATTAAAATTGAATCCCTTTTGCTGTTTCCCCTTTGGTCCAAGGATAATTGTTGACAAGTTAGAAGGTCAGGAAGTATTGGGTAGGTAAAGGCATGGTTCAGACAGGGAAACTTCAGAAGGTCAGAGAGCTGGGAGCAATGCCTGACTCAGAATGAAGTACAATTGTGTCTTGCTGGACCCAGTGTCCACATGACATCTGATAGGAGGCTGAGGATGACAAATATGCAACCAGTATGGTGAAAGGTGTAGCAGCCCGGGAGTGTCAGATATGTCAGAATTTTTAAGAATTAAAATTTAAGGGGAGGCTGGATGGTTCAGTTGGTTAAACGTCCAACTCTTGGTCTCGGCTCAGGTCACGATCTCTTGGTCTCTCAAACTCAGGTCATGAGTTTGAACCCCGCATCAGGTTTTGTGCTGACAGCTTGGAGCCTGCTTGGGATTCTGTGTCTCCCTCTCTCTCTCTGTCCCTCCCCAGTTCACACACAGTCTCTCTCTCTCTCTCTCTTTCTCTCTCTCTCTCTCTCTCTCTCAAAAATAAATAAATATTTTTTTTTTTAAAAAAAGAATTAAAATTTAAAATAAAATTCAAGTTAAAAAATAATAAAATAGGGGTCCCTGGGTGGCTTGGTTAAGGGTCCGACTTCGGCTCAGGTCGTGATCTTGCAGTCTGTGAGTTCAAGTCCCACCTCAGGCTCTGTGCTGACAGCTCAGAGCCTGGAGCCTGCTTTGGTTTCTGTGTTTCCTTTTCTCTATCTGCCTCTCCCCCAATCACGTGCCTCCCTCTCTCTTAAAAATAAATGAACATTAAAAAAACCTTAAAAATAATAAAATAAAAAAGTTAAATATATAAACTTTAAATGTGGACAAGGTTTTGTAGGAACATAACATTTCTATATAATTCTGGTTGGAAAGTAATTTAGTTTTTCTAAGAGACAATTTTTGTAATTTGTATTGAGACAAATTACCACACTGATTTTTTCTTTTGGGAAATACAATGAAATAATTAAAATGCGTATGTAGATTTAATTGTAAGGATGATTATCAGAAGGATGTTTATAATATGGAGAAGTTAGAAGTAGCATGAATTTCCAAAAAGATGCTATTTATTGAATAATTGTGGTATTTTAATGCGATTATAGACTGTAGAGTTATTATAATGATGTTGTAGAGACTTAGTTTTTACTTAGAAAGACACCTTGGTTAGTGGAGATAAGATAACTTAGCACTATAAAGAATATGGTATAATTTTGGATAAAAGAAAAAAGAAATACTATGCATGGGAAATTACTCAGAAGAGTATAAGCCTACCCATTTTTACCACATTTACAGTACATGTCATGAGCTGAAAAAATGTTATTTATTTGTACATTATCCATTTCACTGATTAGAATATAAACTCAGTGAATTCACAGACCATGCTTGCCAGGATAACCAGTATACTCCATTGTCTATTATGGCACTTACTATGAGATCAATAAAACATTGTTGTTGCTGCTTTTGTTATTTTTTTTATTCTTTTGAGAGAGAGGGGAGAGGAATAGAAGAAGAGGGGAAAGAGGGAATCTTAAGCAAGCTCCATGCCCAGCATGGACCCCAACTGAGGGCTTGATCTCATGACTGTGAGATTATGACCTGAGCTGAAATCAAGAGTTGGATCCTTAATCAACTGAGTCACTCTGGTGCCATTGTTGTTTTTTTAATGTAAATGTTGACTAGACCTCTGTTAAACAAGTAAATAAAGCTAACAATATTGCACCTAATCATAAAAACTTATGGCTGGAATTCTGGCTCTTTCTGTTTTCTTTTTCTGATTGCTTTTGTCCTCTGTCTTGTTTCATACAATGACATATGACATGCCGTGGAGAGAAAACCATCACAGTCAAGCCAAGAACCAGCTAGATGGTTAAACTAAGCTTAAATGTGCAGGTCAGGACTCAGATGAAGGAAGATGAGAAGCACCTGAGTAATTGGTTCTGATACCACATTTTAAAATCAAAGTAAATACACAAATAGAATTATAAAAATAAAGGAGATTTAAACAATGGTCCACTCATCAGTCATCTCAACAAAGCAGCAATGACATCATCATCACCCTTGGTGTCGACGGTTGTGAATATTTCATTGATGTATAACATATCAATTTCTAAGCCAATCTCCTCCACATACTGACACTGGTGAACACTAACACTTACAGATAACCCCCAATTAATATTTTGGTGAAAAGCTATTTTTAAAATTGAAATGATATATTAACAGACACCCCAAGGAACAAATTTCTGAATTAGAACCATACACTAAGATAGACCACAGTGTATTCAGAGAGGAATAGCCAGCATGGGAGGGGGTTAGCAGAAATAACAAACAGTTTGCATTAGAAGTGACAATGGTAATTTCATGTGCTAAAGGCTTTCCCTGTCAATCAATTTTTCACTACTAACAGAAGTGCAATGGGACCATCACAAACCTTCATGTCACATGAACAATAGCTGAAGGAACTTGGGCAGTTTAGTTTGTTAAGACTATAAGAAAACCATCAGCAAGGGGGATTTTATCACTTCAAATATACAGCATGCTAACATACAGAAGACATTTTAGACTTTCAAAAATATGGCTACAAAAGATACGATTAAGACCAGTGGTGGTAATCCCAAGAAAACTGCTTGAAGTTCATTCCCAGGAATAATTTCTAATAGGTGGAGATAATCTACAGATTAACTGTACCAAAATTTCCTGCATTTTTACAGTAAACAAAACAAAACAAAACAAATCTTCCTCAACAGGTTGAGAGAAAGCACCTCAAGGGGAGAAATGTGATTTCCTGATTGCTTTGTGATTTCCTTAGACATTGCAGAGTACCTGGCACCTTGCAAACCACAGCAACTGCACGAGGCAAGGTGTGAGCAGAGGTTTCCCCATCACTGGGCTGCTGCTGCAGGGAAGGCTGCTGCAATATCACTCTGTGCCAAGACTTCACGATTCAAAAGTAAAAGTTCCATTTTCTATAAATATTTCACCAGGTTCTCTAAATAGTTGTTTTCTTCCACTTTGTGTTCTCAGAATCATTTTAAAATTGTATTTAAAGGCTGTGCATGTGTAGCTACTCAGGGCAATTATTAGATTTTACTCAAATTTATCTAATCATGTCACTTCACAGGTCAAAAAGCTTTCAACACTTCCTCATTCCTCACTGCATAAAGGCCAGTTTCACTACCATTTGGAATGTGATCTCTGCCTACCTTTCAGTTCCGTCTCTTGCTATTCTCCCTCTCCAACACTGATGAACCTCCAGACATTCTGAATGTCTGTCTCTTGTTAAAATGTTTCATGCTTTCTTGCCATCACGCTTTCACTGGTGTTACTTTAACTGTGAAGAGTAATCATTGCTTTCCCAGATTCTCTGTCTAACTCCTACGCTTTGGTGTGGGTATCACTTCTTTCTAAAATCTTCACTGATTTCAAAATCTGGATTAAGAGCTCTGATAGCATCCTATCCTTCCCATGCCCCACACTACTGTGGCTCAGTTTTCTTAATTTCCCTTCTCTCTTCCCAAACAATAAATTCCAGGAGGATAGATATCATGTTAATCTCTTTTTATTGAATAAATTTACCATATAACGCCATGTAGGTAAGGTATACAGTGTATTACTTTGATGCATCTATATATCTTAATGTCATTGCTAAGGAAGCCATATTTATCACATTACATAACAATGGTAAACTATTATTCCTATATTCATTATCCTGTGCTTTAGATCCCTATGGTTTATTTACTTGCTAGTTAAATGTGTGTACCCTTAAATACCATCAATCTTATTCCTTTCCACCATTCCCTGGTAACCACCATTTTGCTCTGTTTTTCATAGGTTTAACATTTTTAGATCCCACATACAAGTGATATCATATAGTTCTTACCTTCCTCTGACTTATTTCACCTAGCATAATGTGCTTAACGTCCATCTATATTGTCACAAATGAGAGTCTTATCTTTTTAAATTTTATATCTCCATTAGTGCCTATGCATAGCAAGTGCTCAGTAAATATTTGTTAATAAACAACTGATTGCTAGCTGTTTGTAAGGCATGAATCAATGAGCTCACAGAGGTCTGAGTCTGTTTTTTTTCTACTTCAACCTCATGCTCTAGCCCAGGAAGGAACCCACAGGGTGAGAAGGATTAGATTTAATTATTATTTTTTAAATTGTTTTTCCTGATGTATTTCTTAGATCCTGGCATCAGTATGCAAACAATCTCTCTCTCTCTCTCTCTCTCTCTCTCTCTCTCTCTCCCTCTCTCTCTCTCTCTCTCTCTCACACACACACACACACACACACACACACACTAAGCTCTTATGTGACCACAAACATCTGTGTTTACTGGGAGAACACAATACAGACAGGGAATTCACCTGAAACGTTATATTGACAAAGCAGTCTGTCATCCTGTGTCTACTTTGAATACACTAATGGGTATGCAGGATGTGGTCCACGGAACCATGTGGCTTATTTGGGCTATCACTTACCCTTTGAGTACCTTTGGTAATTGGCTGTGTTGACAGAAGCAGCCAACATTTTGTATTAGAGGTTCCAGTGGGTGCATCATGTGTTGATTGCTTTCTCTGTCAATTCATTCTGGTTGCCCAGTAATGAAATCGAAATGAAACTATCACAAATCGGTAGCTCATCAAATCTAAAGCAAGAGAGACAGCCTATTTCTTTTGACTGGGGAATATTTCACGTGGCTATGTTTTACCCTCTATAGCCCACCGCACATGCACATTTTCTGGCAGGAAAGGGAAACATAATGAAATAAAAACGGTGTAAAATAGTCCACAGTATATGAAAACTGTGTCTATAAATTCACAATCTGATAATTCATAAGGAACTACAGCCAAAGCCATTGTGTGTGTGTGTGTGTGTGTGTGTGTGTGTGTGTGTGTGTGTTTCTACTTTCCTGTCAAAGTAGACACAGGATGACAGACTTCTTTGTCAATATAACGTTTCAGGTGAATTCCCTGTCTATATTGTGTTCTCCTAGTAAACACAGATGTTTGTGGTCACATAAGAGCTTAATGTGTGTGTGTGTGAGAGAGAGAGAGAGAGAGAGAGAGAAAGAGAGAGAGAGAGATTGTCTATCATATATATATGTATATATATATATATACACATATATATACATATATACATATATATATATATACATATATATATATGTATATATATATATATATGAAATATCACATTTCTTCTGAAATAAAGAGCTATACTTCTGTGGCCTTCATGCAAAGAAAAGAGGGACTGAAGAGAGGGAAAAATGGGTAGGGAGCTTGAAAGTGAAGGAAATTCAGTTATAGCATTTGAGAAGAGAATACTGAACAGAAATAGGAGTTAGTGTTGACTTCTCACAGCCAGTACTAAGGAGTCTTCCTTTCTCAGATGTCAATGGCAAACTGAATTTCACTATGAGTTTACACCATGCCATTTTTGTCTCTCTTTGTCAGTGTAATAAAAGTTTGTATCACACACTGCCATGATTGCTTGAAAAACATTTATTTTAGATGTTTCAATAAAAGTTCATATTTTTATAGAGTATTTGGTGTTTGTTGTTTTCAAAATGATTTATTTGGCCTTTATAACTACCCCATAAAATTGGCCAGGCAGATATATTTTATTCCCATGTTAGAGGAAGAAACTAAGACTTATGACTATAGCGTTTACTAATGACAAAATGGAACTAGAATCCATATCTCCTGACCCAGTTCAATAGTCTAGCTATGAATTTTTCCAGAGGATACATACAGCATCTAGAAATTTTTATACGGATTCACTTGGACAATTGTCAAATTAGGAGCATAAAACTTTCAGTATATCAAAACATCTAACAAAAAAGTGTTCATTTATATTTATCCTCCCCAAAACAGTAATAAATCCAAGACCACCCCAAATGAGTCTGAGAGCTGATGTACATACAAGAGGGAAAGAACTAAAAATTTTTGAAGAAGCTATTACAGTCTAAGTTCAATAGCACACATGTCAAAGAGTAAGTAACTTGTCCTAACAGTTGGTAGAAGGTATAGCTGTAATGACAAGGCCAATTCCACCACATCACATTATCTCCAGTCTACTTAGAATGGCCTTGGAAGAAAGTATTTATTCAACTTCGGGCTGATTATAGATAACTAATCTATTATTCAGTTGCAAATAACATGACCCTAGTAATATTTGTGATAAAGCTGAACTGGGGTGGGAGTTATAGTCTGTATGGTCTTCTCACCATATGACTTGAAAATATGCCTACATTCTCTGGCTATAATTTTCTTCCTATTATATGAGTAATTTGAATAAGATTATTTACATTATTTATTCTAGCTCTAAAGTCACATCAGGTGGTTATATTTTTTATTGAGTTTTTAGTTTTAGTTCCAGTATAGTTAAAATACAGTTTTATACTAGTTTCAGGTGTGCACTAGAGTGATTCCACAATTGTATACATGACTCAGTGCACATCATGGTAAGTGTGCTCTTTAACCCACTTCAACTGTTTCACCCATCCCGCACCTACCTCCCCTCTGGTAACCATCTAAATTTCACTATAGTTCTCTATGGTTAAGAGTCTGTTTCTTGGTTTATTTCCCTCTTCTTTTTTTCTTTTGCTCATTTGTTTTGTTTCTTAAATTCTCCATATTAATTAAATCATATGGTATTTGTGTTTCTCTGACTTACACAGCTTAGCATCCTATACTCTAGCTCCACCCACATTGCTGCAAATGGCAAGATTTCTTCATTTTATGGCTGAATAATATTTCAGTGTGTGTGTGTGCGTGTGTGTGTATCACTTCTTCTATATCCATTCATCTATCTGTGAACACTTGGGCTGCTTCCTCAATTGGTAATTAACACTGTGTTAATATTAATATCGTACATAATGCTGTAATAAATGTAGGGGTCTATGTATCTATCTGAATTAATTTTATTGTATTTGGGGGGATAAATACCCAATAGTTCCATTACTGGATGGTAAGGTAGTTCTATTTTTAACTTTTTGAGGAACCTCCATACTGTTTTCCATAGTGGCTGCACCAGTTTTCATTCCCACCAACAGTGCATGACGGTTTCTTTTTCTCCACATCCTCACCAACACTTGTTTCTTGTGTTTTTTATTTTAGCCGTTTTGACAGTTGTGAGGTGATGTCTCATTGTAGCTTTGATTTGCATTTCCCTGATGATGAGCAATGTTGAGCATCTTTTCATGTGTCTGTTGGCACATCATGTGATTTTATACGGCTCCTGACCTACAGGACACAGTGTAAACTGTGTGGTGATGGCAGTATGTGTGTCCACAGAAGCTCATATCATAATTAGGTAGAGATTAAAATTCCAACTGTAGACAAACCAAATTAGCTAGTGAAAAATTTATAGTTAAAGTTACTAATGAAGTCACAAATATAACCTAGGAAACAATTGCCTTTGATATGCTTCCACAAGTCATGATGAACAGTAAAGAACACATTTCAAAATTTCCATTTATCTATTTTTTTAATTGAAAGTAGTAAGAAAGAATAAGATAAAAAAAAGAATAAGATCACTTATGTGCTAAGGCAGACATACTAATGCCTATAAACAAACATAAACATTAACCAGACAAAGTAGCACATGACAATTGGATGGTCAGTGCCATGTTTTAGAAGCACTGATCAATAGGAAAAAAAAAAAAAAAACAGAATCAAGACTTTAGCTACTCCAATTATATATGTTTTTTTCCCTCATCTATTTGAAAGAAACCAGATCCAACTGTCCAAGTTTCAAAATGGCCTCTTATTTATACTACTAGTAGTAAAATAACTATTCAATTAGTATCATAAGTCTTATAGAGGAAAAGGACAGTGGGGCTAATCAAGTACAATCTCTAGGGACACAGAAAAGGGAAGATCAAAAAGGTGAGATGATGCTACAAATTTTACAGAACTGGTTTCCAGAAAGAAACTCTACATTCCACATCACTAAAATTCAAGTCCAGTGGATATTTGTTTCTACTACATTGTGTGCATAGTTTTCTATATGAAACTAACAGATTCTTAGAATAATGACCCTCACAATTTTCATGGCTCCCTCCTACACTGATTGGGTATGGACAGGTACCTTGCTTTGCTTAATGAGACCAATGCAGACAGGATATGAGCAGACACTTCACAATGCTTGTGCAGAGAAGCATTTCCATTTTTGTGTGCTCCTGGAATCTGCTGGCATCATGTGAAGAAGTCCAAGCTAATCTGCTGTCTTATGGGAAAACTGAGGCTGAAATGCTACTGTCACAACACTTCATAAGCAGTAACCTCCAAAAGCCTAGCTGACTCAAAGGTGGCCTATGATACATGAGTCCAATTGAAATTAGCAGAATATGGCTTACCTGAGCTCTGCCCAATTGACCCACAACCATGAGTTAAACAAAGAGTTGTTATTTTAAGCCATTAGATTTTGTGGCAATCTCTAAAATAGTGCAAAATGTATGGATATAATCAGAGAATGGCAGCATCTAACCAGTTGCTAAGCCAGACATCTTGATTCCTCCCCCTTCCCCACCATTCTCTCCTTTACCCTCTACATTAAACTGCATCCAACCTTGCAATTCTACCTCACAAATGACTCATTCTGACTCACAAGTGAATTTCTCCTTTCCTCATAATTCCTCTGCTTCATCCTGGCCCATGACACCAAATCCCTTGCCTGTATTTTTTTCATCACACAGCTTCCCATTTGGTAGTCCTCTCTCCACCTCGGTTAGTGTCCAAATCCATCTTCTACTCTGTAGCCAAGGGCATGTTCTATAATTCATATCTGACAATAATATTCTCGTTTAGTATTTTCAGTGGCTTTCCATTACCCTTAAAACACAAATCAGACTTTATATCATGGTGAGGCAAATAGTCTCCTGTTTTTTTCTTTTTAGTACTTTTCTTTTTAGTACTTTTTAGTACTTCCAAAATTTAAGTTAGCAGGCATTAGGCCTTCCCAATGGCACAAAACATGTTCGAGGTGTTCATGTAACCAAATTCTCAACAACAGAATGTATAAAATTTCAGCCAGTTCCTTAGAATGAAATTGTGTGTTATCTACTTCTTCACTTCTTCCTGCAGGATGGAAAGTAGATGCAGTGCCATGAGTTAACTTGAATCCTATGATCATGTGGACTATACCCTAGGGAATGGTGGAGTTACAAGAAACAGGGAATCTGGGTCTTTAGATGATCTGGTAGAACAGAGCTGCCTGCCCACACCACGCTCCTCTTTCTCTGTATGGTCACATGAGAGAGAAATACACTTCCATCTTGTTTGAGATAATGTATATAAGCTCTCCTTTTAGAGTTTCTTAGCTTGGAGACTAAATCATACATATTATTTCTATGGATTGCTAGAATATGGCTCCTGTTACTGTCCTGGTCCCACTTTTTCCAAATCTCCCCTCACCCCCTGAAGCAAAAATCATCTGCTGTTTTCTTCCTAGAAATGCTCTAGGAAGAGCACATGAGACCCTTTATCTGAGCTCTTCCTCTGGTCAATGCTTTTCTATCTTCTTCCTCTCTCTTCATCTGACTGATGCTACCCAGTTTTAGGCCTGAGCTTAGATTGTATTTTTTTTTTCCATAAAGCCTTCCCTGCTGTCCCCCAAGTCTGGGCTATTTTTTCTTCTCATGAATGACTGTCATATTCTGACTCACTCTATTAAAGCAGAAAGCATGTTATTTTGGATTAGTTTGTCTCTCTGACTAAAGAATAAATTCTGTGAATGCAAAAACAATGTCTCATTCACCATCATATCTCATATCATATCAAATGATAACATAATACCTGGCATGTACTGGAATTATACACATTAATTGGATGATTTAATGCAAAAGTATGGAAAAAAGACTGGAAGGAAGTATATTTAAAAAATAAAGAGTAGTGGGGGAATATATGAGGAATATGTATATATCTAGGTAGTGGAGCTATCAGGAATTTTTTTACTGTATTTCCATATTTTCTAAAGTCTAAAATGTGCATATGTTACTTTTATAATCGCAAAACACAATACAATGAAAATTTTTTTTTTCTAAAATATTAGGCACTGGAGACAAAAGCTTACTTCTGGTTTTGATTTACATGAAAATAGAATATCATCATTACTGGGATCAAATATACTTCTGCCTACTAGTCAGGAACATTGTATATCCAGGCTAACAACAGGGAAATATGTAATTGACCGATTTTGAAGTTCTAGTCCCAGATGAAGAAAATCAATATGAGCTGCTCCTCCTTCTCTGAGATGAATTTGTGAGTAATAAGAGATACACTGAGGATGATGGATGTGGGTCCATATATTCCCTTGGTGTTTCTTTGAAAAGGCTTATTTGTCCTGCTTTCCACATAAGTTTTCATAAGTGCTTTACAGATTAGGCTTTTTTTGCAACTGAAATTTCTCCCTCTGGAGAAACCACGAGACATTCTTACCGTCTTACCTCAAAGGATGCTTATGTAGGATTAGCTTTTATAATCTAAACATTAAAAACTACCCCATTTCTTCTAGCCTCCTCAACAAAGTTGTAAATGTGCAGTTCATGTGGATTTGGGAAAGCAGAGCATCTACTGAAAATATCTGCTTGTCAAATATGGAGCCAAACCGTAGCTCAGACTTGTTGATTTCTTTGTCAGCGGCTGGAAGATACTCTCCATTTTTCTCCTTGCCCTTGAAATAGATGATTTGATTGATTTTGGTTGGTGTGCATTTAGTTTTGGATTTCTCATTGCTAAACTCATTCTTTAGGAAGGTAATGTTTCACTGCATGGAATCAAAGGAAATCTCCCTGAAAATCATCAGTCTAATGAAGACGGGTCATTCATTCTGATGAGTTTTCCTCATTTTCTCTCAGAATGAGAACAAATGTCATAGATACATTATCCATAGAGAAAGTCTGGGCTAAGGCAAAGGCAAAGGCAGAAATTAATTTAATCTCCCGTTCTAGCTTCAACTACTTAAATCATTCAAACCAACAACAGCAACACAAAATTAATAGCTTGACATACTTTTGTATTTAACCTTGAAATATGGTTGGGCAAATTAAACCAATTCAACATGGGCATTCAATCAGTATAAAAAATCCATTAGTGATTGAGTCCAATTTATTAACCAAAGAAATGTAAACTCAGTATAATTGCATCACACATTCTATAGTTATAACTCAGCTGGAGAAAATGAAAGAACTGACAAAAAGGATTAAAATATTGGGGGGTGGTATTTACCAAATGAACAGCTTAAAATATTAATTATCGACTTATTTCCATTCACTGGCTATGTGGTCAGATAAATTGCAAATAATTCACTAATAGTACATTGGCAGATAAGGAAGAATTATACCAATCTACTTCCCATAATCTCATTTCCTTGTGTTAAAACCTTACCACATTCTACTACCAAATGGAAATAAATGGAACTGATCATATTTGAGATGCCTACCAAAACCCTTTGATGAACTGATAATTCTCAAAATAATAAATTGATTATTTCTATGATGAAAGTCAGAACTTGAACTATGAAATCTTTTGTTGAATTTTCACTTACAACATTAAAACTAAAATTGAGTTAACATATAACAACAACAACAACAAAACACATGTGTTTAGGCTTTGGAAGGGAGTTATCACACATTTAATTAAATCATACATCTAAACTTTAATTTTGGTAAAAATCCTTTCCTTGAAATTCCCTTCCTTTTAAATACCTTTAGTATTAGGAAACTTACTACTTTTAGAAGCAGTCTATTTTATTCTTGGCTAATTTTATCTTTTCTTCTTATCAAGTTGTAAAGTTATTTATGTGCTATTTCACTTGAAACTCCAAGGGGGGGTGGGAGGAGAGCTCTAAAATTAAGCTATAAATATCATAATTTTTAGATGAGGATATAGATTAAGTCATTTTACTAGAGACTAAAGGTAATACATGTAAAGTTTAGAACAGTAGTTGGCAAACTAAGGCCCATGAGCAGTCAATTTTTTTATGCCAAAAAATAGGTTTTGCGTTTTTAAATTGGTGGAAACAAGTCAAAATAAAAATATTTCATGCACATGAAAATGTATAGCATTTAAATTTCAGCATCCATAAATAAAGCTTCATTGAAACACAGCCTCATATATTTGTTTACACATTGCCTCTGGCTGTATGTAACACCAAAGTTTAGTTGTGACAGGGATAAAGTTTAAGATATTTAATATTAGCTCTATTTTTTATATGTTTATTTATTTTGAGAAAGAAAGCATGTGTGCATGCAGGGGAGGGACAGAAAGAGGGAGACAGAATCCCAAGCAGGCTCTGCACTGTCAGTGCAGAGTCGGACTAGGGGCTCAATCTCACCAACCAAACCATGAGATTATGATGTGAGCCAAAATCAGGAGTTGGATGCTTCACCGAGTGAGCCATCCAGGCGCCCAAATATTAGCTCTTCATAAAAAAAATTACTGACCACTATCTTAGAAAAATGTTGTCCAATATAAATATAATATGAGGCACATATGTATTTTCAAATTTTTAGTAGCCACATTGAAAAAAACTGTAAAAAGAAACAGATAAAATTAATTTAATAATATATTTTACTTAAGTCAAAATATCTCACATTATCTCAACATATAATCAATATAAAAATTATAAATACAATATGTTACATTTTTGTCACACAAAATCTTCAAAACTTAGTGTGTATTTTAATTTACAGCTCCTCTCAATTCAGACCAGCCATATTTCACATACTTAATAACCACCTGCGGCTAGTAGCTGCCATATTGAGCACTGTGGGTCTAGATGACAGGTCTTCTCATATACATTCAGATCTCCAGCAAGTAAATCGTATGTTTATATTTGACTGAGTTCATGTTTTCTGCCTTATTCTCTCTGATTCCAATCCCCACCCCTTTTCTGCTGGATGAAGGCCTGGGTCAAGGGTGATTTGCTAGGGTTGGGAGTTTCCATTATCAGGGTATAGAAAGGAGGTACTTCTTCCTGGGGGGTGGTTCATGCTACTGTTGGCAGAACCCAGAAAGTGCACTTGCTTATTTCTACCCAAGTTAGTGTTCTAAATTCTGAACTGAATCTAGCAATCTACGTGTTGCCTTTCTACTGCAAAGTAGGAAGAAGTGTCATCTCTTTTGTTCTAGAGATAATTTTGTTATGTAGAGATAATTTGTTAATGTAGTCCAGTTTGCTTTCTTGGCAGCTACATTGCACTGATGATTCTTATACCCATGGGAAATATCACTTCTATATCTTTTTTAAAGTGGTGCAATTAAAGCCACATAAGCCTGTCTTACACTTAAGTAGGGTTTCTCCTTTCCTTTCTTCTGTGTTGTGACTCAGAAGCTATGCTCACAAGGAACAGTGGAGGTTGACAAACATGACTGTGTTCTCTAGCTACAAAAAAACAATGTCAGTATTCCCATCTTGAAAGGGCCAAAAAGAGAAATTGATTGATAATATTGACTTCAGTTTATATTATTTTACTATATATATTTTTTATTGTTAAACATCTTGATCATTGAAAGATAATAAAATGTGTAGGAAAAAATGTTACTGAAAGAACTCAGAAAAATTCACTCATGCATACGTAGTTAAGCACTTTTATTTTTTGTGTACTTGTGTTCACAGAACTGTGATTTTATAGTATTTTTAATTGGCACAGTAATGTTTTAATGTAGTAAAATTGTTCCCAGATTTTTAAGATGGCATTAAACACATCAAAAAATGTATGTCATTAAAATATTCCATTTGGTTGTTTCAGATAATAACAATACATTCCCATGTGTTTCAGTATCTGAGCATGTTGAAGATCCACTGTTCTAGAATATATTTCACTCTTTTTAAAAAAAGAAATATATACACACACACACACACACACATACACACACATATACACACCCACGCATACATACACACACACACACACACACACACACACACACACACACACACATTACCAGGGCACCTGGGTGGTCTGGGCCGTTTAAGTGTCTGACTTCAGCTCAGGTCATGATCTCATGGTTCCTGAGTTCGAGCCCAAAATTGGGCTCTCTGCTTATTAGCAGAGGACCTGCTTCAGATCTTCTTTCTGCCTCTCATTCTGCCCTTCCCCAACTTGTGTGGCTCTCTCAAAAGAAATAAACGTTTTTTTTTTTTTTTTTTTTTTTAATATTACCTTGTTCTTTCTTCCCTTACTGTTTTCACATCAAAACCAAATTGCTAAATGGATAGTATGGAATACAAATCCTGAATATAAAAACTGTACATATCAGTTCTTATCTTTTCCACCTCAAACCATAAGATAAAGCAGATGTTAACTGCTGCATGTTCTAAGAAATAACAGTTTAAGATTATTGTAATTGTGGTTATGAAACAATTGCTATATGTTATCTCAATAAATATTAAGTACTCTCCTATTTCTCTAGTGCGGCACAGACTGTCAGGAAATTCAGTGAAAAGAAGAACTGACAGTAATAATACAACAATGGTAGCTAATATTTTCACAAGCTTACTATACCATACACTGTGCAAAGATTTCATACGTGGTATCTCATTTAATACTCATGATAACCCTAGGGATTACTCCCAATATTGTTGCCATTTCACGGGTCAGAAAACAAACTTATTGAAATTGAGTTACTTTCTCAAGGTTGCAAATACAGAATATTGATTTTTTCCAATAAAATAACATTTGTTTTTTGGTTATCCATTAAGGAACCAATAGTAAAATTCCTTACTTTTGCTATGATAGTCTGTCGACTTTTAAAGCATATTTTTATAAATTTCTAGCTTTCCTTCTAACCCTCCAACAAAACAACTTTTATATATGCTGCCTATTTTCCACAATAAGTCATAATTTTGTCTTGAAAAATATCTCTGCAGAGCCAGAATACAAATGACAACAATGGCACATAATAAACTGTATTATAAACTGTGTCTGTTCTGAAGAATAGAAATCGCAAAAAGATGTCACAGACTTGTGTAATTTATAAATAAAAAATACATTGCATTATGGACCACAGAGTTATCATCTCCCCTGTTGAACTTGCTTCTTTCATGGTTTTCCATTTTTATGTATGTATGTATGTATGTATGTGAGTGAGACTGCTCCTTTCAGTTACAAGGGATCAAAAATCTCACAACCTTGGGGCACCTGGATGGCTCATTGGGTCCAGTATCTGACTCTTGGCTTTGGCTCAGGTCATCATCTCAGGGTTTGATCTCATGATTCATGAGTTTGAGCCCCACATTGGGCTCTGTGCCAACAGTGCAGAGCCTGCTTGGGATTCCCTCTTCCTCTCTCTGCCCCTCCCCCACTCATTCTGTCTCTGTATCTCTCAAAATAAATAAGTAAACTTAAAAAAATGAATCACTGAATTAAAAAAAATCTCACAATCTTTCACTTCTCTCCTGCTCACATGTAGTAATTTACCAACCCTTTAAATTCTGTATGAACAACAAAAATAACCCCCCTTTTCCATTTTTTACCTCCTTCACCATAATAAAGGCACTCATTTTGTCTTTGTGTTGAAATTGCCTTCAAGCTGAAGTCCTTGACTTGGGCCTTTCCCCTCTGATTCACCTTGGTTAGTTTTGCAACATTCCTTTTTCTGAGTTCTACATATCGGTTAAGAGGATTTCTCCTGGAGTCACATTCCCAGGGTTCAAATTCTGGCCCTACCACGGATTCACCCTAACTCTGGGATAGTCCCTAAAACAGTAGGTCTCAGTTTCCTTTAAAAATTTTTAATGTTTATTTATTTTTGAAGGAGAGAGAGAGAGAGACAGAGTTTGAGTGGGGGAGGGGCAGAGAGAGAGAGGGAGACAGAGAATCAGAAGTAGGCTCCAGGCTCTGAGCTGTCAGCAGAGAGCCCAACATGGGGCTCAAACCAACAAACCCTGAGATCATGACCTGAGCTGAAGTCGGACGCTCAACCGACTGAGCCACTCACGCGCCCCATCAGTTTCCTTTAGATAACATGGGAACAATAGCATTGCCTATGCCATTAGGTTGTTCTGAAGACTGTATATAATATGCACAATACTTAAAACAGGGTCCAGAACAAAAATAATTAGCTACTATTATAACATTCAGGGGAAAAAGCCTTCAGTGGTTTTAAGTTTCTAAATATGGCATTCAAAACCCTCGGTATCAGGTTCCAATCCATTTTTGCAATCACATTTTCTCATGATTCCAACTGAATTCATTTCAACATCATTTTAGCCAGACCCCATCTATACAATGGAGTGGATTAAAAAATCAGGCATAGTGCTTACCTAGAAGGAACTGGAAATCTGGTAAGACTAACAGAAATAATAAATAAATAACCATACTATATAGCATGTAAAGTACCATGCTGTGGCAAAAAGCAGAAAGTGATTGGTTCTTTTGAAAAGGCATTTTTGGAAGTGGCAAAGAAGGTAAGATTTGGAGTGGGTCTCCTCATAAATGAGGATTTTACTAAAACAGGTCATTAATGGAAAAGAGGAGAGGAAATGTAAAGCATTCACACACACTATATCCAGCCATATACAGTCATATTATACAGTTACCTGAATCACTCCCTCCTCAGGTCTTCCACCCTCTGCTTATAATTCCCACTTTTCCTTCATCTTCAACACTTAAATGTTTTGCATCCGCAACACCCAATTCAGACATTATTTGCTCAAGGAAGCCTTGCTTTTGCTGGCTGGAAACTCTTTTCATTTCTCATTCCCATGGCATGTTAACTAAATCTTCTTGTATAGCATATATGCTCTTTAAAATTAGGAGTTATGTAAAACTTATTTTTTGGGCCTCTTTGTAACACTTAGACAATTTCTAGTAAATATCAGATGATATTTGCGTGATTAAATAAATGTTTTAAAGCCAGACGGACTTAGGATCAAAAAGTAACTTGCTCAAGTCACTGACTCTGAATATAAATTCCTTGAGGACAGTTATTATGTTAACTTTGTTTATCACTATCTTCTTGATATAACATGCCCCCAATACTTATGAATCAATACCAGATCGTACCAGTGGTAGAGATATTGACGCAAATCCACTCTTTACTCCAAGGTCATTCGTTACTTACTCCTTTAAATTATTAATTTTTTATTATGTGAAATATCTAAGAATTATATACATTTCTCACCATTCAGTATTAGTTTCTCTACTATATGAATATTAGACATAAATGTATTCATTCACATGATTTTATATCGATGATTATGTACAAACATTTGTATATATTGCCTATTCTTTTATGGCTTAAGATGAATGAAAGTGTATTCGTGTTTAAACATACCCTTCTCTATTTAAAGTTTATGTAAATTCTAGAGTTACATGGCTAGATAGATTCTTTTGAAATCATGTTGTAAAAGAAAGGAAGCACAGTCACTGGGGACCAGAGGATTGTCATTTAAATGAGTAACTTCTGCAAAGAAGGTCAGAATGTGAGATTACAGATTTTGCTGAACATTATATTTCACTTAAAAAAAAAACTCAGCAGTTTTGTTTACTTGAATAGTGTTTCCAAATCTACTTTCATTAACTAGAGTGCTGCAGGAACCAGCAGTTCAGGGAGGGCTTCCATCTCCAGTAGCTTAGAGAGATAATGATAAGCCATCTTAAAGTCTGGGTTTATTAGAAATGACTGAAATGCATTATAGGGCAGTGGTAACCGTAATGGTTGGTTTATCAACCAGTGGGGTGGAATTAAAAATGCATTAAAATTTATACAAAGGAAAGCAAATAGCAGTGAGTCTCTATTGGTTTTGACATAGTTAAATGAACTGTTATTTCACTTTGCGTGGCTAATAAAATAAGACCTGTAAAAATAGAAGAAACATTCCCCTTTGGAACTTGAGCAATGTGAAAATCTATTATTAATGAAATAGACAGCTTCTTTCTTTATGCATGTGGATGGTATATTCATTAAAACACACACACACACACACACACACACAGGAAGAAGTCTTCTCTCAGAATAAGTGGCAATATCATTGATAGTTTTTATGACTAAGGTTTGATCAAGCAGAGAATACAAAATTAGAAAGTGAAACATAACTGTAAACAGGAGGGGAATAAACAGCTATGAAACATATCTATGAATTCTAATTATATATGCCAACATTTACTCCTATCATAAATTTCAAGGCACTCCTTGAAACTTTCAGATTTCAGTCTCCTGGTCTTTCCATTCATGTATTCCATCTATCTATCCATATACTCAAAGATATTTCCCAAGGAAAGGTGATTAAGTAATATAAAATCACTACCCTCACGCAATTTCTAGCATAGTCACAGAGGCATATGATAAACAATTTCATAAATATATCATTACAAATGTTATAAAGAGTTCAATGAAAAGCACAGGATGTTATTAGCAGGGCCAGCTTCACAGGCACAGGATCTGAGAAGTCTCATGAGAACTTATGCTCAGAAAGGCTGCAGATTTGGTTTAAGGCTCTCCTATTGCTATCTTAAAATTCTTAATAATTTGATGTTTTAAATGATATAATTAAGTCCAGTGGTATAATGTAACATGCAGATGAGCAGAGGAAACTGTGCAATATGAGTGTCCACCATTCTTCCTGCTCCATTCATATGTGGTACAGCCTTCTGGTGGGTCTCTGCTAGGTAGAAATTCAGTGATACTTATAGGAGTATAAGGTAAGTATTTTATATCTAAGACTGACAGCCCCTAGAGGCAATACTTTCTTTTCTAACCAGAACTTACTGTGAATGCAGAAAGAATCTAACGTCATTGAAAGAAACATGAATGACCAAGAAAGTCTATCATATCCTTTCTGACTCATGTGACTTCCCTGTATCAGCCAACCACTTATGCTGAATATGACATGGGAGTAAAGGGGAAGCTAGGGTGACCCAAGGTTCCTTATTCTTTCAATCATTGTTTATCTATCAGAAAACTAAAAGTAGAGACTGTTGGTAGAAAGTATGCATAGCAAGAAATAAAGTGAAAACATCTAAACTGGTTTTGTGCAATATTTCTGTTGCTCTGCTAAGAAGGAAACACATATACACGTTTGGGCTACAAAACAGGGAGTATGTAATTCCTATTTTCTCAAATGTGTTAAACTCGCATTTGTCATTAAAACTGGCATTGCACATGATAAAGATGAATAATTTAAATTCATATATAATTATGAATTGTATTGAATTATATGTGAATTCATATATAATAAATTCATATAATTCAATTATAATGTTTTAAAATTTTATGTTATAATTTATCAAGTTATAAAATTAATGTTAATAATTTAAAAGTTTTATTTTTCTTTACTTAGAACAACATTAACAAATATAAAAATACCACAACAAGTCAAACAAGGTGGAAGAAGAAGGGAAGACCTTTATACCCTACTCACTTTTAACAATACTTTTGTTTGGGTTTTTAGACAGGGGTTCCTCATTTGCAGAGTCTGGAAATTGTGTCATTGGTACTGCTGGAAGTGTACCCTGAAGATCTAACTGAGCCTGAGAAGTTAAGGATGGACTTCTTGCCAAGTAGTAATTACTGAGAGAAAAAGATGAGCAGCAGTGAGGCAGATAAAAAAGGCAGTAGGAGGTCTGGGTCGGGGAGGAGAAGGCTGAATGTTCCAGGCAGAGGGTCTGATACAAAGACAGTAATAGCAGAAAGAGCCAGGAGTGTTTGTGGAACAGACGTAAAGTCAGTGTGACTGGAACTTAGTAAGCAGGGAAGGGATTGCATGGGGTGGAGATTACATTTGCGCCATGCTGCACCTCTTGGAAGAGAAAAACTTACAGGCCTGAAATGAGGGCAACTGGAACACCCAGAATTGATTATAACAAAAGCCATCCTATATCACATTATTATTATGTGCCTGGCACTCTGCCAAGGGACTTAATGACATTACCTTTTTGGCCCTCCAACAACAAAGCAAAGTGGAATTTTCTGGTTTTGTTATTCAGACAAGGAATTATGAGGTTCAGATAGATTAAGGAATTTGTCTCAGGTCATATGGCCAGTGAGAAACAGAGTCATAGATAAAACATTTTTTCTGAATGTAGACTAGAATGCGAGCCCCAGGAGGAAAGGGACTTGGCCTGTCTTTATGCTCTTACATTCTTAGTACATAGACCAATACCTGTCACATAACAAGCTCTCAAGATTTGTTAAGTGAATAAATAAATGACTTGGGTAAATCTTATAATGGCAAATTCACTGGGCCTTCATGACTTCAGATGGATTCTGGAGTATTTGGTTGGGATTTCTGTATAGGTTGAGAACCAGTAATGTTTCTTTTCAAATGAACTATAAAAAGCGAAAAAGGAAAGCAACACAGCCAATTGAAAGAGAAGAGGCAGAAATGCATGGTATAGACTTTGCCTTTACTACCTCTACAACCTTGGGAAAGCCACTTCCCCTCAGGTCTCAGTCATTTCAATGGACTATAGCAGGTAATATGTGAGGTTCTTGCCAGATCTCACATATTATGGTGTGATTATTCTGTGAATTGTTTGGCAATAATAGAATTTGGGGCATAGTTTTCCTTTTATAACAGAGAGGAAACACAAAACAATGCTGAGGCACCAAATGTTCCTTAAACCAGCTCCCTCCCTCCCCCATTCATTCATTCATTCATTCCTTCTTTTAGCAAGGCTTTCTGAGAAGTGGGCCATAGGCTCACAAGAAGCTTCCTTCTGAAATGATGAAATGGACAATGATCTCCATTTCCAGAGGTGGAAAGACCACATGGTAGTAAAATATGGGTTAGACTTTACCCGCTACTCAAAAGTGGTAAAAGCCAAATCTATTTCCACTTTGAATCATGACTCAGGTATCAAGCAGAGCCAATGTTGCTGTAATTCAAAGTACTAATGCCAGCACCATTCAGAATAAATTCCCTCGTGTGACTCATTTGACTACTTTCCTCACTTTGACTCTCCCTTGGTGAAAGAGCACAGACATACAGCTACAAAACTTCCTAAACAAAACAAGGTCTGTGCCTTCCAGTGATAAAAAAAAATCCCATTGAGACTGAGGCAAGCATGTGATTGAAAGGAGCAGGACAGAAATAATGATGGGCTCTGGCTTCACCCAGGGCCCCAAGAGGTAAGTCCCATGGAGACAAGACAGACACAATGCTCCTACGTCAAAGTCTGGCTTTCCTGGAAGAGTAGCAAGCATGTCTTTAAAAAAAAGTGAGCATTACAAAAGGATGAAAAATGAGGCACCAGGTTCAGATGTTTGGGAACTTCTGATGAGTCTAATATTTGGAAAGAATAAGCAAGTAAAGAAGGTATGTTTTATTCATTAACTGCTTGTGAAGACCAGAAAACATCAGAAGGATGCAAACTACTAAATACCCAACACTAGCCAACACCTGAAGCAGTCTAGGAAATACTATAAATAGATGTATCATTAAATTGAAGGATGGAATGAGTTAATTACAGTTAAAATGAAATCATAGTTTTAAAGGCAAGTTTGTGGAGTCCATGAGAATGTGCCTCATATATCCCCAGCCTTAGAGAGTGTCACTGAAGGGACTCAGTTGCTGTGCTCTGAAATCAACTGCAACATCTGTACTAAGATTATGCTTCCATTGCAGGTGCTTCCAGCCCATGGTTGAGAACAGTAGGCTTGTCTCTGTAAGACAAGGGACTCCTCTGATAGCTGACTCAGTTTTGAGGACTCCTTGCCAGTCTTACTCAATCTCCCTTAGTCTGCACAGTGGTCTAGAATGCTTATACACAACCTCCCTTTCCTCTCTGCTTCACTTGGGATCAGAGGTGCATCCTGATCTAATGGTTCCCCCAGCCTTCCTCTCAACAATATCTCCATCTGCTTTCAAAGACCTTAATTTCGAGAACATCTAGTCTTGGTATCTGCTTTTTGGGAGACCGGGACTAACAAAAAGATACATCTAGCAAAGAAACATGCTGAGGAAATCACTCCTTAGTCTCAGTCTGGTGAATTAGTTACTGAGGAACACACTAGCTCAGTCCGTATTGAATCGAAGGGGCTGTGAGCAAGTTGAAAGGTTGAGTACTAATTACGTGTTGATCACTATACTAACTGCTTCACATGCCTTATCTTACTTAATCCTTTCAATAATCCCTTGTAGTAGTTTCTTTCTTTTCTTTTTTTTTTTTTTTTGATAGATGAAACTGTGGCTTACCTGCTCATGAGTGTTGGAATCAGAATTCCAAGCCAGATCTTTATTTTACTTTATTTGTTTAAATTTCAAAGTATATACTTTTAAGTACTCAGTACTACAGGATGGATCAACAGTTCCTTGATATCTTTTTATATTGTAAGACGACACTAATAACGTCTGTGGAAGAAAAACATTCAATTCACCGCCACTAACATTACCAACACCATCATCATGATCGCCATCGTCATCATCATCAACATCATCATCATCATCACTCTTGTCTTCATTATCATCAGTTATAGCTCTAAGGGAGATGTGCAGTTAGTGAGAATTTATATATGTACTCTACCTTTTACTTTTCATGACGTCCCAGCAAATTATGTAAGTTTTGCAAATAAAGCCCAGAGACGTCTTTTCAAAGTAACTCCAGCATTTTTTTCCCACTGTCATGCCATCTTGCTCTTTATGCTATGTCTTTGTCCAAGGTGAAGTTAAGATGTTGGGAATTTAATACTTTCTTAATATACCAGTTTTAACTGCCAATAGGACTCTTGGAAATTTGGATTAATAGCTAGACTCAGTAGGACAAATCTGATGTCCTTATTCCAGAAACAGCTTTCTCTCTAGGACCAGGAGGATTGGGCAACTTGGGTGCTATTATAGGAAACCTTTTGCCTCTGGGTCAGAGTCACTGGGCTCCAGACCAAGTCAGTAATGATCAAATGCCTGTCTGTTTGACAGCTGTCTGGTGGCCTTTGTGGTAGGGCCTACAGCCAGTCACTTATTGGCAACTTTCCATGGTGCATTCAGTATCTGCTGCCATTTGTAATGACAGGCACAGCAGAAAGGTTGGCAGTTCAAATAGGCATGGAGACCCTTGGTATCCATTACTCGAGACCAGCACTTAAACACTAATTTAATAATAGCCCCCAAACCAGTGGCAATTTCTTTCCAAAAGAAGGGTCTTTCTGTGGCCCATCTGCCCCACTCATCACCCCACAACTTTCTCTTTTCCAATAGTGAAATGAAAATTTACCTTTGAATTAAACACAAGGTCAGATGAAATAAGTCACTGTGAGCAGTCATTATATTTTCTGTCACTGGACCAATTAAGATTTCCAGCTGTCAGTTTCTGATGTTGCAGCTCCATAAAAAATGACACTGAGATGCATTGATCTGTGTCAAAGCTGCTTCAGAGGGAAAATTGGACCAAAAATAATGATAATTGTCATAGGATGTCACACTATTAAATGAAAACATAAAAAGCAAAATGCTGTGGAGAATCTGCAAAGTCATCCTTCTCGTTGAGGTGAGACCACATTATACCAAAGCAAGCCCACTGCTTCAGTGATTGTCCTAGCTCTATAGGGGATACTCTACCTAGTGTCTAAGACAAACTCTGTCCAGTTAGTGCTAATTTGATTTCAATTGCATTTTCAAACTAAATATATAAATATGTATAATCATTTGTATAAAAGAATCTTACTAGAATCTCAAGATTTAGGCAAAGTAGGTCATCTCTTTCCCAAAATTTAAGAGGTCATGAAGCCTATTAGATTAACTTTATCAAAAATGCAAACTTCATTTAATCTTTGTATAAATGTAAATTTTTTTTGTCCATCAACTTCGAGGGGTGTGCATGTGTGTGTGTGTAAACACACACACACACACGCACACACACACATATGTGTTCTTTGATGGAGTTCTAGTTGAAGAAAAGTACAGCATTTACTGGAAGTGAAATGGGGAGTAAGTAAAGGAAGGTGAAAGTACATAACATAATAATCATCACAAGAAGAAATGGAGTATTCCAAGGACACAGAGGAGAAAGTGTTCTCCTTGGCCTTCAAATAACTGAAAATACAAGAAGAAGGGTTTAATGATCAAAGATATATTGGTGAGATGTTATTGAAACTACCACAGGATGAAAGAATGGGAGGTGACCCTATAATGATCCCATTATTTGACTATTTATTTCTTTGAAGGAAGAGTTCATTATTTTATACTTTCCTGAGCCTGGAACAAAAATGTAAAATTCTGAAATAACTTTAAACTCAAAGAACCATTTTTTTTTTGTCTGAACACACTGTCAGATTCAAAGTTGGTTTCTTGTTAGAGGGTTCAAAACATCTTTCCATGGAATATTGTCCTCCTTCACTAGTGATTTCAACTTGGTGATCCTATAAAATAATCATTTGGATAAAAGAATCTTGCTAGAATCTCAAGATGTATGCAAAGTAGGTCATTTTTTTCCTTCTGCTTTAAAAAAGTTCAGCTGATTAGATTCATTTCACCAAAAATCCAACTCCAGCCAATCTTTGCATTCCTGGATTTAAAATTCTTTTTGGCCTATCAATCCTGAGGGGTATTTAAAGATAGTTATAAATGTAGTAGATTTTACCATTTGCAAATTAATGAGATACAAGCTTGTAGTGAGCTAGAGCCACTTTGATAGGCTCACGAGATTCAATTATCTGTTTTAAGAATTTTGTGAGCCAGCTATTGAATGCTGCCATTAAGTAATAAATTACTTGAAGTTATAATTAAGTAAATTATATTAAAAACAAAGATAATACATATTCAAAGCTCATCACTTCCTAATGATTTTGATAGTTTTTACTATTATCTCTGTGTATAGTAATGTATGGCAGAAATACTTTACTACAGTGTGCTACTGAACATCTCTTCCCAGCTCCGTGTTCAGTGCCATCACCTCGGTAAATTTGTTTCAATACTTCACTTTTATCTTACTTGTTATCATAACTAAAATATTACCCAACATTAACGTTTGAACTACATTCATGTGCATCACAAACATTGGCTATGAATAAAAGGGTTCAGCTAAAGTTAATCAGAGCATAGTATGAGGATCAATTAGCTATTTGGAATAAAGTATATTGCACATTTTGTTAATAATTATAAATTTCATGCTGCATATGCTTTACATTGGTAGAATTTATAATAAATATGCATATGTATATTCACATTGTTCATTGTTATTTTCTTTTAGTGGGGAAGGGTGACAGTTGTTAAACATTTATCAGCAAACCCAGTGGATAAAATTGACTAGCAAAATAACATCAGATTACGGAGGGCTTTACAAACCAGGCAAGGGAAAATATATCATTGCCATACAGAGGAGTGGAAATCATCTTAATTAATCTTTGCATAGGTCCATGAAATGTAAGTGGCCTTCACAAAAATTTGGCACATCTGCACTGAGAAACCTGGAAAAAACATTTCACTGTGTCTTTCAAGACTGGGTACTTGAGTGAAGCATGAACTAACAAAGATCTTCTGATGAAGGTAGGGCTGTAAATGAGACTTCAAAATGAAGAGGAATAATATTTTCATGGGTTGTTTTTAGTCTGCACATTAAAGCACCTTAAACACTTTTAGCTCACTGTAATTTGCCTCTCTTTCAAGGAGGAAAAAAAAAAAAAGAACGATCCACCTTCCAGTCATTACCTATATTTTTAGATTTGCATGACATAAGGGATATTTTACTGCTCTTTCCTTATAGATTCCTTATATATAGTTCATTTTTAAAGAAATAATACAAAGTACTTTTAAAGGTACTTTCAACAGATTTCAATCGTCATCAAATAGATTTCAATGTACAAATGTGTAAGCAGAGGAATTTTCTACATCATTTGCAATAATGATAAAGTAGAAAAAAAACATCAAAAAAGGACCAGCTAAATATATTACAGCAATCCACCCAAGCAATACTATGTCATCATTAGAAAGAATGAGGAAGATCTTATATGCAATAACATGGAATGATTTCAAGCAAATAAATGCAGCCCAGAATGCTGGCTTGAATGTAGTATTTTAAAAATTGTAAGTATACTATATTTGAGTAAGCATAGAACAGTTTTCAGAGAACTCACTTTAAACTGCTAACATTGATAACCTCTGAGGAATGGGGAACTTGGTTTGGGGGCTTTTACATTATTTTTTTTTTAATATTGTGTGCATGTGTGTGTGTTTTCAATAAGCAAACATTAATCTAATAATAACAAATGCCAAGAAGTCATCTTAGAAAACAGATGTTCCAGGTAGATTTTGTTTTTTGCTTTTTTCTTGTAGGTGGAAGTAGGAAGGGAAGGATTATAACATTGACAGTCCAAATGTTATCAAAGATAATAGTTGCCAAAGCGTGTAGAACCTCCAGCTCCTTCCAAGGTTATAAACATTTCATTCAATGGAGAAATGAAGAAGTCTCATCTATGTGTGTGTACGTGTGCATGTGCTCTCTCTCTCTCTCTCTCTCTCACACACACACATACACACACACACTCACACACGCACACATTATGGGTTGGAGGTATTAAGTCTTATCAGTATTTAAGATCTGGAGAGATCTAGTAAAATCCAATCAGTTCTCTTCCTTTTTCATGATGCTGTAGCATCTGAACTAGAAGTTGCTTCATGAAGTTAATGGCAGAAAAATTAACTCATAAAAGGATCAGACTCATGTGTGTTTGGCCGGCATGGGTATTTGAACACTCCTCTAGGGATACACTGAGACAAGTAGAAAGCAATGCGATATTTTTGATGACTGGAGGAAATTGTGCTTGTGTCCTCGCTCTTAGCTTTATAGAGGTCCAATGGTATGCAGAGCAGACCTTTCTATCTTGGTGCTGTCATTCCCAAACTCTTGAACCACTACATATTCAGTTCCACAAGCTCAGAATATCTCAGGGTGAGAAGTTAGAACAGAAGGGAAGAAAGCACTACCAGGAGGGGCATGTGGGAATAGTGGGGAGAAAAATGAAATAACTCAACCAGATCAGAAATAATGACACTAATTATTTTGTCTCATTATGTATGACACTGGACCTAAACCATTATCTGATCTCTCTTTCACATTAGAAATACTTTAGACAAAACCAGTTCAATATCGTTCTGTGTGTATATATAAATAATGAATCATCTTGGGCAGCAGGTATCACTCCACCCCAACAACTCTTCCCACTTAAATGGAAGAAATGTCATTAAATCTTAGGCAATCTACTTGTTTAGTTTTATTCTACTAGTGGGAAATGAGCATAACTCTAAGCCAGGTACTGTGTTTAGTGCTGGTAATAAAAAGAATAAGTTAGATGCATTCTCTGCAATTTGAGCCACACTGTCTTCAGTGATCTCATCTACTATGACTTTCCCCATTCTGTTTGGTGCAGTCCTTTTTGTTTTCCCCTGCAAGATACATTCTCTTCTTATGCCTTCAGAAATCTGCACTGACAATTTGCTCCACTGGGTTTACCCCCTCCCTCAACATCCACATGGCTGTCTCCCTCCTTCCCAATCAAGCCTTTGATCAAATGTCATCTTCTCAAGGGGGCTTCTCAACACATTTAGGTCTGCAGCAACTGCAGCACATTTTCTCCCTTTAGCATGTATTTTCTGTAATACTACACATTTTGGTTATTTATTAAGTTTATAATTCATGGTCTATCTCCTTACTGTACAATGGAATATTCTCAGAAGAAATGACCTTATGATTTTGTTCATGATGTAGCCTGAGTAGTAAGAATAGTGTTTGGTACATACCAGTTTCCCAAGACTTTTTTGAATGAATTAACAAGCATGATACACGCAAGGAATTTTTTTGAATTTCCTGCTTTTACTTCCTACTTTTTGAAAGATCTTTCTCTTGTCGTTTCTGATGTATTCTAACTCACATCTCATTACATTTCTAGTAATAATTATGATTCTTCTGGTCAGGTTTTTTCCTTCTTTCTGATACTTGGATCCATTTATTTTTGTCTACTGGGTTAGTTGATCTCTATTTGAATGTTTCTAAAACTTACTAAGAATTTATATTTGCAATCACATTCTGTGGTATTTAAGTAAAACACGGCAGTATTTAGCACAAAGATTGCATATAAGAGACAGAGTTGGGAACATATAAATAAAATTTAATATACATAATGATATAGAATGAAGGCAAGAGTCTCAGAAAGATCCAAAAGAAATGGGATGGAGAAAAATAAGAGGAAGAAAAGCTTCACCAATTTCTTAAAGGGAAATTGAATCACAAATTCTCAGACAAAATGACTTGTTGAAAACCTATATAGTAGTCTGTATTGTTTTCTCAAAGATGGTCTGATTTTAAAAAAATCTAATAAATATGTTATGAAGAATCAAACTTCTCTGAGATATATTACATTGATTTCTGAATCAGAAAGACTTACATTCTGAAGAATTGCTCTCTTCTAGAAAATAAACTTCAAATCAATACAGGTAAGAGTTCTACAAATACCAGCCCTATCTGTCCCCAGGAAGAGTCTATAACGTCTCTTGAAAATTTATTGTTTCTGAACTACTGCTATATTCCAGGCGAAATGATGTTAATTTTTAGGCTTAGATTAGACAATCTTGATTCCCTGAAGTAATCTATGGGCCTTTTCTGATTAGGGAAGGTTGGTGGTATTGATGAACTGGCTTGAAATGCTGAAAGGGTTTCCTTAATCTCGATATCAACTTGTTATATGGCTTTCACAAATACATCATCCTCAGTGAGTCTCAGTTTCCTCATCTGTAAAATGAATTAATTTGGAAAAGCTCATCTCCAACGTCTCTCTAATCTCTCATATAATTATTTAAAAAATAATTTATGAGTTATGGTAAGAGATCTCATCTAGCTAGACAGGAAGTATTTTATACAAAATAGCTGCATTGACAGAAATGTTTCTTGGGAAATGCATCCATATTTCTTACTTAGAGAACTGAGAAACATATTTCCTACTTCTGTAGTTCTCAAAACATGAGCAGAAAATCCCTCTCCACTAACTAACAAGTTACTTGAATAAAGTCATTCAACTGAATAAATGACAGGATCAGGACTCTCAGGTCTTAGCCTAGTCATTTACTGTCAGTCATTGTATGCACAAAGTCTTTTTCTGTGGTCTTGGCACCATCAGCAGAGATGAAGGAGTAACAAAAAAAATCCATCTGAGAATGGAAGAAAGGGTAGTTATGCTTAAACAAGTATTAAGAGCTTTTATTCCTATACATTATGAAGGGCTTGAAGCAAAGGGTTGTTGTCCTAAGAGTAAGCTACTTAGCTTCAGTTTTTTTAAATATCTATCGAGTAGAAAGGACTGCCTCAACTGTGAGGGCATTCTTTAGAGCAACAGTAGTGCAGGTCAAACTAGCACAATTACTAAGGTGGTTGCATGCCCCTTGTAGGAAGTTTCCTTTTGGAAATGAGGTTGAAAGTTTTTAGCATGATGCCAGTTGAGAACTAAAGTTACTTCTGTTTTGTATATTACCTTTTGTCTCAAAGCATGGGACCTTGGGAGGAAGTCTATAACTTTATAGCCAAGTGACCTTGGACAGGTGAATTCAATCACCTGAAACTCCATGAAATAAGAATTGTTGGAATGGAGTTTGGATGACATGATTTTTAAGAGCACCTTCCTGCTCTCCAATTCTGTGGTTCTCAGCAACTTCATTTCTCTTAACATCACCTTCCTCCTGGTTTGTAATGATTGATTCTGTTCAGTGAGCAGAAAGTTCTGAGAAGCCATGCCATTCTCATTGCTAGCCCAATCACCATCTCATCCCAGGTTTGGCTGCTGTGCATGATAAATAGGGAGGGCTAGACAAAGCAGTCACCACCCCTGGCCACACTGTTCATCTGTCTTTAGTCCCAGATAGCAAATCCAGCACCAAGGATAGCAGCACAAGGAATCCTGGCCTGGGAGACTCCCATTGGAAGTACCATGGCAGAGAAAAAATGTCATTGCCAAGATTTTGGAAAGTGCAAAGTGGTTAAAAGTGATATGATTTGTTCATCAAGAATGACACCAAGAAAGAATATTTTTTGAAACCTAACTGCCATAAAAGACTCCAGAAATTTCCATTACAATACAGGAAATGAAGGGGTGACTGGGTGGCTCAGTCTGTTAAGCATCCGACTTCAGCTCAGGTCATATGAGTTCAAGCCCTGTGTCGGGCTCTGTGCTGACAGCTCAGAGCCTGGATCCTGCTTCAGATTCTGTCTCCCTGTCTCTCTGTCCCTTCCTTGCTCATGCTCTTTTTCTCTCTGTCTCTCAATAATAAATAAACATTTAAAAAATATATAAAAAATAAAAATAAATAAACAATACAGGAATTGAAGAAATTGTGAAGAGTGGTGTTCTTGAAAAAGAAAGATGTGTGGTACTTGGGTGGCTCAGTTGGTTAAGCATCCAGCTCTTGATTTTGGCTCAGATTGTAACCTGATGGTTCATGAAATCTGGCTCTGAGTAGAGACTGTGAGATCTAGCCTCGAGTTGGGCTCCATGCAGACAGTACAGAGCTTGCTTGGGATTTTTTTTTTCCCTCTCTCTCTGCCCCTCCCCCTCTCATGCATGGGCCTGCCCTTAATTAATTAATTAATTAATACTTTAATAAAGTAGTTTAAGAGTTAACCACAACTAAATAAATATTAGAAGTTACTGTTTTATTATTGTTATCAGTGTCTCTACTTAATACCATTTTCAAGAATTGGAATACAGAGTTTTGAAGAAAAAAAAGGACGTTCAGTTTCACGGAATCAAACCACCCAATTATTTACTATTATTTAGGACCATTTTTGATAGTTATTTGCAGGTTTAATTTTATTTGAAAAAAATAATTTGTAACAAATGAGTTTTTAAATGAGGTTTTTAAAAACATCAGCTTACCAAATGTCAACAACTTTATAGCTTTTACAGGTGTGTTGATTAAAAAAAATCATGTTTTTTAACAGCATTCTTATCATTATTGAAGAATAATGTCTTAAATATAAACAAATAAAAAACATCATTCAATACATAACCATGCTGTGTAGACAACACAGACAGTAATGAAGATAGTTATAATATCTAGATGATGTGGGAAAAGCAAGCTTTGAGATCTTCAGAGTTCAAAAATGTTTTACGTTTTATTCTGGAATTTCATATTCGTCATATTAAATGGCCATCCTTGACAACAGTATGGTTGATAAAGTGAGTATATCTGTAGCTGGTGGACATTTCGTAGTTTTGTTTCTATGCCATCATGTGGTTTTAGGATTTTGCATTTCTGGCTGGGTATTGGAGTTATAGAGCTACCAATGTTAAGATGCTGCCTTATGTTTGCTTCCATCTCCTGGAATTTCTTTATCTACTTCAGTTCAGTACATTCCTTATAGAACCTTTGTCTATAACCCAATGTTCAGTCTCACTGGACCACCTCATCCTTCTACAACCTGTCAGCATCATGCATCACTATTGCCTGCCTGAGGGTTGGAAAAACTGTGATCAAAACCTACTGAGTCTGGGGAGCCAGGATGGCTCAATCAGTTGGGTGTCTGACTCTTGATTTTGGTTCAGGACATGATCTCATGGTTGTGGTATTGAGACCCACATTTGGCTTTGTGCTAAGTGTGGAGCCTGCTTGGGATTCTCTCTCCATCTCTCTCTGCCTCTCCCCACCTCATGCTCTCTTTCTCTCTCTCTGTCAAAATAAGTAAATATGCTTAAAAAAAGACATCAAATCTTTGTATCTCAAACTTCAGGAGCCAAGGCCTTCTAGAGCATTCTATTTCCTTCTCCTTTTCTCCACTATTGATCTTGTCATAATTCTGTTAGAAATTGTGTAGACACGTCCTATGATGTAAATAAAGTGTGAGATATCTAGGGTCTCTAGCGTTGTTACTGTCTTGCACTGGAATCCACCAGACCCTGCCCCCCACACTTATTTCTTTCATTTTTTAATGTTTATTTATTCTGAGAGAGAGCACATGGGTTCCAACTCACAAACTGTAAGATCATGACCTGAACCAAAATCAAGTCGGATGCTTAACCAACTGAGCCACCCAGGTGCCCTGTCTTAAACCATGTTTACTTATTTAATATTTACATCCATTCTAAGAGGTAGGAAAACTTATTTCATTCACTTTGAATTGCTTTGACATTGACTTGCTTGAGAATATAAACTTAATCTGCAAATCATTGAACTAAAGATACATCATGAATCTGTGAGCCTCTTTAAATCTGGTTCAGAAAACATATAGAGATAGATGTGTGTGTGTGTGTGTGTGTGTGTGTGTGTGTGTAAGGTTATGTGAATTTCTAGGATTAGGATGCATGTTTTCTTCATATTTTCAAAGTGCTCTATGACCCTTTCTATTTAAAAAGGCTTAAGAATCTCACCTAAATAGATATTTGAAAAAAGTAATTTGTCTCACATTTTGAAAGATGATGGCAAAAAGTTTGTAGAAGAAATGGAATGCATTGCAGGAGATTTTAGCTCGCATTTATTGCATTTTTGCAAGAACATTAAAAGGTGTCCTTTGATTAGTGATGTGTGTAGATTTTTGAAGGGTATGCCAACTTTCTCCTTTTGCTCTTTTTCTCCTGTGTGAAATATAATACATGAAATATGACCTAAGCTATTAATCTAAACATTATTCTCATTAGTTTCAAAGCACAGTTATTGTTCCAAAGTATTTTTACAAATGGCACCCTGCTTCATTTTGCCTCTGCTTTTACATTCAAGACCAAACAAAGCTTGCTATCCCCCCTTCTCTTGGATGCTGAACTAAAAAGCAGAGCTTGGTATCTCCAATTCCAGCTGTGCTTTTATTGTGCTTTACATCAATCAAAGCTTCAAAAAGATTCCAGAAAGATTTTTCTCAGTTTTCACATCAGAGGGGTTTGCACAAAATCACTGTGCAGTAGGGGGGCGCTGATAAGAAATCTCAGAAGGAAAGAAAGTGTATGGATAGGAGGGCCCTCGGAGAGAAGGTTGGTGAAGGATTATCAACGTCCTAGAAAAAAGTTTTTTGACGGAAAACAGCATAATTTGAAGCACAGTGAAAGAATCGTTTACAATAATCTGCAACCTTTTGAGCCACGCTAGATGCTACAGTGGGCACAGTTGGTAATAAGGAGGCCAAGATGTACATGGTCAGAAGAACCCATCTCCAACTCCTCTTACATGGGTGCTATGAAAGATCAAGGAGACTTTTAGTTATCTGGCAATGGCAAAAGAGACCCTCTGACTATAGCTAGCAGGTTAGTACAGGAATTACTTCCTACATTTTGAGCTTTTTTTTAAAATTAGAACCCCAATTATTGTCATTCTTGTCTTCTGCTGCCACAAATCTCTCTCTCCCTCTCCCTCTCTTCCTCCTTTCTTGCCTCTCTCCCTCTCTGCCTCTTTCTCTTCTCTCTCTCATTAACATGTAATATTCCCTTAAATAAATATCAGGAGTTCTCAACTATAAGGTATTTGGGATTTTCCAGTGCTGCCTCACAGGCAAATCGCCCCCAGTGATGCATAGAGTAGTATTTTTCTTTCCATACTTTTCTTTTCTACCTCTACCATCTTTTACTTTTCCTCTCCTTTTTTTAAATCTCCTCCTTTCCTCTTCTCTTAACTCTAGTGTGAAAAGCCCACTCATTATTACATGCCTGGTAAAACATTTTGTCATCTACCATATGTTGAACCTCTACAACATTGCAAGAGCTATATTAAATACTTAACAGGCATCATCTCTTTCACAAAGCGATACCACAATCAGAGCTTTTATCCCCATTTTACAAATGGGGAAACTTAGTTTTAGGCACATTATGCCCATTTTGCAATTTTTCACAACTGAATAGTTGTAGAGTTAGACTTACAACTGAGGACCTTCCTATTCCAGAGGGCTGGGCCACCTTCACTATGCTATGATAACTCAAAGTACTAAGAAATGGCCACAATACACTCCTGAAGGTCAAATCCAAGGAAGTATGGCCAAGATCTTTAAGAGAAAAGTCACCTCAGCTTCTTAATTTCCACCCACTTCCAACAATATGGAGACCTATGTGTGAGCACTTGTTCTACCAGCAAGTCACTATAAAACTTCAGACAAGTAGTCAGACTATTTTGACTTTGCATTATCAGCTGACACTTAGAATGTTTACTCTACTAACAAAAGGCCAGTACTTTGTCAGGCTGATCCCCTATTAACTCATCCACCCACATGCACCATTCAATTTCAGCCTTCTTGGCATGTTCCTTGTTGTTTAACCTGACGAATGATACTCCCTCTATATTGATGCACCTGTCTTTTAAGACATCAGTGAGTTTCCGATATCTCCTTGAAATCTCATCTGACTTCCAGCCCACACTAATCTCTCCATGTGTACTGACCACCAATAGCATACACTGTTCACAACAAATACCTAAGTACTTGATTCAATAAAATTTTTCTTTGGCAAAGTTGTGTCTTGAAAAAAGTAACTATTTTATATGCTTTACTCTTTCCCTTTGGTTCTTAGCGTAGTGCTAAAACAACATCCCGACAAGACAGGAGCTTCCTGTTTGAAATCTCCATGTTATTTTGAAATAGGGAGGAATAGCAGAAAAAAATGACAGAAACTGCCCAAGTGCTAACAATTTTGCATTAAGGTTGCAAGTTATTCAGTATGAATTGGCCTTCTCTGCACAAAGTAATGTGTGGATATATCCATGGTTTCTCAGAATCTAACCCCTAATTTCTGGGTAACCCTCTTGTTTTATTACTTTTATCACTTCACTTATTATACCCTGATTGACCTAGCCACTCAATTGATAAATGTATCCTCCATGGTCATTTTGTCAAAATATCCCTTGACTGATGACCTCAAACAATGAGTAACCAATAACAAGAGTACATCTCAGAGTTACTATTTCCCAAGAGATATACTCTTCTTAGAGGTATAAATGGGCCCAAGTTAGTACTGAATCTAGAATCAACAAACCCATTTATTCTTCACCTTAAATGGATATAAATTTTTTTTGTTTTATGTAATAAATAAGTGCTCTTTGTAGAACATTTAGATGAATAAAATAAAAGTCACAACACTGAGGTAATTATTTAAATCCCCTTACGACATATGTTCCCAAACACACACACTCATACACACCAGATGCCAAAACGGGATTATGGTATACATATTTTTCTGTAGTTTCCTTTTTCACTTACTACATAAATAGCATAAGTTATAAAGTTAGCAATACCATAAGTTATAAAGTTAGCAACAATTATTGCTATTGTTTGTAAGGGCTGAGTTGTCGATATAATCTATTTTGACATTACATTGTTTTTAAATGTTTTATATTCTATATATGATATGTATCAAATATATAAATATTTGTATATGTTATAAATAACACAGCATTAGAAAACCTTGCTTGGAGTAGATAAACCATATTTCAGGATTGATAACATACAAGTACTATAAGCCATGAACTGGTGATGTCAGATATGGCATGGGGTGAGAAGATTGCTTAGAAGGAGAATAAAGTGCGAAGGAGACTATTTCAAAGCTTCTGGCGACAATTCAGGTAAGCGAGGGTAAGGGTTCTTAAATCTTAACTTCCTGACTTCCCACAAAATATAGTGGATTGGGGAAAGAAAGACAGAGGAAGTTAAAAGGTAAGGGAAAAAATCAGATAGTCACTAGCTTTGGTGATACAATCATAGTGATTGGCTCTTTGGCCAAGGTTTGTCTTTCAGCAGGTACCCCACAAGACAGAGGTATGAAATGGTGAGACAGGCGTGGAAACACACACACACATACATACGTATAACTTCATGATATGTAAATTTATGAGATTTATAAAATTTGCCAGCAGTGGATGCATATAAAGAAGATAACGGTCCAAGGACTTACATAAAGGTTGGGAAGATGAGGAGACAGAATAAAAAGAGATTTGTAGAATGGGAAGAACACTAGGAAACTGAGGTGTCCTGAAAGCCTGGAAAGAAAAGTATTTCAAAAAGGAAGCAATGACTGATTTTGTCAAATGACCATTGGCTTGAGGAATTTAAGGATGAGGGTCCTTCAGAAACTTAAATAAATGCTCAATTAAAAAATTCCAAATTAAGAAAAAAAAACCCTAATGGGGAGGCTAATAGTGTTCAGGTTAAATGAAAATCGTGGTCTGTACAGCTTGTTTACTTCTTTCCTCATTTGTATCTCTCTATCAGTGTAGTTGGAAATTCAGTAAATCTATGAACTCCGATAATATGAATATTTGTTTAGGCTCTCAGTACTCAGTATTGCCCAGGCCTCTCATGGTCTCCCACCTATCAACTGCTGATAATAGTAACTTGCTCTTTGAGATTAGTAGATAGAATGTTGGCAAAGCACGTGGGCATCTTGGGATGAAATACTCCAGGCAGATGCAATATGTTATTATTATACTCAGCTCTATTCTCTTTATTTTAGGAGATTGCTTATTTCTCAGCTACCCTGGGGCTTTGATGGACTTTTGGGAAGGCAAGTTCTATTCTCCTGCTATCTGGTAGAGAGTGATAGCTGCTAACCATGCCAATGAGGCAAAAATAGCCAAAGCCAAGGCATCTCTTCATCTCCTTGGTAGACCCCAAAAGTGCCAAGGCACATGACCGCTCAATATTCAGTGAATGGAGGGCTCTTTGTGAAGACTAAGAATCAGAATCAAACCCTCCACAGGGATCTTAGAAGCAGTGGTAGCTCATGATTTCAATATAACCTAAGGACCCAGTCATCTGGAGCAAGAATACCAGACCTGGACTTATCTTTTCTGCTGCACCCATAGGCTCCATGCATAAGCTGTTCTTCAGAATCATCACTGAACAGAATAAACCTGTACGGCCAGCACTGTTTAATGAAAGAGAAACATAAGAGAAGCATCTGAACAATTTTGGTTAAAGTATTACATTTGGTTTACCTGCACCTTTTCAGAAAAAGGTATGCTTTCAATACCTAAGCTCTATTTTGCTTGAGTTTTTAGGTTTTAGAGAAAGAAATGTAAAAGAGAAAAGGAATGATAAATTAATGGAGATTTATTGGTTTGTTTAAAAATATTTGTTAAAATTATTTAATACCTTAGAACCCTTATTAATTGATCACTAACCTATTTTTGCAAAAGTCTGAAAAAAAAACATACTTTCCCCCAAATCACAAGGGCATTCTCTACCACCTTGCCTGCCAGATAAAACGGAGTGTCAGGAGAGCTAAACATCTGGGTAGGAGTAAGATAAAAATATCTGGGACGCCACCACCATATGTTGCAACAAAATGGCCAACCCCATTCATCCAGGCTTTGTTTATGCGTTATATTAATGGACCCAGTCAGGGTAACCAGGCAGCCAACTAGCAGCATATGTTGCTCACACTGTGGCTGCCTTGATTCCATTTGCAGAGGCAGTGCATAGGTAGACATCACCCTCTGAGTTCAACCAACTTAACTGGGACAGAACCAGGCACTTGGTTAAACTCCTGGATGTCGAGACATTCACTTTACCTACTTAATAAATAGAAGCATTTTGAACTGATATTGATGTTTTTGACAGAGTTCAGGGAAAAAAAAAGATGGGGAGGGGCAATGGGAAGATTCTCCATATTTTCCTATCTGCATTGGTTTATTAGACACTCCTCAGTTCAAACTTTCCATTGGCTTTCCAGTGCTTACAGTACAAAGTCCAAACCTTCACTGTAAGTGACACAGTGAGAATGTTGGCTTCTACTTTTTTTAATGTTCATTTATTTGTTTTCAGAGAGAAAGAGAGAGAGCAAGGAGCCTGATGTGGGGGTGCAGATCTCAGGACAGTGAGATCGTGATCTGAGCCAAAAGCAAGAGTCAGAAGCTTAACTTACTGAGCCTGGCTTCTACTTTAAATCAAATGGGAATCAATCAAGGTTTTGAGCAGAGGATGCAGGCTCTGATTTACAATGGAGAGATTGGGAAGAAAGAGGAAGGGAGAAAAACATCCAAAGATCCATATATACTATTGCTTCACTTTGCTCTTTATCCTTACCTCTCTCTGCTCCCAGTATTAGTTACCATTAGATGTGTGTCCTCAATTCTCCTATTACCCTTAATATGCCTTTCTCATCCTTACATGCAGAATTTCTTCCTATTTTTCTTCCTATTTGAAAATGTTTTCCCCTGTGTAAATTCTATCCATCTTTAATTGTTTAGCTCAAGCCCTACTACCTAAAGAAAATGTCATCTCTCCACTTCATCTTTGGAATAACTGTAGATCATCATCACTTTCACAACTTGTGTATTGGCCCCTCACAAATAATGGATCAGTAGTCTAGGCTGTATTGCTAACATGGACAAAAATTAGATATTCTCATGTATTCAGAAGCCTAAACAGTGATAATAATTAAGCATAAACAGAAGGCTTTGACAAGCCCCGGGAGGGTTTTATAGATAGCTGAGGCATTCATTCATTCATTCATTCATTCATTCATTCAACTTTTAATAAGAGTGTATATAAAAACTATAGGGGTAGAGTGCCTAGATGGCTCAGTTGGTTAAGCATCCAACTTGGTTTTGGCTCAGGTCAAGATCTCATGGTTCATGAGTTGGAGCCCTGTGTCTGGCTCCATGCTAACAGTGTGGAGCCTGTTTGGGATTCTTTCTTTCCATCTTTTTGCTCCTCCCCTGCTTGTGGTCTCTCTCTGAAAATAAATAAAGAAAACTTAATTTTGTTTATATTTTATTTTGTTATTTTTTAAAGTGTTTATTTTTGAGAGAGAGAAAGAGAGACAGAGCATGAGTCATGGAGGGGCAGCAAGAGAGGGAGACACAGAATCCGAAGCAGGCTCCAGGCTCTGAGCTGTCAGCACACAGCCTGACATGGGGCTCAAACCCATAAACCATGAGATCATGATCTAACCTGAAGTTGGATGCTTAACTGACTGAGCCACCCAGACACCTGCCCCCCAATTTTTTTTTAATTAAAAAAAAACTATGGGGATAAAGGCACATGAAACATGAGTCCTGTCCAAAAGGAGCATCAGTCTAAAAAATTAGGAATATAATTTGAGGAACAAAGATGAACTTCTCGGTTAGAGAAAAAGAAAGGTCTAGTACAAAATGCTCCGATCCAGGCACACTAGGATGGCAAGAGTTAGTCAGACAGAATCTTTCATGCTGGCATCTCTCCTGTTCTGCTTTTAGAGCCTGGTATGTGAGCACAGGAGGGAGAGCTCTAACCCAAATGCTTCATGGCTCCATAGAGCTATTACAGACTGAATGTAATGTCTGAGATAAGTCTTTAGTGTTCAGACGGGAAGAGGCCGAAACACATCCTGCCAGAGGCAGCCCACACTAACACATGAGCTGAGCTGCAGACAATGGCAGCAGCGATTGCAGAGAGCCAGACCCCAGCACGATGGAGAAGAGTGCTGTGGCCACCGTTCTGGGAGGGCTTCAGCTATGGCTGGACTTCCCAGCTGATGCTGTGGAGTCCTGGCTGCCCAGACCTGAAGGAAGTGCTTGCTGAGAGAAAGTCTCAATAGGAGGTTGCTAAGTGGTGTGAAGGAAGGGAAAAAAAGGTTCAGACCTTCAAGGCAAGAGGACATTTGGGACTGGCAGTTCCAGATATTGAGGAAGGGCTGCCCACTTTCAACCCAGACCATCCAAGGATGAACAGCTACCATGGCTATGAGGCAGTGTTATTCTTTTTTATTACCTTCTAAAAATTGAGTGTTACTATTCTGATAGTTTTTTTTTTTAATTTCTGGAAACCACAGGAAATCATGTTCTCCCAACTAATCATGGATGCAAGAACCAAATGGGTGCTTATTATCCAAGGATCTTTCTTTTTCCTTACTACATGAAGGGACCTGAGACAATGATTATGGTAACCTGCGTAATTGTTTTGCACACTCACATTGTAATCCTGTATCTCAGCACTGGTTGCCATCCCTTTTCAGTCTGTTTTACTCAGGGAGACCACAATGTAACACCTAAGTGAGCGTCTCTTCTCTACTCAGAACACTGTAATGACATCCCATTTTCTTAGGAATAGAAGGCCAAGTCCTGACAGTGGCTCTCAAGGTCCCAGACTCACCACGCTTTACTGCATATCTACCTTTCCTCTGGTTACTCTCCCCTTAGCTCACTCTGTTCCTCCTGATGAAATGACCTGCTTGCTCTTGAATCTAGGCAGGATCACATTCCACACCCTTTATACTTCTTGTTTGCTTGGCCTCACATGCTCTTCCCCAAGCTCTCTTGTTCATCTTCAGCACACATTTTCTCAAGTGTCACCTTCTCAGTAAGTCCTTCCTTAACCATCCTTAAACACTCACACACACACACACACACACACACACACACACACACACACCCCAAAAACAAAACCAAAAAAAAACCCCTAAACTACCACCCCCCCAAAAAAACAGTTCTTCCAAACTTTTTCTCTCTTCTTCTCCAAGCTCAAAGTCTATATTTTACTTGTGTATTCCATTTCTCATCTGTATCCCTCCAACAGAATTTGGGCTGTAGGTGCAGAAGGGCAGGGACATTTGTTGTCTTATTCACCACTCTGTCCTCCATGTCAAAGATGAAACCTGGCTAATAGTAGCCATTCAGAAAACATATTGAATAAGCTAATAAACATCTTATTTATCTGAGTCTTCAAATTTGGAAATGAAAACATTTTGTATGTTTTTTGTGTCTTGTGTGCTCCACCATGTTGCACACAGAGATGGAGCCTGACCCATCATCTATACATGGATTCTTTGCCCAACCGGGTAATGTTCTTAAATCACTGTTTTAACTACTCATAAATTATCAACTAAAAATAACCTGACTTTTTTTCTTATTTTACTTTTGCCAAGGCAATATTAACAATCAAATTAATACAATTTTATAATTTTTTAAAAAAATTTTGTTTTGCTGTTTATTTTTTATTTTTCAGAGAGAGAGAGAGAGAGAGAGAGAGAGAAAACACAAATGGGGGAGGGGCAGAGAGAAAGGGAGACACACAATCCGAAGCAGGTTCCAGGCCCTGAGCTGTGAGCACAGAGCCCGATGTGGGGCTTGAACTCATGAACCGCAAGATAATGACCTGAACCAAAGTGAGATGCTTAACTGACTAAGCCACTCAGGCGCCCCTAAAATTTTATAATTTTTAATAAATTTTATCCATATACTTAGAAATCAAATTGGGATCAATCAACTCCCACAGGGTTATATTATAGGCTGCTACCTTTTTATTCACAGGAACTCAAAAGAACTAGAAAACTGAAAACGAAAGGGGCACCTGGATGGCTCAGTCGGTTGAGTGTCCAACTCTTGATTTCAAGTCAGGTCATGATCCCGTGGTCGTGGAATCAAGCCCTGTGCGAGGCTCCACACTGAGCATGGAACCTGCTTGGGATTCTCTCTCTCTCCCTCTGCCCCTCTCCCCCAACTCACACTCTCTCTAAAATTAAAAAAAAATCTGTTAAAAAGAAAGCTGAAAGCAATAAATGGGGAAGAAGCACAGAATACATTTGTTACAGGACTCCCTACTTTACTAGTTTCTGAATTTATAGAAGTCAAGGAATTAGATACAGAATTAAATGATATTTATTAAGTTCCCACCAGAAGTACTAGGACCTGCTGTATACATTATTCCATTTATTCTTGCAATACCTCTCTAAAGTAGCTGCTATTATAACATTTAAATATACAGTAAGAAATTAAACGAATATCAATAACAGCTAGTTATGTGGTAGAACCTTAACCAGCAGCCCGTTAAACCAGGGACTGGCAAACTATTGCTACAGGCCAAATATGGCCTGTTGCCTGTTATTTAAAACAAAACAAAACAAAACAAAACAAAACAAAACAAGTAAAGCTGATGTGCTTTGAGCACTACTACAATGATAGAACTGAATTGTTGCAATAGAGACTATGTGGCCTGCAAAGTTAAACTTATGTACTATATGACCGTAAGTTGCATGAGGGCAGGGATGTTGCTTGTATGTTCTCTCCTGCATTCCCAGAACCTAGAACATTTCCTGGCAGAGAATGGGTGCTGAGCACATTTTTTTTCTTTTAATGAATGAATCAATGTCCCCAGATCTATGTGACTCCACAAAATCTTCACTTTAGTTTCTTCTTCTTCCTTATACATTTTTTTTTCTGTTAAGTTACAAACTGGTTTTCTATAAAGATCTGCTTTAAAAGAAAAGATCTCATAATAATTAGAAGGGACTTACCAAAATATAACTAAAGTAGAATATGTATATGGATGCTCCATGTTCAACTTCAATCCTGGTAATGATTAACAAAAGGCCAGGACAATATTCTACCTTTGGTGAATTTCTCATATGCCCTCATACCTTTAAAATTCTATTGTGCTCTTGAAAAGTAACTTGAAAGACATGGAGGAGTTCCATATTCATTCTCTATTGATGATGTCCTAATCCACCTGCTTTGCTTTTCAAGTGATAGAAGGATTTTTCTATTGAGGGGTATTATTTATTCATACAGAGTAATAAAGATATTAATAAATGGTGATTATATTATAGCTCTTGCTGTGATCTGAAAATCCAGCTGTGTTCTCTCCACCTTCTGCATACCTAAAAATAATAGATGCTGTACAACTCAGCCAACAGTTCTGCTGATGATGCACGAGGCTGAAGGGAGTCTGTTCCTCTTGTGCACAGCTGCAATCTCTTAGCCAGTAGATTTTTTTTATTGTTTTTTGTTTTGATTAGTGCAGCAAATAGATAAGATAGGTTTGCTCAGATTTCCTGTTTGAACAACGTGATTTTTGACTTTATATTCAAGTTACTAAACTTACTCTTTCTTAACATTAGTTGGAATGGCCTACCCACCAACAGGTGATGACAAAGTCAGCTGGGTTCCATTTAAAAATGTCTGAAAGTTACAAAGATACTATAGTAGAAACTATTATTTTCATTAGCTCAGGATCCAACCCTCCTCTTCTTGGAAATAGCACTGCTGTTTTCACTGAAGGAGCAGTCTTTTTCTGCTTTTTACCCTAAGTCATTTTGATGAACTTGATGTCACCAGTCTCCAGGGAACAGTCCCTCATTCAGTGGTAATCTGTCACAGGAGGCCATTCTTATAACTGCAGTGATTGTGTCAGTGGTGAACATATGACCCAAGTTGGGCCACTGAATGTCAGATATTGGATATTTGCTCAACTGTCATTCTTTGGGTTGCAAAGTTGTGAGAACTTTGTAGCTGATTACAGTCAATTTTCACATTCTAGAGGGGGATACAACTCTGAGTTTAAAGCCAACTCAGAGACAAACTGGTCCAAAAGAGGAAGAAAGCAAAATAATTATTTCTGGTAACCTACTTTGAGTTGCTAGAATTAAGGGTGCCTAGAGTTATATCTCCAAACTATTTATTTTTGTGAAACAATACATTCTCTCTATTGCTTAAGGCAGGTTGAGCTGGGCTTCTACCATTTGCAACCCAAAGAGTCTTTACTGATTTAGAAAACTGATTCATTTGAGGATTTATTTTTCTGGAGAGTTCAAATGTTTAAAAAGGGGACCATTTAGAATTGAACAAGAACTAAATTTAGAGTCAGAAAAACCTCAATTCAAATTGTATCCTTTCAATTATCTGAGTGTTATTGAACTCATTTCTGAGAAAGCTATAATATCTGTGCCTTCCTATATTACAGGGTTGTTGTGAAGATCAAATGAGATAATGAATATAAAAATTTTCCAGAAACTGAAAGTGTTGTGTTAAAGTAATGGTGGAGCCATTTCCTGAAGAAGAAGAAAAAAATACAGTGGCCCATTGTGTTTCATAATGAGATGAATTATCTACTACCCCTTCAATTAAAGAGCTTTTACAAGAGCTCAAAGGACCTCATTATGAAGTTACCAAGTGTATGAATTTGACTCTTGTCATGAGTTCTTAGACAAGTTTTATGCCAATGGCAAGGAAAGCTAAGTAAATATCAAGTGTAGGATCCAGGTGAGAACATGATATATTCACTCATTCAGAAAACATTTATAAGTACCAACTACCAAGTCAGGTACCAAAAAAGACCCTAGAGATTCAGACAGCAAAAACACTCCAGGTGCAACTGGGAAGATAGACCAATATATAAATAACTGAAATGTGGTAAGATAAATGCTATGATAGAGATAAGAATCAAATACTATAGAAGCAAAGAGATGGAATCCACTATCAATGCTTAAAGCAACTGGGGAAAGCTTCAGTAAGAACTTGACCTTTAAGCTCTGTCTCAAGGGATAAAATACAGTACTCCCAGGAGACAGAGTTGAAGGATATTCTGCAAATTTTAGACCTAGAGGTGACTTGTGGAGATCAAATAAGCTTCGAGCAATGGATAGGATACTGAATTTCTGTTGAGAAAATTTGTATTTCAATTTTGGTTCTGCTGATAACTCACTGTGTGACCTTGCTAAGGCTTTCTCATTTCTCAGATCTTACATCTCAATTTAGAAAGGAGAGGGGTTAGATGACCATTCATATATGCTCCAACTCATAGAGCCTATACACTCTGTATGACACCCCATTTTATAGTTGCAAAATTTTAGACCTAAAAAAGTAAATAATTTGAAAGAATGGATATGAGTGTAGAAGGCAAGAATGACTCCAGTCATGAACTCCAATATAAAATTGCTATATATATGTTCAAAGTTATTTCATTTGAAATGAATTGTTACATGTTTAATTTCTTCCAAGTATTTTTGTAATTGACAGCCTGAGACTCACAGGCTGGTTAAGCCTGATGAGCAATCAGGCATCTGGCTGTAGTCTGTACTTAGTGTACTTCTATAGATAAAGGGAAGAACAACGATGGTCTACTGTGCCAGTAAATTATACCTTTGCAACCTGCCACCATAGGAATGTTCCCAGATGTTGGGAAAGATCATATAGCTGTGACAACAAACAAGAAATTTCCCTGAATCTGTCCCTAAAACTCCCAGTGGCAGAGCTGTGGTTAGTTAATATTAGGAACATAGAACTCAAGCAAATTGCTGCTCCTGGTAAGAAGTTTGGACTTTTAGCTAGGCAAATTCCTACCAACACTGTTTTGTCCTGCAAAGTGATGTCCCAGATGAGACTCATTCCTCTTATTCATATGTCACCTGGGAGTTGTTCTCAAACTGGGCATCAGCACCTTCACAGTCTCCAAATATTCATCTCCCCCATGGCCAGTTGGCCATTCTCAGTATGAGGAGATACAAGTTTTTACACAGCTCACTACATATTAATTAAACTGAAGTGTTGCCATTTTCCTCCTAATGAACACCTATGGGATGTACATTGCTACGGTAACAGCAAATAGCAGAAAAATGAAAATTATTGTCTAGCAGTGTTCTGCCAGCCATCTTTTCAGGGCCAGACTCATTTTGAGAATAAGTATATTCTATGCATCATTAACCACCCTTCACCATTAAGTGGCACATTGGTATTGTTTGCTTAAAAAAAACATAAGATACAAAAACCTGAAATTTTATGTTATAAAATTTATATTGTAAAAGGGTTAGTCTCCTAACAGATTTTCAGTTGGATTCCATTCAATACAAAAAATTCTGCTTTAAGTCTTACTGTGGGAAAAATCATTTAGGGAGGACTTACAGGGGATAAAAGGATGAATAATATCTGCTAATATTCATTGAATATGCCAGGCCCTATTAAAACACTTTACATCAATTAAGCTAGTCTTCACATCAACACTATGAGGTAGAGAGTATCATTCATTTTTTTTTTTCATATGGGAAAATTGAAGATCAAAGGGGCTACAAAAATTTCTCAAACTACGCTAATAGTAAATGATGGAGTCTGGAATGAACCCGGGCAGGCTAATGCCAGAGTTCTTTTTTCTAAACCCTGCCCTAACATTTTCAATTATTAATGTTATAATGATTTTGGAGTTATAAGAATCATGATTGCCTTGTCTAACCATTTCTCAACAGGTATCTTGCAATTAACAAGTGTATTGAATTTAACTGAATTGAAGTAGATCTATCCAGTGTCAGTTACATAGAAGACAATAATAAAACCATAAAAGGAAGAAAAGAATGAGTTCATATTACCTCTCATTTGCCTCGTTTTTTGACTTTCTGTATGTGTTTTGTTTGTTTTTAGATGGATTTATTTTTCTGGGTTAAATCACTTGAGTTCAAAGGGCCATTGTTAATATCAACTTAACATGGTATGGCTCTCTCAACAAATCAAGGGTCTTATTATTTGTCCATATTTTTATTGAGGCATGAACCAAAGAATGTCACATATGGCTTGATAAAGGACCATTAAATTCTAAAGATAAGACTCAGGAAAATTGTGCTATTTGGAAAGTAAGCAGGAAGAACTGGAACTTTGGATAATTTTCCCTTCTGAGCAAAACTTTCCACCTACAAGTGAAGAAAGAATTCTGCAAGGATTTCAACCCTATCACATGCAGAGAATGTGGATCTCCCTTGGTGGTTTTGCTGCATGAGCTTGCCTGTCAAAGATCCATACCAGTGGCAAATGCCTTCTAAACACTTTTGTGAAGTTACTACCATATCATTACCAGAATGCCCTACTTAACTGATTGAAATACTTCTAGCAAATCCATGAGAGGCAAGAGACATTTTACTCAAAACTCCAGAAGCGTTTGGTCTTTCTCTTCACCTCCTAGGCATTTAGCTCTAATTATTTCAAATATTAGAGTGGGTCTTTTTGTTTGTTTGTATTTACTACTCATTTAACTAAAACACTTAGGAAACAATAACAACAACCAAATAAACAAACAATTCTAGGCCCTTTGGATTCCTAAAAGACAGGCCCTTTTTAGAGCAGAAACAGAGAGGGAAACACAGAATCCTAAGCAGGCTCCAGGCTCTGAGCTGTCAGCACAGAGCCCAATGCGGGGCTTCAACTCCCAAAGCGTGAGATTATGACCTGAGCCAAATTCGGACACTTAACTGACTGAGCCACACAAGTGCCCCAAGGATACTTTCTTTTTAACTCCCATTTACTATCATGAAGTCAAAAGATATTTAACATAGGTTTTTAGCGATTACTTAAATGAAACCTTTTATTTTATTTATTTGTTTTTAATTATTTAAATTAAAAAAATTTTGTAATGTTTATTTATTTTGAGAGAGATGGAGGGGCAGAGAGAAAGGGAGAGAGATTATCTCAAGTAGGCTCTGCGTTGTCAGCGCAGACCCAGACACAGGGCTCAGTCCGACAACTGTGAGATTAAGACCTGAGCTGAAATCAAGAGTCAGATACTTAACCAACTAAGCCACCCAGGAACCCCAAGCCGTTTATTTTAAATGGTAAAACTGAGACTTCAAAAGTTAAAGAAATTACCCAGTGTCATTTATTTAGTTAGTAACAGAATCAAGCTTTGACAACTAACTTCCTAGCCAGTTGCTTATGATTTACAGTTATGTCTCTGTTTCTATGAACACACATTCTACTCTAGATATGGACAGGGAGTAATTCTTTTAGCAAGTATAACTCTAATGTTTTTACAACTCTTAAAATGGCATCACCGTTTTGAAATTACACAATTGAGCAAAATAAATATTGTAGGTACTCTTGAGAAGAGAAAGCAACACAACTATGAAGTTCAATCAAAGCTAATTATCTGGAGAAACATACTTTCCTCTAAGGGATAAATGCTTAGAACTCACCCTGAGAGACCCGAGATGATGAAATTCAAGTTTAATCTCTACTTTGGCAGTTACTGTGGGTCTTCAATAAACTCTGGTTAATTATCCTTAAAAGCATAGTCTTTTTAGATTGAGCATATTTTTTTTTAAGTTTTATTTATTTTGAGATAGAGAGAGCACAAGAGGGGGAGGGGCAGAGAGAGGGAGAAAGAGAGAATTCCAAGCAGGCTCCACAATCTCAGCATGATACAGGGCTTGAACTCACAAACTTTGAGATCACGACCTGAGCCTAAGTCGGATGCTTAACTGACTTGAGCCACCCAGGTGCCCCAACTGGGCATTATTTTTTATATGCTTCACTAAGTATATTCATTATCAGGAGTAAAGTAGCACTAATATATGTTGTTATAGCAATCTTTAATTATTCTAAGTGTACAGATGTGGGACAATGATTATGAAGAAGACCCATTCATAAAATACGCCCTTGCCTCCTCCAACCCTTCTTGTCTACATTTATGCTTGCTTAGTTAATATATATGATCTTCATACTAGGTAGTGATAAGAGATAAGTTATTGATGCAAATGAATTTCTAGGAAATAGTTTTTGTGCATATGTGCTAAATACTTGGGTTGTTCATTAGGATTAAATAAATATATATCTTTGTCTTTTCTAGAAAAAGAAATATCTATAATAATATAATAATACAATATAATATAATATAATATAATATAATATAATAATATAATAATATAATATAAACATAAAATAACATAACAGGTACTTAAGTATAAATATTATTTAATATATTATTGATATAAATATTAGCTATAGACACTAAAGAAACAAAGGTCCAGTGATCTTAAGTGATTTGCTCAAACTTATTCTTCCAAACTGAGATAAAAGAATAGGTTTCTGTTGAATATATAAATATGAGTACAGTGATATTTCCTTAGTGGTTTAATTATTTAGCTAAGGCTAGCCATTATATTATACATTAATAACTCAAAATATGATAGCCACAAGGCCTTAAAGCATTCCTGAATATATCTAAAAGGCTGCAATCATACAAAGTATGTTCTCCAACCACAATGGAATTAATAGAGATCAATAATAGAAGAAAATTTGGGAACATCGCAAATATAAATTCACTTCAAAGAATCAGTGAGTCAAAGAAAAACTAACAATAAAATTAGAAAATACCTTGATATAAGTGAAAATGAAAAACACATCACACCAAATCTATGGGGTGCAGTACAACAGTGCTCAGAGAGAAGTTAGATGTAAATGCCTATATTTAAAAAAAACAAAACAAATCCTCAAAATAACAGCTTAATACTTAAAGAAACTGGAAAAATAAGATCAAAATGAGCTCAAAGTAAACAGCAGAAAGAAAGTAGTAAGAATTGGAGCAGAAATTAATAATATATACTGGAAAATGACAGAAATAATAAATGAATCAAAGGACTGATTTCTTTGAAAGGATAACAAAGTTGACAAAAATTTATTCAGATGACCAAAAAAAAAAAAAAAGGAAATTTTATTACTAAATCAGAAATTTTATTACTAAAATCAGAAGTGAAAGAGGGACATTAATACCGATCTTACAGAAATCATAAAGGTTTTAAGGGAACTCCATAAATAAGTATTTGCCAAAAAATAGGTTAGTTAAAATGGACAAATTCTTAAAAGACACAAACTACTTATACTAGTTCAAAATTAATAGAAAATCTGGATTGCCCATAACAACTAATGAGATTGAACTAATACTTTAAAATTTTCCCTTGAAGAAGAGCTCAGACCCATATAGCTAGTGAATTGTACCAGAGAGTTAAAGAATTAATACCAACTCAATTAATATGAAATTGTGTAAAAAAAAAAAAAATACAAGGAGAGGGAACATTTCCATCCCATTTCATGATTCCAACATTACTCTAATACCAAAATCTGGAAGATACTCCAAGGAAAGAAAAATACAGATCCATATCCTTTATGAAAAAAGAGGAATAAAGATCTCAATAAAATACTAGCAAACCATATCCAGACACAAATAAAATGGTTTATACTTGTATATTATATGAAATGTCCACAATAAGGAAATATATAAAGAAAGTAGATTATTGGTTCCCTATTACTGGGTGTTTGGTGGGGGAATAAGTGCTAACTGGTACAATAATTCCTTTGGGGTGATGAAAATGTTCAAAATTTAGATATAGGTGACAGTTGCACAACTCTGTCAATATACTAAAACAACTGAATTGGGTGCTTTAAATAAGTAAATTTTATGACATGTGAATTATATCTTAATAAAGGTGTTTAAAATACTAGGGTCACCTGGTGGCTCGGTTAAGCGTCCGACTTTGGCTCAGGTCACGATCTTTTAGTTCGTGGGTTCGAACCCAGCATCAGGCTCTGTAATGACAGCTCAGAGCCTGGAGCCTGCTTCAGATTCTGTGTCTCCCTCTCTCTCTGTCCCTCCCCTGCTCACACTCTGTGTCTCAAAAATGAATAAAAATGTTAATTTTTAAAAATATTATAGCTATAAACAGCAAAAATGTCTAGTAGAATGGTTATTCTTCAATGAGCAGTGCTAAAAATGAGGACCTTTAAGATTTATTGGTTCCTCTATCTTTGACATTTTATTCTCTTCTGACTTAACTATTTTCTTTGGAGAATCTTTCCTTAGTGTTTTAGTGATATGATTATGAAATAATCACTAGGTAACTTCCTTTTTGCTTAGACAAGTGAGGGTTTGTCACCAACAGCTATAAGTTAGTTGTAACGCTCAAATGTAACTCACCATAGTTAAAATACTATTCTAGATAATACTTAGTGATATCCCTATAATCTTTTCACCCTTACTGACTTGTGCTCTAATATCTTCTTTAATGTGAAAGAGATATAGGTTAAGTTATAGGTAGCAAGTATAGGAAACATATTTTTACAATTTCTTTTAGCATTTCTACATTTGCATCTAAAGTAACAATGTCTGTTATCTTGGAAATGTTGGAAAGAGATTTCTGCCCATCTCTCTTACTTACTTGCTTTACCCTCTGGATCAGAGAGTAATTTATCTGAAAGATAACAATGGGAGAAAGAGCTTATGCAATTCAACTTTTCTTGGTTTTCCCTTATGGACTTGCCTGCCCTGACATCATGTGCTTTTTTTTTTTTTTTTTTAAATTTTCATTCAATATGGTAAACATACTTAGGCTTAGGTCAGGGCTTATATTTGCCTTCTATATAAATATCCAAATACTCATCCCTCTCTAATCCTGCTATTGGGGCTCAGTGTAATGAAGCAAATATATATATATATATATATATATATATATATATATATATATATATGTGTATGTGTGTATATATATATATGTGTATGTGTGTGTATATATATGTGCATATATATATGTATGTGTGTGTATATATATGTGTATATATATATATGTATGTGTGTATATGTGTATATATACATATATATATATATACACACATATATTTTTTTCTTTTTTTTTTCACTTTTCCAGGTACATATCTAATTAGCAGACTCTTTCTTGTATAAGCTGGTCCAAGGACTAAGCTTGAGGATCAAAGAGAAATATAAAGAGGTTTTTACAAAACCCAGGTGTTTATTCTCCAATATATCTTTATCAGTAGTAAAGCTGATGTTTGATCGCTGTTTAAATTTTCGAATGGTTCCAAACTTGAATAAATGTGATGTTATTCACTATCCTTTTAAATGGGAACAGTGTGTCAGAAACAGCATAAAGCTTTGGGTGTATTGGGCATGGGAAGGTCATCTGTCATGTGTATCACATCAATAAAAATGGAGCATAACTGGACTTAACTAGTTGTCCACATTCGTATAAGAGTAAGTTACCTCCAAAATGACACCAGGTGATAAACCCATGGCCTAAAATACAACTTACCTGGACCATATGGGAAATATAATGCTCTTGAAGCCCACCTCCCTCAGCGGAATCATACAGAGTGTCATTTGAACAGCATGGTACTGCCTTTGTACAGAATGAGGTATTCACTAGTTCCAGATGGAAGCAGTCTGACACGCTGCTTCTGTGTCCATCCTCAGTCCTCACTGTGTCCCTGCTCTCCAAGGATAGGCATCCATCTGTCCATAATTATTTAACCAGAGTTCTGCCTAGAGACAGGAAGCTGGGCAACATGGCCAGACTTATGTAATACTCGCAAAGTGTACTTCCACCCCATTTATTTCAGTGATAGGTTTAAGATTCCCTAAGAGAGGAAGGAAAGGTAAAATGGGGAGAGAATGGCTTCCTCTTTCCCATGTACTTAGTACTCCATGCTTGAATTGTTCATCTGTCTTTATTCTCTTTTCCCTGAGTCCTAATTTCATTTTATCCTCCCAGGACAGAGAGAAAAAGGTCCATTCTATCACCTTTCCCCAGGCATATTTTCTTTTTGCAGACACAGTTGCCTCCAGAATTCATCAAAACCTTGTATGAGGCTCTCCTTTAAATGTCCCTTTGCAACCTTTTGTATTGGTGACATTGGTACTTTTACCTCAGACCTGTAATTGAAATAAATAGTGCAGAACTGTATTCTGGCCATATTTTTTCCCCTCTGTGCTGGCCAACTCATTTTATCTGCAAATTTTAAACTGCATGGAGATGAATATTAATGGCCATATTAGTATGTAAAGGTGGCATTGAGATTGATGCATGGTAAATGCTCTAACTAGGATGTGTGGAATTACCCATCTCCGATAAGAGTATGTTCTCAGTACCTAACTATGCACTCTTGAGACCTACATGTTGCACTTTTATTCTACTGGTATATGACCCCCTCTCATTTGAGAAGCTACCTGAGGAAAAATGCCTGCCCAGTTGCAGAAGAAACCAATGTCCACTCCCTATATTAATCAGCCAAACTTTTCCCTTTGAAGGCATACAAATAAACAACTAAAGATTAACAGAAATTTGAGAAACAAATATTAAAACTACTCTCCAGATGACCAATAGTATAAACCCAGAAAGAAGTTTAATTTAAGTGAATATTATTTATATTTGTGTTGTATTGTAGCAACTTATTAAAAGCAAAGATACCATTTTAAAAGGTAAGAGGTAAATTAGGATGACCAATAAAATCTGAATAGAATCCTGAACCTGATTACTTAACTGGAGATCTGAAAGATAAAAATCAAGAAAACTTCTAGATTATAGAGCTAGAGAAAAAAAGTGATGTAAAATATAGAAGTTAATTCAGAAGAAGTATATAGATCTAAGCGTTGGAAAGTACATCTAATGGAGTCTCACAATGAAAGAAATAACAGAGGGAAAGACATAATAATAGAAGAAAATCTCCTGTCTTCAAGCCTGAAATATTCTCTCCAGTGTCTACAGTACCAATAAAAACATATTTGAAAACAAAAATAAAATAAAAGTACATCTATGCTCAGACTTATGTTGGAGAAATGTTAGTATTATAAAGACAATTTTTAAAGCTTTTAAAGAGAGAGTGTGTGGAACATGTAAGGAGAAGGAAAGGCCTCATAGCCTTGCAAAAATTATTAACTTAAAAAAAATTTAAAATACACTAGGGATGCTAGAGGACAGCAGTGTACTGTTTTAAAAGTTCAAAGATAGTTTGAATCTAAATTCCTAAATATAGTTAAAATAAGGACATTTGCAAAAGTCAATGGCTCAGAATATTTAGGCTTTGTGAATCTTTTGAAAAAGATGTGCCCTGAAGATATACTACAAATTTTTTTTTTAAAAAAGAATGGGAAAAGCCCAATAAAATGAATTACATGTTAATAGAGATGAAGCAGCAAACAATTAGAAAGACTATAAAAGACAATTAGAGAAATACGGAAAGACATCCTTAATAAGAAAGTGTACCCCTTGCATAAATGCATAATTAAGAGATGAAAGTTTCCTAAGTCATGATGAAAACACATGTTCCCATTAAAAACAACTCACACACTCAGCTTTGTGTTGTCTGCTACTAGATTGAGGATTTCCTTCAAGTCAAGGCGCTTACATCCTTTATCTTTGCACCCCAGGTGTGTAAACACTTAGCATAAGTGAATATCCCTGAGGCATTTCTCAGTTCAACAGATCTAAATCAAACTTCCTCCCTTATGGCCATTCTCTGGAGTATACCACTATATCTGGCCTGGGAAGCAAAACTGAGAGAAAAAATTCAGTTCTTTTATACTCTGCAACCAGAGAATCACCAAATTTTGTTACCCCCATCTCTTCAGTGAAACACGAATCCACAGTCTTCTATCTCCATTGTCCTAGCCTGAGTACTAATTATTAACCAAAGGACCATCGGAAGAGAATCTTAACTGGTGTCCCTTCCTGATGCACCTCTCTCTTTGAGTAAATTCATCATTTATATGCAAAGACTTAATACTGTGCAGTAGAAAGTAGAAAATTTTATATTGCATCTTATTGCAGAAATCACTATTTTTCTTACAGTATCTACCTATTCTCCTTTTCTTCTAGAGCAATATGACTCATAATTTTTACCTACCCACGTGGTTAAGCAGAACAAAAATTACCTTCATCCTTCCTTTTTGCACATACATGTTTTTGCTAAAGGAATGTAAAAAAAAAAGTGGTTGCACAACTTCTAGAAAATAACATGTAAAGGATCAAGAAGATAAAAAATTGTAAGCCATATATTGGGGACAGTGAAGTTGGATCCTTGATGATAACACACTCTTCATTACTGATCATGGTCTATGCTTATGTGCAAAAGACATCAACCTCCGTAATTTTTTTACCATTATAATTCTGTGTTTTCTGTCACCCACATAAATATTTATTACAACCTAATACACCCCTAAATAATATTAGACTTCCTCAATGACCATCAAGTCTATTCATAATGTGTTTAAAACCTGTCTTCTAACATTGTATCCTACAACATTCTGCCACATAACATGTATTCTTGCCAATCCAATCATTAATCATTTTTTCCCTTCCATCATTCATAAAGTTTCCCTATTTCCTCTGTCACATTTTTCTCTGCCCACTTCCTCTCCAAGCCTTTGATTCACCAATCATGCTTAGGTTCAATGGGTAAATTGAGTAAAAATGAAATAGCTTCTCTGGTTTAAATTTGTTTCCTTTGGCACACATCAATCTCAACAACACAACAAAGATCAAGAGATATTGAATTTCCAATCACTTCAAAAACCTAAAAAATCCCATGAAATGTCAACCTAACTAAACCATTGCTGTATTCGAATATATTTTCCTTTGTTGGCTTCCAAGAATAAGAAATGAGAGGTAAATTTACTCCTGTTTTCTGTTTGTACATCCTATTACAATATCTCTTCCTAAGAGTGGTTATAGTTTACTAGTGTGTTTTTTGGAAACTTAAATGTAGGGAGATGAAAACAGCCTAGATAAACAGACACATAAACACATAGATTGAAATAAACACACACACACACACACACACACACACACAGGTGTGCAAAATAAAAATGTCTTACACTCTTCATATTCATTGTAGATCTGGGAAAAACAGCCATTGAATATATTTTTTGTGACCTTCCTCCCTCCATATACCTATATACAATCACTGACTTCTATTTGATAACTGTTCTCTTGTTCGGTGTTTTGGTACTAACTTCCTGTTACTATTGAGTTCAAATTCAAAATTTGATGAATACATACCAATTACATCCAATTTGGAAGCCTTACGCAATTTACTTTAAAGATCTATCGCTTTCATTGGCACTCATTTGCAGCATCATTGTACTCAGTCTCATCTGCAGGAACAGTGACTGTCAGCACTCAGGAATCTGTCAGGCCGCTCAAGGGTGCCCATCTCAATCAGAGGGGAAAAATGACAAAAGGAAGCATTATGCCTCATTAAATGATATTACAGACACTGCCGTGCTCTAATCTGTAATTGAAAATAATTTCAAAATCACACAAAGAATGGCCTCCTGTGAATTTTCTAACACCTTCAAATTCAGACCCAGTTTCAAGACATTTAATGATTACATTATACAGTCAATCCATCCAAGCCAGAAAAGCTGCCGCTCTCCACTCTTTGAGTTAGAGCAGATATATTAGAGACAAAGCGGAACCATCATGAAAGAAGAAAAATGGTGCCTCACAAAGAGCTCCTTGAGAGTCAAAATTTAGGAAGACTTTGCTGCCATAGACTAATGTCCACTCTACAAAGCCTTCACAAGGAGAGGTCCCTATTTCTGGCACTGCAGAGCAAGACAACCCACCTGCATGCCCACTGGCTGACCTCTGACCTTCTGAATTGTGTGCACCAAGTGAAAGTTGAAACACATCCACAGTGCAGGAGAAGGTTTACACTATGCCTGCAAGGACTGCTCAGGATTGGAGATAAACAAAAGGCTTTTGCTATTTCTGGCTGACAAGTTCCCTTCAGCAGCAATGCACTTTCACAGGAGGAAAAGCTTAAAAACAAAAAGGGGCAGTAAACCAGTTGCAGTAGTCATTTCAACAATTGGGAGTATCTGGGGTAGTTTACTTTTTCCTTAAAAAAAATCTTAATCCTACTTTCCTCCTGGGAATGGTCTGTAGACTTGGTGGGACAACTCCAGCCACCCGAATTCAATTTCACTCAGCCTGAAATTATTTGAGCAAATACTGTACATCAGACACTGTGCTACATGTTAACAATATATGGTTACTCTATTTTAGACCTAACATCTGAAGGAAAAGCGATGATAGCATGAGGTTGGGAGGAAGAGGTTGCTGATGCTTAAAATTAAAATCAGTTCATGATACACACAAGAATTAATAGTGATCATACTGGCAAATGTGTTATGTCCATAGGTAGTAAAATGGAAAGGTTAGAGACAAAAGGACTTCAATGAAGTTTCTTAAGTAGTAATCAGAAAAAGAATATTTTCATCAGTTGAGACCATATTCTTGATGATCTGGACGGAATTTCTTTTTTTTTTTAAAAAGTTTATTTTATTTTTTTAATAAGTTTATTTACTTATTTTGAGAGAGAGAGAGAGAGAGAGAGAGAGAGAGCGAGCATGGGTGCATGAGTTGGGGAGGGGCAGAGAGTGAGGGAAAGAGAGAATCCCAAGCAGGCTCCATGTTGTCAGCACAGAACCTAATGTTCCCACAATCATGAGCTGAAATCAAGAGCTGGTTGCTCAATGGCCTGAGCCACCCAAGCACCCCTGGATGGAATTTCTTATATTATCATATCTCATGCATCAGTTTTCCAAACAGTATTTCTGTCATTAATACTCAATCCTAAACTTTGTCGTTGTTTTTTTTCTGTAAACTGTACTGATGGGCATAGACTTCAAAAGATAACAACAAAATCTTTGTTTATAGGGAGTTTCTTCAGATCCTTCAGAGTTAACCAGCTTGTCCAAGGGCAAAGCCATATAGAGAATTCAGAATTTCTGAGGGTTTAGTAGAGGATTATGGAGATCATATGGACTCCAACTCAAGCCAATGTGAGATTGAATGCTGCCTCTGCCATAAACTAGTAAGGTGAAGTCAAGCATTGTCCTTTGCCCAGTTATCTAGCTTTGAACTTCAGATCTTCCATTTACCACCTGTGGCCTTGGGCAAGATATATAACCTCCCACAGCTTTGTTTTTTCCACTATAAAATGGAGATAACAAAAGAAACTACTTCAGGAGTTGTGAGAATGATGTGAGTTAATGTAAATAAAATGTTTAATATAATAAGGGCTCAATAAATAGAGATAATTCAGTTTGTTCATCAAATCTGTTTAATAATTCAATGAAATAACTCTTTAAGTAAATTCTTATTTTAGTGTCTAGAACATACAATGCTTTCTCCACTTTGCACCTCTCCCAGTGTACTAGAACAATCTTCCTAAAAGTTTCTGTGTGTAGATTTGCATAAACCTTCTATTAGGTAGGGATAACTTTTTAAAAAGTAAGTAATAGGTGGTAAATCATCAATTAGAAGAAATTTCTGAAATAAAGTAAGAGTAAAACCTGAAAATTGGGCATGGGTTGTATAATAAACATAGATGTTTACTTATAATAGAAAAAAAATGAGAGGAAGGAAGGCAGGAAGGGAGGGAAGGAGGGGAGGAAGGGATGGGGAGGGAACAAAGAAAAGAGCAAAGAAGAGAGGAAGGGAGGAAGGCCAGGTAGCCTACTTGTTAAGAGTGGGTCCTTTTATTCCACATGTCCATAAAATCTCTGAATATTCTCTATTTGAATATTTTAAATTTTAATATTTTCAATTTGAACAACAAAATAATTTTCCTGAACAGGGAGTCTGCTGTATTTTCAGTATGGTCATTGTAAATGACCCAAACTGAAGTCTTTTCAATATTACACCTGGTTGGTGATACTAGTCAATGAAATTCACTTATTAAATATTGATAATACCAATGGAGGTGACACTAAAAATCTCTTCCATCCATAACTTGAGAGTTTATTTAAAATCTTGTCCACACACAATTATATCAAATACCCATGGCAAAAAAAGGAGGGAGTAGGGGGAAAACCCCTTTATATTATATCTTAATTATTCAGGGGATAATTAGAAGCATGTAGCATGCTTCTAAACTTATAAATGGCAAATAGTCCAGATGACTTTGTATTATCTATACTAAAGGTGTAGGTTTCAGATTCTATACTCTTTCCTTCAAAGACAGTATGCACACCACTAAAACTAACACGAAGCCCTGGGGTGCCTGGGTAGCGCAGTTGGTTAAGCTTCTGACTCTTGATCTTGGCTCAGGCCATTATCTCAGAGTTTGTGAGTTTGAACTCCACATCCAGCTCTGAGCTGATGGTGTGGAGCCTGCTTGGGATTCTCTCTCTTTCTCTCTGCTTCGCCCCCCACTTGGGCACATGTGCTCTCTCTCAAAAAAAAAAAAAAAAAGAAAAGAAAAGAAAAGAAAAAAAGACTACATGAAGCCCTGGTAATGATGAATTTAAATTCAACAAAATATTTCTGAATACTAATTATGGGCCAGGTCTTGTACTTTATAAGCATAGGAGATAGATAGATAAAGATAGATAATAGATAAAAGATAGATAATAGATTTCTTGCTCTCAAAGAGCTCATTAAGAAGGGTAAGAGGAGACCCAAATACACACAAAACAAATATGCATTACCTAGTGATAGAAATTCTTCCAGTTAGCCAGTTAGGAGACTTTACTAATCATTAAAACAGAAAACTAAAAGGGAGAAAAGAGAATTAGAACTCTTACAACTACAAAATAGAAACAAGAACTAACTTTTGCTAGAACCAATCCAATGGCATCCAGGAGCAGTTTCTTTCTCTTCAATGCTATCGTTCTTATTTCCAGAACTCCTTAAACTCCATCCATCCCAACACTTGTGTGGTCCAAAACATGGCTAGAGAACCTGAGAGCCTCACATCACACTTTTCTGAGATCATTTATAAAATACAGTGTCTCACATGGTAGTTATCAAACAAGACCTAAGATTTACTGTCTTTAACTGGCTTCTGTACAGATCACTGAACAAGCAAATGTGGTCAAAGGGATGGGACATGCTGATCAATGCTTAAACCTTGGGTTTGGGTAAATTCCCCCAAACTGCTTGGCTAATGCTGGGGAAAGAGGCACATTCCCCATTGAAGACAGCACTATATTGTTGGCTAGAGGAGGGTGTGAGTGAGTGAGCGAGTGAGCGAGTGTTAATGCATGGAACAAGTGTGATAACAGGACATCGTGATGGTGTGCAGAGCCTAGGAAGGCAACTGACAAGCGCTCACTATAGATATTGAGTTCAATTTAAATTGGTTGCGAAAAGAGAAAGTGGTCTTCTCCATGGGGAGGTGAGAGAAAAGTTCAAGAAGTTGATTTTTAAGTAGTTTAACTCTCACCACCTCTTTCAAGAAGATGTGGTATATATATATAATCATATCTCATGCATCAACCAGAGCCTAAAGAAAGTATTCATCCCTCACACACTACGTAGTCACACACTACGTTTTAAATACACCTGCAATAAGCTGAGGTACAACAATTAGTTCCCTAGTATTTCATCACCTTTGAAGGATATAGTAAAATCTCCAGTCCTTTTCAACTGTAGATATGCACTAGAAAAGATGCTGCATGATGGCAGGGACTTTGTCATTTTCACCTGTTGGAACCCCATGATGCAAAACACTACAGGACATGTATTACAGGTTTGAGAGTGAATGAATGAATACATGAATGAAAGGATGAAGAGGGGCGCCTGGGTGGCTCAGTTGGCTAAGCGTCCGACTTCGGCTCAGGTCACGATCTCACTGTCCGTGGGTTCGAGCCCGCGTCGGGCTCTGTGCTGACGGCTCAGAGCCTGGAGCCAGTTTCAGATTCTGTGTCTCCCTCTCTCTGACCCTCCCCCGTTCATGCTCTGTCTCTCTCTGTCGCAAAAATAAATAAACGTTAAAAAAAAATTAAAAAAAAAAAAAGAAAGGATGAAGAAAGCCTTGCTACAGAAATGATTGTAATAAGGTACTGAAGCTACCAAGTACACTTCCTCAAAATATGAAAGGAATAAGATAACTTTGTTTCTAACTCAACTGAAACCGTGTTTCCAACTCCACTGAAACTTTGCTTCCAAGTATTGGCAGCAGTCCCAAATTCTGTTTCCAAGGTAAACATGCCTAGGGTTAACGGATTTGTGAGTTTGATTCCTGCGTTGGGCTCTGTGCGGACAGCTCAGAGCCTGGAGCCTGCTTCAGATTATGTGTCTCCTCCTCTCTCTGCCCGCCCTTCCCATGCTCATGCTCTGTCTCTTTCTGTCTCTCAATAATAAGTAAATGTTAAAAAAAAAAATTAAAAATATAAATTAAAAAAATATAAAAAGAAGAACCTTGCAAAATCTTCCAACATATGTTCTAGAAAAGCCCAGATATTCAAAATGCTCCAGGAGCAAAGGGTTACTTGATCAAATGCATTAGAACCACTGCATTCTATATCTTCTTTCAACATTCATATTCCATTCATTCCATGTGACTTTTAATTTGTATCTTACTCCTTACTTCATTTCTCTCTCTCCCCCCAAACAAGCTTTGTTTATTTCAGTTTAAATCACAATGCTTTCAAGTCATGGGCCTGAAAGTGTCATGTTTAATTTGCTAAATGAATATATATTCATTTACATTTTTATAAACTGTGCTTTTGTTTGATGAGGCATGGATGTTTGACTTGATTCATATGAGCTCCAATTTTCTATCAAGGAAAAGATGTAGCCACACTGCCATTACTGAGAAGAAAAAGCTGTATGTCTTTTGGAGATGGACTGCCACATTTCCAGAATTTCTTGACCTCTGCTTTCTGGTTGGCTGTGGACTCCGACACAGCTGTGACAAAGCCGGGTTGGGGACAGGAGAATAGAAGTGGGATATTTGTGTAAGAGGTACAAAGTCTCTGAGTGGGTTGAAAAGCCTTTTTTTTTCTTCCTCTTCTGTTTTAAAACCGATTTCTTCTCCCCATTCTCTGTTTTGCTTCATTCTGTGATTGATCTCTTAAGTTGTTATTATTATTCTGAACTAGACTGAAGTTCCTTGTCAACTGCTTAGGGAGTGTGATGGGATAAAGATTATTTCCTATGCATCTTTATTTGATTCTATTAGCACAATGTTACTAACACGGGGCAGTTCACAGCACAGCTATGTAAAGCTCATAGCACAGAATATCACATATATATGATGGGAGGTGAGCAGGGGGAAGGATGAGTTTTTAGGACACTGAAAACCTAAGCACAGGACCATGCTGTATTCTCCACATAAGCGTGAGGGCTTACTACGGCTCAATTTGCTTCAAGAATCAAGAGAGCTGGACAGTTTGAAACATGCTCTGAAACAGAAATAAGCATATTATTAGGGGAAGTTATATGGAAATAGACAACAGTATAAGAAGAAATTTGTTATTTTCAAAACACTGGCAGGTCCCAACTATGCCAACATGCCATTTCTTGGTACACTATGCCCTGTGGAAAACACAGAGGTAACAGAAAAGTCAGGCCAAGGTATGCTATATTGCAATATAGATATATCTCTCTCCCAGGATATCAGGCCCGAAATCATTGTGACGTTTTTTAACATGATGGTCTTCTTGGATGGATAAGGGTGTGTATATTTATCTAAGCAATCATTTGAACAGATATTTGCACTGGAAGCACTGGCAGAACCTGATGGACTAGAGCCCAGGTTTAATGGGCATTGTATGTAGTAGGAGATAGAACTTTACTCCCGAATGTTAAAGCCACTTTATCTGCTAAATCTTCAGTACTGGGTTAAATGACTTGGAAATTGTGTTAGTCACAGTTCTCCAAAGAAACAGAATCAACAGAGTAGAATATATATATATGTGTGTGTGTGTATATATATGTATATATATGCATATATATGCATATATACACACATATATACACATATATATGCATATACATACACATATATATACATACATATATACACACACACACATACATACATACTCGGAGAGAATGAGAGAGAAAAAGAGAGAAAGAAAGAGAATGGAAGGGTGGGAGAGATTTGTTTTAAGGAATTGGCTCACACAATTGTGGAGGCTAGCAAGTCTATAATCTGCACGGTAGGACAGCAGGCTGAAAATTCTTGCAGGAGATGATGTTGTATTCTTCTTGAGTCTGAAGGCAGTCTGGAGACAGAATTCCTTCCTCTGTGGGGGATCTCAGAATTTTCTCTTATGGCCTTCAACTGATTGGATGAAGACAACTCACATTACGGATGGAAATCTGCCTTATTCAAAAGTCTACCGACTTAAATGTTAATTTCATTAAAAAAAATCTTCACAGCAATATCTAGACTTGTGTCTGACCAAACAGTTGGGCACCATAGCATAATGAGCTGACACACAGATATAATTGTAACCAGAACCAATAGTGGAGGGGTGTGTGTGTGTGTGTGTGTGTGTGTGTGTGCACATGTGTGTGTCTGTATTTGTTTTAGCTGTCTACTTTTTTGAAACAGATTGTTATTTAATCTCAATCTCATAAGTGACATTATGTATTAGAAACAAAAAAGGAAGCTGCTAAAAATATGGGAAAAATCTTTTCAGGTTCAATCTCACCTGAGTTTGTCACAGATATCATTTTAGAAATATCTATAGTTTATTACCCTGTATTCAAAAGCTACAGATTGACTGAAAGAGGCTTAACTTTTTTAGAAAACAACAATTTAAAAACAAGAAATTAATCGGTTCAAATGTTTCCTCTCTGTGGCAAATTTTCACTTGCAAATTGAGAATGATAATACAGTGTCAGGCCTTCAGCCCCACAGAACTCTGAAATAGAAGAATGTAAGCATTGTGCTTTGGGAGGAAAGAGAGGCCATAAATATTACAAGGAACTCAACCCCTTCTTGTCTTATATAAACATCCTACGAAATGTTTTTTTTTTATTTATTTATCTTGTCCTAGGATCAACTTAATTAATATGTATCAAATGAGTCAGCAAGCTTATGCCACCACTGAACACATTGTACAAAAAAAGGGGTGATGCTTTATGCTCTTTACCCTTTTCAATTCTGGCAGTAATTCTATTTGGTACGGGTTCTAAGGCCATGGCAGTTGAATTTACCCAAGTTGAAAACCACCAGTCCAGTTGGCTCACACATGATTTTCATTTCCCTCCAGTTTGTTCTATTACTCTTCCAGGATTCATTTATAAAAGGAGGGGTTTGAACTGGATGCCATTGAAGGTCCATTTCAATTTTATTTCTAGCATTGTTAGTCATTCTAAGTCCTTATAAGTGGAGAGCAAGAATGCCACAGACTTTCTGCTTGGAAGTGCCACTACTGAGTTTGGGAAAAGATTGATGTTCAGGAAAAAAAAAAAAAAAAAAAAATGAGACTACCTAACTCAGAACAGACTGCTCATTTTTTCATTCGATAGTTACTTCCTCCAGGCAAGAAACCAATTAGGGGTGGGATGATCTGGCTTAGATGGTGTAACCTGTTCCTTCTCTCCTTTGCAGGAAGGCATCAGTGTGCTCACTACCCATTCTGCCTTAGTCTTTAGAAAAATACAATTGTTATCACTGTGGTCCTCTCTTGTACTATTCTCCTCTTAAGACAAGGCCTCCAACAGTTTATTACCTTGTGTTTTTTTTTTTTTTAATATATGGTTTTATTTACTTCCTCACTTGCTTCTTTATTGATTGCCATTTGATTTTTTTGGTTTTGCTTGTGTTAGCTTCCAAGTGTTTTTGAAAGTTCGTAAAAGGAATCCATCCTTGTGAAGTCCTTAGCAACCACTTTTTGTACCACAGGTGCCTGGGAAAAAAGGAGCAGTTTGGGGACCCATGGATTTGGGTCTTAGTTTGCCACTGATTATGAGACCAAGAACAATTTACTTTATCTCACTGATTTTCCCATCCCTTATTTCAAATACAGGAGTGTCCAGTTCTCTGAGCTCTCAATTTTCTTTGTTCTAAAAGTCTGTATTTTTTTTTACTCATCAGCCTAACTAAAAACAGAAATAAAAACAATAACCCAAAGTAAACATTAATCTGGACTAAAGAAGTATATTTCTCTGAGAAAAGATTTTTTTAGTTTATTTATTTATTTATTTTTTAATTTTTTTTTAACGTTTATTTATTTTTGAGACAGAGAGAGACAGAGCATGAACGGGGGAGGGGCAGAGAGAGAGGGAGACACAGAATCGGAAGCAGGCTTCAGGCTCTGGGCCATCAGCCCAGAGCCCGACGCGGGGCTTGAACTCACTGACCGTGAGATCTGACCTGAGCTGAAGTCGGACGCTTAACCAACTGAGCCACCCAGGTGCCCCTATTTATTTATTTTAAAACATAGAGCACAAGCAGAGAAGGGGCAGAGAAAGAAGGAGAGGGAGAATCTCAAGCAGGTTCAATGCCATCAGTGCAGAGCCCAATACAGGACTTGAACTCATGAACTATGAAATCATGAGCTGAGCCAAAACCAAGAGGTAGACATTTAACCAACTGAGCCACCCAGGTGCCCCAGAGAAGTGGGACTTGCCTGAAGTAGGGTTTGTGCTTTACCCACAGTGGGGCTCATGGTCACTTGAAGTGGGGCTTGAGCTCAAGCGATGTGGGACTCAGGGTCACAAACCATGACATCATGTTCTGAGCCAAAATCAGATGCTTAATGACTGAGACACCCAGGCACCCATCTGAGAATAGATTTTTAAAGTCCCCCATTTAGGTGAGCAAAATCCTAGGTTTAGCACCTGGATTCCAACAATAAACATTTGTACTGCAAAAGGCATACGTGAAGAGCAGCTTAGCACAGGGAGTCTATGCCATGGGCTTCTGGCTGCTCCTGTCTGTGACTGTGGTTCTATGATGAATACTCAAGTTTTATCAGGTCAGATACGGTTTCCAGAGAACAAGGCTAGAGAGATTACAACCAAAGAATGTTTACTTCTGCATTCTAGTTAGTGTAGTAAATTTAATGTTTACTTTGGGGCCCAAAGGAATGTGGTAGGAATCTATTAAAAATATTACACAGCGGTGGAAACTGAACAAAGGACTAATTTAACTATTTCCTTCTTTTCACTGTCAGATGTGTTTCAATGGTGAGGTGGGAGTATTGGAGGGAACTGGTATAATGATACTTTTGAAATGTAATAAGTCTCTGGAAGGTTGTTATCCACTCTGTTGATGTTGGCTACTTCAGAGAAGTGGGATTGCATGGCCTGGTAGAAGAGAGGAGGAAATTGGTAATTTTTAAATGCTTTCCATTACTATTTGCTTTATTATGAGGGATGATTATGACTCTCAAGTCCGTATTTGTTTTCCATAAACTTACATCATTTATCTATTGGTATAGATTTGATAGACTTCGGCTTGGGCTGGATGCCCAAGGTTAATAATTACAAGCAGCAAATGAGACAGCGAACATGAAAACATTTGCTAACTTTATGAGTTATAAAAACCATAAGTAAGGGTCTGTTGTCCCTAGAAGTACTCACAGAAAGCCCTGCATCATAACCCTATTGGTTTAGTATATGCTACGCGGCATAGTTCTCCGAGCATGGTATACAAAAATGTCTTCCACTGAAGCATTCACTTATTTTTCTTTAAAACATATTCAGTTATTCAACTAACCTTTGGAAGGGCCTGCTATGAGTGCTGGCTTCTGTTTTGGGGACAGGATACACTATGAGTACTCCAGACAAGGTACCTGTCCTCCTGGACTTTACACTTGAAAGAGGAGAGAGGGCCAATATGCAAATATGCAAAACAAAATCAAACAACCTGACAAAAACAGATTGTTATGGTTGTCATGAAGAGTGGCAATATGATAGAGAAGGACTAAGACAGGCCAAATGTAGGTGGTCTGTGTGTGATGGAAGAATCTAGTCATATTTATGGTAAAATAAGAGGTGTGAGTTGGATCAGGTTAAACAGCCAGGTAAATACTATGTTCTTTCAAACACACTGTCATGCTCACATCACAGACTGTCACCCATGAGTTCCTTGAAGGGTGTGTTCATATGTCATGGATGTTCACTTATCTTTTTTTTTTTTTTTAAGAAAGAAAACCCAAAGTTTATTTTCTTGCAAAATTGTTATGAAAATTAATTAGCAGAGAGATTGAGGTATCACTGTATAGTTTTCTTTATCAGGAAGAATGCAGGTTTGGGATATGGAAAACCTGGGTTCATGCCTGCTTCTTTCCTAATTGTGATCTTAGGAAACCTGATTTTCTGCATCTGTATAACAAAAGCATTTGAAAAGGTGACCTCTATTATTCCTTGCTTCTACTAGATGTATGAGTCTGAATATAAACAAATAGTTGTTCTGTTTAAATTGCTTTTCCTTGAAGAGAGTTAATCCTATATCTAAAAAGCAATTAAGTTGAAAGCAAGGACAAGGATTAAAGCAAACTCAAGGACCGTTAGGAAAACCACCCTCGGTTAAAACTGTTCATGTATGAGGTTGCCTAATCTATGGGGAAAACCAAGGGGACTTTCATCAAATAGGTCTAAGTTAAAAATCCCCCAATTGTCATTTACCAGCTATGTAACACTGTACAAGTTTTAATTTTTTTAATGTTTATTTTATTTTTTTTTTGAGAGCGAGCGAGAGAGAGAGAGAGAGAGCGAGAGAGAGAGAGAGCAGGTGCACACCAGCAGGGGAGGGACAGAGAGGTAGAGAGAGAATCCCAAGAGGCTCCTGGCTGTCAGCACAGAGCCTTACGCAAAGGGTGAGATTGTGACCTGAACTGAAATCAAGAGTCATATGCTTAACCGACTGAGCCACCCAGAGACCCCAAGTTTTAAGTTTTTTTAATCTACTTTGAGTATCAGTTGTCTCACCTATAAAATACATGCTAGGATTAAATGATATGATGCTTTTAATAAGTCCAGCACAAAAAAAGTCACTCTGTAGATGCTAACTGCAGGTAAACCTCACTCAGCAGCATATCACCCTATTACCAGCCAGTGAAAATGGGGGTAGGGGGTGAAATCTCTTGTAACTTCTCATTCATCATGCATACTGGGTCTTGCCTATCTTTAACTGGCATTCAACAGAATGCCCTTTTGTTTACAACACAGTGGTCTTTCTATCTGCCCTTAATATCTTATATTCTAGCCCATGGCCATGAATATCAGCAAATATTTTAATTATTTTCCAAAGAAGAAGCAAACAAAACATTATTTCAGTGTTTTGACTACATACTGGATGTTAAAATGTAATCTTAATAGAACCAGAGACGGTTGGGTGTCAGATGGGTGAGAGTCTTACTTTACACCTAAAAATTGCTACTATTTGTACTACAAAGACAATTATAATAAATGTTCAAAGGTGGCTAGCCAATAAACTTCTCTAAATTTCTGTAGAACGTAAGTAATAAGATTTTCATAGGGATTCATTTCTAAGTATCTCATATAATACTGATTCTTTTAAAACTCTCATTTTCAAGAAAGTATCTCCTGTGATAATTGAAGCAGAAATGTTATACATTTTAATATGCTTGCTTATTTTTGTTATGTTCCCTTAGTTTGGGTAGATTTTTGTTTCTTTGTTTGGTCTGTATTTTCTGCTTTGCCTATTTTGAAAAGCTAAGATTTCAGATAAGCCTGAAATAGGAACCAAATATGAAGTCTTTAAAATCAGATGCCTAAGAGGGATAACTAAGCGCCTATCTCAATGACTTGACAAGCATCAATTTCTTCTCCTGTTATATGAGCATAATATTTACTACCTGGTAGGAATATTATAAAAAGGAAATGAAATAACATACATGAAAGTATTTATAAATTAGGAAGCACCAAACAAATGATTACTGGATACGTGTTCTGTCACTCATACCATCTAACACTCGGTTCATTATACAAGTCAATTTCACTTGTTAGCTTCATTATCATCATACTGAATTTTAAACTCAAGAATGGCTGGCTGTGGCCAGGAAGTCCATCTTTTATAACCAATGAAATAGATTCAGGAGGCCTCACATGAATTAATAACAGAATCAGGACACCTGCTACCCAGGCAGATTGGCCAAAATCTGGGGCCAATAGTACAACCAAAACAACAGATCATCACTTTGGTACTTCTAGACTAATTCTGAATTATAGTAGGGGACAAATTTAATGCTTTAAAACAAATTCTGAGTTTTCAAAAAGCGTGTAAGAAGTTGAATGAGACTTTCTTCCACCCTCACAATCAGTAAAAGACAGTAAGCTAAAAAATCAGTTATAGCTTCTAAAATTTCATCAGATAGCTAAGGGCACAAAGAGCCTAAGGGAATGAAATTCCAGAAGAAGACAAGCTTATCCTAGGAGAGAAAGACTCATGTCTGATGAATTCATTCCTAATAGAATGGCAAAAAGAAGAGTAAATGTACCCTGAATGGCGGTAAAGAGAAACAAGCCACACTTTTTGTAACTCTTCAATGTCTCTCTGAGGTTGGCATGATATCTTACAGTTCAGAAGGGCTCCAGTCACAGAGTAAGTTTCCATTCACCCGAACTTCCTTCCCCTGGGTCCTCGCCTGAGGACACACTCATAGTATACCCAAGGCTCAGCAGAGGGAACCTTTTCCAGTTGTGCCAGAACTTCCTGTTTTCAAGGTGGTGACCTGAGGCTGGGTTAGGGCATGGGACCTGAGAGACAATCATGAAGGGTCATGCATGGCAGCAACTCATGGAGGCTGAGGGCAGAGGTGGAGGGTGGACAGGTCTCTTGAGGTAATAGAAGTTATGGAGGGATGAAGGGAAAAATAATTCCTGGAGGCTGAAAACATCTTGTGACAGTAGTAAAGAGAGAGAGAGAGAGATTGAGAGAGAGAGAGAGAGGATTCTTCTATGGTTTGGAAAAATGGTAGGTAGGCAAAAAAAAAAAAAAAACCAAAAAACAAAAAACCACACATAGAAAGCTTTATCAAGTCTTGCTGCAAAGAAGCAAGGTAATGTGACCCATGATTTAGGAAATACAATTAATAAAAGCAACCACCAGGAATTAAGCAAGCAATTGCTGATGTGAAAAAGAACACACTTCAGGAAATCAAATACTCTGAATAAAAATGGATAAAGACAAGGAAAATTGAAATCATTGCTGACTACAGGAAGAATGAATGAAGAAAAAGGGCAAAATAGTTCTTTAAATAATGGCTTCAGGAAACCAAAGGAGAGTATATTCTCCAAATGGGACACTGAAGAAAGAGCCTCAAATAAATAAAAGCAGGTAAAAATGATATTTAAATAGAATTTAATATAGGGGAACTTGGGTGCAACTTCAGCTCAGGTCATAATCTCTTGGTTCATGGGTTCAAGCCCTGCATCAGGCTCTGTGCTGACAGATTGGAGCCTGGAGCCTGCTTTGGATTCTGTCTCTTCCTCTCTCTCTCTCTCTGCCCTCTCCTGGCCATGCTCTCTCTCTCTCTCTCTCTCTCTCTCTCTCTCTAAAATAAACAAACATTAAAAACATATTTAAAATGTATATATAGATATAGATATAGATAATATAGAAGATTGGCAATGACTATCTAATATACATTTTGCATGGTTCTTGGAAAAGAAAAAAATACAACACTTGCACAGAATCTTTCAAACAACAATTTAAAAAAATTCTCCAGGAAAAAAGAAAATATAATTCATTATTAAAAAATAAAGCACATGGTCCTAAAATGTATCAAAAGATGCCTGACTTAACCCATAAAAAATGATTTGTAAACTAAAACAGTATTAAAATACTATGCCACATGGGCTCCTGGGTGGCTCAGTCAGTTAAGCATCCAACTTCAGCTCAGTTCATTATCTCATGGTTCATGAGATCAAGCCTGGCATCAGACTTGCTGTTGTCAGGGCGGAGCCTGCTTGGGATCCTCTGTTCTCCTCTCTCTCTGCACCTCCCCCACTTGTGCACACACTCTCTCTCTTTCAAAATAAATACACTTTAAAAAATAAATAAAATACTATGCCACAGCTGTCAATTTAGCAAAATTTAAATTTGGCAGCATTCTTTACTGGAGAGTTTAGAAAGAAGAAAACATGCATTCTCACGTATTTCAGGTAGAAGTACAAAATGTAGAAATCCAATGCTGAACATTTTTTCAACATCTAATAAATTTTTTAAGTGTTTTTATTTGTTTTGAGAGAGACAGAGACAGCACGAGTGGGGAAAAGGCAAAGAGAGGGTGACAGAGAGGATCCCAAGTAGGCTCTATGCTCCCAGCACAGAGCCCAAGGTGGGGCTCGAACTCATGAAACCCCGAGATCATGACCTGAGCTGAAACCAGGAGTTGGATGTTTAACCGACTGAGACACCCAGGCACCCCTCTAATAAAAAATATTTTTGTCTTTTGATCCAGTAATCTCACCTCTAGGAATCATTCCTGAAGATACATCTCCAGAAATATATAAAATATGCATAAGAGTATTCACTGTCCCATTAATTGTAATAGTAAAATATTTAATACTACCCAAATGTCCCATAATATGAGACATAAAAACGGTGGAATATTATGACATCCTAAAAAAAAACACACCCACACATAAGCAAATAAAGCAAGGCAGTTTTCTGCTCCCTGTTTTGGAGTGCTCTCCAAGAGAAAGAAGGGACGAAGATCAATGTATCTAGTAATTTTCTTTTTATATAAGAAAGAAATGGACATAAGGATATGTTAGGCAAGATATATCACAGGAGACATAAACAACAAACTAATACTTATTAGTTATCGGGCTTGGGATGTTGGAAACTGCAGTGGAAGAAAAGAAAAATAGAAGGAAAACTTTTCTGAGTATGTCTTTCTGAACTACTTTAAATGCTTTATACATCCAAAAAGGAAAACGAAATGCAAAAGGTACAGAATTTAAACTTGAAAACAGACTGAATCATTCATCCTAGCTATATATCATGTGTCTAATATATCCATTGGAAGAAAAGAATTAGTTTAGTAATACAAACATAGTTCTCTGTAGGACACATTCAGTGGGACCGAACAAAAACGTAAACAACTGCAAATAACTTCACTTACAAGGCTTATTGTTTATATATTATCGATTGTGCAATTAGGATTAATTTTTGAATCTCACTGAAGAAAACAGAGAGGTAAATATTTAACTATTATTAGGAAAAAGATTTTAGTGTCAGAGAAAAGACATAGAAACTTGTTAGCACGTGTCCAGGAAGAGCCTAGGAAGAGTAGCATCCCAGAAGACTGGGATCTACATCCTGGCTAACTCCAAGGAAGGAAATTAGAGGGTGAACCTGGGACTTCTTTCTATTCTGGAAAGCAGGGAGGGCTCAAAACCACGTGGGGGCATATCAAAAAGAGCCAGAAGCTAACTTACAGGGCACTCCTGGACCAAATTTGGCATAATTTGAGGATAAAACAGAAAAATGTTGATACTTGATTTTAAAACATTGCATACATTTAAAAAAATGGTGATAATTAAAACAAAACAGAGAAAGAAATACACACACATATACACACTTGCCATCAGTGGAAGTGATTGTTATACCGATGCTTTCCTATGAAAATTAGTAATATGAGAGAAATAATTAAACTTTCTCTCTCTCTATTTAAGATTACCTGTTTACCCTCAAGTTGCTGTGGCAAAGTTCTTTTTCAGAAGCATGCCAGCTAATACGTGGACTGAATATGATACAAAAAACACCATTTTGAAGCCCCCAGTGAATTCATTGTTTCAGAAAGTGCTCGATGCTGAAATCATTAGTGTTATTAGTCTTATGATGCCAAAGAATCAGGTTACTTGCTAATAGTCATTAGAGAAACAACCCTCAAAGAAGCAATCTGGCAACCATACTTTCCAGAACTAGTCAGACATAGAATCATTAATATTGAAACAACCTGACAACATATACCTCCTGATACAAAACAAAATGAAGTACACAGCATTGTTCAAGTTTTTTTTCTTTTTTCTTTTTTTTGTCAAGATTGCAGACCTAATTTACAGCTTATAATACAAAGAAGATAGAGAAAAAAAAAAAGAGTTAATGTGTTCCACAAGAGAACAATGTGGCAATGCCACAATATAAGACATTTTACAGAACAAGTGGACCATCAAGAATCAATATCGGGGAGAAATGAGGAATTTTTGTGGATTAAAAAGGACTAAAAAAATCTAACAAATACAATGCACGAGCTTCAAGATACAGTGTAGGATCTTTTTTTTAGACAAAGGAGGAAATTTAAGCATTAACATTATGTTAGCTAATATCAGGAAATTAATTTTCATTTTCTTAAGTGTGATGATTTGAGGCAATACAGAAAATGTTCTTATTTTTAGCAGAAACTTATTGAATTATTTAGGGGTAAACTATCACGACTTACAGAGCAGCTCACTTTCAACCTTTCAACTGATAGATCAATCTTTAATCTACCAAGGATTATATAGACTTGATAGAAAGATAGACTGATGAATAAAATGGTAAAACAAATATGGGCAAATGTTTTTTAATATAGTGGTGGGTATACAGTAATTATTACTACTCTTTTAATATCTCAAAATTATTTCACTATTTTCTATTTCATAAGGTTTCATTATAACTGCCTCTAATGTGAGCAGCTCCTGAGAGACAATATAAATCTTCTTGGGGTGATGTTCAAATTAGAGCAGTCATCTGGTTAATTTGGCATTGGTTAGCTGTCTGACCAATATTCATTCTCTTAATCTCTTTGATGTCAGAAACTGGACATTGTGCCCCACTGAAAAATGCCCTTGCAAATAAGGGAAGCCATTAAAGGTAGTTATTTGGTGGGGTACCTCGAAAAGTCCCTTAATTTCTTCTTCCTTTGTTTTGTGCTGATTGGTGCATCAAGTCAGTGGGCTGAAGGAAGCTTTAGCTACCACATTGGTCTATGAGCTGGTGTGCCAAGGACTGCGGAGTAGGAAGAGAGAAAATGCCTTGTTCCACTTATGTGTGTGGATTTCCTACTGTTAGTCTTATTTTTTTAGAAATTAAAAAAAATGTTTAATGTTTATTTATTTTGGAGACAGAGAGACAGAGCATGAGCAGGGGAGGGGCAGAGAAAGAGGGAGACACAGAATCTGAAACAGGCTCCAGGCTCTGAGCTGTCAGCACAGAACCCGAAGTGGGGCTCGAACACAGGAACTGGGAGATCTTGACCTTAGCCAAAGTCGGACGCTCAACTGATTGAGCCACCCAGGCACCCCTAGAGTTTTTTTTAATGAGAGAAACATAAAACCTTTTTGTTTAAGTCACTATAATCTTGAGGCTGTTATTACTTTCAGTTTAACGTAATCGTAACAATATAACATTTGTAAATAATTTTCTTGTCCAGATTCTGGTCACGGTTACATGAGGAAAATTTTCATGGCTATCTGTTTTAGACTGACCAATGGCCCTCAGATGATGCCATGTCCTAATCCCTAAAACCTGTGAGTGTCATCTAAAATGAAAAAAAAAAAAAAAAAAAAAAAAAAGACTCTGCAGATGTGATTACATTAGGGATTTTGAGACGGGAAGATTATCCTGAATGATCCAGGTGAACTTTCACAGAAATCAACACATTCAACATAGGGAGGAAGAGAGTGGAGAAGGCAATGTGACCACAGAGACAGAGATTGGAGGGGTTGTGGCCACAAGCCAGGGAATGCTAGCAGTCACCAGAAGCTGGAAGAAGCAAAGAATGATTCTCCTTTAGTGAATCTCCCTTAGAGCTCCCAAGTGAGCTCAGCCTGACCGACACTTTGAGTTTAACCCATTAAAACTTATAATGGACTTTTGGCCTCCAGAACTGTGAGAGAACAAATTTCTGTTGTTTTAAGCCATGAAGTTTGAGGTAATTTGTTACAATTGCTACAAGAAATGAATACAACCTCCATTTCCATACACAAAAAGCAATTAGCCAGTTTTATGCTTTGCATTCGTTTCACATTTATAGCATCCCAACTGGATTGTGTTCTGCAATCTGGTTATATTTCCAAATCGAGATCTAATTGAAGGCAAATTCTAAAGCAGAATTAAAGAGCTCTAAGCTTCCTGGTGCGCTCACCAACAGAAACAGACACAACTAACCTTTTCTGATAGCTTTCTTTGGGCTGGTGGTTGCTTATCTCAGCTAATCGAAACAACCCAAGGAGGTAGAGAATTTGCTGTTTTCCTATTTAAAGATTGGAAAACAGTAGTTCGTACAATTTAAGAACTCATGTATTGGCAGGGCCCATCTCAAGACCAGAGCCGTCTGACTCCACAGTCCATGCTTTTAATCACTAAGACTCAAAATTTCTGAAGATAAAGAACTGATCTTGGAGTTGAGTCTACCCTAGGATACCTGGTATATTCGAGTTACCAGGTAACTTTTCTAACTAGTTGACATGAAATGCGAAATAGACTTCTATTGAAATTTTCCTCTATTATCTTATATAATTTTACTAGGTCACAAAATTTTACTAGGCATTACTAGCAAATTGAAGATGTTATTAAACATGGATTGTTGTGTTCTCTGGTATATGAAGACATCTTTGGTGTATCCTCATCAGCAAGGTTAGCTAGAGTTTGACACCTGAGGTGTTAGGGTGCAAAGGAACTCCAAAATGCTTGCAAATGCAAATCTATTATCTTGTAGGGAATTTTGAAACAGTTCCCAACTGCTAAAACAAATTATAAAACCTACCTGCTTAACTGAGAGAAAAGGATTTTCATTAGGAAAGAAAAACTAGCAATACAACGCATTAAAAAAATAAATAAAAAAGAGTTCTAACAAGAATATGTCTAAATGATCAGGTTTTTTATTAGTTTATTTTCAAATGTGTAGAGAGCACCGAGTGCAAGAATTTTTTATCATAAGAAAAAATTTATCTTGATTTTAGAGCTAATTATAGGTTTTGATACTATTCAGTTACTTACTAGCTTATATGATATCTGCCAATTTTGTTATAAAAATGTTATAAATGTTATAAAGCATAATAAAATGCTTTTCATTTTGCTAAACACTCCCAAGAATTGTGCAATCTCAAACTCACAACATTGCAAGGTATGTATATTACTTACACCCATGGGATGGGTGAGTAAAGTAAAATTTGAGGTTTTTAAAGAGCTATCCATAGGCACACTGGAAGCAACTGTAAAACTGGCTCTTCAACTGGTCTTTCAGAGTTCAAAGGCTATGCAGAAATTTATCTGGATTAAACTGTAAGGAAGCTGTAAGAAAATCCCAGAGGTAAAAAAAAAAATACTAACTAAAAAAAGGACAAACAGAATTTGTGTGTATGTAAGCACTTGGCAGATGTAATTCCAATGCTTAAGTTGAGTCATTTAAAGTCACAGGGAAATAACCAAAAAAAAAAAAAAAGAAAAAAAGAAAGGAAACTATCTGCAATGACCTTCCTGGTGTCTTGTCCTTGTAACTCTGTAACTTGTACAAGCAGAATTCACTAAATCTCTCTGGGTATTTGACCCTTATTCAGATCATAATGCCACATAGTCTCAGGGGGCAAATACACAAGTCATTTGTCAGCAATATATTTATAAAATAGCAGTGAATCAACCTTGCTGTCAGCTTTCCTTTGACTATGGTATTCTCGTTCTCCATGAAGGGGTTCTTTCTTGCTCAGTAATGATTAGGACCTTGTCTAGTATTTCATTTCTCTCAGAGTTTAAGTTGTTGCCCTTGGCCCTTTGACTTCCAATAGCTGAATCTTCTCTTTCTACTGCTGGCTCTCCCCAATGTTGCCTGTCTCTTTGGATTTCACCATGATGGAATCCTAAATGGATTTCTCCAGGTTACAGCTTTTGTACTTTGAATTCATTTAGGACTTTTTGCTTCCTGTCTTTCCCTTTGTCTTGAATCTTTAACTGGAACTTTCTATCTACCTCCATTTTTCCTGCCCTTATGCTCATACTTGAGTCACCTACCTTTCCATGGCTAATGTTAAGTCCCATTTTTAGCATTCTCTCATTCGAATGACCTTATGGCTGCCCAGCAGTATTTTGAAGGATTTTCTTCTGGTTTTTTTTTTTTTTTTTTTTTTTTTGAAAGAGTATGATGGAGTGTGATATATGTTTGAATGTCCTTATGGTTTGCAAAGGTTCCTCCTCTATTATATAGATATAGATATAAATATAAATATAGATATAGATTAGATATAGATATAGATAGATATGCATGATATGATATAAAGGAGTATGATATAATAGAAAACAGGATCAAATATAGATATAGATTAGATATAGATATAGATAGATATGCATGATATGATATAAAGGAGTATGATATAATAGAAAACAGGATCAAAGATTTGGGGCTCAGATAGACCTGAGTTAGATTCATAGCCCTGCCATTTACTCACTTTGTAACTGGGAAAGCCACCTAGAAATATTCCCTTTCTCTTCTGTTGGAGGAGGTAAATATACCACATTTATTGTCACCAGGTCCCATCCACTTTTTTCCCTTAAGTTCTGTCAAATTCAACTCCTTTAATCCATCCTATTGTATTACTTTAACTCAGGTCCTTATAATGTAGAGACTTCTACCATGTCATGTAGCGACTTCTAATAGGTTTGAGTTTTATTTGAGTTTTACTTCTCTTCAAGTTCATTCTCTTTACTGCCTCCATAATCTCCCATGGTTTTACAGGTCACTCTCTGCTGAGAATGCCCTTCCCTCTGCTACTTAAACTAATTCCTAGTCATTTTCCAAAACTCCATTTAGACATTACCACTGTGGGGAACACCTTAGGTGACCCCTCAACTGTCTCCTTGCTCCACCCACACACATACTCAACAACTCCTTTGGTTGCATAGGCTTCTTAATATAATCCCAAAGAACCCTTCAAAATACTTTATATTAGTGTTTACCAGGCTGAGTTGTTATTGTTTATATATGAGTTTATCCTTAGAGATACTTATATTTATTCCGGGAACTTATATTTATTCCACTGTCTGCAGTTCCTAGCATAGTGACTGGGACATTTTCAGTACGCAGAAATATTCATTATACAAAGATTGAAGTGACCACTGCTACTCCCAGAAGCAATTGAGAGCTCAGGATAAATGGAACTCCACTTTATCCTTCAGCAACATGAGTTTTTCTTTTTTTTCTTTTTTCTTTTCTCTATCATTTTCTTTTTCACCTCCAGCTGTGAGGCTCATATGTCAGCTCCCATTCACTGTTTATGTTTGAAGATACAGGTTAAGGCAGGGAAGTGGGATAATTTTACTTAGTTTTTTTTTTTTTTTTTTTAATTTCTGCTGTAAGTAGTACCTGAACTGATAATCCATTCATTCATTTATTCATCTAATACACATTTATTAAGCAGTCACCATGTGTCTGGACCTCTATTGAGGAGCTATAGGTAGCCTCTAAAAGAAGAAAAGGAAAAAAGAAGAAAGAAATATACTTTAAAGCTCATAGTATAATAGAAATACATGGTTGTAAATACCCACTCTACCTTACCGACTTGCTTTATGGAAAAGGAGTTCCCTTCATCATTATATCATTTTTATTTCAAACAGTGTCTGATATATACTAAGTGTTCGATAAATGTGTTAAATAAATAAAATGTATAAATACATACACACATACACAGATGTATAAATAAAATGTATAAACACAAATAAAATGTATTAGGTTCCATATCAAATACTTAATTCTAGAAGTTGGAGCTTACTCAAAGTTGTGGGTTCTTTTCTCCTCTGCCTTTCAGCAGTACTTGGCCAAGCTCACATCGATCTTTGAGTTATTATTAGATAAAGTACTCATCTGCCTTTTCACCACTCCTGCACCCAAAGACATCACCTTACATTAGTGGACACTGGACATGACACAATGTCAAGCTGGGCTTCTCTAATGAAATTCTGGATGCCTCTGGGATAACCTATAACTTGACCTTGTAGTGGATGCATGTATGGTACACATACCTCCTTTTGAAAATAATTACTTAGCTAGGAATATTGTTAATGGAAGAAAATTTCAAAGGAAAGAAAATCTGAAGTCCCCTATTTTCTAACTTTCCTTATGTTCTAGGTCCCCTTCAAAGCCCTGAGGCTGAGAAGTGATACACTGTAGCTCTTGGCTGAAGCACTTAGGGAGAATGCTTCTCCTTTTCCATTGGTGAAAATACCAGAGGGCATAAATCGAAGGATAAAACTCCTGACCAGTCTCCATCTCTTCATTTCCAAGTTCCTAACTCAGAAAGGCACTTTAATCTGGAAACATAATTTATGATGCATTGACTTTCAGGATTATAAACAATCTGGTTTAAGAAATGCAAAACAAAGTTAGAAGGAGAATTTTTATTTTTTAGGAGAAAGCTCACGGAAAGGATGACTTTCTTTTTGATGTACAGACAGCTCCTTAAGTTACTGCACTGCTTATCTTAACACACACTATTTCAGAATGGGAGAAATTACATATGGAAATGGTAAGTAACTTTCTATTTTCAAAATGTGGATAAGCCATGTTTATGAGTTTTCTGTTGCTATGTAACAAATTAGCACAATTTTAGCAGCTGAGAACAACACATATTACCTCAGTTTCCGTAGGTCAAGAATCCTGGTACAGCTTACCTCAGCTCTTTGCTCCGGGTCTACAGTCAAGGTGTGGCTAAGGCTCCAGTCTCACTTGAGGTTCACAGTCCTCTTCTAAACTCACTGTTGACACAATTAATTTCTTGTAGTTATATGAGTGAGACCCTAAGATCCTAGTGTCTGCCTGTGATTCCTGCCGTAGAGCCCTTTCCACAACATGGCTGTTTGCCAATTCAAGGCTAACACGAGCACATCTGCAGTCACTCCTTGTCTCTTCCCTCTAGACTATCTTTCAAAAGACTTCACTTCAATAAGTTAGGTCTGGCTATCATACGCTTTCTTGGAATGTCTCAAAGACATCTGATCAGGAACCTTGATTACATGTGAAAAATCCCTTTTCCTTTGCTATGTAATGTTTCCTGTCACAAGCAAGATAGCCCATCATATTCACCTTCCCACCCACACTGAAAGGGAGAGAATATAAGGTAGAGTACACAAGGAAGCTGAATCTTGGGGGCTGTCTTAGATTTCTTCCTAACACGTCACATTATGCCCTAAGTGTTGATAATTCAGAAGTTTTGGTTCAGTGCAACTCAAAGCAGACAGATTTATATTTTGGATTGACACAACTCATTAAGCTTAGAGACTATGGTGTCTTGCACAGGCACTTAGCATTTCTCGAGAACTTCTTTATAAAGAGATGGCACTAGAGAATTCAGATACAGAATTTAAGGGTTTAGGAAGCAATGTATTACACACATAATTGAAAGCATTTACAAAACAAGCAAGGCCATGGTTTTATTTTGTTGGTTTGAAAGATTTGTTGGACTGAATTGTATTTTCATTTACACATTCATTGCTCTACTACTGTGTCAGAGCTTTAATATTATTTGAATCTTATTTCTAGAACCTTTTATTACTTTCATGATTGGTTAATGGTTAAGATTCATTTAAAGTAGATTTTATAGATATACAAATTATGACTATGGAAGATCATTTTGCTTTCAGCCACCATGGTTAATGTGCTTTATTTACTTTCCCTTTTATTTTTAAGAAGTTTTAGAGAGAGTTTTATTTCAAAGATGATTTGCTTGTAGGTTTTGAATTTTCTATATCTTGTTAAATCTTTCCTAGTAAGTAAACTACCATACAAGTTTTTGTCTGTCTTTTAGTAAATGATTCTTACCTCTTCCTTGTTCACCTAGGATATTGACTAGGTTGGTTTCAAACAAGTTATCTACTTCCTCCCTGACTGATAGTATCTCTCCCAGAGATCCTTCTTGGTACTAGAGTCATGTCACTTACACCTAGATTTTAGCTATGTACCTCACAAAAAAATGCCATTAAATATCCAAACAGATATACAAAAGCAAAACAGAAACAGCTTTGGCCTATGCCCCACTGTAGAAGTATTCCCTCGCTCTGTCTGTACTGATTTATTCCAGCATGGTGAAATGGCCCAAGGCAGGCTATAAGAATCATCACAGAGCCTTCTGCTAGAAAAAACTAGAGGGTTTCTCTTTCTGCTGGGTGGTTGAGGTTTTAGTTTGCCCTATAACTGTCAATGGCCACCTTTCTAACTTCTGTTTGTGAAGAAAGCTCATTTGAGAATAAAGCCAGTACAGAGGAAAATGGTGTAGATGTTTTATAGTATCTATAAAAATATAGGTACAATTATAATACAGATATGACATATATTTCTGTAGATATATGCAGGTCAAATACAGATACAGAGACAGAAGAATGGATAAATAGAAAAGAGAGTTAGACAGCTATATCTATCTATGCTTATAAACATCATAAAAAAAGAGGAATTATGATATTAGCATCAAAACTTAAATTCAGCTACACTGTATTCCTAACTATACCTGTGTAATTTAAAGATATGCATACCAACAAAATCTTTTGTTTAAACTCATTTGGATTCCATTTCTGATATTTGTAGCCAAAACAATCTCAGTTAATACAACATTCATACATGTATTGGTCATTAGAACATAAAACTCTCATAAAATATAAAAAGGAATACAAAAGTACATCAGAGACAATTGATGAATTGGGTGTTTGCTCATGAAGACAGCTGAGAACTTTTCAGACTAAATGGATAGAGGTCAAAGAGAATTATCTCCCACAAGTACTGAGTTATAGAAATGCTTTGTGATTAGTTATGTGATGATAGCATAAGTAAATTCTGAGCCTAATCCTCAGCAATACCAACTAAAGTTATTATGGGTACTTAAATGGAATGCTATGTTGCCAGTGAGAAAGACCAAATTATTCCAGGTGCTGACTCTCTTATCCTAGCTTCCCTAAATCTACTCTTCACCGTTCTCCATCCTACTCTAAATCCTGGGAGTCTGACCTTAAAGTTTTCCTTTTTTTTTTTTTTTCAAAAAAACAATTATATAAAAGCTCAGCACAAGGCCTAGGAGAAAGTGAGTATTAATATAATAAATAAAAATTATTATTAATAATAGTACTTTTCTATCCTGGAATTCCTGTGTACTGTACTCTATAAATAATTTAAATACACATGTGCACCTTACATCAAAGCTTAACAGAGATATTAAAGTTCAGGTTAAAAGTGCTTCTCCAAGTATTTATAAAGCCAAATAGCACCTTTTGTGTGTGTGAAGAAAGAAATATCAAAACTGATAAACCAAAAACCAGAAATATGAGTTTATTTGTTTGTTTCACCATGACCAAATATCTTACTTGAATCTTCACATTTTTGAAAAATCCCATAAAGGTCAAAAATTGAAAAACATGTCATACCCAAACAAATGCACTTTGAGTAGAGTAATACCAAATTTCATGAATGACACATATGTAATTCACTAAATCATATATGGTAAAACCATGGAGGGTTGAAAGAAATTCCTCTGAGTTAAGGTATTACATGTTAAATGCCTTCCCTAAGAGAATTCTCAAAGCTTAGAAGATGCCCTCAGAACAAGTGTGAAGGAAAGGGTGACTAAGAAAATCCTGACAGATCAGTAACAATGACATCACATAGGACCACATCTAGTCAGGTAGCTTCTACCTGCCATCTTCTAATTGTTGCTAGACAGTGTTTGATTTAATAAACTAGGTAAAATAATCTTTAAGATTCTGTGTTGGAATGGGGTCTGATTTCTACTAATGGCAAATGTAGTGCATTGGAAAACACAAAAGTTGGGACATAGTTTGTATTCAAGTTCTTAATAAATATATCTGAAATTACTACAACCCAAGGGTAAGGAAAAGAAGGAAAGAATATACAAGTCCATTTTTATCTCTTTGAACTATATAAATTATTCCAGATTTGGTCATGCAGTTCTATGGCCCTGGATATAAACTCTTCTTATGAACTGTCTTTGACCTGATCACAAACTTTTGTAATTAATTTCATGAAGAGATATAAATCATTTTAACACTTTACATAGATTGTGGCCAAATCTCTCTCATGTTCTGTTTATTCTCACCAGATACCCAAATTCACTATTCTGCTTAAGACTAGGAGGAAAAATGTGCCAGAAGGAAGGAACAGGATCTCACTTTATGGTTTTCAACCATTCTGCCCCCATATACACCTGATAGATGTGAGAAACCTTCATCAGGATATGGAGAGTGACTGGAAAATAAATATTTTCTGGGGAGAGGAAAACATGTCTAGAATTTCTGAGATAGTCTATTTAGTTGTGTCATAGTAAGAGTCCATGTTAAAACAATCACCCTGTCACTCAAAGTGAGAAATTGTGCTTGAGGATAAGTGCACATGTATTCATCTTCTGTCCATTTTGAATTCACCATAAGATTCCTAAAGCTTAGACTTCTGACAAATTCCAAAGTAACTTCTATAAATGCTCTGGAAATTGATGACTATTATCCTGGAGACGATACTGCTAAACAAATTGTGTTTATCTTGGTGTCCTCTCATGGCTCCTAGAAACCATCATTTTCCTTAATACCCATTTGCTGTGGATGGAACTGGAGGGTATCATGCTAAGTGAAATAAGTCAGTCAGAGAAAGACAGATACCATATGTATTCACTCATATGTGGATCTTGAGAAACGTAACATAAGACCATGGGGGAAGCGAAGGGGGAAAAAGTTACAAACAGAGGGAGGGAGGAAAACCATAAGAGACTCTCAAATACAGAGAGCAAACTGAGGGTTGATGGGGGGGGGGTGGGGGAGAGGGGAAAGTGGATGATGGTAATTGAGGAGGGTACTTGTTGGGATGAGCACTGGGTATTGTATGGAAGCCAATTTAACAATAAATTATATTAAAAATAAAAATAAAAATAATTAAAAAACAAGAAGTCACAAATAGTCTCTATTGTTATTTGGTCTCTTATCTTGTGGGAGTTTTTGAAAACTGAAAATTAAGGGATTAGATATTGTCATAAGTCCAGAGAACAATCCTTTTTCAAGCAGTAGTGTGAAGATTTCAATTCTTATGAAAACTGAATATAATCCTTTCAAAAACTTCTAACAGTACAATTTTCATTTATGCACATTTCTGGCTTTTCATTTTATGGTGTAAGAAAATGTATCTATAATAAAAGTGTATTAGCCTTTTGGTACTTGTCTAAATTTCATTTAAAATTAACTGACAAAACAAAATATAAATTTTATCTACATTATTAATTCTTTATTTTAGCAAGACTAAATTTATGAAATTATTTGAGTGGTTATCAAGCCCAACCTGTAGAGACTTCAAATAAAGGCATTTGGCTATTCTACTCATGACTGTGAGATCATGACCCAAGTTGAAATCAAGGGTTGAATGCTCAACTGATTGAGCCACTCAGGCACGCCTTGACTTTTCTACTTTGCACCATGAGTCTGAATGCTTGGGTGTGGCCCTGGAGTTTACCCCTAAATAATACCTGGAATTAGGCAAGTGAGTTAACCTCTTTTAAGCACAAACTTGGAATTGGTGCAAGAGAACTGGACCAGATGAATTCTAGGATAGCTTCTCAAAGTAGCATCCAAATTAAAAACATCTTTCTGCCCACCCTTAGGTCCATACTCCTTCCACTGCCCATGAGTGATACAATAAATAAATAAATAAATAAATAAATAAATAAGTAAGTAAATAAATAAATAAATGCATGTTACTTTTTTTTGTAATTTGTAAAATTTGTAAATTTTTGTAATATTTATCATTACATAGAATAATTCATTTTATCAATTATTTCATCTTTTTTTCCATTATACTGAACATAATTATGATGACAAGGAAAGTATTTAGTCCCTGGCATTAGCAAACCTTGATAAAAGTCCTATCACTTCTTAGGTATGGCCTTGGAAGATAAAATTAATATATTTGGTTTTCTCATAAGTAAAGTGGTGATAATTAGTCATAATAGTAATATTGTGGTATGAATTAAGTGAGAATAAATGTGAAATCCTTACTGTGAAACAGATGTCGCAGAAATGATAGTGATGTTAAAAATAATAATGATAATATCTTACTATAATTAAATTCCTCAGCAATGTTTAGAATATGATGCTATTCATATGAACTTCATGTGTACAAAGCAACTTTGGAAAATATCTACTGGGCAAAGTGGTATTTATGTGAAAAATAGCCTTTAAAATTCAATCATTGTGGATGAGAGCAATCACTCTGTCATGTGTGTTTAAACAACTGCCAAAACTTTAAGATGATAGAAGTTTATAATTCTTCCTTTCTGCCCATGTGGTCAACAGACTTCTAATTCTACCTTATTCATTGGGAAATACGAGGAGCTATTGTGAATAAGGATTTAGAAATGGCCACCTGCCTCAAAGGAGTTAACAAGTATCAGGCACAACTGAAGGAACTATTTTGGGTAGGCTTGGCCAGGGAGCTTCCCTTCCTGAGAGAGGAGGGGAGAATGAGATGTCAGCCCTGGAAGAGACTGTGTACATTTGATGCCTAAACTGACAGTAGTTAGGTGAACAGCATGTCCTGCCTCTGCTGTCCAAAGAAATAACCTGTCAAATCCCTAGACTGAATTTATACAACCTCCATATGGCCACCAGGAAAACACACTGACAGAGTCAGAGAATGCATCTGCATTTTCAAGCATCCTGTTCAGCAAGTGTCATGTAACTGGAGGGAACCAACACATTGCACAGCTGATTTCTGGAGTGGTGCTTCTGATTAAAATGGTCATGTAATTGACCACTGGAAAGAGTAAGTCCCCCACAGTCCATAATTCCTCCTATGAGAAGGAAATAAACTATAAACTTGCCCTTTAAGTGATTAATTTTCACATGCTTCCACATCATTGACATCAACAAAAGGACCATAAAAGATGTTCTCAATTTCTACCCAATATAATGATGGTAATGGAGATAATGATATAGATATAATCAAGCATGTGGAGAGGACACCAAAGGACCTATTTGAAAGACAGCCAAAGAAACACATGGAAGATAAAAATGAGTGGATACACTGAGGGGACAGGCCCTAAGATTACTAAGAGGGATAGTCTACTAGATGGAGAAATAAGCCACCTCCAGTGGGAAACATGAAGCAGCATAGTGAGACCCAGGTCAGGAGAGATATTGGAAATCAGAGAGAAGGGCTCATTGGTTGCTCCACTGGGGACTGACACCCAGTTTCCCACAGATTACTATAAGATTCTGGGAACTGGATGGAAATGCTCAGAATAAAGAATGATTCAAGTAAAAGAGCAGTGTTCCATACAGGGGAAGGAGTCAGAGACTGCTGGTGTGTGATTTATTAGGTTTGTGACTGTGGACCATTTACTTCATCTCTCTGATCCACAACTTAATATTCATGGATCACAATGCTAACTTCATATGATTGAAGGATTAAATAAGATAATATATCTGGAATATATAGCCCAGAGTGTGATAGATATTATCCACTGTTCAATAATGAATGTGTATGATTATTTCCATGTGTGCATGGATCTCTGTATACATGTAGCTCTGCTTTGTTGCTATCGGTGTATGAATGGTCTAGGGCATCTCTTACTATTTAATCATGACTTGGTTTCCTTCTCTTATGGGTTAGGGGTCAATCCTCTCCTTCATCTAAAATATAGGAAAACAATTCCCACTTAGTAAAAAAAAAAAAAGTGTGTCTTTCCTGGAAATGGAAGATGTTCTATAGAGAAAATTGTCATGGGAAGCATTCTTCATGACTTCAGCAAATTAACTATTAAGAGAGAGCAGAACACCACCCCCCAGCCTTGATACCTTCAGGCATATCAAGCGGTCATAGCAGTGACCTGAGGGTTGAGGAGGCATGAGCCTAACACCAGGTGAGGTATGTTTTATTCGAGATCTCTAGAACTTGAGAAAAACTTAAAAGATGCAGAAGAGTTGCACAAAGATGTTGATACAATTATCAGCTGTTAATCAGCTACTAAGATACCACCTAGATGTAAACTTAGTTCTGTTTGACTCAAGATACCACAATGCCTCCTAGAACATGGTTTCTATGCTGTTTCAACTTCTCCGCTTGGGAGACACAGAATCTGAAATAGGCTCCAGGCTCTCCCTTCTCTGAGGGAGACACAGAATCTGAAATAGGCTCCAGGCTCTGAGCTGTCAGCACAGAGCCCGACGCGGGGCTCGAACCCACCGACCGCGAGACCGTGACCTTAGCCGAAGTCGGACGCTTAACCGACCAAGCCACCCAGGCGCCCCACATTTTAATGATTTATATATACCCTCTGTCCTTACAGATATTGAACTGCTTAAAAATAGTATATAACCAGTTTGCTAACAATGCTGAACTGGTTACTGTTAAATCCTGAAAGGGTTTTATTATATTTCCCATACCCACTCTCAGATATTAAAGAGCCTGATATAATCTGATACCACAACTTCCAACTTTTATTTATGTTAAAGCTTCTCTACTTCTTGTCACAATCCTTGACGAGATCTAGACTTCGAAGACTGAAGGGGATAAAAGTGCTTGCTCTGTGTCTACTCTTTTCCTAAACCACCATTTCACCACACCTTCTCATTTCTAATTCTGTCCACTCAAGTGTGGGGCTTAGCAAGGAGTTAGATTTAGAAGCAGTGAAAGCAGTTAAAATGACCTTATTCAATGGGTACAGTTGTAATCTGGATTTATTGCCCGCAAAAAAGTAGATGTCCACAGGCTGGCTTTTTCTCTCATAAGAAATTTTGTGGGCTCTTTTAGTGATGTGTGGCTGCCTTAGTCAGTGGTAGGCTGCTATAATAAAGTACCATGGAATTTTAAACAACAGACATTTGCTTTTCACAGTTCTGGAGGCTAGGAAGTCTAAGATCAAGGCAGCAATAAACGCAGTGTGTGGTTAGAGACTATTACCTGGTTCATACAAAGTCCACCTTCTCACTGGATCCTCACATAGCAGAAAGAGACAGTGAGAGCACTCTCTGAAGATCCCTTTTTTAAGGGTACTCATCCCATTCACAAGGGCTCCACCTTCATGATCTAATTATCTTCCAAAAGTTCCACGTCTTTAGACAACGGGGGTTCGAGTTTCAACATGTGACTTTTGGGGGACACAAATATTCAGTCTATTGCAGTGGATATGTTTTGCAACACTCTTGTGGTTTAGGACACTTTGTAGCTTACCACCTCTCAACTCACTTTTCAAAGCCTGTCTGGTAGCAAACCCTGGCCTCTTGTGGAGAAAAGGAGACATGCACAGCCCTCCAGGAACGCTCTCCAAAGAAATTGTCACTATTAATCTTCTTCCTCATCTGTCTGTCTACTTAAAAGATGAAGATGGGTGACAGACACTTAGCTATTATTTGGCCACAGGTCCAAGACTCAAAACCTTCCATTTAGCAGTTACAATCACTTTTTTATTTTTTATTTTTTTCTATCCTGCTTGCTTTAACTTTTTCTATGGGACATGTTGCAAAATACCCTCTAAATACAAGTGAATAATTAATACATGGCTAAATGAATGAATGGATAAAAGAATGGATACATGAATGAATATAACTTTTGTGAGTTTGTAGAAATAGAATTATTCTGTATATAAACCCTTTGAGAGAGTCACTGAAGCATCTGCAGTGGGGGGTAAGGTTGCTGCCACTGAGGAGAAGATGATTGATGGAGAAAGAATCATAATTATCTGTCCTCAGTTCCCATGCACACAGGCTCAGCTGAGTAAGACACATCAAGTGTCTTGTTTTTCAAGTGGTCAGAATGCAAGAGAACAGGGCTCACACGTTGCTCTGATGACTCTGAAGCTATACACAAGATTCTTAGTTGAGTGGAGGGAAGACACAAGACTTAAGATTTGAAATTAGGGAGAAATTAGCCTGAAAAAAGAAGGTATTTTCCAGGACTCTAGGATTCCATCCACATTATGGGTTGAAATACTGTTTGGGGCCAGGATTAATATGAATTGTAATTTCCCATTCTTTTATTTGCTACATGTTTGTTGTACTAACTAAAATGTACTGTTATCAAAACATTTCCCACTGTCATCTTATGTTTTATTTAAGGGTCCTAAATGTCCTTTTTCCCTGGACAAAAGCATGACAAGGTCCATGACTTTTTCTGGCTCTCTCTTATATAATAGCAGTCCTAGGATCACTTTCAGTAACAGTGTTAGCATTTTCAGTCTGAAATATTAATCAAAACTTCCATTTGAGTTAGCATAAATTGCTGTTTTTTCTGTCCACAGTCTGGGCCAGTTTGGGCTCAAGTCTTGCAGTAGAGGAAGGAAAAAGTGTACTTCGTTCTCCTGTTTAGTCTTACCTCTCCCTCCACTTTCTAACTACTGATATAATTGGTACAAGTCAATTTTGGATACCAGTAGGCTAGGACAGAGAAAAGGAAAACTGATAGTGACATAGGTCAGTTCTTATTCAGCTGGTATTTGTGGTTCTTTCATGAGGCAGATGGCTGACGCTGGAGACCCTGCACCGGCCTAGCTAATGGTGTCTCAGAGGCAGCGGTTTTCATTGGTTTCTTGGGTTTAACTGTTGACTTCCTATCTCTTGTAGTGGTCTTAGCCTGATAGACACAACTCTGTTCAGCTACCTCGTGTTTCTTTCCTCCACCCTTTGCCCTCAGCAATACATCTCCAGCCTCCTCCTCTCAAGTCTCAGGACTCAGACAGGCCTATTGGACAAGGTCCAAGACAACTCCTTGGGTTGTGGCCCTCTACAAATCTGTGCCTATGAACTCTGGGAATGAACGCTTAACTCAATAGGGGACATTTTCTTGGCCCCACTCCCAGATATATAACCTTTCTTTGCCATCAAGATTTCCTGGGTAGGAATCAAACTCTACCCCAGAGTTGGCCTTTGCTTTCCCAGGGGTAGGTCAGGCATCAGCCCCTAAATGCAGGAAGTACATTGTGGGAGTGTGTGGGAGATCCTCTTTAAACCCTCTTTACTGGGTTTGCGGTGGGAAAGAGCAACACTTACTCTCCTCTCAAAGACAAAGTGGAAATCAAAGCCCTGCAACGAAGAGCTCTCTTCAAAGAAGTCTCATTTTCAAACTGCCTTCTTCTTCACATATAATTTATCTGGTTAGAAGACTCTAAGAGGCCTGCAAATGTTTTCTTTTGTTTTGTTGTTGGTTGGTTTGTTTTTTTTCCCCTTATTTCCTATGAAACTCTGCACATGGAAATCTGGCCTTGGAATTTTGCATATATGTATTCTATCTGGGGGATTTCCTGGAAACCTCATTTTTAACATACTATTACATAGTGAAGAGATGCATGCAAGGTTCAACGCACACATTTAGATGGAATTTTTGGAGCTGAAACTATTTGTAAGTTAGAAATGTTCTATGTTTGGAAAGGTAGCCAGGCTTTTACCATGTTTCCCATTTCTACTTGCACTGAGTGGTTCTATTTCCTTTTTCTTTTTTAAAGTAGGCTTGACAGTACCAGATAATTCAGTTAATTCAAGTTAATTCAACTCCTAATGATGAGATGAAGTGGAAGGCATTACATGCTTTGACTTCCCGAATCCTCTCTGTAAGATTTTTCTTTGCCTTTTCAGTTTCTTTCAGAATTCAAGAGCCAGCAGACCATAAGCAGCTGTGTGGCTTTTCATCTAAGCAAAAATCTTCCACTACTGAATGAATTTTTTTTTCCTACTCCCTTCTTACAGCTTCAGTAAACTGAATTAGCCTATTTCGTTACATGGAAATTCCCTCTGATGAGTGAAATAGCTCCTAATGAATAAAACTGTAAACAATTCGATAAAGCAAGTTGCTAAAAAATCTAAACTATTTATCTGCTTCAACAGCCAATGGGAACATGGCCAAAGGAAATGGTATCCGCTCTCTTCCCTTACTGTCTGAAGGTTTAGTTGTGAAAATCTTCATCAAACTGCCATTTTTGCCCCTCACTTGAAATAAGTAATTCTTACATTTATGTGGGAGAAAAATATAAGGAAAGAAATTAGATAGAATTAGCTCCATCAGATATAAAGTATCTCAATATTATAGCAGTTAAAACAGAAGAGTTCTGGAACAGGAATAAACTAAGTGATAAATGAATATTTAAGAAGGCCAAGACAATTTAAATGAATTTAAATGTATATCACAAAGATGTAATTTCAAACCAAGAATTATTTACTGAATAATGCTAGAACTCTCTATTAATTTAAGGAAGCGTGCACATGCGCATGCACACCCCCCCCCCCCACACACACATTTGTAAAAATATATGGGATGGATATCCATATATTAGCATATATATTTAGCATATATGAAATGCTAAAATCTTTAGCATTTTACTTTACAGTAAATTCTAATTAAATCAAGACTTAATGATGAAAAATGAAAATAAGGTAAGGAAAATAAGGTAAAGCTACATAAAAATACCAAAATTTTTCAATAGTAAAATTGATATAACTAGAAAAAATATTAAGATACTAATAACTGGGAATCATCCATAACACATGATCAGACAAAGTAGTTATTTTAGACGTATATCAAGAAAACTTACAAATCAGGAAAAAAAAGCCTAAAAACTGAATAGAAAGCCAGGCAATGGGGTATAAAAAGGGAGTTTTCTAAAAATAAAATCCAAATAACCCAATATATAAAAGAGGATCAACCTCATGTTAACTAAAAACAAATTTAAACAGTGAGATATTTTTTTTTTATCATTGAGATGAGTAAAAATAAAACTAATGAATATATTCAGTGTTGGTAAGAGTATGGGGTAGTCACTGTAATATTCTATTGATGGATATGCTGGGAATTTTTGAGAAGCAATATGGTAATGCCTATCAAAATTGTAAATGCAAATCACCTTTGACTCAGTGTTTGCAGTTTATTGTTCAACAATCCATTTTTAGAATATTAATCTAGAAATACATTTGTGTATAAAGATGTTTATTTTATTATTAGCAATAACTAACCATATTGGGGAAAAACATAAACATTCATCCATAATGCATCAGATTTAAGTTCTTATAGGACTCCAATGGAATATTCTGAAGCAACATGGAATACTGTATAAATAACAAAATGATGTAAGAGAATATTAGGCTATAGTAGGCCCAATTATGTAAAAAAATATGGTTCAAATATACCAGAGGATTCACATCATATTGCTAATGGTGGCTTACTCCGGAGATAGAGTTAGGACAAAAGGAAGCCGGGGGGGATGGGGGTGACTCACTTTTATTTTGTGCATTTCTGTAGTTTAATTATTTTTGCAAGTATTTAAGTTCTTTTTACAAGTGTCACTATTATAATAAAAATCACACAAAACACAAGGAAACAGAGGTAGACAGAAGGTTTGGCAAAAACAATGCGTAGATTTAAAGAGAACACAGCATTTATAACATAGTACTGTGTGATGCTATATAATTGAAATTATGGAAACCTATACAAAAAAACCCTAACCTGATAAGAAATAAACTGCCTAGTCAGCAGTTGGCTGAACAAGTCACCAGACCATGTTGAAATAATAACCTTTTGCTCTTTATCCAAAAAAGATTAGTCCTGGGGAACAAATTCCTTCTTTCTTATCAACTCTGAAAAGGGCAGGTCTTGCTGAAACAATTCATCCTAACTTTGAAAGTAGGAGGTCTGCATGTGAATACTTGTAGAACTAATTGTTATGCTTTGTGACATACTTTAACGATTATTGGTTCCACTATTTATCTTCCAAGGCTGCTGGGGATATTATGTGAAATAATAAATGTGAAAATGTTGTCAAAGGGTACGTTTGAAGTAATTATTATTGTTCAAGTGTTGGCTTAAGGCACAAAAACATCACCATAAGTAATAACCATGAGTTTTTAAAATTGTAGCTATTAAATTAAGGATATACAGCTTTTGCCCTCTCAAACTGACAAAGCTTTTTAAAAAGGAAAAAAAAAAAAACCCTTGATAAATGCAGTGTTGTGGAGGAGTAAAATTGGTTGTCTCTCTGGAAGGCAACTTGGAAATATATGTTAACATGTCTTAAAATAAGCAGATCCATTGAACCGGTAATTCCCTTTCTAAGAATATATCTCGAGGAAATAATGTATAAGTACTTCATCCCAGCATAATTACAAGATAGCAACAAATTAGAAATGATATAATAGCCAACAACATGAGACTGGTTAAATAATTATGGTGTTCCATGTAGTCATTAAAAATAATTCTGTAGGAAATTAGAAAATGTACATGAAATATTATTAAATAAAAGGATTAAATAATACATGTATAGTATGATTCAATTTTTCTAAAAATTTTGCTTTAGAGATAAATAATGAGGTGGAGTTGGATAAAATAACTTATCCATGTTAACAATGCCACTGAAATGGATCTAGTTGACTTTCAAACAAACATACATGCATATACACAACAAATAAAGACTACTTAACTCAGTATTTACTACGTGACAGGAAATTTGCTTATCACATCTAAATAAATCCAATAAAAAATCTTGTATTAATTATAGGATTCCAGAGATGAATAAACTGAGGTTCAGTGAAGCTAAGTATCTTACCCACAGCCAAATACAATAAAAACAAAACAAAACAAAAGTAACTACGTGGGTCCCTTCTTGATCAAAAATCCCTCTGGCTACAGATAGAGTTTTCATATGTGATTGGAGACCTCAGCTGAGCCTACACAGAGACAACACAACGTGAGTGCCTGGAATCTGATGATTTGTTCACCCACCAGTGGCCTGAATAGATAGGAAAAGCATGTTGGACTTTAAGAAGAACATTTCCACATGGATGTTAGAGATTCTAGAGAAATGGAAATATGGAGACCACAATATAACATTTAAACTCAGGATGGCCCTTGAATGATAAGAAGCAAGTAAACTAAAGGAAGAAAGGTTTAGATGTTGGGACAAATCTCCGTAACAATGAAAGAAATTTAGGAATCTTGAGGAAAACAACAACAAAAACTGTTCCCAGCCCCAGGCTTTCCCAGGGAAACGTTCTCAAAGTAAGAAATAGTGTTAGGTCAAAGGTGAAATATAGGGCAGAGGAGTAACATGCTCTATTAAGAAATAATAATTAGGTTACTGGGTGGCTCAGTAGATTAACTATCTGACTCTTGGTCTCAGCTCATGTCATGATTTCATGGTTTGTGAGTTCAAGCCCCATGTGGGGCTCTGTGCTGACAGTGTGGAGCCTGCTTGGGATTTTCTTTCTTCCTCTCTCTCTGTCCCTCCCGGTCTTCCTCTCTCTCTCAAAAATAAATAAACATAAAAAAAAATAAGAATACATAATAATAGTATAGCTTGTAGGCATATCGGTTAAATAAGAAAAGGTCCTAAAAATATTAAGGGCATTTTAACCATAGCAACCTTACCTGGAAAGCAAAGTATAGTCTATTTTGTCCAGCAGAATTACAATCAAATACACAAAAAGCCCAACAAAGGGTTTTTTTTTTTAATGTTTATTTATTTTGGGGGGAGAGAGAGACAGAGACAGAGCATGAGCAGGAGAAGGTGCAGAGAGAGGGAAACACAGAACCCGAAGTGAGCTCCAGGCTCCAAGCTGTCGGCACAGAGCCCCATGTGGGACTTGAACCCAAGAACTGTGAAATCATGACCCGAGCTGAAGTCAGATGCTTAACTGACTGAGCTACCCAGGTGCCCCAAAAGCCCAATAAGTTTTTAAGGAATTACACCATTTTATGCCCAAAGTGACTGAAACAGTACAAAATGAAAAGAGGCCTAGGGCGCCCAAATTACTATGGTCAGTAAGTGAGCTGTAAAAACTTGTCAGTTACAGCCATAGGTTATTTTTTTATGGAAAAGGAATGATGGCCAGAGGAGAAACCAAGAGCTCAAAGAGTCACGTCATGACCCACAGAAGATTACTCATAGGGAGGGACTGGAGCCTAATCACAGAACTGAAATTACTATAAACCAGAGATTGCTACCTGCCTCCAGTTTGTCACACAGGGGGAGGCACAACTTCCAATTTCTGCGTAGAACACATCATGAGTTCCAGGCAGTGAGGACTGCAAATAGTACAATGCTTGGGGGGGTGTCTTGTGTGCTTTGATACCTGGGAACACCAAACGAAAGACTCATAGATAGAAACAGCATTCTCTCCAGAGACAAGAAAGCGAGGCACCAGCAAAGAGCCTGACGCTCTTGATACATGATGGGTACTACAAAGAAGCATAACTGGACAGTAATCTAGAGGACTTCCTGTGGGCCAATGTGAAAAGCCTTCTGGAGTGTCCAGAAATATTGGAGAGAGAGGCTGTATTTTGAGAGTGGGGATTGTGAGGTCCTGCCATCAGCTATTTTGGCATTAAAACAATAAAATGTGATATTACATATTAAAGTGATTCGTAGTATGTACAGGCTAATGAGGCAAGGGTTAACTCCAGTTACATGTGTTTTCATATCTACCACACAAACAGAAATTTGCAATTGATGAGCATAGAGGGCCCCAAAAAGAAGAAAATCCTTATAGGTCCGACCCTGACACTTTTTCCTATAACCCTAGTAGTAAGAATCCAATCATGAGAAAATTAGATTAATCTACGAATTCTACAGTTCTTTTTAGTATGTGGCTCTTTCTTAGTGATCTATTGGTTGTAACAAGCAACACTAAGCAGCTTAAAAGAAAATCCTAGCATTATTTCTTCCGGTTCTGTGATTTGCTTGGGCACAGAAGGGCAATTTTTTCTCTAGTCTTACTTGGAACATAGTATATAGATGTAATCCGACGATGGGTGAAGCCAAAGTTGACTGGAGGCTTGATTGGGACTTTGGGGCAACTGGGTCTCTCTCTGCCTTTTGTAGTCTCAGGGCATCTTCTGTCCACATGGATCACAGGTTCTTCACAGGGTCTCTCTAGAAGGGTTTCTGGACTTCTCATATGACATCTCTGTGCTCCCCAAAAGCACAAAAGTGAAAGCCACGAAGCCACTTTAAGGATTAGTCACAGCACTGGCACAGCCTCATGTCTTACATGTTGTATTGATAAAGTGAGAAACAAAGGCCCAGCTCAGGTTCAACATGAGAGGGGACTAGCCAAGGGCGTGAATCCAGGAGACAGGTTTCTTTGTGAGTCAACTTTGGAGATCAGATACCACATTATAGTAGTTGTTATAATCTGTCACGATGCTAGGGCTAGGTATGTAATAGTGAGTAAACTCCTGCCTTCCAGGAGCCTACAGTCTAGAAGGGGAGATAAACATCAACCAAGAAAAATTCCACTATAGCAATTGCTCCAAAGGGGAAGTACTGTTTTCTCAAGAGGATATTTATGCTAATCAAGGAGGTCAGAGAAGGCTTCTTGGAAAATAATGTCATGTCAGAATAGTGGGGTAGAAATAATAAGCCACAAGACTAGGTGATGGCATAGCATTCCAGCAAGAGGAAAGAGCCCAAAGAAAAGCCGCAGCAAGTACCAGACATGGGGGGGGGGGGGGGGGAGAGGAATGAAAAGAAAAGAAAAAAAAAGACAGCAAAGTTGTAGCTGAGAAAGTGTGTAGGGCAGCATGACGTAAGAGCAAACTGAAGAGGTATTCAGGTGTATTGCTTTGTCTTCATTTCGGAGCCATGAGAAATTACTGAAAGGTTTCCAAAGTATGAGCTGGTAGGATCAGTCTTGCATTCTGAAAAGACCTCTCTGGCTTCAAAGTAGAGGACAGATTAAAGGGAGTGCATCAGAGAAGACTTGATTCTACCTAGGAGGACATTGCACCCCTCCAGGTGAGAGGTGAGCTTTGTCCTCTACCTCATACATCTTGGGAGGGCTGGATTCATGACCAACAGGCACTCACGGAATTGCTTCCATTTCTTTTCTAATCAGTTTTCTGGCTTCTATTTTCTTCTTCTTATTCAGACAGAAGGGATTCTGGATCCAAAACAACTCACAAGAAAGGGTGATCGAAACCAATCAAATGAAGTAAAAACTATCTTATAAGGCAGACAAGACAAAGAGTCAAACTTGACTCACTTTAAAGTCTCAATTCTTTTAAAGTCGTCACCTCCATTAAGAATCCTCTTGGAATTTCCAAGAAGGAAAACAGTGATGACTTAATTTTACTTTCCTTTGTTTTCTTTAAACTCAAGTCCTAAACATTCTTATGAATTTACTTACTCCTCTAAACAAATGTGTTCCTTGGTGCAGAGTGACACAGACAGGGTTTAAACCCTTGCTTTGCTTGTTCAGCTTACATAAGTTCATGAACCTCTCTGAACTTCAATATTTTTTACGTAATAACATAATAAAGCGCTTAATAGTATATGTTCACAGTGTTGCAATAAGTTGCAATAAGTTGCAATGAGATGATGCATGCAAAGGACTTAGCCCAGTGCAGTATATCCTACTGGTTACAAAATATACTTTGAAGCCAAATAAATCTTGGCTCAATTCCCAGCTTTGCCATTTATTAGCTCTATGGCCTTGAGCAAGTTATTTGCTATACTGAAGCATCATTTTTTTCTTATTTGTAAAATGCATATAAACATAGTATCACTTTATAGTGTTTTTATGAGGATTACTTGACAAAAGCCAGAGAAAGTACTTAATAGAGTAGTTGGCATATGGCCAACATTTAATAACTGGTAACTGCTATTATTATAAAAATTATTAGCACTCAATAAATTTAGTTCAGTTCTTATTTTCCTTTCACTAGGACTTTTTTCCCCCATTAATTGTCTTCTCATAAATGCCAGCAATCTCCCTTATATGCTGTGGGTTCCCTTCCTTCTCTCTCTCTCGCTTCTTCCCCTTTCCTTCTTCTTTCCCATAAAATTTGGACAAGAAAAACAGTGGAAGAATATAAATGATACCAACACATAAATTTTCAGAAAGCTAATCTTGGAAAATAAAATTGTTGGAAAACAGGAAAAGAAGTGACAGTTTAATAAATTACCAAACTAATTTAATTCTTAATACAAGACTAGAGTTTTAGAAATCCCCTTACCTCAACTGTTCTCAATGGACATTCCAAAAACTCAGTACCAAAAATCTACACACATTCCTCCATGAATAGCTTGCTGAGTGCCTATCACCCATGAGATGGATATGATTTCAATTTTTTATGGAGTTCATAACACTGTTGAGTTTATTCTAGGTTCAGATATTGCTATCTTATGTTCTAAAAACAAAACTTCCTTCATTTCTACATGATACGTTGGCTCAGTGTCTAAGTCCTGTAGTGAACAAATGTGTCTTGTAAAATTCAATTAACATGTGAGCATAAACCAGGTCTTCTTTTATTTTTCCTCTTGTGTTAGGAATACAAGAGATACTTTGTAATCCCAAGCATATTTTTCTTTAGTTATGAAAGAACAGCTGTTTCTGATATATGGCTGCCAGAAGGAAACCCTCAGAGAACTTTGGTTTACTGCTAGGATTGGTGGAAACTGTAAGAAAATGATCAAAATATTTTAAATGCATAGTCAGGGCATAATAACCTTTCTTTTCATACATAAATGGTAATTATATTGTCTAACCTTCCTATGAAACTTAGAGGCTCAAGTTTTGAGATGACAAAATATTTGTGTGTTCATGTTAAACGTTTTTGTCCCATGGAGCATGCTGATATGACTGACCTCTGGGATGACATTTGATTTTATGAAGTGGGCTTTGTTCTTTCCACTTTTAATTGTGCAATTCTAATTTTGTTCAGTTCTGTTTATGTTTATACCCAACTGGAAGACTCAGTAGACTAAAACACAAAATGACTTATCTACAATGTTCTACAGGAATACAGTAACTCATTCTATGGGACAATATTTTCAGATATGGCAGAGTTTCCAACAATTATTGGGAAACAGCTGTTCTTTTATCCCTCTTAAATATTGTCAGCCATATTTGGAGTGAACCAATTAGGCCTCATAAAGTACTGCAGCCAAGAAAGTGTCTTTAATGTGCATGATATTTAAATGATGTAATTTCATGATTAAGTACCATGTTAAATTTATGTAGCTCTGTCCATGTGATTAAAATTCCTTTTACTTATGATGGCCTACATGAAACAAAACCTCATTAACTCAGACTCTCCTCATTCAGAATGTATGATAATTAAAGGGAAAAGAGGTTTGAGATTATATTCAGTTATGTGTGAAGAAATCTTTCATTGAGTGAAGGACATGGGGAAAGGTATTTCTTTAAAAGAATATTTGATTATTGTAGTAATCATTTCACAATATATAGAAATATCAAATCATTACTTCATACATTGAAACACATATAATGCTATATGTCAATAATACCTCAAGAAGAATTTAAGTAAAATTTTTGAGAAACCAAATTATTTCTAGTAATAAAATTGCATTGTTGCAACCACTTGTATGATTATGTTAATAATATTGGCTGCTGTTACTGTGATAGAAACTGTTATGTGTATTTTATTTATGTAATCATATTTAACCTTAAGATGAAGGGATAATTAATTTCAGCTTATATATTTCAACATTTTTACAATTCTCACAGATTTTAAGGCCTAGATACTTATACGAGGTCGTTCTGCTAAGTCAGGAAGGAATTTTGCTCTAGCTAACTCCCAAGTGCATTATTTTTCAACTGCACTACTGGGTCTCCCATTTAAGAACAAAATTGCTAAACTAATTAAGTCTAGAATTTTAAGCAGGACAATGAGTACCTCTCCTTGGCATTGTTTGACATTTAAAAATAGTCTATACATTTGATTAGTTTATATCTACCTCCTGCTTCTCTTAATAAGTTCTAAAGAAGGAGATGACAGCATTTCTCATAACTAGTATTGACAGAGTTTAAAGCAAACCAGGCACATGGCTGGGGAATATTCCCTTTTTACTTCTTCCTGAATAATTTTGCATGAAATCAACAGGGCCCCATGCAAGATGTGAAACAGAGATACTCAGATAAGGACATAAGCATCTCTGAGAATCCAACCCAATTTCCCTTCTGCATGAAATTACCCCTAAAATAAAGCTCAAAATAAATTTCTAATGTTAAAAAAAAGTGGTTGTACTTGGCATAGGACCCTTTAGCCACATTTTAATTACCCTTCAGCTCTACGTAAAGTATATCTTGTTTCTAACTCACAGGGGGATTTGTCAAAAAATGTCAAGCAGATCTTCTGCACTATTTACTGAGAGCCCACACTGCCTATAGCATTGTATAGAGCAGGGCACTGTTCCTTAAATAGGCCAGAATGAAAGACTGGCTAATTGTTGCATATCACTGAGCAATATAGGACATGGCTGCATAATGGTCAGTTCCTGGTACCTGCTCACACTAGTGTTGGCTTGACTTCCTCTGATGAGCAACATGCAAACCTCAAATTTAATTAAATAATATACTACCTCTGGAGATTCTAGGTTACCTTTCTCTAAAGCACAAATTTTGAGAGTTGTAGACATTTTTAATTGACTGTCAGAAAATACAACCTGCTGCTGTCTATGTGAAATAATTGAAATACAGAGTGATAGTGCCATACTATAATCTCATTTAACTTAGATTCAATGTAATGTCAGAGAGAGTAGAACAACAACAACAACAACAACAACAACAACAACAACAACAACAAAAATGGCCAAATCAATAACCCTTCCAGGGTTCTGTTTGACAATGTTTACTCTGGAAAGTATTGATCCAGGAAAACAGATCATCAAATTGGAAAGGAAGATGACAGCAAATTTGTAATGTTTGGAGAAACAAAGACAAAAGAAAAGACAGTGGAAATTTCACAAGGTTATATTACTCCATTGGGAAGGAGGAGGTGGATAAATCTCTCTCCAAACTTCTTTGCAATTGGATGTTTCTAGGATAACTCCCACTTCCTAGAAAACTCATCAGATCATGCCCACATAGGAGTAGGAAGGTCCACTAATCTTTATACACGAACGTTACCTACAAGAAAAGCCTGGAAAAGTAGAAAGTTCCTGGAACTCTAAAATTAGACTGATTTTAGATTAAGCCTCTGATCAGGGTTTCAGTAACTTATGACCTCTAAACATATATGTCATTGAAATGTAAAATACTTTACCTTGATAAAGGACATAAGGATACCTTCTTAGGGAGGCTATTGATAGGATTAGGTGTTAGATGTGCAGTGCACTTAAGATATAAAATGCTTAGTATATGATAGCTCTACTCCTTTCTTTTTGTACCCTTCTTCCAATTAATACTGTATTTATTTTGTAGCAGCTCTCTACCTTATTATCCGTTGATTTCCTTGTGCATTTAGTATGTGTTGAAGGTATACATTCAATCTAGGCATAGGGTTTATTAGTATTTTTGTAATATTCATTGCTATTAGTATAATCTACTATTTAAAAACACAATATTCAGGCCAAATCCACTGTTTATATAAAGGTATATATGCATAAGCAGGAGAGACAAGGAAACAACAAGCATTAAGAAAGCCTATGACCACTTGTGGAGTGCAGAGAAATCATTTTTACTCCATCTGGAGAATAATGAAACTTTGGTTCATGACGGAAACTGAAGGGGGATAGTTGGCACTTCAGATACAATTTAATTTAGTAAGAAGGGTTCATGAGACATGGAGCATAATATAATAGTAAAGATGATGACTCATTTGATATTCCTAATGAAAGCAAGTGATAAAGAAAAGTCAGATAGGATGTTGAGTTTTTAGCAATCAGCTCTCTTTCTAAAATTATGTTTTGCATAGTTACTATTCTATGTTGGTTAATTTGCTCATTCACTTTATTAATTTCATTCATCCATTCATTCATCAAAAAATTAGCGAGTATACATTATGTGACAAACACTGAGCTAGGTACATCAACAATGAAAGAACGTATATAGTCATTGGACCCATGAAATGTACAATATGGGAGAAGAAATAGAAAATTACAAAGTAAACAAATACATGAATGGGACTTTTTTCCCACTGTACTAAACATTTGTAGGAAATAAACAGGGTGCTGATAAGATGCATTTGTACTAACTCTTAAAGGAGTCAAAAGAGCAAGTCATACAAAACTATGGAAATAAGCACTTCAACCAGATGGAGGAGGAAGTGTCAAACTTGGCAGGTTCGAAAAACACCAGAGGGAGACCAGAATGGCTTGAGACTGGTAACCAAGGTAGAGAATGCTACAAGATACATTTGGAGAGGCGGGCACTTCTCTTGGAATCCTTTTGACTATCTTGGGGAAAATGGCTGGGTGTTGGAGGCATGTGTGGAAACAAGAAGGTTTTAAGGAAGCTGCTGGAATTGTCCAACGGAGGGATGGTGGTGCTATGAACTAGGGTAGGGAGGGTGGGGATGTATTTTAGGTAAAACAACATTTTACTTGTAAAAATAAAATGAGGATTTAGTGATTTAGAAAAAGAGAAATCAAAGATGCTGTCCTTGTTTTTAAGATGAACAAATGGAAGGAATGTTAATGTTAATTAAGTGTTAATGACCAGTGAAGAAATAACCATTAGGGTAGGAATGAATTAAGCACTGCTTTTGGACATTTCAGGTTTGATAGGCACATTTTACTACCAAAATGTGCTTCCCACGTGGCACATTGTTTTTGGTAGTGATGGAGGATATAAGCAGCCATGTTGTTTTACAGTTACTTTTGGAAAAAAAAATGTTCACATTGAGGAAATAGGGTTTCGTTTGTTTGTTTTTCTTTCAATATTTGGTCTGAAACATTGGGGCATAGTCCATCTAATTGGGCAGAATGCCAATGAAGCTACTGATTTGATTTGAGTGAAGTTCGTCACAAACCCAATTAGGAAATCAGACACATAGTAGAGTTTCCTAGAATTCACAGAAGTCACTATTAATACAAGAAAACTTTGGAAGCAGCTGTACAATGTTGGGGGGAAACCCCCCAAAACTTTATTAGAACAAAAGTCAGTAAGACCCAAACCTCCTCAATCTTTGTTATCTTACCTGTAAAACAAACATCAATTCCTGTTTCATCGGGCTGTTTTAAGGACTGAATGCGATAAGGATGCACAGTACGTAAAAATGCTAAAGAACAACAGATGTTTAAGACACTGCACTGGAACAATACTCTGTGTTTTATCAAATCTGTGGACCTGGAGAGACACAACCTGCTACTTTATTATCTTTCTACTTCATTTTGCCAACATGATCTTAATTTGTAGCTTCAAAGGAAATACTGAAGACCACAAACCTTTTTCATTTGAACTGTGTTTATTCCAAAGTTCTGATAAATTGATAATTATCCCACATTATCCGGCACTTTCTATTTTACCAAACCTTTCTTAGTTCTGTGAACTACTGAAATGGGTATACTTCTGAGGAGACTTTCATTCGAAATATTTCCACAGAAAACTAAATTCTTAGGAATCGCTTTGGGGCACGGAGAAGAAAATGATGAAATTTGTTGACATACAGCACATACAGAATGTCTCTATCAGACATGCCTTCATCGCTTTGGTATGAACTCATGAGAATATCAATATGGCAGGGTAAACAGATGGTAAAAATTGCCATCCAAAACAAAAACAAAACAAACTGCCTGCTGATACTCAAGGTTCTTTGTCTATGTACATGACCTAGGTCGTCTAAGAACAGAATACTCATCATGGTCAAAAATCATTTAAATGCAGAGACAGTGGATTATTTCAACTGGATAAAAAGAAAAGTGAGATGCCACCCATAGTGAAAAACAGAATGCTTATTGTTTTAGGAAAATTTAACTGGGACTATTTTCATTTTGAGTAAGATAAGCCTGGATAAACAACCAGTAAACATGTTCAAACAGGGTCTTCACAAAGGTGAATATTAGCTGAATTCTTCTAAAACCCCACACATTGTCTTATTTCATAGGTCCAAATTTTGAATTGCATGCCGGCATTATCTTTTCCAAGTTATCATGTTCTTTTATTTGGGTGGGTAGATAGCAAATGGTGTCTATATAACAAAGATTCCTTTTTTATTGACCTTATTGAATGTCAGAGGGTGGAAGGGAGGAAGGGAGAAAGAAAGGAAGGTATAAGGAACATTTCATTAGAGAAATGCCCCATCTGTTTCATCTAGAAACAGGTGATAGGGACATGGTTTTGCAGTTCCTCGCATGTTCTATAGCTGCTGAGAATGGTTTAAATAATTTTTCCCTCTGTAAAATCTTCTCTTACACTATTCAACTACTACCACCCTCCAACCCTAAAGTTATTCCTGTTGCCTAATGGGAAAATCTATAAACATTGATATTTCACTTAAAAAAGGTAATGACAATACTTGAAAGTGCTAGAATGTAGTACAGTTTGTTTTATTGGTAGAATTCTTCCAATGCAGTGTTCAGAAGTATTAATGACATTTACAGTTTTCGACAAAGTCACATGAATTTTATTCCATATCAATTTGAAAGCTGAAGCCTCAGAGAGGTTTTCTTCTATGCATGAGATGTTGTTCTCTCTGTTTCTTGTGTGTGTAATTTGTCTTAATCATTTAGATTTTAGTTTAAAATTTACCTCTGTAGAGCAGACTTCCTTGAATACCCTATATAAAGTAGGTATCCCTTTGTTGGTATTTAGCTTAGTTTTCTATGAATTACTTACATTGCTCTCATTACAATATGAAAAAAAAATTATATGTTTGTTTTCTTTGTCCCTATATGTCTTCTTCTTGAGACTGGAAGCTATAGGAAATCAGACTTTATACTTATGTTGTTCACCACCATGTAACCACAGCCTAATGTAGTTCCTGACTCAGAATTTCATCTACTGATGGAATTAAAGGAGGTCAAGAACTCAGCCCTTCATAGTGTATTCATATAGCCCTCACTTTAATAAATGTTCACAAGTTTACATAATTTTGTTCAATTAAATCATATATTTCATGGGGGCGCCTGGGTGGCTCAGTCGGTTGAGCGTCCGACTTCAGCTCAGGTCACGATCTCACGGACCGTGAGTTTGAGCCCCGCGTCAGGCTCTGGGCTGATGGCTCAGAGCCTGGAGCCTGTTTTAGATTCTGTGTCTCCCTCTCTCTCTGCCCCTCCCCCGTTCATCCTCTGTCTCTCTCTGTCTCAAAAATAAATAAACATTAAAAAAAAAATTTAAAAAAAATCATATATTTCATGTTCCATGAATGCCTGCCACTCACATGCATGTTATTAGTACATATGCATACAATAAGCACCCCCCAAGTTAACTTCTCTAGAAATATGGCTTTATACTCAATATGGTTTCCTTATATCTAAGTGGTTTGCCTTTTTTTATCTTTGAAACTATTTATTAAGGAGATGATGCCAAAGTCTCTCTTTTCTTTTATTGTGGGACAATAGATATCATATGAAATTTAGTATTTTAAATATTTTCAAGTGTACAGTTCTGTGGCATTAAGTACATTCACATTATTGTGCAATTTTCACTACCAAGCATTGACAGAATTTTTCATCTTCCTCAACTGAAACTCTGTACCCATTAATACTAACTCCCCATTCCCTCTGTCTCCTGCCCTTGGCAATCACCATTCTACTTTCTGTCTCCATGAATTTGACTACTCTATGAACCTTATATAAGAGGGATCATACAATATTGTCCTTTCCTGAGTGGCTTATTTCACTTAGAATATGTCTTCAGGGTTTATGCATGTTGTAGCAGTATAAAAATCACCTTCCTTTTAAAGGCTGAATGATATTCTATTGTATGTATATACTGCATTGTTTATACATTCACCTGTTGATGGAACATAGATGAGTTGCTTCCATTTTTTAGCTGTTGTGAATAATGCTGCTATAAACATTGGCATACAAATATATCTTTGAAACCCTGCTTTCAGTTCTTTTGGGTATATGCTCAGAGGTGAAATTGCTGGACCATATGCTAATTCTATGTTTAAATTTTTGAGGGATCACCATAATGTTTTCCATAATAGCTTTACCATTTTGCATTCCAACCCACAGTATACAAGGATTCCTTTTTTTTTTTTTTTTTTTTTTTTTAACATCGTCATCATCATTTGTTATTTTCTGGTACTAATGTGTAGTAACCCACTGTGTTTTTTTTTTAATGTTTATTTTTGAGAGAGAGAGAGAGAGAGAGAGAGAGAGAGGAGTGGAGGGGCAGAGAGAGAGACACACATGCACACACACAGAATCCAAAGCAGTGTCCAGGCTCTGAGGTTTCAACACAGAGCCCTATGTGGGGCTTGGACATCTGAGGCAAAGTTGGACGCTTAACCAACTGAGCCACCCAGGTGCCCCATCTCATTGTGATTTGGATTTGCATTTCCCTGTCAACTAATGGTGTTGTCCATCTTTTTGTATGCTTGCTTTGGTCATTTCTACATCTCCTTTGGATAACTGTCTATTCAGATTCTTTGTCTATTTCTAAAAATCAGGTTATTTTTGTTATCATGTTGTTGAATTGTAGGAATTCTTTATATGTTCTGGGTATCAATCACGAGGTATATGACTTGTAAATATTTTCCCCCATTCTCTGGTATTGGTATTTTAAAACAGCTTTTAATATATGTTGATAGTTATGTAATAGATATGTAAAAAAAAATACATGAAGTAGAATGCTATTCATCTATACTTCAACTTGCTTGAGGGGACAAACATTTCATTCTCCAGATAAGAAGAGTGTCAACATTACACATGGATCTCCTCTTTCTTGCCTTGCACCCTTCCCTTCAGAAAGAGGATTAAATCATCTGATGAATTAGTGAGGATTTACAATCCATCACTTGTCTGACTGGAACCAATGATTTAAAAGTCATATACGCATGTCTTTTCACTCTGTCCCACCTTAAGTACCCTCAACCTGGAGAAATTGATGTTTCTGATATTCATATTTTCTCTTCAGGTGGGTCTAAACTTCAGAGGAAATAATAATTTTCATTTCATTTTTCATTTTATACAAAACAATAGTTTCTAATCTGGCTTTAATGACAATAAAGTTGATATTTTGATGCATATCTGATGACTCATTCTGTTTCCTGCTTGATTCAGGATCCAGATGGGAAAGGGATGTGATTAATTATCACTCTCAAAATCCCCAACAAGGAATCCTGAAGTAAGGCTTTTTGCTACACTTGCCTCATTATCCCAGTCTCACTGCTGCTGATGCTAGGTTTCCTGCAAATCTTTATCAATATCAATGTCATATGCTTTAGGTGAGACCAAACAAACAATTCCTGCCATTTCAAATGTTCAAGCTGAGTCTTGATGATTTTATATCAGGTACTCCGCGCAGAAGACTCTCACAACAGATGGAGAGCTAGACTTGATGATGACGATGGAGTTATTTTTCTACATAAGCTTATTGAATTCTATTAAATGACAATTAAAATTGCAATCAACAGCCAAGAGCTTAGAGATTTTCTGGCCTTCTTATTGGATTGAGAGAGAGAGAGAGAGATATGAATATACATATTATGTTATATGATATACACATATATGCCTTCATTTATTTAGTTTTAGTGTTAAATACCTAATACAAATAGTCATTAAAATCATTATTATTTAGAATAGTATAATAACTAAAAATGTTGGAAGATTAAAGAAAAAAACTATAAGTTCAGAGATCAAGAGTTTGGGTATTATTAATGTAGACTTTCATGATAGTTTGTACTCAAAAAAAAAAAAAGTGAAAACTAAAGTTTCTGAAATAGGAAGAAGCTGAGAACTATACTATGTTTGTTTCATTTCCATATCCCCAAATAGTCTAACAGTGCCTAGAACCAAGTTGAGGCTCATTCATTCATGAATTCATTTAACAATCTGTACTTGGATCTAACCATGAGTCAGGTGCTTCCCTGTGCCTGCAGAGAGTAGGGTGAAAAGAAACAGACACAGAGCTTACAGAGGGATAAATCAAATAATTACAAAGACAAACACAAATTTTCAACTGTGATAAGTAATACAAGAAATGGCTAGGTACTGCTATGGTAGTTTAAATAGGGAGATCGGATCTCAGTAGACAAGTAGAAGATACCCCTGAGAACGCGAAACTTATCTGAGATGTAAAGTATGAACAGAGATCAGTTGTGTGATGAGGGAAATGTGAGAGAAAAGTACTGGAAGAAGACGAAGGTAAAAGACAAAGGCTTGTGGAAGGAGTGAAACTTGAGGGAAAATTGAGAAAAAGTCTAGTGTATGTGTAACAGAGAAAGAAATTAAGATCCAGCAAGGTGCTGGATTATGCAAGACCACAATTCCTGCTTCATTTTGTTATTATTTTTAACGTTTATTTATTAATTTTTGAGAGAGAGCATAAAAGAGTGCACATGAAAGGGGGAGGGTAGAGAGAAAGGGAGAGAGAATCCCAAGCAGGCTCCACACTGCCAGCACAGAACCAGATACAGGGCTCAAACCCACAAAACCATGATATCACGACCTGAGCCAAAATCAAGAGTTGGTTACTCAATTGACTGAGACACCCAGGAGCTACCCCCCCACAATTCCAATTTTAAAAATGATACTAACAAAACTAACATCTAGGATTAAATATAATGGAAGATGTGAAAAACCTCTACACTGAAAACTAAATCTACCCCCAAAACCAAGAGTGCACTGTATATACTGTATGTTAGCCCACTTGACAATAAATTATATTAAACAAAATATGATTGAGATTAAAGTAAACCTAAATAGATAGAGGGGTGATTTTGTTTATGTATTGGAAAATTCAGTATTGTAGGATACCAAAAATACTCCAATGGTTTTGCAGAATCAATAAAATCCCAAATAAAATTTTGGGAATTTATTTTGAGACTGGCAAGCTGAATCTAAAATGCTATGAAAATGCAAATAGCAAGGCAATTACAAAGAACAAACTCTAGGAACCATATTGCCATATAAATTGATTAGAAAGCTGTAGAAATAAATACAAGGTGATACTCGTGGAGGTACAGACCATTAGAATAATGGGTCAGTGAGTCCAGAACAGACTCACATGTAAACCATCACCTGATTCATAACAAAAGGATTATTTCAGTGTTGTAGGGAAAGACATGGTCTTTTCATTAAGAATTCCAAGTCAATTGCACATCCATACTGAACAAAAAATTTCTTAAACCGTATAACATGCCTTACAGGAAAACAAAAATCATCCCAAATGTAGCTTATATCTAATTGTTAGAAAAAATAAGATTTAAGAAATGAACATGGACTATAATTTAGTTTGTTTTAGTTAAAGATTTATTAAATAGGCAGAAAAGACTAACCATAAAAAAACTGATAATTTAACTGATAAATTAAAAATAAGTGTTATTTATTAAAATACACCATTAAGAAAATGAAGAGGAAAGGTGCAGACTGGGAAGGGATATTTGTGATATGTATTTTCTTTTTTTTTTAGACTTTTTCTTTAAGTTATTTATTTTAGATAGAGAGAGAGAAAGAGAGAGAGAGAGAAAAAAAAACCACACAAGTGGGGGAGGGCAAAGAGAAAGAGGGGGAACACAGAATCTGAAACGGGCTCCAGGCTCTGAACTGTCAGTGTGGAGCCCAACACAGGGCTCTAATTCACAAACCATGAGATCATAACCTGAGAAGTCAGACACTCAACCGACTAAGCCACCCAGGCACCCTGTGATATATATTTTCAACAAAAGACTCACAGCCAGAATATGTGAGGGGAAAAGAAAGCAACAACACTTAAATCTACTTGAAATTGCTCACAGTACAACAGGAAAAAAAATGAGCAAAAACCTTGGATAGTCATCACATAAAGACAATTTCCAAAGGGCCAATAAACAAATGAAAGGCACTCAACTTCATTAGTCACAGGGGAAATACAAATTAAAACCCAATTTACTATTAATGCACAGCCACTGTTAGAATGAAAAAAACAGAAAATGCCAAGTGTTGGGACCCCAAGACTCTGATCAGTGTCAACAGGAGTGTAAATGGGTATAAACATTTTAGAAAATATGAGAAATATCTGCTAAATCAGAGCATATGTATGCCCTCTGTCTAGATTTAAACCCCACAGAATGGCATAGGTATATTCACCAAAATACGTTAATAAGAATACTCACAGAAACATTATCTGTAGTAGTTAAAAACTACAAACAACCCAAATTTCTATCAACAGTAGAGAGGATTTCAAAAGCATGATGTAGGGGTGCTCAGTGGCTCAGTCAATTAAGCCTCTGACTTCAGCTCAGGTCACGGTCTCACAGTTAGTGGGTTTGAGCCCTGATTCAGGATCTGTGCTGACAGCTTAGAGCCTGGAGCCAGCTTTGGATTGTGTTTCTTCTTCTCTCTCTGCCCCTTCCCCCCACACATCCTGTCTCTCTGTCTCTCAAAAATGAATAAACATTAAAAAAAACAAGCATGGTATATTTGTTCAATGGATTTTATATAGCAAAAGAATAAATAGTGTGTTAATACACACAACAAGGTATGTTGTTGGTACAAGAACAAAACAGATCAATGGAACAGAGGAGTCAGTACATAAGTAAGCCCACATACACCCAACTTATATGTGACAAAAAGGGTATTTCAGTGCAGTGAGGACAACTTAATTTTGAACAAAGGAGCCATATTTATAAACTACATACAGCATATTTCCATTTATATAAAGTTGTAAAACAGGCACAACTAATTTGTGGTGGTAGAGATCAAGATAATGGTCACCTTTGCAGGGTAGTGACCAAAGAGGGCAGAAAGGACACTTCTGGGTACAGGAAATGTTTTGTTTCTTGATTCTGGAAATTGGTTTCCATGGGTACAGCTTGAAAATTCATCAAGCTATACACCTAAGATTCATGCACTTCTCTGTAACATGTTATAATTTAGTAAAATGTTTACTTAAAAAATTAAAGAGAGATATAAATGGAAATTGAATGCATAGGAAGACAAAGCACAGTCTTAACAACTAAGGTAACTTTAATCTAAGAAATAAATAATTGAAGGGCTTTAATTAAGAGGTTGGAATAATCAGATGGCAGTTATATGACAAATGAAAAACTATGGACAGAATAAGGATAGTTTTTAGATTAAATCAAGGATTTGCTAATGGATTGGATGTTAGGGAAGGCAAAGTGGGGAGATGCCACAATTTCCTTTGTTATGCTTGCACAAGTGGATGGATGATAGTATCATACTCTTTGAATTCAAATTCTGAGTTCCAAGTTTTCCTGGAAAGGAAAATTATGAGTTACCCTTTGGAAAAAATTAAATCTGAATTGCCTTTGAACCATCTAAATGAATGATGAGTAGACAGCTTGACATAGAAGTCTACAGCACAAAGAGAAGTCAGTGTCAGAAATATATACTCAGTGTCAGAAATATATATACTTATGTATGTACAGGGGTCAAATTGCATAGGGAGAATAGAAATAGCATGAGAAATGTAGAAGGCTTAAGACTGAGCTTTGAGCAACTTCAACAATGAATAGCATGGTAGTGTGAGATGAGCAAGTAAAATAAGACAGAAAAGAAGTGGTCAGATAGGTAAGAATAAGAACTAGGAGAAAGATCTGTCATAGAAGGTAAAATAGATAATAAGAAAAAGAGAAAAGTTAGCAGTGTTGACTGCTATAGAGAGGTCAAGAAGAAACGCGGATTGAGATTGTATATTTGTTCTGCTAAATCAATAATTGCTGAATGAATGAATGAATGAATATGTAAAATTATATTTTCTGTGCAGTTAACAGCATAAAAGAAAACCACTGGTTTGGAAAATACTGGATTGAACTGGGTGAATGTGAAACAACACATCATTCACATTGTGCAGAATGGATCCACCCATGAATTTCTTTATACTTTTGACTTTCTAGTAACTCCTTGTTGATCATCTTCCAAAACCTCAGGAAAGAGAAATGTTTCACCTTGACATGGCAGAACCTGATCTTTTAGATGTCTGCTTTCAATTCTTTTTTAGTTGCCTAAATTAAGGTTCATTAATCAAAACGTATTGTAATTTTTAAATTTAAACTGAAGGCACTTAAAGTCCCATTTTGACATCTTGCAAACTACTGGTTTTTAGAAGAGCAGTTTAAAAATGTGGAACTTCGGCTGAATGTTTTAGACTAGACATATTAAAAAGCAAATGCTTAGAATTATTCTTAAAAACATTTTCTCTGATGAAAGTTTTCAGGCTTACTAGAATGGTAAACTTCTGATATCAGTAAAACATAATTTAATATACCATTAATAAAGATGTTTAATCATTCAGAAATACTGTCCCAATTTTTTAGCTCTAAAAGTCTTATAATGTAAAAAAAATAAATAAATAGTAGTTGATAGGATGTCATAGTATCTCAGAACACAGTTTCAGAATCAGAAAGATATGGCTTTGGATCTTAATAGTCTTGTTTTACCATGCTAAGCCCAAGTTATCTCAGAATGAATGAGCTTATTAGCGGGATGTATCTCATAAGGCTAAAGGGAGTTAATGAGATCTTTTTTGTCAAGTATTTAGCACAGGGCCCTGTGCTCAGAGAGCATTCAGTGAGTGTAGCTATAATTATGGTTACCAACTAAGAATAAATACCAACAATGTCAAATAGAATTTCATGGATTTATTCATGCATTCAAAAACTCTTTATGAATTGTGTTTATATACACAATGGAATACTACGTGGCAATGAGAAAGAATGAAATATGGCCTTTTGTAGCAACATGGATGGAACTGGAGAGTGTATGCTAAGTGAAATAAGTCATACAGAGAAGGACAGATTCCATGTTTTCACTCCTATGTGGCTCCTGAGAAACTTAACAGAAGACCATGGGGGAGGGGAAGGAAAAAAAATGGTTAGAGAGGGAGGGAGCCAAAACATAAGAGACTCCTAAAAACTGAGAACAAACTAAGGGTTTATGGGGGGTGTGAGGGAGGGGTGGGTGGGTGATGGGTATGAAGGAGGGCACCTTTTGGGATAAGCACTGGGTGTTGTACGGAAACCAATTTGACAATAAATTTCCTATTAAAAAAAAGTCTTTATGAAGGATATAGAACCATCAGAAACTGTGCTAGGTGCTGTGGAAGACTCATGATGATGAATAAGACCCCTGTCCTTAAGACAATATAGTAAAGATAACTTAGATACATGCACAAATAATGGCTATCATACACGATAAGCTGCATAGGCCAAAAAAATAAGAAAGAAAGAAGAAGGGAATTTAATTTTTCAATGTTTATTTATTTTTGAGAGAGACAGAGACATAGTGTGAGTAGGGGAAGGGGAGAGAGAAAGACACACAGAATCCAAAGCGGGCTCCAGGTTCTGAGCTGTCAGCACAGAGCCCGCTGCAGGGCTCAAACTCACAAACTCGAGATCAAGACCTGAGCTGAAGTCGGACACGTAACTGACTGAGCCACTCAGGCACCCCAAGAATAGGGGAATTTAGAGAAGCCAGAGACTCCTAAGCTTTGAAAGCTTGGAGAAAGTTTCATTGCCAGGGACAAATGTAGCAGCCACAAGCTGAAGTGTATGTGAGGAGGTCAAGTGGTGGGTCTGTTTGACTCCTGACCCTACCACTTACTAGTAGTGTGACTTCATGAAAGTTACTTGTACCTTCAATAACGCAGTGCTTTCTCCCATAAAATGGGTTGTGTAATAACCTCTAGTGGATAATGAGGTAGCATATTTAGAGCATTTAAAATAATACTTGGCATACAGTAAGTACTTCATAAATCCCAGTAGGCAACTCCAGTGTGTATATCCAGCCCACCAGCCAGTTACTTGTTCTTCATGTGCTGTTTGTCCTTTCTCTTTAGGCGGGTTCTTTTTAGCCAAGGAAATGTAGAATGGTCCTACCCATCTCGCCTCCTTCACTTGAATGACCTAACCCAAGTTGGGCTGATTCGAATGGAGATGCCAATGATCTGGAATTGTGTCTAAAATTGAGTTGATTTCATCTCCAAGTGTGAAGAAGGCATGTTTTGTGTTTCCTAGAAACCTGGGAGCTGTCTGCAGGCAGCATCTTCTTTAAATTAGATCTAGTTGCAGACAAAGAGTATTTTTTAAAAAATGAAAAGTAAGTGGACATGAAGAGAAAAGCAGAGGTGGAAAACAAAATCTCAACAACTATTTAGATCTTGGCTCTAGTTCTCTCCTTAAGCCAACTTCACTCTTTCAGTTGGATGATTTCCCTTTTTGCCTTTGGGAATATGAATTAATTTCTATCATTGGCAACCAGAAAGCTAACTAAATGAAGATGGCATGTGAACTCTGTCTTGGAGAATAGGTAGTAACAAGATGAAGCAGTGAAAGAAAAGGACACTTTAGCAGCTGGATCATTTTGATCAAAGAGACTCATTATATATAATTTACTTCAGTTTGGCCCGAGGACATGGTTCAGAAAAGAAAGTAGTGAGTAAGAAAAAGTTATAAAGGTAGTAAGAGTTTAGATCATTAACAGTCTGGAATAATACAGTTAAGCATTTGATTTGATAAGAAAGTGGTTTCAGACAGAAATGACAAGATTGAATTTGTGTTTCTATGATGATAATAATGCTTAATGTTTCCAAAACAACTAATATGGGTTATGCATTGTGTTAAGCCTTTTCACAAGCATTTTCTTACTTAATTCTTCAACAACCCCACTATCTGAGGACTCCTGTGATCATATTTTCTAGATAAAGAAACACAGGCTTAGAGAGGTTATGGGATTTGCTAAAGGTCACAGAGCCAGTATACACTGTAGCTAGTAAAACCAACCAAACTCTGTTGACTCTAATCTTAAACTCTTAACTTGTATGCTCTATTTGCCATAATCTCTCTCATGGATTTACAACATTTGTAACTTTAACAGGGACCAGGCAGATCATACAATGAGTGAGCCAGATCATGTGTAAAATAACAGAGAATGGGGGAGACTGAAAAACTCTGGCTAACTGCAAGATGTATTCAACTTCTCAGAGCATTCAAATTCTTTTTTTTTTTTCTTTTAGTTTAATCTATAGACCGTAAATTGCCCTTGGACCAATGCTGATTGGATTAGAATAGAGGCTGGGGGTAAGAAGACCAATTATATGATGACTGTAAGAGGAAAGAGAAAATGAAATGAGAGACTCGGTTGGAGGTAGTGGAAAGTAAGAGGAAAGAATATAACCCAGAGATATATTCTAGAAAGTTCAGGAAATTAGGTTTTTGGGTGGCAGAGAACTACGGGGTTATATTTATTTATGTTTGGAGTTATAATCATCTGATTTGGAGAACTGATTTCCAAAAAAATGATTTTTTATGCAAAAAAAAAAAAATAGAAGAAAAGGACAGAACAGACGTGGAAAATGTTTCTACTTAGATAAGCAAAGGGATTCAAAGTAAATCTTAATGAAACTGACATTAGGTCTGCCACTTTTACCTGAAGAAACATTGATAGAAAAAAATAACTAAATATGAGAACCCAGAATGCAGTAGGACAGAGAGATTTACCAAATACAGTGGCTACCTTGATCCACTAACTGGAATCAGATTATTCATGGGGGGGGGGGGGGTTCCTTGACACATGCTATTTTACAAACCTTGACTTCAATAAGGCTGTGTTAGAGACCCCACAGAAATGTTATGGTGCTTACCACTTTAAAATGGGGCAACATCAAGCAAAATAAAACTTTGATTAGACAATCTTTGATTTATTCATTGGTTTCTGGTCTTAGGAAAGGCTACCCTTCTGAATGTGGTATTTTCCTAAAATTAGCAGGAGAGTTCCACACAGTAATGACAATAGCAAGATTTTCCACATCACCCAGGGACATAATAAACCTTACTGCCAGGTAATATTTAAGAAGTGGTAGAACCAGGGGTGCCTGGGTGGCTCTGTTGGTTAAGTGTCTGACTCTTGGCTTCGGCTCAGGTCATTACCTCAGGGAGTTTGGGGCCCCACGTCAGACTTTGTGCTGACAGTGTGGAGCCTGCTTGAGATTCTCTTTCTCCCTCTCTCTCTCTCCCTCTCTCTCTCTCTCTCTGTCCCTCCCTCACTCACATGAGCTCTCTCTCTCTCTCTCTCTCTCTCTCTCAAAATAAATAAATCAAAAAAAGAAAAAAAAATGGTAGCACCAATTCCATGTCCTGTCCTCAGGACACCAATGTAATTATTTGGAAAAAAAATTTTTTTAAACAACTCACCTGTTTATGAATGAATGATTCAGACTTAACATAATTAACTTTGGGTTTAAATCAGACCAAACTAATTTACCGTTATATTTGATGTTTAGCCAGATGTATGAATAAGCTGAAACATAAGTGTATGAGTACACATGGTCAGGTGAGATATATCTTACCAAATAAGCTGAAGGGCTCAAAAAGTCTCATAGCCACTGAAGCAATATCATATCACATAAAATGCACAGAAGCCATGGCCCCTAACCTCTTGTGCTTTCATCAGAAGGATTATTTTGCATAACCTGCGCATTTCATCAAGCTGATGAATACCTTCTACTCACTTGCTTTTCACTTAGAGTAAAACACAAAACCTTTACACTATCCCATAAGGTCCAATATGATCTCCCTGCCACTATTTCTCAATCCAATCAATAGTGCTCAATGCCATGTTCCCATCCCACCCCACACCCCACCAGCAGCATCTGGGAACATACTAGAAGTGGGGTTCTCAGGATCCTCCCCAGACCTCATCAATCAGAAACTCTGGGCATGGGGACGGCAGCCTGTAGTTTCACAAACCCTCCAGGTGATTTTGATGTTTGCTTACATCTGAGAGCCCCTGGCCTAATCCATCTGCAATTACCTTGCCCCTCATTCACTCAACTGGCCATATTAGTTCCTGGCTTACCTCATAGCCTTCCAATCCTCCTTGTCTCAGAACCTTTCATTTGCCAGTCTCTCCTCCTGGAATGCTCTTTCCTAAAATCTCTACAGGGCTTTCCTGCCCTCCTTCTCTAGGTGAACATGATGTCATCATCTCCTCCAGAGGTCCCCTGACCACCTTACTTAGTACTGCTAACCTTGTCCACCCTCCCCTGGCACTTATTATCCCCCTCCCCTACTTTCATTTTCTCCGTAACAATGATCATTACCCAGTATACCACATACTCTACTTAAAATTTTTTTTTCCATTGTTAGACATCTCTTCTAGAATGTTAGCTTCAAGGGAGCAGGGATTTTGATTTGCTTTGTTCACTGTTTTAACACTAACATCTAGGACAGTGATTGCCATATAGTAAGTGCTTAAGATATATGTGCTTAATACATGAATGAACCCTCTCCTTTTGCAAACGGCAAATATTGACCATGAGGGAATACGTGGAAGTGTGGAAATCTATGACATTTCCACATTTCATATGTGGAGAATGGCCACATTTTTAAATTCTCAAAATGTCTGCCTGGTTTGTGAAAGGCTGGGACTTTGCTTTTCTGTTCTGTCTCTCTGATGACCATGAGACTATAGTAGATTATACCCATGACTGGTGACAGTCATATTCTATTCTCAGTGCCTATCAACGCCACCTCATTCAATCCTCATAACAACCACAGGCAGTAGGTTTTATTTTTAATCACCATTGTAAAACAAAAGGAGAAATGCTGGGTATTTTTGTTCAGAATGCTGTTGAGGCAGGATTTGAACACTGACAGGCTGAGACCAGAGACTATGATTGTTACCTCTTTATAATTTTGTATCCTAAATTATATGGGGATTGTAGGGGATAGTTTTAGCTATCTATGAATCAGGCAAAATTCCAAAACAAAGCTAATTTAGACACATTCATATAATCATATGATCATATAAGCTCAAAATTTCACAATATTTTAAATCACCCATTTCTGTATGAAGGGAGTCTGGTCTCCGAATCTACTGAGTTCCCCTAAAAATGTATCTCATATTTTAATGTTTTCAATAAGCCTTGGCCAGACCCTCTCAGCAACTAATGCCAAATCCTCCAAACTCATGTCATATAGGTCAGGTCTTTGCAAAAGTAAACAAAAGCTATAGGACCATCCTGCTATTAACAGTTTGGACAGAGATCGGAAAGTTAGCAAATTGGAAGCTTTCTAATTCCTGAGTGACTGTAGCCCCTTACTACCCAACAACAACATAGGCATCACTGGGAACCTGTAAGAAATGTAGAATCACAGTCCCATCCCAGACTCAAGAGTCTGCATCTCAAATTACTGCCAGGTGATTTGTAGCCCATTAGAGCTTGAGAAGCATGACACTAACCCACTGGTTCTCAAACTTGGCTACGCATTGGTATCATCATCTGGGGAATTTATAACACCTGGGCCCAATCCCCAGAGACTGATTTAATTGGCCTGCAATGCAAACAGGAATTATTTATTTTTCTAATGTGCTCTATGGGATTCCATTGTGCAGCCAAGTCTGAGAACTGCTACTGTCCTCGCTGTGGGTGTAGGGTTAAGCACCAGCCCTTGTTATTTTCATCTAATTCTTAGTCCCTCCACAAATACTTAGTTCCCTGCCCAAGAGATGTACAAGCTTTTTGCAAACTGAATTGTAATAGAGTTATTCTTTTCTGAGGGTCATATTGAGAAACATGATATTGCTAATGTAATACAAAATTAACCAGAGCTTTCATCAGTGAGTCATTTATCAGGACCCACAGATGCTTCCACACACTGCTGTCTTTGAGGTGTTGACTTTCAGAACGAAGTAAATCATCTCTCACATGCTTCTCCATCTCAATGGCGGCTTTATCTAGTGTTGCTTGGACATGGAAGGTTATCTCTTTGATATTTAGTATTCTATATTGCTCCCTAGCCATATGCTTATAGCATTATCTATTTTTGTGTACATTTTATCTACTAGAATCCTAAAGGGCATGGGCTGTGTTATGTATCGCCACAACTTCAGAGCCTAGCATAGCCTCTGCCTAATATATGTTAAGTTTGGCGTGCCATCCTTTCTTCAGTTGTAAACCCCGCATTCTTAGTTTAGCATCATATTCCACATATTGTGCTCAATTTGAATATACTAGAGAAGTACAAAAAAGAATGGGGAGATCACAAAGGTCCAATTCATTAAGTGTATATTAAGTCTATAACTAGCTGCCAAGCACCTCACTGGTCATTCTACACAGAATACCAAGTGCCCTTTCATTGGCTTACAATCTAGTGGAGAACATGAACACGTACTTTTAAAAATCTGTCATATAAAATACATGCTGAAGAAGAACAATTATAAAGGATCAAATCAAATACTAAGTGAATCTCAGGGAAAAGTAGATTAAGGCTAGTAGCTGGCAATACCTTCCAAATTTTATCTCTGAAAGATAAGAGATAGCAAGCAAATGTATAATTGATTCTGAAAAGTAATATAATATGCGGTGATAGCATTATGGCATAGCAGTTACCTAAACGGTTTAATTTTATTTTTCTCACCATGTAGGTTTAGGCCCCTATCAGATACCCCAGCTTGGTTTGCAGTGAGAATGCAACTTCACATTCTCCCAGTTGGAAAAAGTTTTATTTCCTGACTCTCCCTACTCATTGAGACTCATTGAGACTTTGGAGTAGACATAATGGAAAATGCTTTTCAGCACCAACTCCTCTATTCACTGCTTTGAACACCACGATAAATAGAAAGGACAAGAATTGAAAGTCTTTCTTTTGCCTCTTAGCTTTTTCTAAGTGCTGAACTGAATGGGTGTCAGCTTTCTGTTGTAGCCCTGGCAGTTCTTACTTTCAAAAGAACAATCAGAAGGAAACCCTTTCAGAAAATTGATCCGCCAAAGTTTGAAATGCTTAAAAATAAACTGTCAGCTCTGTCTGTTTCCCCCTACACAACCTGTCAACTTCACCTCTGGCTTCTTATTTTCCAAACCCTAACAGCCAGGCATTCTCTTTCAAAAGGCTTCTCTGAAGCTCCGTCTTTGTCAAGAGTATTGTAGACCCTGACCAAATATTTCATAAATTGGAGGGAGACCTAAATGGGGATAAAAGTTGACCAGTGCTCCCTGCTGTCCTGACACCTCCACCTACAGAGTTCTGAAGTTTGGGTTAGGAAAGAGTATTCCTTCTAAATTCAGTTTGGCAATTTCAACCCCCACTAGTTAGAAAAAAATGTATCCAGTGTATGTATATACCAGTATGTGTATATACATGTAGTATATAACATATATTTATATGTATATATATTAAGAAGTTCTCTTTCTCTCTCTCTCAATATAGTTAGATAGATGAATATCTATATGATAGTCATAAATATTGATAGAGATTCATCTATCTATATTCATCTAGCATCCTAGATTTGAGCTGCTTTTTTGGGTTCTTAGCAGAAATAGGTTCATATAATTTCAAATGATTTTGGTTACTGATGTTGTTGTTGTTTCCCTAGAACATGTCCTTCCCAAAGAATTTTTCTTCTATAATAAATCCTGTAGTCTCCTATAAATGAGGGTGGGTGCTCAAGTAACTGTACTAGAGGCCATGTGTCAAATATGATATCTCAACAGTAATTGTGCCCAAATCAACCAGCCCAGAGGGGCCATATTGTGATTTCACAACACTGTTCCTGATATTAGTGTCCTCATCAAAGTACCTTTAGGTAAGAGTTAAAAATCAACAACATTATTACAGGTTTCAACTAAGAAACATTTCTGAGGGGGTCTTTCACCTCTCTAGTGGAAATAAGACACATACAAAATTTTAAAATGGCAATAATGATTAGTTTTACAGAATGTCAGTCATTTATAACCTAAGGTTAGCTGGTGGGTTGATATATTGTCTATTTTAAATATGTGGGCCCTTACATAAAGGGTGGTCAAAGTCATCTTTTCTGTAATTTCAGATTGGAAGAATGAGTAAGTCCAGTTTAAGAAATTCAGATCTCATTTACCATCTTTAACTGAGCAATGGTGTTGCTCTGATCTGGGCTAGAGCTGTCCCTCTTCGTGATAGGCCCAGTGCTCTGTTGGGATAAAAGTCTGGCTAGCTGCATCCCTGGCTCATTCTCAGTCTTCTTTGGTTACGCCTCTTTATTTGTCTATCTAATTACTCCCTTCACTAAGTTGTATATTTCTTAAACGACAGACCATGACTCACTCAATCATCTCTATATCTGTGATACTGCCTGACCTTGATATTTTGCCTGTGATAGCTGCTTAGTAAATGCCAGTTAAATATATAGAAGCCAAGAAAGCTATGGATAGGAAAACCAACATTGCAATTTTCTCTGATGTCATTTCCTGTCTTCCATAAACAGAGCTGCTATAAACCTAAATCCTCTACCCAGCTTTTTGGGGTTATTGATATTTGACAGTTCTTTTCCTGGCATAACCAAAAAATCACCAAATAACATTGATTCTACTTTTCTTTCCTCTTTCCCACATTTCTTCATATGACTGCCCTAACAATGTGGTATTAGAGTTAGAAATGGAAAGTCTACAATTTGTTCTTGCATAAAAAGAAATAGCATTGTTGTGGGCAAATTATTTACTCTCCACACTTCCTTCCCCTACAAAAATGAAGAGATGTGATTATTTAAAAGAGGAGATCACTGTGATTCTGCATGTGATTTTATGATTGGGTTCTAGAATATGCTAATTGTCTTAAACATTATATTTTTTTCAGTCTATCCAAAATCTTGCCCTGCTGCTTCACGGGTCTGAAGACATTCCCTCTTACTATGATTTATATATTTTTAAGTTCATTTATTTATCTTGAGAAAGCACGAGCAGAGTAAGGACAGAGAGAAAGGGAGAGAGAATCCCAAGCAGGCTCTGCACTGTCAGCACACAGATGCAGATCTTTATCCCACAACAGTGAGATCATGACCTGAGCCCAACTCAACAGTTGGATACTTAACCGACTGAGCCACCCAGATGCCCCTGATTTTTTATACTGTGAGTGTACCTTATATTGTTTTTTATTTACAGAGATCCTTTCAAAGCTCAGATTATAGGTTCTCCACTTATTTCCAACAGAGGTCGTAACAACTGGGACCACTTTTTATAACAATTCCTTAGCTTAGGAATTTACAAAAAGCAGGCCCTCTGTTCACAGGAAAATCAGTCTCTCCTCCCTCTCTCTCCCCTCCCTCTAGAGGGTAGGTTAAGACAGAGAAGCTTCTGTCCAGTGGGTGCATTTATTCTCACCCAACCCTATGAGTCTGGTTTTATACAGATACGTCAAGTTCATGTTCTAAATCTACGAGCCAAGACTTAGTCTCCAGACCCCACACAGTTAGTCAAACTCTCTCTCTCTTCCACAGAGCAATGCAAGTTGCCGCTCATATTTTATTGTCTCTTTGTTCTTTGTCTTTTTGAGAATTTTGTTGACATACTTATGAGCTAAGGTATACATTTAAGCTGATGATTATATTTAATACTTTTGCTATTTTAACTTGTATTATGAATCTTTTTAAATTTTTTTAGCACACAGGTTTCCAAACTGTTGTAAATGGAATCTTCCCGTAGCTTCTTAAGCAGTGTGCTTAAGGTCTTATTATAGGGACACCTGGCATACCCTGGTTCCCATAATAATCTGAAAATATCATCTTAACCTACTGTGTGACCCTCAGTAAAATAAAAACTTCTAGGCCAGTCAGGCAGGCCTTTCTACAAATCCTGCCAGTTTCTTCCTCAACAATCTTACCTTCTTAGCCCTTTCCACAGAACTGTGCCTTCCCACTGCCAAGCCATTGTGGATGCTCCTGAGCATGTCTAAAATCACCTGTATGTGCCTTCCTCCTTTCAAATCTCACCCTTCTTTCAGGGTGAATTCAAGCCTTGCTTTCTTTGAAAAGCTTCCCTGATTACTCTGAAGCCCCATCCTGTGAACTCATGGTCTACTGTAAACCACATACCCTATATAAGGACATGCAAACTCCACTCTGTTTTGAGACAGGGAGGTGACATGAAAAAACGATGTGGACCCCAATAGAAGGTGTCAAAAGTGAAACTAAAATGATAAGCGGTAATTGACTTCTGGTCAAGGTGTAATGGAGATTTTAAGGGAGTGATAATGTGGGCAATGTGACAAGATCAAAGATAGCAGCTGCTTCTGAGGGTCATTCATAATCCCCACTCAGAAAGACCAGCCAGTATTGTTAGAATTCCCAACTTTTGAGAAAATCCAGGAATCTGCATTTTTTAGGTAAAATACAATGATTTTTCCCCAACTTTACTGACATATAATTGTAAAAAATTTAAAGTGTTCACCATGATGATTTGACATATGTATACATTATGAAACGATTACTCCCATCTAGTTAATTAACATACCCATCACCTCACATGTTTATTGTGTGTGAATTTTTACTCTCTTAGCAAATTTCAATTGTACAGTTCAGTGTTGTCAATTATAGCCACCATGCTATAATCAGACCTTATTAATTTAATAGTTGAAAGTTTGTTCCCTTTTAGCAATCTCTCCCTATTTCCCCTGCCCCCTAGCCCCTGGCAACTACTTCTTTACCCTCTCTTTCAAAATCTAGTGATTCTTAATACTACCAATTCATTTAACCACTTACAAGCGAAAACACTATTAGGGCCAACGCGGAAAGGCCAAAGTCACCAGTTTGCAACCTCTGGCTTATAGTGTCTTGGAACTCTTCTTTATGTCTCTGTGATACCAAACCATATACTTGCCAAAACTATGCACTCTTTGAAGGCCACCATCAATCTTAAAATTCTCGTGTTTGCCTATTCACAAAAGAGAGCCATGTACACAGATCATCAGTAACCATTCACTGAATTGAAATAAATTCTCACTGGTTTCTAATATTCACCACGCCCAAATGAAGTGAGTAAAATGCAGAGTCTCCTGAAAAGGCAGTTTAATGGCAAACAGAGTAATGTTGAACCCTTACGTTTTTTAAGAAGAAAAATAATACAGGGTTTTCTGAGGTAGTCCATGCTCTTACCAGGTAAGTCAAAGTGATAGCTGCTGTAAGTAAAAAAGTAGAAGAATGAATTCAATATTTGAAGTTTTAAGATGGCTCATGGCCTTGGGTTTTATGACAAAAGTATGACTCCCTCTTAAGTAATTCAAGGAGAATTTTGTCACCACTGATCTTTATGAAGACTACCCATTTTGTATTAAGATGTGTGGTGTATTTACCACAAAATGTGTGAAGGTACATATCTGGAGTCCTTATTTTCATGTCCTTCTGCCTTTGAAAACCATCTATCACTGACATTCAAAGGAGAGCCTTCCAAGGAAAACTATGTTTCCAGCATCTTTATATAGACAGAGGTATAGAAAGGGAAAATCTTTCAGGCTACTAGCCTCAAGTGTATGCCATTTTCTTAAGAAAACTTTGGCATGCCATCTTTCCTGGAAGAGATGGCTTCAAAATGTCTGTGGTTCTATACTAGGCTAAATTAGATGACAAAATATTTACAAATCCCTATACTTATTAATCTTCTGTGTTCTACTAACCAGAGGACACTGACACTTACCAAGAAGGAAAAAGAATGGGATTTGAGATTTCTGATAATTGAAGAATCAGTGGGATTTTGTTGGTGGTGGTGATGGTGGTGGGTTTTGTTTTGTTTTGTTTTTGTGTTAACATGAGTGAGAGAATACCCAGGTCACATAAGGCTGAGACAATTGTAATCTAAGGGTAACTCTTCAGCTTTAAGAAAAAGAGTGCCATATGGGGTGCCTGGGTGGCTCAGTCGGTTGAGCTTCAGACTTTGGCTCAGGTCATGATCTCACGGTCTGTGAATTTGAGCCCCGCGTCAGGCTCTGTGCTGACAGCTCAGAGCCTGAAGCCTGCTTTGGATTCTGTGTCTCCCTCTCTCTGACCCTCCCCTGTTCATGCACTGTCTCTCTCTGTCTCAAAAATTAAATAAAACATTTAAAAAAATTAAGAAAAAGAGTGCCATGACAGTTGACATTATGATGATTTCCTTCTCATTCTGGGCTATGCTCCTCTCCCTTCATGTCCACATGCTTGAAAATCACTGCACACACATAAGTTCTGCACGAATCCTCGGCACATGCTTCGCTGATTACAATGCTCTATAGGTATGAAAACCAACACCTCTTCCCAAAAACATACATTCGGCCAAAATATACACTATTACTTTCCAAACAATTAGTCTTCAATGAAATATACTTGATATTATATGTCTTTGGGGACCTCAAATTCCTTCATTTTCACCTCAGGGAGATAAATTCTTATACTGCTATAGCATCATCAAATAACACCATTAGAAGATAATCCATCAGTTAGTTACTTAAATATGTTTGTTTTCCTGTAGGAGTATGAATGAACTGGAATTTTAAGATACACTCACATGTGCATAAAAGTATGTGAGTGTGTGTGTGTGTGTGTGTGTGTGTGTGTGTGTATGTGTGTATGTTTCCTACAAATCTATCTTCTAATCTATTTGGGGAGATCACTTTTATTTTTCTTTTTTCATCCTTTCCCTTTCTTTCTATAAAGTGTCAGTGAACAGTCAGAATCTAAAAGCTCTCAAATATTCATCAATTCACACTCTTTAATCTCTTCCATTGGCTTTCCCTTTCCACACCAACACACCTTCCATGTGCCCTTTTGGGCCATCCTTTGGACACACTGTATTTAATGATATTTCATGCCATTTTCTCTGCTTACAATGCTCTCCCTTTTCCTACCTTTTAATTCCTTTCTAGTCCCCATGACCCAGCTCAAATAGCATCACCTCCCTGAAGCCTGCCATGGTTTCCCAAAAGAGAAAGGCAATCTCTCTTCTGCATTTCCAATTCACTCTATAGATATATCTATTATAATAATGATCTTACCAGATTTTAATCATGTATTTGTGTTTCTGCTCCCCCTGCTCCCAGCTTGACCAATCCCTTAAATGCAGGGCTTGACATAACAGCAAGCACTAGAAACATGCCTGTTAAAAACATGGTGGAAATAAATAACTGAATGAGTAAATTAAAATAATAGACAAAAATCCAACTGTTCCTCCATTATTTTCAAGCATTTCTTTGTCATCTTATGAAATTTGTGTTTTTATTAAATATGCACTGAATTTTTTATAACAAAATCCAAAAAAATTTCCATATACAAACCTGACAGTGTGGGGAATAAAAGAAAGAAAGTTAATAGTTGTAGGGGAAAATATGGGTTAAGGGAACACAGAGTTTGCCATTCATGCAAGGCATAAATATATTTTAACCTATTCTCCCAGGGATTCTAGCAGCAGATTGACCCCTATTACTGTGTTAGAACAGTCAGAGACATACGTTAAGTATAAACAAGGATTCATAGGGGTCGTGAATAGTTCCCCTTGTAAGTGAGAGGTGCTTTTCTGTAAATGGCAATTTATTATGTCTGGGGAGAACCTAGGTCAACATAATGATCTCAAAATATCTCAGGGTGGGGCACCTGGGTGGCTCAGTTGGTTAAGTGTCCGACTTTGGCTCAGGTCATGATCTCATGGTCATGGGTTCTAGCCCCACATTGGGCTCTGTGATGACAGGTCAGAGCCTGGAGCCTCCTTCAGATTCTGTGTCGCCCTCTCTCTCTGCCCCTGCCCTGCTCATACTCTGTCTGTCTAATATATTATATTATATATATTATATAATTATATATTATATATTAATATTATATTATTATATATTATATATATTATATATATATATTATATATATCAGGATTGACACAAGTGCTTCCTGTCTGAAGCTGTGTGTTGAGAACTTTGGTAGTCATTAAAAAACAGAGCAACTTTTCTTCTTACATTCATCTGTACAGGCACATTGGAAAATGGCACATTACCAACCCAAACTGTGGTTTTTAATAGGCCTGACACTTTTCACATTAATAGTTCTCTTGAAATTGCCAACAGGTTAGAAGCATGATGGCAGATGCCTGAAAAGTAATATGCCTGTATTTTATCTATGCACGTCTATCTGTCTTCCTTCCTTCTTCCTCTCTTCCTCCCTTCCTTCCCCTCTCTTCCCTTCCCTCCTTTCTTTCTCTCCCTTCTTTTTTTTTTTAATTTCTCTCTAATGCACTTATTGTCTACACATTTTTCTAGTTAACAATAATAAATAATATCCCTGTGATATACGCTGTTCTCACAGAAATCACACAGTCATAAAGAAGGTTATAAATGCCATGAGAATGGGGGGTATGAGGTTGCAATTAATAATCACCATAAAAATCTCACTCAATATCTACTAGATATTATGCTAGTTCCTTTATAGTTTTTACCACCTTCTATCTGTACTACAGTGGGAAAGCTACTTAATATCTGGAAGCCACTTTCCTCATCTGTAATAGGATAAAAATAGGACACATTTCTCAGGGTTGTAATGACACTTATCACAGCACCTTACACATGGCACACACTCTAACAGTTTTCAGCTCTTATCATTATTATTGTCTTTGATCTCGCATTTTGCAAATAAGAAAACTGAGCCAGGGAGACCTGAACTAATGTGTTCATGCACCCAACCTGTGGAAATCAATAGTTGCAGTGTGTATGTGCTGAAATGGAGAAATGAGCCATAGTGATGGGGCTAAATGAAGGACAGAATTATAGCACCAATCCCCAGCAATGCACACTATAGCAAAAACAGAACCAGCAAGGCACACTCTCCAAGTACTTTAACTTAACCTTCGCACATACATCTAGAGAGAATGCCATTGGCTCCATTTTATTTATTTATTTATTTTTTAAGTTTATTTATTTTGAGAGAGATAGAGACCACTTGAGTGGGGGGAAGGCAGAGAGAGAGGGAGAGAGAGAATTCCAAGCCTGATGTGAGGCTTGAACCCACAAAGCCAGGAGATCTGAGCGGAAACCAAGAGTCCGATGCTTAACCAACTGAGGCACCCAGGTGATCCTCATTAGCTCCATTTTAAAGATGGAAAAAAACAAGTTTAAGAAGTCTGAGACTTGACCAAAATTACAGTTAGTGTCTGAGCTGCATTTGTTAGACTTATAAGCCCAAGCTCTTTCTGGCACACGATGCAGCCTGCACCAGAAAATGGCAATAGTTTGAATTCACACCTAGTCTTGGCAGCCCTTGAGTCCGTTACAGAGAGATGGCATTGAAATAATGGATTTTGCACAGACTTTCCTGTAAATTAGCTTCCAGCCTTAATATAGTGTTCCTAAAGTTGATTTTTTGCTAAATGTTGCTTTATTACAGCAACACTATGTGTGGATTTAGTCCTTTCTGAAATGCCTTTTCCCCAGAGGCATATCAGCCAACAATAACAGCAGCTATATTCAGCTGAGAGCACCAGATAACTGATTTATTTTGTCACTGGCACCTTTATGAGCATCATTTGCTAGAGAAGAGCTGGAAAAAAAAAGCCTTTCATTTTTTCCCCCTAAAACCATGGCACTGAAAGGCTAAAGTACCAAAAGTGATCTTGAAGCCAAATTTCGGGTGGAGAAACATAATTATTTTAATGAGTCCTCTTGCTAAGTGAATCCAGCATGGTGTTCAAGGCTTACAAGCAGTGAAGTAAGAGTGTCTCTAGTTCATCAAGCAAACACACGGGAGCCAAGTAACATCCTGCTGTAATTTCATCACCACTTAAGGTCTAGTACCCTAAATTTTGTTCTACATTCATGCTACCTAAATGGATATTTGTAATATCAAAACTCTGTGTTAGCTTGAAAAAAAAAGAATAAAACATATGATGGCCTGAAATCTCTGTTGCCTCTGCTGTTCCAACTGAGATCTGTACCTGAACAATACAGCCAACGTAAGCATGATTGGGACACAGAGCTCTCTTTAGGAATAGACTATTTAATGGAATTTTTGCAGGTATGTTGGAATGCTCTCACCTACTCCAATGCTGAGAGAGAAGATAATGTAGCTCAAAACTTGAGTTCCCATAGGGCAGGTGCCACAAAATCATCTTCTTTGCATTTCATTCAGCAAACATTTATTGAACATCTACTATGTGTCAGGCACTGTCCTTGTGACTGGCAGACAGGAGAGAACAACACCAATGTCCCCACCCACATGGGCTTTATATCAAGTGGAATGAGTCAAATAATAAACAAGGTAAATCACTAAAATAAATAGTATGTCAATGTTAGTAGGTGCTATTGACTACATCCAAGCAGGAAAGAGGGAGAGAGGGCACATGTGTGCCTGGAAGCAAGGGTGCATTTTTAAATGGGATGGTCAGAGAAGGATCCACCGAAGAGTAAAGTACCTGGAAGAAGTGAGGGGGTAATGTAGTTCTCTGGGGACTGTTGTGAGTTGAATTTTATCCCTTTGAAAATGGTATGTTGGTGTCCTAACACCTACTTAAGAATGGAATCTTATCTGGAGAAAAGATCTTTAGAAGTTACAATGAGGTCTTTACTGTGGTCCCTAATCCAATATGTCTGGTGTCCTGATAAAAAGAGGACATTTGGAAACAGCCTCATAGAGGGAAGGCAATGTGAAGAGACACAGGGAGAAGACAGCCATCTATAAGCCAAACAGAAAGTCCTGGAAAAGATTTTTCCCTCACAGCCCTTAGAAGGAACGGACCCTGCTGACATGTTGACTTCAGACTTCCAGCCCCAACACTATTGTTACAGTTAGTTCTGTTGTGAAGCCAGCCAGTTTGTGGTACTTTCTTAAAGCATCCTTACAAACTAACACAAAGGCAAGTAGATGTAGGAATGGGAGGGCACTAGGAAGGAGTATTTCTGGCATGGTCAAGGGAGAGCAAGGGGGGTGGGGCATGGCTAGCAGAGAGGAGATATTTAGGGGAGCTTTATTTTCTATGGAGCTTCAGAGTTAACAAAATACTTCATGTTTGTTTTTTATTTACATCTTACCAATATTCTATGTAATAAATGAGATGAGTGTGTGTAGGCTGCATGTAAGTGTGAGGGTGTGCATCCCTTGACCCCAAAAGAAGCTGAGTCTCAGAGACTTAAATTCCCTCCACAAAATCACAAAGTTGGCCATTGACAGAGAAATTCCTTAAGCCAACAATATCTGACTGCAAAGTGAGTATTCCTTAATGTCATGTGGGTAGAGGAAATATCTATTTCTTTTTTTAAACTTTGTTTTAATGTTTACTTATTTTTGAGAGAGAGACTGAGCACAAGTGGGGGAGGGGCAGAGAGAGAGGGAGACACAGAATTGAAAGCAGGCTCCAGGCTCTGAGCTGTCAGCACAGAGCCCAATGAGGGGCTCAAACTCATGAATCGCAAGGGCATGACCTGAACTGAAGTTGAATGCTTAGCTGACTGAGCCACCCAGGCACCCCAGAAAATAACTATTTCTTAAACCATGTTTGTCCTAATCAAAGCAACTCTTTCCTTCTTTCATTATCTCTTATTAGGATGTGCTGTTCATGATACAATCAGGAGAGGATGTAGTTTGATTAACACACTATGCTTGAAATAATATTTTGAGACCAGCCAGGTTATTCTCACATCAACTGCAATATCATCTTGATTGGATTTGAGGCAACCAAGAGTGCAAAGAGGATGAGTCACCTTTGCTCTTTCCTCTGTGCCATGCACAGGTACAGAGAATAGGTTCTGTAATAAATTGGTTGGCTTATATGTGAAAAGGGACAGCAAAGCCATTTTATCTGGGGGTCTAACCACAAGACCTAAAACAAACGGCTTACACAGAATTTATGGACACATTGGAGCTCAGATATGTGGCTAAGAAAAACTAACTTCACATTCTGGAAGCAGTTACTCAACAATGAATCAACCATGTTTAGGAAATACATGACTGTGTTCCCTGTTATCGGAGAATTGATAAGCTTGTGAATTTCTCCACATGATAATCAGTACTTTGTAACTAGTAGCATGCCAAACCATAATGACTTCACAGAGAACACATTCACTTATAAATTAAGAACCAGGGATTAAGCAAATTAAATATCAAGAGAAAAAAAAATGTGAAAATACTATATGGGGAAAAGCATTTAAATGCTGTTGAATTTACTGTATCTAATAATTGTGGGCTATTCATTAGGTAACACATAGACGCTAATGATATTGTAGCAAATTATATCAGAGAACAAAGTGTTGTTATTGTTGAAACATGCATTGTATGAAAATGTTAACAGACAAAATTAAACAGACATGCTGTCTATTCGACAATAACAATGAAATGGCCAATTTTAAATCTAATTATCATCATCTCCTCGTGTCTTCCCAAGACACCTAGAACTTTAATTGAATAATAATAATGACATGCCTATAAAGCTAATAGGTTACAGATATCAAGAGACCTGATGTGGAAATTATAAAGGGAGAGGTCAACAAGCTTATTTGCTCTAACTTAGTTAATATGCATTATTAAATAACATTAATTAGATAATTTAATAATGATACTGAAGCAGACTTTTAATGTTAAAAGTGTGCCATGTCTGCCTCTCTCCTAAAACCGGTCCTTTTCTCTCCTTTGATTTGGAGGCTTATCTAAATTTCACTTCAAACATATCCATTCCTGGAACATTTTGTCTCTGCTCTGGATGCAAAGACCAACTCTGATATAAGTAAAGGTTATTTAGGTTTCCATACTTTGGAGTCAAACTCATAAGGATCTGTCCTAAGAAAACAAAAGTCTATGTATTGCAAACACATCACAACAAATGACTCTTTAATGTCCTGTCAGCCTCCAGACTAATTGACAGTCTTATTTGCATAAGTGGGGAAGCAGGAAGTATAGAGAGACAGATGGGTGAATATTAATTGATGTTCATAAACCTGAACAATGCTGTTTGCATTTGTCAATCCAGCTTCTCAAACAAGTATTATTTACAGTATATTACAACCCATCAGGGACATACAGAGTGCCATTCGGGAAGAGGCCCACTGGCATTGCCCTTGATTTATCCACACAGCAAGTACCACCGTGGGGTTATTCATACCACACAGCCTGTAGCTGAGGGAAACTAAATTTGGGTTTGGAAAGAAGAAAGGCCTAAGAGAGGCCTAACATGCTCCCAGCTACAAATGAAGTTGGGGAAAATCTGCTTCAATTAATATTTATTTACAAAGAGGCATCACTCTCGTGTTGTAGACTGATAGATTCTGCCGAGTATGTTTAACTCAGAGAAAGTAAGAAGAAATGATCTTTCGTTTTTGTCCTGCCTTTTTGACTGGTCAGTCATTATAACGGGAGGATTAGACAAATCTCACTACCACTCCAAGGCCAGGTTTTCTTCCTTTCTGATCTATTTTAGCCTCTGAAATTCTATATTCACATTATAGTCACGATAAAACATTAAGGTCTGCTTTAGTCAGTTCAGACTGCTTAACAAAAATACCATAGACTGAGTGGCTTAAACAACAGAAAATTCTGTTCTGAAGAATAGAAAGGCCAAGACCAAAGCACCAGTTAATTCAGTTTCTGGTGAGGGTCACCATTCTAGTTGCAGAGGGATGCCTTCTTGCTCTAACCTCATGTGGCTGAGAGAGATCATCTTATGCTGCTTATTATAAGGGCACCAATTCCATTTATGAAGGCTCTCCCTTCATGACCTAATTATCTTCCAAGGCCCCACCTCCAATATCATCACACTGAGGATGAAGACTTCAACATAAGAATTGGGGGAGGGGGGCACAAACATCCTTCCATTGCAAAGTCCCAATGAAAATTCAAATACATTACTGGGTTCTAGAATTTACATTACAAGATCTATGTTTCAATGGCTAAAATAGGAACCCAGGAGTCAAGAGATATACACATAAATATGTCTCTATCATGAACAGAATTCTGAATTTGAGCAAGACATTTTCCCTCTCTTCACTTCATTTGCTCATGTAGAAAATGGATGGCGTGCTTGAAAAATATAATCTCAAGGGTCTTTCAGTTCCAACACTCCATGAGTCTGTGCATTCTTAAGCTACCTTTAAATCAGTAAGAAAACAAAAAGAGGAGTTACATTTAGTGATCATCTGCTATACACCAGATATTCTACCCAAGGAGTTTTAAATGAATGAATTCATTTAGTTTGTTAGTCCTTGCTTGGGAAACTCTTTCCTTAGATATTGCAAAGCTAAGTACTAGTCTGCTTTTCTACTTTTCCCACATGACAGTCCTCTCCCCTATACTCTATATTCTTGATCTACCTCAACCTCATCTATTTTCCCATAAGACTTCTTGCATTATGGGGCGCCTGGGTGGCTCAGTTGGTTAAGCGTCCGACTTTGGCTCAGGTCATGATCTCACAGTTTGTGAGTTTGAGCCCCGCGTTGGGCTCTGTGCCAACAGCTCAGAGCCTGGAGCCTGCTCCAAATTCTGTGTCTCCCTCTCTCTCTGCCCCTTCCCTGTTCATGCTCTGTCTCTCAAAAATAAATAAATGTTAAAAAAAATTTAAAAAAGAATTCTTCCATTATAAATTACCATTCAATTTATTCATCTATTATTTTTACTGTTTGCTCTTTCTATTTGCTAGAATATAAGCCCCACAAATTGTAGACCTTGTTTTTTTTTTCTTTTATTGAGGATATAACATTATCTTAGTTTCTGACATAGGACAGAGTGATTCAATATTTACCAATATTGGGAACTGATAGTACTTAGAATAGTACCTCTAAGAAAGGGCTTGTGATAGTTAATTTTATATGTCAACAACTAGACCATGGCAACTAGATATTTGGTGCAATACTAGCCTGGATGCTGTTATGGGGGTACTTTTTAGATGAAATTAATTTGAATAAAGCAAATTATCTTCCATAATGTGGATGGGTCTCATCTAATCAGTTGAAGGCATTAAGGGGAAAAAATATCTTTACTGAGAAGGAGAAAATTCTGTCAGCCAACTCCCCTGATTGAGCTGCAAATATCAACTTTCCCCTGGGCCTCCAGCCTGCTGGCCTCCCCGACAAATGTTGGATTTGCCAGACTCCACAATCACATGAGCCAATTCCGTAAAATAAATCTCTCTCAAAAGAATGAAAAGTCACAGACCAAAAGAAAATATTTGCCAAATATATATCTGATAGAGGAAAGTTATCTAAAAGGCATAAAGAACTCTTAACAATGTGAAAACACAGTATAAAAATGAGCCCAAAATCTGAACAGACACATCACTGAAGAAGATACACAGATGACAAATAAGCATATGAATAAATGCTCTGCATACCCTTTAGAAGGCCAAAATTCAGGACACAGACAACACCAAATGCTGGCAAGAATATGGAGCAACAAGAATTCTCATTCATTGCTGGTGAGAACACAAAATGGCACAATCACTTTGGAAGACAGACTGGCAATTTCTTATAAAATTAAATATACTTTTATCACATGATCCAGGGATTGGACTCCTTGGTATTTATCCCAAAGAGTTGAAAACTATGTCCACGCACAATTTGCACATGAATATTTATAGCAGATTTATTCATAAAGGCCCAAATGTGGAAGCAACCAAGATGTCCTTAAGTAGGTGAATGGATAAAATGAGATACAGTAGAATATTATTAAGAGCTAAAAAGGAATACATGAGCCATCACACCATGAGACGACATGGAGAATACTTAAATGCATGTTACTAAGTGAAAGAAGTTAGCCTGAAAAGGCTACTTCAAACTGTACGATTCCAACTATATAACATTCTAGAAAAGTTAAAACTATAGAGAAAATGAAAACATAAGTGGTTGCCATGAGTTGGGGATGGAGGGATGAATAGGGGCAACACAGAGGATCTTTAGGGCAATGAAACTACTTTGTACAATACTATAATGGTAGGTGCATGCCATTATTTTGTCCAAACCCACAAAACGTACAACACCAAGAGTGAACCTAATATAAACTGTGGGCTCTGGGAGATATTGATGTGCCAACGTAGGTTCATCAATTGTAACAAAATTGTCACTGTAATGAGTGATGTTGATAACAGGAGAGACTTTGCCTGTGGGGGTTCAGGGGGCATATGGAAACGCTCTGGTACCTCAGCTTTGCTGTGAACCTAAAACTCCTCTAAAAACAAAGTTTTTTTTAAAAAATAATTAATTAATTAATCTCTTTCTATATATTCTTTTGGTTCTGTTTCTCTGGAGAATCCTAATATAGAGCTCAAAATATATTTGTTAAATAAATGAATATGTCCCAAATCAATCTCTCTGAGGAAGAGAAAATTGAGACAAGTTATGGGATTTGCTTAAGGACATACAGCCACCCAATAGAGAGATGGAATTTGAACTCAGTTACCAAGCCTAAGCCCTAGCTCTCTCCTGAATATGTGGATTCCAAAGTCCAGTGGAAATAGAGCCTGAGGTAAATAAGTCTTGATGTAATCTTGAACTGTGGAGAGGAGGTGCCAATGAGAAGCACCCCCAAAGTGGGCAAGCCTTCCAGACCCTTCTCAATGATCAGAGCCTTACAGGCACCAGATGTTCAGTAGTGTTTGAGATACTACTGAACATGAGGTCAACTTCACAGATCTCTCCATAGGTGCCCAGGTCAGAAAAAGGAACACTGTCATAAAACATCCACCTTGGCAAGAGATGGCCATTTCCTGGTTTTAAACCAATAACCCTAAACAATGTTTTCTAATTAGGAAGATGGAGCCAAACATACTGGTTTTAATGTGAAAACAATTTTTTATATAACATGTTCCCTTTATCATTCTAAAAAATATTAATCTATATTATCACACTTTTAGTTAAAGACCAAACGTTTGCCTCATCCACATGTTGATGTACCAGCCAACAAAGATCCTGAGACTTAATAATCATTTTAGTCTTGGAAAACAAAAAGGGAAATAAAATATATCAGATTTTGACAATAAAGCTGTTTTAAATGCATACATCTGTATATAAAAATGATTAAAATCAGAGGAAGTATATCAATAATTTTTTAGGAGACTGCATTAAAAAGCCTTTGTATTCCAATTCTATTTTATATAACTTCACATTCATGAGAACTTTTAATATCCTTCTAGATTCATGAAATGACACAAGTTTTAACTGAAACAAAGACTCTGACAGTATCTTTTCTCTACCATCATAATCATCAGAACTATATTGTTTGTAACACTGTAAGGAAGCATTACTTTCTGTACTGGCAGAGAGAATCCTGTGCAAAACCATTAGGAATACATCCAATGGTTTATAAATAACATCGCATATGATACAAAGGGACTAAACACTTCAAATGTCAAGGAATGACACATTTCAAGAACCTTTCAATTAACCCTTAAATATTTAGAACTATGACTTTGATTATTTTTCATGTGATTGTACTGTTTGGCACAATAAAATCTTCTCCCACTGGCATATGCAAATTTCATGTTTAAATTTGCTGCTCAATAGATAATGAGGTACCATAATTCTCTTATATTTTTGAAAAGTATAATGTGCAGTGAAATAGGAATCTCCTATCCTATTAAAGAGATACAACTTTACAGGAAATAATTTGAGTATAGTAAGTGTCAAATACTAAAATGGGTTCATACCTTTTGACTTAATAAATCTAATTCTGGAAGTATATATTATTTTTTTTAAATTAAAGATGTGGACAAAATATTTATTATATCAGCTGGGCCCTCTGTAGGCATCCTTTCAATAGGGCTGAAGAAAATCTATGTTTTTCAGGTTCCTAAGAGGCAGCTCCCAAAATGAGCACAGGAGTCAGCTCAAATCTGCTCATGACAGACAATTATTAAATTGTTAAGGAATTTTATGAACTGGTTGTATAAATAAGACCTTTAATAAAAATGAAATTATGTGTCAAATTTAGTAATTTATATTAAAAGTACTTAAAACATCCTCATTAATGATTATATTATATTTTACTATTCTCTATGTTCTTCAGGTTCTTTACACCTATTATACTTGCAAAGTAAAAATGTAAAAGTATGCTACTTTACCTATTCAAATCCATGTTCAGTAATATTACATCTGTAGCTTGAAATTGGCCATGATAGGAGTATTTACACGACAGAAATCAGTAAACGCTACAAATCAAAGGTTTATTTCTTGTTTTGTTGATTGTCTAAACAAATATTTGTCAGCTGGCTTTGTTTCCATCTTATCACCGTCCTCCCTCCCTTCCCCACCCCAGGAGCCCTTTTGGATATTTTTGTCCTAATTATCCCTCCATGAAATAGTTAAACCCCAGACATATTTCTGTTTATATACTGTATGTATATCTTTGCTTTATGCATGGAAAGAGTAACTTTTTTTTTTTTTGACCCATCCTGGGAGTCAGTTTTTGCTCCCATGGGGCCATATAACCACCTTTTACAATGCATGGTCAAAACTTAAAAAGTGATGGAAAAATGTGCATAATGCAGATTAAACTCAAGTATCTCAAGTCTACACACACTGCATTGCGGATAGTACAACAAATTGAGAAATATTCTTCCACCAGTATTTGAACACTATTATGCAATTCAACAAAGAAGTCCCTTACTTCAGGGGTGACCGGGTGGCTCAACTGGTTAAGCGTCTGGCTCTTGATTTTGACTCAGGTCATGATCTCACAGTTCATGGGATCTAGGGCCACACAGGGCTCTGTGCTGACAGCATGGAGCCTGCTTGGGATTCTCTCTCTCTCTCTCTCTCTCTCTCTCTCTCTCTGTCTCTCTTACTTCATTTACAAACTGGTGGTTTCAATTCATCTTTGTTGTTTTACTTTTGTCTTATATGTTCATGTAACTGAAAATATCAATCAATATTCATATTAGAAATACATTCACTTATCAATTGCAACCACAGGTGGTCTATAGCTGCAATACTTCAGTAAAAATTGACAAAAGCATTCTGTGAGAACCAAATGCCTATATGGAATTTACAATAAAGAGTATTTTTATTTTATCATTATTTGTAAATTGCAAGTTACAGATATTTTATATCAGTAAGGTTTATAAAAAGTGTATATATGTATACATATGTATATATTTTGTCCCTATAGAGCTAGCTGTTAAACATTTACCAGCACAAAACTGTATCCTATATAAACTCTAAATCAAGCTAACATTAACATCTGCACCATATTGGTGAAACTCCATCCAGACATTTTCAGAAACAAAAGTTTTCAGCAAAGGTTAAGTATGGGAGGGGTAATTAAGTGAGATTTTTTTATTAACTTCTATTTGAGTCATATACAAATTTTCTGAAAGGAATTTTCTATCCTTTCCCTCCCAATCACACACAAACTTTTAATGTAATATCACACTGGTTGTAAGTTGTGTGAATAAAGGCCCCTTGGGGAAACAGAAGAGCCCATCTAGGGAGAAGGCCAAACAGTGGGGAGGAAAAGGGATAAAGAGAGTCTAGTTAAAATAGGGGAGGGAAGATGACTAGAAAAGGTAAAGAATCGAAGCTACCCCAAGGCTGTTTAGTGGGTACGGATTTCAGGATCCTAGAGGATCAGGAGAGCAGCACACAGTATAATCACCCAAAGAGTCAAAATTGCAAATAAAAATGAAAAAGGAAAAACTGAAACAAAAAAAAAACAAGAAAAAACAAACAAACAGTAGAAGAACATATCCCACGTTTGTCCATCCAGTTTTGGTTAATTATCTACATTCAAATCCAGGAAGGCGGCTGTGTTCTGGGAAGAGAGAAACTAATTGCCGGCTTGCCAGTGAGTGATCCTTAGTTTTGTATTGTTGCTTTACACTTGTTAATCTAATTCTATGCTAGCAAGATGTATGTTTGGGATAAAACCACCCTCTGAAGTGTCCTAACTGGTATTTGCAGGGATTCTGTATCCTAATTCATGCATGATATTATTGCAATTCTTATTCTGGACCCAAAGACCGGCATCAGGAAGTATATATTCCTCCAATTTGTATGAAAGTACACTTTAAGAATCTTGCTCACTAATAATCAGATGCAGACATTTCTGGGGAAGAATCACAGAACCTTTAGGCAGATTTCCTTAAAAACTTTCAATTAGGATTGGGGCATTGTCTTCCTCTATTGAAAACTGAAGGAAGAAAGGGGTAATATTTCATTGGGTTTTGGCAATTAAGTGTAAAGCCTCAGGAAAACAATACAATAATCAGGAATCAAATTTTAAAAATCTGTATCTTGAAATTTATTTAAAATGTTCTCTTTTTCTTTTTAACTGTATAAGAACCAAGAAGGGTAAAACCCTCACTTTGATCCAATTAGAAAATAAGATTAATAAAGTGCTCTTTCTCTGCAGCTCTCCTCTATTTCCCATCTGTATCCCTGGACTTACCATCTAATTCCAGTACTTCTGAAGAAAACAGTAAAGCAGATAATAGTTAAAAGAAGCAAGTTCCAAAACTGGCATATTTTAATCACAGCAAGAAATAATGTTTTTTCACATAAGTAACGTACCGCATATTTCTAACACATATATTCTATAGGGGTCTCTAATCGAAACATTTAATTTATAGAAACAGATGGCTCTAGCTTTCCTACCCACTTCTGTTTGTTACGATAAATCTGAAGCCAGAGATATTTCCCTTAGTGAGCCTAAAACTTCAGAGAGATGTTATATAGAAAGAGAAAGAGTTAGCTATAGAAATAAATTCTGAGACATTGTCATTCAGTGTTCTAAAAAGGCTGGTCCATAGCTTCAGAAAGATTATCAGTTTGCCTCAAATGACATAAATCACATGCGAAAGTGGATTTTGTACATGTGTCAATGGACTCTACAGTCCAACTGAGTCTCTCGTTTGTGTGTTGGCTGCCCATTGTAAGCCACCAGCGCTCTATGTTGCCAGGCTTTGTAGATGAACTATTCAGCAGTTCTGGTTCTCTTTGGGGCTGTAACATTCTGCCATAAGGAGTTGGCAGTGTGATCATAGCGAAGGACAATTCAAGATAAAATAATTCACACAGAGAAGATGATATCCACCTCTATTGTTCAAGTTGGTGGTTATTACAATAGTAAAAGATAAAAAATGTCAGGACAATTGCACAGCATGCTTCACTTTTGTGAAACATGTATATAATAAGATGACCAAAAGAGCTTCAGACTCAAACAGATGAGGATTAGAAGCTCTTTCTTGTCACATCATATTAGCTGTATATATATTTTGAGGCACCACAAGTTGCTGTTTTCCCATCCATACAATGAAGCAAATCAAAACAAAACAAATCTCCAAACTAACACCAAAAAAAGGACCACATGCAAATCGAGAGTTAACTGATACAATTTATGTAATGTCATTAGCACATATTAAGATTGAAAAAAAATGGCGAAGATTTTAGTTTCAACTCCACAACACAAATTGTGCATTATTCTTATGTCATTTTTTACATAAGAAACAATTGCAAGGGTTAAGAGTCATACTGACGTTCAAGCAAAAGAACAATGAAAAGTGAAAGCAGAGTGGAAGGAATATAGAATTTAGAAGCAGACCTAATTAGGAACCACAGCTTCAATTATTTGACTGTGAGCAGTCATTTGCTGTCTTCAAATTCCTCATGTGCAAAGTGCAAGTAGTTACAACCCTGAAGGTTTATAGTTAATATTTTTTCATATTGCATATAAAGCATGCAAATACAATATCTAGCACACAGGATCATTATAGGGAAAAAGTGTTACTGAACCGGAAAATTTACACTTGGGATTGGGAAACAAGACAGTTCCTAACAATAGCAATAATTATACCAACTTACATTATCATTAGACTTCAGAACTTCAAACATGCTCTATCTCAAGTACTTTTTGAAGTACACAGGGCAGGCATCATGCCCATTCTCAAGTTGCAGAAAATAAATCTGACATTTTCCTAAACTGTGTGTGTGTGTGTGTGTGTGTGTGTGTGTGCACGTGCATGCGAACACGCATGCACATACCTCTATGTACATGTGTATGAGAACAATAAAAGTCATATTACTGGATAATTATATTTTAATGAAATGGGAACATCTTCCACAATGACTGATGTTATTAAAGATGAAGAATGCTGATGGGGCGCCTGGGTGGCTCAGTCGGTTAAGCGGCCGACTTCGGCTCAGGTCATGATCTCACGGTCCGTGAGTTCAAGCCCCGCGTCGGGCTCTGTGCTGACAGCTCGGAGCCTGGAGCCTGTTTCAGATTCTGTGTCTCCCTCTCTCTGACCCTCCCCCGTTCATGCTCTGTCTCTCTCTGTCTCAAAAATAAATAAATGTTAAAAAAAATTTTTTTTTTAAATTTAAAAAAGATGAAGAATGCTGAGAAGTGACAAATGTTTTGAATCCTATGTGCTTTCAATGTCGCTGCTATTCCACTTCCACATATTTATGATTGAGTCACTATTGTTTGATGAGCCATTTTATCGTAAGTGGCATTATTGAAAAGATTAATGAGCCAGGAGACCTGGTGAATTAAATTAACATTTTTTAAAGTTAAAATTTATACAGACTAATAATAATTAAGCCCACAGAATATTCAAGGACAATACCACCAAGATTAATCTTATCCCACTGTAAAAATAATTCACTTTGTATACTTGAATTACTCATGAAAGGATCTTTGAACATCCACTACTATAATTGTTTAGCGTTGCAATCATTGCTCAAGAATACGAGTTTAAAGATTCAAAGAGAATGGAGTGTGGAATAAAAAGCTCGCAACTTATTAGGAATCAGAATTAAAATGAATGCACTGAATGAATAAAAACTCACATTTGAGACAATAACACTCTTAAAACATTCAAACCTTTAATTTACTGTTTTGAAGACTAGATAATTGGAGGCCTGATCCTATGTAAATTCTGGCCAATCATAACAGGAGTGAGAGTTTCCAATATTCATAATAATTCTGAAAAGTATTTTTGCTCCATTTAGACTTTGCTTTACTTTATGGCTATTCAGCACTTACCCTATGCTGCCCTTAAAATATCCAAATCAAGAACTTTCAAGGTCTTCTTTTTTCCTCCTACAAGGAAAATATTTCAAGGTGGGAAAGAATCAGCTCATTAAAGAAAACTTCTATCTCTTTAGGCATCTTCCTCTTTCTTGGTTCTTATCTTATTATTTTTATTTATTTTTAATTTTTAAAAAAAAAATTTTAAAGAGAGAGAGAGAGCATGAGCAGGGGAGGGACAGAGAGAGAGGGAGACACAGAATCCAAAACAGGCTCCTGGCTCCAAGCAAAGCACAGAGCCTGATGTGGGGCTCGAACTCAGGAACTGTGAGATCATGACCTGAGCCAAAGCCGGATGCTTAACTAACTGAGCCACCCAGGTGTCCCTCGGTTCTTACTTTAATTCTGTCACTGCTGTACCACTCCTGCCCCCAAATATGTACTGTCTCCCTTTCATGTTCTCATCTTGACCAGTGGTATCCATTAAGGTAGATCTTTGCTTCCTCTTAGTTCAGACAGACTTAGATTTTAAAGTGGATTAAGAAAGGGGTAAAAATAAAGAAATAAATGGAAAACATAAAAACAACTTGTACTTATGCCTGGATTTAGAGTTTATGGCTGCCTCAGTGGAGGAATTTTCTCTTAGGCATCTTCACACTGTCTTATAGCAAAAGCAAAAATGAGTCAGATCCCCAAATATGACCATTATGTGACCTTCCTTCCATATTCCATAGCCTGTCTGAAGAGCTGTGTTTTGGAAATATTCTAGGTGACTAGTTCTAAGAATATTCTCATCTTTTAGGTGTCTATCACCATTTACCTATAGGAGACAATCCTATCATCAGAGCGATTCTAGACCAAATGATACTATGGAGAAATAGAAAAACAGAGCAAATATCAAGCCCTATAACAAGATTTACATATATACAGTGTCAGACACTGTTACCCTCACACTCACCATAACCAAGGGAAAAGTCCCCAAGTCACTTAAACACTCATTGGTGTCCCAGAGCAGCATCATGCCAAGAGTTAATTAGAATGATCTGCTAATCTGACCGGCCAGTGACATGTATGTGTGGGTTTGTTCATAATAAAAGCTTAACCTTTTTCCTTCTACTTTTCCCATTGCATTTAATTGATGACATTTGGAGTAGAAAAGCAGTAGGAAAAACTTACTAATAGAAACTTACATGGAGGGAGAAAATAGGAAGAGGGATTACTTTAAGAAAAGAGAAGGAGGTTTAGAGTCATCAGACCTGTGTTTGAGTTCTAGCTTCACCATCATTAAGTATGTGATTCTATATGACACCATTCATTTTCAAAGTTCAAAGATAATTTTCTTATCTGAATCAAAGTCTACCAACTGGGTGTTATCTTTCAGCAGTGGTGGAGTAAGTGTTTTGAAGTCTCAGATAATCTTTACTTACAACTATATACTCTTGTATAAGTCATTTCATCCTCTGAGCCTCAGTCATCTTACTTACTAAGGGAGGTCATGAAATATACCGCTTGAAGTTACTTTAAGGATAACATGAAATTAAGTACATTATTTCCAGGGGATAAAAGATCAATAAATATCCATTCTTCTTCTTTTTTTTTTTTTCCAATTCCTTCCCTCAGTGTGACACATTTGGATGATTTTGTGTCCATTAAGAACTATCATCATAAAAACTGATATCAATTAAACATGGAAAAATCAAGAAAAGGGTCTGTTTTTCTTCTGTATTTCCCAGACAGCTTAACACAATGCTAAACACATACCAGATGCATATAAGGGAAAACCTATAGGTCCAGGGGTGGAAGATCTGACTCTGGGTCTGAGCACTACCACCACTTGCCTGAGTCATCTTTGAAAGATTGATATTTATTGATAACCTATGTGCATATATGTGGAATGAGGGTGTTGGACGGCATGATCTCTAAGATTTCTTCTACCAATATCCTCTATTTCTCTAGTACACATTTTCTCACTGATTATTTTTATTCTTTGTTCTGAGAGTTAATGATTTTGTTGCTTTTTTAATATACTGATAGATCCCTAAAGAAGTAGGTTAGATAAACATACTGTTATGTTAATGACAAAAACATCTAACACAAATTATTTAATTAAGTATTGATCAAAACTGAGTATTAGTCATTTGATGGCTATTAGTTGGGATTTTTTTTTCATAAAATCTGTAACGGGGCTGAAATTGACAAATAGTTGCAATCTGTTACTCCATAATAGAGTTCATGAAGCAACTCTTTATAGGCTTGAGAAAGCAGACATATTTATAACAGACACAGCTATTAGATATCATACTGAAAATATACAATAAACCAAAAGGAAATACCACACACATAGGTGGTCCAGAGACATCCCAGAGTTGATTTATATGTATTCTGCAAGTGTTAGAGAACTAGTAATTTTCAAACAGTACAAATTTTCATCCGAAAAGGGAAGAATATGAAACAAACCTTAACAGTTAAATCTCCAAGGGAAAGCGTACATGTTCCATCATAATGTCAAAAATTCTAATCAGTAGGTTTAGTTAATTATCAGCTTAAAACAATTTGATTTCCTAAATGTTGGCAAAATAAAATGCAACTGTATATATTTTTTAGATTTCCCTTTGGTCTCAACTTCTTAGAGAACCCAAACTGACATACTGCTTTGTATGGAAAATGGTCTAAGAAAGCAGGTGGTATGATGAGGTTTTGAGACTCTCTCAATCTTACCCAGCAGGCACACAGGGCATCATATGGTATTGAATATGGGGCAAAAGTAGTCTCTAGCCTAAAGCCATAAACCCATTGCTCAAGATGGCACTGGTGGTAACCCTGGAAACAGACTGGTAGAGGGAGATGCCCTTGCCAATGAGATGATTCAGGCACTGGAAAAGTGTGGGAGTAACAAAGCCCATAGGGACGGTAGAGTGGGTTGATTATTATTAAATTACACCAACATCAGGCAGACGGATAATGAGAAACTGAGGGTGGTAAGAAGCAGTGAAAGACAAAATGTGAGGGCAAGAGGGACTCTTTGGGAGCATATAGTTATACAGAGGCCCTTATTTTGTCCAGTGGAAGAACAGACATAGCTGATAGCAAATACAAGAATTAATAGTTGGAGGCACAGAGCTTCAGAGACAAATAAATGCTCAGACCTGGCAGATCTGTTATACTGAGGTCCCCATCTGGATTTGGGAATCTCTGAATTCTGAAACACGGAACCTAGTCATCCAGGGAGGAAGCTCTGAGGAATTTTGCTTTGTAGAGATATGAGCTTGAAGAGATGGCCCACCCCTCTTAATTAGGACTTTCCCTAATTGCCTCCCCTGTGCAGGAAGATGCTGCAGAGCCCTCTGTCTCCTCAAGGCAATAGGTGCTGCTTTCCAAAGCTGGTGCTGCTTCATCTCTGATCTGCCAGGCCAATCACCAGGGTTACATTTCAGGATACCTTGGCTGGGGATGTGCCGGGCCTGTTAACTAAAAAAAGAGATTACACTCCAAAGAAGCTGCAGGAATTAGCTAGTGTATACAAGCAAGAGTCAGAGGAGAACCTTATGTCTAGATTTTATGGGTGACTGATCAAGGGAGACAGAACATATAACTGAATTTGGTAACTTGAGAGTACTTCTATAGGACATAGGAATTAATGCTCTGGCAAAGATCCTGCATAATGGGCAAATTTGCTGGTACAGAGGTCCTTAGAAGCTTGGAAAAAACCATGCCTCATGCTGACTGAAGTGTGTGAGTACCTGAACAGCCTCATAAAACAAAACAAACAAACAAAAGTAAGTGAAGAGGCTTGTGGTTGTAGCTATACTGGAATGGATGTGTTCTCTGATCCAGGACATCTACCAGAGTATTCTTTTCTTCTACAGGAAGGCACAGAGGACACATGATTTTCCCAGGCCATTGTGAATGCTCTGGCAAGAGGGACACCCAAATCACTACATTCAGTGGTGGCCCTCCTCTGTAGATCAGGGTTCATGGTGCAGAGCTGGACACAGGACTGGGCATTTAATAGTGGTGGGGGTGACAGAGGATGCACTAACTGCCATGTATATAAATTCAAATAATATACCCTTTGACCTAGGAAATAATAACTGAATGATTCTGTGGCCCCATTTATCATCACTCCCAGTGAGATACTGAGGGCCTTTGAGCTTTTTACTTCCCATCCTTTCAATATAGGCTCTTCTGCGTTAGAAGTTATGGTCCCTAAAGAAGGAATATTCTTTCCATGGGCCAAAGCAAGGTCCCATTAAGCTACTACCAAGGTAGTTAGGCTCGTTGTATGGACAAGAATGCAAGTCGCCATTGTGGGAGGAATAATTGGCCCTGGTTGGCAAGACGAAGTAGGGTTGCCATTATACAATGCAGGCATGGAGGAATATGTATAGAAACCAAGTCACCCTCTGGTTATTCTTCACCCAGCTTTAACTATGAATGGACAAAGGCAACAAATAGAGCCTGAGACAAGTATAATTTCTAGGAGCTTAGACTACTCAGGGATAAGGATTTAGGTCACACAACCAAATAAGTCATTAAGACCTGCTGAGGTGGTAGGTGAGGGTGAAGGCGGTTTGAAATGGATACTGTGGGAGGAAAATAACATCAGTTGCTGCCCTGAGACTACTGAAATGAACTACGGTGGCAGAGAACTGTAGTTTATTCCACTTTTTTTTTCCTCTTCAAAGTTTCTTCTCAGGAGGAAAAGGCCATGGCAACCATGGAGTTGCTCCCATGGGTGGAGCAGTGGGTCTGTGTTACACAAGGAATGGACTATGGCTGCCTTGGGAGCATTCATCTCATCTCTCTTCCTGAAAAAACTTCTGTGAGTTAATGGCCTTGAGGGCGACAGTTTCACAGATTTCATGTGAAAGTCATATTCTTCCAAGGCTGCTCTCACTGTGTAACTGAGCTTGAAGAGGTTACTAGAGTGGGGTCATTCCTGCTCGACATGGTTCTTGTGAATGAGAAGTCTTTCTTCTGGAGATACTCAATGGCCTGGTTGAAAGGATCTTATAGTTGGGGCTCTTCCAACTCAAACCTCCTTCCTCCACTCACTTCTTCCTACAAGTCAGATCCACTTTGTGATCTGAAAGCTCTCCTTGCTCTCTCCCCATTCTCCTTCAGAGGTGTTTCCCTCTGATGAATTTCTTATAATCTGATTCTACCTTAACCTCCATTTCTTGGATTTCTCAAACACATATATGCCTTTAAGGAACAAAAGATTTCTCAACACCCATTAAATCTGGTTTGTATATGAATCTCTTGCTTTTTAGTTAAACTTACTGACTATAGAGGAAAAAGATAATCTCTATACACTAGCAACCTATGGGTTGTCCAGTTCTTCAGGAAACACTTAATATTTTAAATATGCCCAGTGAGGGTGGCTCAGTCAGTTGAGCATTTGACTCTTGATTTCAGCTCAGGTTATGATTTCAGGTTCATGGGATTGAGCCTTGTGTCGGGCTCCTCTCTGAGTGTAGAACCTACTTAAGATTCTCTCTCTCTCTCTCTCTGCCCCTCTCCCATGTCTCTCTCTCAAAAATAATAATAAAATGAAAAATATTTAAATATGCTCAGTGAAATTTTGAATATCCTCACATTCATATCCTAGGAACTTTTATGAAATTCTAAGATATATTTTTGCATTGAAATTATGTGTTTCTTCTGTGTATATTTCTCTTCTTAAATTAATTGCCTTTTCAACTTTCACTTATGTCACATTTTTTCGTCCAAATATTTTTTTGACCACTTTAGTGGAAAAACTTAGAGAGTGATATTAGGTAGAACAAAGCCACATTTGAGGTCTGCATGGTAGATATTCAAATGGGTTTGCTCATTATTTAGGTAATTCTTCTGCATATTACCCTTACCAATCATATAATTCATATTAGCTCTTCAGCAAAATTGCAAAGATATTTAGGATTGCTCCCAAAGAATCAAAACTGTTTAATGTTCATACCTTAACTACCAACTTTCTACTGCATATATCAGATTAAGAGAGAAGGCAAATAAAATCTATAATGATTAGGTAGGTAGGTGATGTCACATAATCTTTATATTTGGATAATGGCAGAGGGTAATGCAATCTGTAACACACTACAGACTCTTACCAGAAGTTGGATTGATGCAGCATTACAAAATATTTCTTAATTTAACTTTCAAGTCATATATTCAAATATGTTGGGTAAGAAGGTATTTTCTTTATGCAGTACTGGGATTAGCCAAGGAAAATATGGATACCTCTTGGTATATCTTGTTTTGTCTCTTACGTTGCTAATGAGCTCAAGCAGCAATATCATTTTTCCCCCTAAGAAAGGTGAAGGTTGAAGCTAGCATTATTGCTGAAAGCATTTTTAAATATTGGAATTAAGCTTAGCCTTAGTTTTTATCACAGTCTCAGATGCACAGAACACCTCATGCAAAGGAACCTAATTTCTTTAAATAAAGAAGAAATCAGAATAGAAGCATAAATTACAATGTGTCAGGCAGTGCCGTATCTATAATTAGCCCAGGTATTAAATGTCTTTCTTAAGATAAAAACACACAGATTTTTAAGTCATTTAAACTAACCATCTGTTTGCTTAGTACTTATTATAGTTCTCTAGATTTTGTACAATTAGTGGTGTTAGTTTTACCTTTCAAAGGATTTACATTACTTTTGACTACAAGGTTAAAATTAACGCAATTAAAGAAGCATCTACTGAGTGTGTATTAGGTGCAATATATTAACTAAGTATAATAGAATTAAAGTGGGGTTAATGTTGTCCTAATTTTAAAGTCCTTAAACCATTGCTTCCAGGATGGAAAAGATGTCAAAGCTTTAGAATGATGTAAAAATGGCTGACTTTTCTTGCAAGCTTTTTACAAACATGATAATCATTTTTTTTAATAACTTAGGAAATTTCTAAACATGAAAAAAGAGAGACAAAGAAGTGCAGTAGAAAAGCAAGGCAAAACAGGCAAACTTATTGAATGTCTGTTATATGCCAGGATGTTATATGCATTGAACTGTGTTTTCACAAATGTTATCTCCTTTAATCCTTCCAACAGCAATTTGATATAATTATAATTGCTCCATTTTATAGCTATGGACACTTGGATTTCGTAAGGTTAAATGATGTGGGCAAAGGGCTGATAAGTGGCCCAAATGGGATTCAGGTGTTTCAGATGTTGAAGTCTATTCTTTTTCCATAAACCAAGATAAGCTGCATGACTTCTTATAATGCTCTCCAGTCCCAGGATTCTGTAATGAAGTTTGACACACAGTTACTGGTCTAGAAAAATGATGTAGCATCATTTAGCAGCAGTAAGAACACTGGGTTAATGGTCTTTCTGCTGAGAGTCAGATAAGACATATGATTTGTCCTGTACTCTAGCCCAACCAGGCTATTATTACTCTGGCATGTGGTAGTCTCTCTGTAATCTCACTTGAATGAATAAATCCCGGAACTTTGATTTCTCTGTGCCTTTATTCAAGCTGGTACCCTTTCTCTCATGTTTATTTTCTTGTGAAATCTCCCTTCACTTTAAGGTTATATTCTTCAAAGTCCAGTCCAAATACTATTTTTCTTTTTTCTAATGAAGACATTTGAAAGTCACTACTCAGAAAAATCCATTCTTCTCTTTGGTTTATTCCTGTGCAAGGCAACTTCTTAGATGGGTCCCAATGATCCCCACTTCTTGGAATTTTTGCTCTCGTGTAATCCCCTCCCCTTGAAAGTGTGCTCAGCCTAATGACTTGCTTCAAATGAATAGTATATAGCAAGAGCGGCGGGATGTCACTTCTGAGATTAGGTTACAAAAATACTGTGACTTTCATCTCCCTAATCAATTCACTCTTTCTGTCAGACTCCTAAATCTGGGAGAAGCAAACTGCTATGTTATGAGTAGTCCTACGGAGAAAGAAACATAGGAAGGAACTGATGTCTTCAACCATCAGTCTGAGAGGACTTGAGGCCCTTGATTCTAGAGACCCAAATCACAAACACATGAATGAGCTTGGAGGTGGCTTCTCCCCAGTTAAACCTTGATATGACTACAGCCCCAAGTCAATACCTTAATACCAGACTTGTGAGAGTCCCTGAGCCAGAGGAGTCAGCTAAGCCATGTTCGCATTCCTGTGTCACAGAAACTATGACATAATAAATGTGTCTGGTTGTTAGCTACTGTATTTTGGGGTAACTTGATATATAGCAATAAATAGCCAATATAATCTCTATTTCAACACTCACCACAATCCAATTTGCCTGATACTACTGGAGCCATGCTTAGAATTTGGAGGAATTGATTCATATGAGCAGAAACTTTCTGGACCATAGTGAATACCCAGTATCTAGCACACGGAAAGGAGGAGGTGATACTATCTCCACCCTCGAATCACATGCTGAGAATGGAGGAAATCTATCAATGTCTGTTGTACAGGTATAGTAACCCATGGAGTCAGTTAACTACGAGGAGGTGGGATAAGGGAAAGGGGATATCATGGAATAAGGGAAGGGGAACTTAGAAGAAAGGAACCAAATGGCCCTCCTAGAGAGATGATACATGGATACAAACTTGGTGTATAAAAGAGCCTACTTTAGTCTCAGAGATAACAAGCTCTTGAAAATTTGGTCTATTCACCTGTCTGGGCCTTTGTTCAGTTCAGCCCACAGCAGATGCTAAATCATTGAATGAATGAAAGAGGGAACAAATGATGTTACGGCAAAACATAAAACAGCCTGAATTTAGAATCAGAGGCTGAAACTGATATAAACTGAGATAAACATGATTATCTGAGTCCAAGTTACTTATCTGTAAAACAATAGGGCTAAGTCAGAAAAATTTAATATCCTACCTAGATAGTTCTGAGAAGCTATGGTTCCTTCTACAGACTTACAAAACTACAGTTACTACAACAGACTGAAAACTCTTTCCTGAGCTCGCTTACTAACTCAGCAAAATGACCACATGTCGGAGAACTTCTCATTCAGTACATGCATATGGGTGTGTGTGTGATGTACATGTGTGTACTTCTGAGTATGTATATATTTATATATTTTTTCTTGATTGTAATGTATCATCCAGTGTTCTTGACTGCAAATGTGAATAACTACTTGTTCTACATATATGATTGAACATTAAATGGTATACATATAGTTTCTGGCATAATGGCTGGTACAAAGTGATCACCAAGAGTTCAACAACCCCTCTACTGACGGTTCAGTGAAAATGGATTTCTATATTTATTCTGTATGTGATAATGGAACTTTTTAAAAATAAAACATTCATAATATTTTATGAAGCAATCAAAAGTGGACAAAAAATAAATAACATATCTACATAGAATACCAGACAATCATTAAATTTACATTGTTGAAGAATATGTAGAGACACAGGAAATGTTCACTGAGCAAAAAGAAATCAAATTAGCTACAACAGTTTGTACAATATGATAATATTGTATAAAAATATTTGTATATAAATAGAGATTACATTTATGCCATATACATACATATTAATGTGTACATATGATAGACCATATTGTATATATAACTGCATATATACACATATATATACACATATATATACACACATATACCACCAATCTATAAATAAAGATCCTCATGTATATCTGTATACATATAATAGTACTAGAAAAGCATGTACCAAAATAGCACAATGTCTGGGTGGTGTCATTATACCTGAGCTTTTTTTTTTTTTTTTCTATGCATTTTTGTCATTCTCAAAATTTTGGACTGAATACATACCAATTTAATATTAGGGGAAAATCAATACTTGCAAATTAAAATTACACGAGACCAGCCTCAGTGTGGCAGCAAGGGCTAGCGTCCTGGGGATGGAAGACCTAACTGTCCTCAACTCAAAGCCTATTTGACATGGACAGCTTTCTTGTGTTGGTTGGCCCACAGACAGCCGGGCAGTGATGCTGTTGCCGCTTATGATACAAACACATGCTAATGATATACTGGTTGTACTTTCAGATTATATAAAGTGGTTGTATATTTCCCTCCACTTTGGTGGATTTCTCTCTTGCATCTCTATAAGTGTAACCTATTACCATAAAGAAGTGAAGAAAGTCCCTAACAAGTATGTCTGTATTTTGGGGAAATTGTACATTCATTCAGGATATAGAGCTGTCTCTAATTCTACCACAGCGGCTGAATATATGCTATGTATTTATTTTCTTCCCCACCTTATCTCTCTGGAATCTGATCCTTTTTCTTTAAACATCTGCTCTCACAATACTGTTTTCCCCTCTTATCTTCTAAGATCCAAAATATTTAAATGAATTCTTTGGGGTATTGCTGGCTATTGTGAATATTAAATATACCAGAAAAGGATACCATGAAATCAAATACCTGACTTCTTAACTGGAAAAAAAGTAAGAAAGAAAAAATATTTTTTTAAAAAAAGACAAGAAAGATCTTTGTATATGCTAACACAATATTCTATAGAATTTTCTTTTGATGCCTTTTTTCAGTGATGGAAAATTATATGTCTTAGAACTATTATTATAAATTCTGATGTCCAGCATGTAAATAGTGTCTCTAATGTCACATATTTTTTACCTAAAGAGCCTCATGAATATAAACTAGATTAGAATAAAACTGCATTAATGTAGTAATATATGATATTTAATCATGGTTTCTATAAACAACATACACAGGATCTATTCTGAATTGTTAGGGCTAAATTTCCTTCCATGGACATATCCTTTCATTTGATGCATATTCTGGGAATGATATCCACGTGCATAGCACTACTTTAAACACTGAAGATACCTCAGTGAACAATATCAAGTCCTTGTCAGCATGGCCCTCACATGCTAATGAGAGGAGACAAACAGTAATCGTCAAGCCAAAAACATCAAATGAGCTAGAAATGGATGTTTTGTAGAAAGAAAATATGGAATCAAGGTAAAAAGGGTACAGCAATGGGCAGTCTATCAGCTGGATTGGCTGGAGGGGGTCTCTTTGCAAAGATGTGGAGCTGATACCCAAATGACGTGGATAAACCAATGATGTCAGGATCTCAGAGAAGGTATCCCAGGCAGAAAAAAACAGCACATGTACAATCCTAAACAAGGGATGACTTTGGGATATTTGAATGGTTGAGAGAATGCTCCTGCAGTTGAACTTAGTGAAGAGGCAACATGTTGCAAGCATTTTGAAGTCAGAGTGGATAGCAGGGCTTTGTTTCCATAGACGGCTGTAGAGGCCCCAGGAAGATGCTTAGGCATAGTCTTAAAACCAAGAGGAATTCATGGGGAGGAGTATTAAAAAAGAGAATATAATGGTCTTACTTAGGCTTTAGGAATATCATCCCAGCTGTTAAGCAGATAAAAGACTATAGGAGGATAAGAATGGAAATAAGGCATCCAGTTAGAAAACTGTTATGTTTCAATTACAAAATATTTGAGCTATATTGAATTACCTATGTTTGAATTGCAAAAGTAAAAACTAAAATGCACACTGATGTTCACTGCTCACAAATGTCACAGTGTTGTTGTTGTTGTTGTTGTTGTTGTTGTTTATTTTGGTTTATTTTCTTTGTGTATATTACGATTTCACTGTTGATGAAAAGTGTTTAAAGAGAATGTTCATATGACCTCATAGAACAGAATTCTTAGATGAATAAGATTGTTAAGAAATAAGACACTTAATTCCTACCAATATATAGCTGAACATGCGGAGGACAGAAAACTCAGGTGACATAGTCAAGGGCACCTTCTGGAATCAGATACAAGGAGAGAGATGACTGGAACTCTTGATTCCCAGCTCAATGATCTCTCCGTGTACTGTCCTGTTTGATCTATAATTAGAAACAGCTCAGAGGCTCTTTCTAAATAAAACAATATCAGTTCCTAACCTTTCCACTGTATTATGTTTCCATCTGTTATTCCTGACAATTATAGATCTTTAAATATTTCCTGTGGGTTAGTACATCTTCCCAGAATGAGGGTTTCAGGTTTCTTTGGCAACTGTTTCCTATGAAGAGTGAGGGCTTGGACAAATTAAGAAGCCCAATTTTAAGAATAAAGTGAGTCTAGAAGGTTTTCTAAATCACTTGGCAAACAGAAACTTTCTCTACAGCAGTAGCAGATCTGTGTTCTTTGGACAGGAGGATTTTCCCCTAATACAGTTGACCACCTCACCAAAAAGTAGAACTCTAACTCCTTCCTGAAGAAATCTCACCACATAATCTTTTTACTTCATAGTCTCCACCATTACATATTTTCCTTCCTGGCAAAAGGGCAGCATGCCCTATATGACAAGAAATATGTTACTTCATTTAGTACAAGGCAGGCACAAGAAGCAGCAGTTAAGTTACTATGTGAAATACAAATTGTTTTTTTCAAAGCTACTAATCGAAAGGGGCCAGAATTGATTCCTGCCCATCCAAATGAACACTCTTGGCTGAAAAGTAACAGCACATGATAGCTCGATATGTGAGCTTTATTATGTCCTAGGGAAGGAAAGGGCTTATCCATGAGGGTATGTGTTCAGAAATCCAAGAAGATGAATGGACTAACAATATCTATAGAAAAGAAGTGGAGTTCAATTATAGGGTGGAGTTTATAGCTGAATACATCTTTAAAGAAGACCAGAAAGGGAAGGACAGATCTACATAATAATATGAAGGCCCGTGTATTAGAATAGAATAGAAGGTATGGTTCTGATTTGGGGAATGAGACAAAAGCCTGGCTACTTTTTTTTCTTTTGTTTTGTTTTCTTTTTTTCTTTTTCCTTCCTTCTGTCCTTCGTTCCTTCCTTCCTTCCTTCGTTCCTTCCTTCCTTCCTTCCAAGTTTATTTACTTATTTTTGAGAGAGAGGGAGAGAGAGGGAGGGAGGGAGAGAGAGAGAGAGAGAGAAAGAGAGAGACTGAGAGAGAGATAGAGAGAGAGAGAGAGAGAGAGAGAGAGAGAAGGAACACACAAGCAGGGGAGGGGCAGAGAGAGAGAGAGAATCCCAAGCAGGTTCTGCACTGTCAGCATGGAGCTCCCTCCATCCTATGAACAAGCAATGAAATCATGACCTGAACCAAAATCAAGATTGGACGTTTAACCAACTAAGCCACCCAGGTGCCCCAATAGACTGGCTATTTAAATTGGGATGTCAATCTAAAATGTCAACACTGAATCCTTTCCATATAGAGTTAGGGTTGGTCCTAGAAATGGGACCAGAATGGTGGAGACGGTGGGGCTATACGATGGGGAAATCCGAAAGGCTTGATTTTAAGATAAGAGTTTGATCACTGTCCATAAAACACACTCTAGATGCAAATAATAGTTACCATTTTAATAGAGATAAAATGAGATAACCATTGAAAATGAAATGGTTATAAGTATTTTTGCAAATAGGTAAGTGTCCTCATTCTAGTCTTATCCACATTCATTTAGTCTTCTACAAAATTGTGTTCACTTAAAATCCAGTTCACAATTAGACTTCAATTTGTTAGGTTAGTTAAGGTAAAATAAAATAATGGTCTCAAAGGTGATTATTAGAGTCTTGAGCGTTGGGATTGAGGATTCAGGAGAATATCACTTTACTAAGTTGTAGTTCTCAGCTAAGCAAGTCCTTAACTATATCCAAGTTTCATTTCTTCACCTTTAAAATATTATAGAAAAGGGTAAGATTTCAAGATTTCTTCTTGCAGTGGTGTTCTATATATTAATTAACTTACAAAAACAACATACACTGGTGTTTTCTAGATCATGAACATTTTTTTTGGTGTTCTCTGTCTTTTAGAAAATGCTCTGGCTTAATTTACTCCTCCTTTATAGCCCCTGCCGGCCCCCAGCCACAGGAAAGCAATTTTCATTCTGCACACCTTCCAGAAACACTCATGCTTCCATGCCTTTGCATATGTTGTTTCCTTCTCCTGACAAATCTGCCCTCATTTCATCAGATAATACCTGTTTCTTCCTTCAGACTTAGCTCCAGCTCTGACTCTGGCGAAGAACATTTTCAGACATTCGTTCCACTTAGGGTTGAATTCAATGCCTATCTTCTAACTTCCTCCCAACTCCTAAGTCTTCCAAATGATAGTGAGTTCCATAAATCATTGTTATTTTGTCCATTTACCCAACACACTTGGAAGACCTAGCATAGGCCACAATACATGAAAGGTTTGCAATAGATGTTTGCTGGATGAATTGACTAATGGTTTGACAGAGGACAGATTGCTACACAGAAGTTATGTTACTGAGTAAGATACACACGATAAAGCCTCAGTTTTCTTATTTGTATAATGGAACCACAGAGTCATCTGATTGTTGCAAGAATTAACTGTGACAATGGTTGTAGACTCTCTAGTAAAGCTGGTACCTTATAAATGCTCAGTGAAGAATGGTTGCCGCTATTTGTTAGATGTCTTTTTAAATTTTTTTAAAAAATGTTTGTTTATTTTTGAGAGACAGAGTGCAAGTGGGGGAAGAGCAGAGAGAGGGAGACACAGAATCTGAAGTAGGTTCCAGGCTCTGAGCTGTCAGCACAGAGCCCGATATGGGGCTCAAACTCACAAATGGTGAGATCATGACCTGAGCCAAAGTCGAACGCTCAACCGACTGAGCCACCCAGGTGCCCCTAGATATCTTTTAATACTTGTTTCTGAATTTACAAGATTTGGCTACTGTGTTAAAGTAGCTCAGTAATTTACTGACACAGCAATGTGTACAGTTGAAAAAGTGAGAGTATGAGTGTGAGAAACTATGTGTGTGACATAAAACATAAAATATATTTTCTACACTTGAACTAGGCTGAAAAAAAAAATCATTCTTTCCAGAGAAATGTAGTTAAGCTGATTCTGCCATATCCATCCTAAGATGATGATTCCTTCTATCTCTATCTATCCTAGGAAGAGACTTTTTATTTACTTTCACAAAAGATACCAGACAGCAGACCAAATCTCCCTCTGACTACAGTTCTGTGGAACTACTGGCAAGCCAAGGTACTGGAGTCGGGATCCAAAAAAGTACACAATGGACCCTGAAAACTTGACATAAAATGTAGCCATAATAGGTACTCATGGATCATAAGTTTATTTGATTGTGATATTGTTCGGAGAACCAACATTTCTAAATATATCTGGAGATGATCTGGAACAATTCTAACCTGAGGGAAGGCAGCAGTCAGGCAGTCCCTTAAGAGCTGCAGAGCCTGGGACAATAGTACAAATCTAAACACCATATGGATAAATATTTTAAAATTATAAATCAAGCTAACCAACTGTGAAATAAAATGTGTGCAAGCCTCCTATCTTGACAAATGCCCATTCACACTAATCTAGAAGGCAAGGTTTAAATTTAGAGTTCTCAGAAGCCTTGGAAATCAGGGCAGGAACTTGGGATAAGGGGAGGGTAGAGCTGGCTCCAATTCCTGTCTTTACCTTCCCTGTGTTTTCATCGGGCTTCTTCCCACATCACCATCAGATGTGTGCACAGACATGCAGACATGTCAGTTCACTTATGCAAGTTCTTCCACATCTTCCTCCCCAGGCTCCTACACACAGCTTCTCTTGGCCACCTTGACAATGGAGGTGAACATATAGTGAAGGGGCTTGTATGTGTCCCAGAAGGGTTCACATCATCTCCTGGGTCCCTGGTGGCTGGAATGCTGTGTAGAAAAGGAGCATGATCTCTGTGTGGCTACAGAGATGTACTCTGTGTGGTACATCCTGCTGGCCAGAAGATTCCTCACCCCATGGACTGGTGCATGGTTAAAGGAGAGCCAGAGAAATCTCCTCTAAAGGATGAGCCAAGGCAGGAGCTTGTCATGTGCATCGGGGCATTACAGGCAGCACTTTTTATTACAGCACAGGGCATGTAAAAAAGAAAGCAAAAACAATATAGGTTAAGAAAATTTCAGGCTTCTAGCCCACAAGTGTTATGTGTGGGTGAGATGAAATAGAAAGAACATGAAATAAATATGTGTCATAGGGTGACCAAGTATCCAGATTTTCCTGGACCTGAGGGTTTTCCTGGGAACTGGTGTGTTTGATGCTAAAACTTGTAGAGTCCTAGTCAAACTGGGATCTTCCCATCACTATGCCTTTACAATTGCAGGCCTCCAAAATTATCTTCCTAGAAAACATTTTAGCCAGTGGAAGGGCACATAAATAACTTAAGAAATATTTGATTTCTAGTCTGAAGTTTATTACTAATTAGCTGTATGAATTTAAGCCTCTTTAGTTGGGTTTCATCTATAAAATGAAGAATTGGGTTTTCTTAAGATCAAAGGTGGAATATTCCATTAATGTATTGAAGACTTAAAAGACAGAATCTTTCTCATCCATGTAAAACAATAGTAATCAGAAGAATGAAGTATTTCTAGGAATAGGCAAATATTTGTAAGCTCTGCCACTCTAACAAACAGTAGATGGGAAAAACTTGACATGGCAGTGGATTGGATAGTGTAGAAGGACAGATTGCAAAATGTGGCTACATTTCCTTCCAATCTAATTTAATGGATGCATTTTTCTGCTTCTAAAATTATATCCCAATAAATCACATGCAAAATAGCTAACACTGAAGACAAGTCACAGGTTCTCTGGACACATCCTCACTTTCTTTTATTTTCTTCCAATTTATCTTTATTTTTCTGCTGCTGAGCAGTAAAGCTAATGACAGAAATATGACTCAGGGAATTATCTGTTGTTTTAATTTTATAAAGTAAACAAACTAAGTCAAGCCAAAGGTCTTTACCAGAGGGACAAAGGAGGATAAAACATTTGTACGGTTTAGCAACCTCTCTCCTGAAGCTTCTTAACCAGAAAAACTTGAGGACAACAGGTGTCAATCACCAACATTTTATTCCTAAATCATGCAACCAAGCTGATGGATGATGGGTCTAGTATCCGATGTTTGCAATCAGGACCTTATTTCATTGTCTTACTCTTATGACTGAAATGTGTGCTCCTAGACCAGTTCTTGTTTCTAATTCTTGGTCTGGACCCTTGCCTCCAGTACTGCCCTTTCTTTAATATTACGTCTATATCTCTTAATGACTAGGAAGGTCTTCAGGAGTGCTTAAGGGCACTGATTGATCCTTGGAAACACACACCTTACCCATGTCTTCTCAGGCTCCCAAAGGGAGCTAATTTTTTTTTTTATTTTTTTAACGTTTATTTATTTTTGAGACAGAGAGAGACAGAGCATGAACGGGGGAGGGGCAGAGAGAGAGAGACACACAGAATCGGAAGCAGGCTTCAGGCTCCGAGCCATCAGCCCAGAGCCCGACGCGGGGCTCGAACTCACGGACCGCGAGATCGTGACCTGAGCTGAAGTCGGACGCTTAACCGACTGAGCCACCCAGGCGCCCCTAATTTTTTTTTTAAGAGAAAAAAAATTTGAGAGAAACAGAGACAGTGTGAGTGGAGGAGGGGCAGAGAGAGAGAGAGGGATACACAGAATCCTAAGCAGGCTCCGTGCTGCCAGCTTTCTAAAGAAAAAAGACGCAAGGAGCCTTATTGTACATCTGTATATGCATGACAATTCTACCACCACTGCCAAACCTTAACCTGACATATTCTTTCTCCAACTTTCGTAGAATTCTTGATCTCTTTATGGTCTTCTTATTGCACTTAGCATATAACCTTATTAGGTAAATAATCACATTTGTAATGATTATTTGCTCCCCTGCTAAGCTCCTTTGTTAAAAGTTGGAGCTTGTACCTTTGTAGATTTAGCAGTTAGTTCCATGTTTAATACCTAGTAGGTGTTCATTAAATGTTCTTGAAATCAATGAATGAATGAATAAACAAATTACTGTAGTTGTCTTTGTGGCTGTCACCATGGTAAATCAGATCCTTATTTATAGATTAGGGAATTTCACCACAGGAGACCTTCAGTACTGATTGAATTTTATAATTTAAATAGGAATGGATTTAGTTTTTGTCCTTAAAATGCTAAGATATTACAGAACATCAGGGACAGAAGAACATTGAGTTATTTTTTATCACAGCATGGCCTGACACTAAGAGAGAAGGTTACAGTATTTGGATTTTTTGAATGAGGGAAATCCAAAGCTAAAACTCCCAACCTGGAGCTAATAAAGTCCACTGCTACTTGGTCTACTGGAAACGAAAGGCTATGGGAAAGCCAAGATCTCCAACCATGGTCCTACAAGAACCTCTGTTCTCCAGAAAATCACAGTGCAGATTAAGGGAAAGTACTCTATTATCAGACTGCTCATGTAGTTTCTGCTATGACGTGAGGAAATTTCGAAAGGGAAATCGTCATTATTAATAATTATGCCAGGATAACAAGAATAAGTCAGGTCTTTTCCAGGCAAACCTGGACACACAGTTACGCTATAGCCTGACAGAGCTGTTCACTGTACATCACTAATTTGGTACTGCTGCAGGGTGTAGAGAGTGGATAAATAGAGGTGATTTTATCCCTCAGGAGACATTTGGCTATATGCAGGGACACTTTTTACTGTCACAGCCAGGGGGAGGTGCTACTGGTATCAAATCATAAAGATTAAAGGTGCTGCTACAGTCCCTCAGAAGAAAAATTATCCGGCCCAAAAGGGCAATAGTGCTGCTTTTGAGAAGCCTATTCTATATCCTCTAAAACCTCGCAAAGTTTCTGAAACTGCATCATCTTTTATTTTCTTGTTTCTTAGCTGAGGATTTGACTTTCTGAAAATTTTCTCTCTCAGCTCATCTTTCTTTCCTGTCTGAAGTTCCTTCTAAAATATGGCACCCAGTAAGCAGGTAATACACGGGGGAAACTTACATACATGTAGTAAAGTATTTTTTACTGGAAATATACCTGGGAAAGGGAGAAACCTTTTAAAATTTGAGTCATATTTTAAAAATCTAGATCTCCTTACTTTTACTAAATCCAATTGTAGGTTTATTGCCCACCTACTTGAAGATTCTTTATAGATTATAATCCTATCTATCATAATTTTTAGTCATAAAATGACTTGCTTCTCACTTTTCTGCCCAGGCACCACACACACACACACACACACACACACACACACACACGCACAAATACACAGTGAGAGCATGGAATAAATTGGAAGTAAAATTTCATTAATGGTAGAGAGATTAACTAGAATGCGTGACCACTAAGAAGCCTCTCACCTCTTGTATTTTTAAAGGGATGTTGAGAGGTGGGAGCGATTTTAATAGTACATATGGAAGCCCAGATCCAATCTTTCTACAGATATTTTATAAATGTTACAAATTAATTAATAAATTCTATAAGGTGCAATTTTAGTTGAAGCAATGATTTCTGTTTTGCTCATTGCTAAATAATCAGAATATAGAAGAGAGTCTCACCCACAGTAGGCATGTGATTCTTATTCCCTTGTTAGTGGTGGTGTTCCTTTTTACCTCAAAACTATTGGATAAGTTGCCTATTATCACAGAAATCTCTAAAAAATGTGCTAGTTTTGAAGACATCCAGATGGCCAACAGGCACACGAAAAGATGCTCAATGTCACTCCTCATCAGGGAAATACAAATCAAAACCACACTGAGATACCATCTCATGCCGGTCAGAGTGGCTAAAATGAACAAATCAGGAGACTATAGATGCTGGAGAGGATGTGGAAAAATGGGAACCCTCTTGCACTGTTGGTGGGAAAGCAAACTGGTGCAGCCGCTCTGGAAAACAGTGTGGAGGTTTCTCAAAAAATTAAAAATAGATCTACCGATGACCCAGAAATAGCACTGCTAGGAATTTACCCAAGGGATACGGGAGTGCTGATGCATAGGGGCACTTGTACCCCAATGTTTATAACAGCATTTTCAACAATAGCCAAATTACAGAAAGAGCCTAAATGTCCATCAACTGACGAATGGATAAAGAAGATGTGATTTATATATACAATAGAATACTACTTGGCAATGAGAAAGAATTAAATCTGGTCATTTGTAGCAATGTGGATGGAACTGGAGAGTATTATGCTGAGTGAAATCAGTCAGGCAGAGAAAGACAGATACCATATGTTTTCACGCATACGTGGATCCTGAGAAACTTAACAGAAGACCAGGGAAGAGGTGGGGGGGAGTTACAGAAAGGGAAGGAGGCAAACCATAAGAGACTCTTAAATACTGAGAACAAACTGAAGGTTGATGGGCGGTGGGGGAGAGGGGAAAGTGGGTGATGAGCATTGAGGAGGGCACCTGTTGGGATGAGCATGGGGTGTTGTATGGAAACCAATATGACAATAAATTATATATATATAATAAAATCTTTAAAAAATGTGCTAGTTTTGAAGTCACTGACTTGGTAATGCCAGAATAGATAAAATGATAGAAAATACAGTAAGTATTCTAGGTAAGGATTAATATTAGATTTGTGGAACTATCTAGAACTTAAACAGCAACAACCTATTATGGTCTGTCTATATTTCTTTAAAAAAACCCATTTTCCTAAGGTATAATTACATATCATAACATTCACCCACTACAAGTGTAAAAAATATGATTTTTAGTGAATTTCTAGAGTTGTGCAATCATCACCACAATACAGTTTTAGGAAATTTCCATCATTCCCAAACATTTCAGTCATTATCTACTCACTCCTCTCACCCATTATATACGTTTTATGTGTTTGAACAAATCAGCTCTCCATGCCAAAAAAGGAGACACTCCAAAGGATTGTCCCCGAAGAAAAAGAAAGCAATATATACTACTATTTTCTGTTCCTTTTGCTTTCTGCCCCAAGTTCATGTCAATCATAGTAACTCACCTGAGATTGACAGATGGGTTGAGCAGAGGGTGGAGAGATGAAACCATGCCTGAGACTAAGGGAAAGGGGAGTGAGATAGCTACTTTGTTCAAATGTGCTTTGTTCAAATGTGTGTGTGTGTTTGTCAAAATGGAAGGATGAATGTGATAAATAAAATGGTACTTGCTATTAGGAGAAATACAGTCCTGAAACCGAGAGTGCAAGCAAGGTAACAATGGTTGAATAATTGATAATAAAGCATTCTCAAGTTTAATCAATTTTCAAATCTTTTTATTTTACATTCTAAATATCATTTTAATCTACTAATTTTCCTCCATGTCACTTCTACCTTCATCCAGAGAACCAGCATCTCTAATCAGGAATATTGCCACAGGTTGTTAATTCACTTGCCCAAACTCTAGGATTGCTTCTGGCCAATCAGGAGAGTGACTAGTAACGGCTAATGTTTCTTTAACTCATATTTAAACATGGTACTGTTCTTGGGGCACCTGGGTGGCTCAGTCGGTTAAGCATCCAACCTTGCTTCAGGTCATGATCTCATGGTTTGTGAGTTCAAGACCTGTGTTAGGCTCTGTGCTGACAGCTTGGAGCCTGGAGCCTGCTTTGGATTCTGTGTCTCCTTCTCTCTCTGCCCCTCCCCCATTCATGCTGTCTCTCTCTCTCTCTCTCTCTCTCTCTCTCTCTCTCTCTCTCTCTCTCTTATAACTAACTAACTAAATAAATACATAAATAAATAAATAAATAAACAAACTTAATTTTTTTCTCTTAAATAAACATGGCACTCTTCTTGAAGCAAGCCACTATCCTCTAATTATCCCACTACCTTGGGATGTAAGTGTATTAATGGGGTCCCAGTTGATGATGGTACCCTCACCCCTTACCACTCTTCATTCCTATCCAACCCCTCTATATTGAAGGATTTCATTTTATAATATATAAGTCACTTTTTGTTTCACATTTTATAATTTCTGAAAATCAGTATGTTTACCATAGACTACAGTAATACCCTTCCCCCAGAATCTGACCTTGAATGGATGGTGTACTGATAATATCTTAAAATTAAAGAAACATAATACTTTTAATCTTTAAAAAGTACCATGCTTTTTGTTATTTCCATTCCTTTCCAACTGCTGTTCTCCCTGCCTGAAATAGTTTCTATGGCTCATTTCCACTTATTTTCACTATAAACTTGTTTTCACTTTTTCAGGATTCAATCTAATAGGTAACTCCTTAAAGAGGCTTTTCCCAATGTAATCAAAGGCTGGGTTAAATAGACTTCTCATGTTTTATTCTATTCATTTTTGTATATCCAGCCTCATTTCCATACTGACCTAGCAACTGACCAAAATGTATAAGTGAGCAAAACTAACAATCCCAGTGCAATGTACTGGCTCACAGAATTGTGAGCTAAGTAAGTGCTTATTATTTTAAGCCTGTAGTAGGCTTGAGGCAATTTATTAGGCAGTAGGAGCTAACTGATATAGCTTATAGGTGAGGTGGTCTAGATTATCTGGTAGGATTCCTTATCCTGAGGACTAGATCAGGACCCAGTGCCAACTGAAATTCATATCTTCACCCAAATAAAACAGACTACAGCAGAAACTATTAGAACAGAAAATCCTATATCATAATCATATCAAAGAGATATCAAAGTCTATATCTACATATATATTTTAAGATGATATATAACCATTAATAGTTATAAAAAGAGAAAATTCCATGTTTCTATCAATGGATACATACTGCTTTTAGTATCTCAGTGGAACATAATTGTAAACCTTATGAGATTATGTTATTATCAAGATCACAGAATGAATAAGTGAAATCACTAAGACTAAAATCAGACCAAGAGCAGTGTCTTTGCAAAATACTATATATTTGCTCATGTCATGGTCTCAATTAATGGTACCATTAGAAACATGGAGCTTTTTCAGAAGCCTATCAGTTCCAAGCAGAGACATGCTTTCTTACAATGGGCAAGGGAAGGGTGGGGGCAGGGGGGAAAGGTCTGCTCTCAGAGGAAAACAAATACCTCATGCTATCACTTATGAGTGGAATGAAAAACAGTCAAATCATAGAAATGAAGAATTTCTCTATAGAGAAATCATAGAAATATAGAAAGGTGATTACCAGGGTCTGGGAAGTGGGAAAAAAGGGGAAATGAATAGGGAGATGGTGGTCAAAAGGTACAAATTTCTAGTTACCAGATAATTTCTAGGATGTACAGCATTGTGATTATAATTTAAGATACTGTATTATAAACTAGAAAGTTGTGAACAGAATAGATCTTAAATGTTCTTATCATAAAGAAGAAATGGTAATTATGTGATGTGATAAAGGTATTACCCAAAACTATAGTAGTAATCATTTTGCAATATACATGTTATTACACCAATTCATTGTACACCCTAAACTTACACGATGTTAGGTATCAATTATATCTCAATAAACTGGAAAAAAAGAAAAATTAACTTTTGCTAAGGGCCTTCTCTTTTAAGGAGAAAATTATACTATCTTCTGGCTTTGGAGTTGCCAGCAGATAAGAAAATAGAAGCTCATGTCTGATTTAATATTATGACCCAACTTGATCTTTATTTTTTCCTAAGGAGAAATAAAATTATAATTGTGTCAATGTTTAGATAATAATAATTATGTACCTACTAATTATCTGAGTGTTTTTAGGATCATGGCCAAACCTCAGAACATCAGGTGACAAAACTTAGGTAGAAATTTAGCAATACTTCTGTGCTTGGAATCATCTTTACTTTCATCATGAATATGATTGCTAACAGTCTCTGGTATTTTTTGTTAAGTAAGAAAACTCAAAATGTTAATACCACCACTTCCACATTACTTCTTTCTCCATTTTTTTTAAGGATAATGAAGGGGCAGAGAATACAGAAAACCATATAAAATCCTTGTATTTTACCAGCTGTCCTGTGAGCATGAAATACACACATTCTTTTCTTGAATATATCCGAAATTTCCTATTCCCCAAATAAATCAGCAATAATCTTTATCTTCTCCATTTTTTAAATATCCATAACAAAAAAAAAATAAATTTGCACCCACCTTCTACATAGAATAACTCGGTGACATTTCATCTTTAGAATGAAATGCAGATGTACACCCCCCCCCGATTAAAAGGAGACTCTTCAATGTTCAAATCTTGAATAGCTCAGTACTTTAAAAAGAATTGATGCTGATGAAATTTATGGCCTTGATAAGAGTCCAATTCAAAAATCTTAACTTGGAAAAACAGAAGTTTCATTTGATGAAGGACTGGATAAATGGGCATTCACTTTAAAGCTTTCCCTCTCAATATTCTGATCTGCAGTAGTTAAACAAGTTTTGATAGCTACCTTGGACTCAGTAATACTGCTTCTTTTCATTAAATGAGCTATTTCAGATGTATTATTGCCACTTAAATATGACCTTGTACTCCAAGATACTGTTCCAGTGAATAATTGTGCAAGCAAGCAATATTGATATTTTTCTAAACTGTTTACCTCCTTCATGCATCAAACCTGGTCTTTTTGTTTTCATTCCTTTAAGTACATTCTGCTGTCTCCTCTCTGAGAGCATCACCTTTGAGGTATGGCAATGTCCTTACTAAACCTAAACTGTCTAATTACACTAACTGGAAATGGCCCCATCAAATGGCAATGCGTTCAAGTACAGAAGTTCCAGTTAAAAAGATAACCTCAATGAAAATTCTATAGTAATTCATTTTCTGTAAAATCAGAGCTTTCTTTTGTAGAACTGACGATTAAAACACCTTTGGAGCATTGGACTATGCTATTTCATTAGAAATATTTCTAACTATATTGGTAATTTCAATTCATACAGTTGTCTAAAAAAAACTGGCCATCAGCCAGATTGACTCTAATTTAAACTCAGCTTATGCTCTTAGCAGGGTTAGAGCTCATTCTCTTATTTGTTTTTTTTTTTTTTGTTCTATTATGTTTGTATTTTGTTAATAGTAATTTATCCTAGTTTGGTATTGGAAGAATGGTATTTTTCCTTGCCATCTCCCAATAAAATCACCTGCAAAAGAGTGTGTAAGTATATGAAATAGGATAAAATTATATGTGTGAAAAATTGAAGTGTCTTGAAATTTTATATATGTATATGCACATGTCAGGAGGGTCAAGAAAACAAACCCAGTTATCCCAATGCAGAAAGGCTTAAAAAATCAGGAGCCATGTATTCTATGGGTTATGATAGAGGCATAAAACAGGATGTAGATTAAGACTACACATCCAGACAGAAAGTATTTGTAGATAATGTTAACTTAAAAAAAAGTACGTACATTAGTATTTCTACAGTGTAAAACTATTACTGCAGATCCTTTGATACTGACAGGGAATATGTAAATAATAGTGATTTTATATAAGGTTTTAAAATTCTGTTTCACCTTCCAACTAATTGTAATAGATTTTACAATTGCAAAATTACAATGTCAGATTTATCATGTTATATGTGTGTTGCAAACAGCAGAGAATACTAAACAATGACTCTCTATACTTAATTTTTTTAAATTTTCTAAGAAAAAATAAATTGACTATTTACTTCAGTCACTGACAGACTTACCTAATTCATAGCATATATTAAAAAATACTGTTTGGAGAGCTGAACTTTCTTCTCCTTGTACCTACTCTTCTCCCTTATTTAGTTTCATACCTTTTCCTACACTAAATTTTTCCCATTCCATAAATTCCCATCTCAGGTTACCTGATGGCAGATTGTTTGAAATGCCCGTCCTATGACCTTCTTCTGGGGTTACTACCCATGCAATTCCAGGCAGCTTGAACCAAATAATTCTTACTCGCTTAACCTATACCACAGCTGCTGCCACAATAAACAACAAAAAATCATCATGAAAGGTCAAGAGAGAGAATGCAGAAGAAAGAAAAAGAGCAGAGTGCCTGGGTGGCTCAGTTGGTTAAGTGTCTGACTTCAGCTCAGGTCATGATCTCATGGTTCATGAGTTAGAGCCCTACAACAGTCTCTCTGTTGTCTGTTGGCCTGGAACGGCTTTGGATCCTCTGCACGCAACCCCTCCTCCCCTGCCCCCCACCCCGACCCTCCTTTGCTCATTCTGTTCTCTTTCTCAAAATAAATAAATAAACTTAAAAAAAAAAAGGAAAAGAGCTTTACATTTTAATACGTTTAATGGTACTCCTTTCCTGCCTTTGCAACGAGAGGTCCTAGATTTCATCTTGCATTGAGCTGTACAAATTTTGTGGCCTACCCTGCCTACCCCTAATCATCTTTATAATCTCTATGTCTTGGCTGCACTATATCTTTACTTGACCTATCCCACCCTTTATTTTTCTCATAGAGAATTCCTATTCACCCCAACTCGATGCCATCTCCTTTTCCCATCCAGTGGCCAATTCCCACTGTGTCCTTGACCCTTGTATGTTCACTTGTCATTCATGGTCCTCTATCCTGCTTCCTTAGCATTTTGTACTGAGCTCTTGAGCCAGACTCATCATACTGTATCTTTTTAGTATATTTATTTCTCTCTCATTTAACTGTGAATACATTGAAGTCAAGGGCAAACTTCAAATCCACTTTTTGTTTAGTACAGAGGTACTCAACGATGCCTAATAAATTAATATGTAATCAGGACAACACAGACAATGCAATGTAGAACTCTTAAGACAGAAAGAACCATTTAGATGTGTGGCATGCAGACATGCTCATTATCCAGTGGCTGAAGGCTAGGACTGGTCCTCCACGCTAACGCTACAGACAAAACAAAACTTTTAATGTCTCTCTAATTGGTCAAAGTTGCAAAGGTTACAGGCATGGAGGAAACAAAGATTTAAAGTAAAACATCATTTATCAAACACCTGCTTTGAGCCACTTTTCACAGTACTTAGCACATAGATTCATGTGGAACAAGGTTCCTAAACCTTAGCATGGTACTACTGAAATTATGGACTTGTTAATTCTTTGTGGTGGTGGTAGGCTTATCCATTGTGGGATGTTTGACAGCATTTGACCTCTACTCACCAGAAGCCAGTAGAACATCTTCCTAATTTATGGCAATCAAAACAGTCCCCAGATACTACTTTATCTTCCGGAGGGCAAAATTGTCCCCCAAATTGTCCCATTTGGGAATCAATGGTGTGGAGGGCTACAATTCTGGTAGAAAATCAAACCCACCGCAGTTAGAAATCTGTGACTCCAGTGTCTGAGGCAGAAAATGGAAGCAGGCTGAAAAATTAGAAGTATTTTCCAGTTTTCCTGGCTTTTGTTTCCAAAAGCTAGGTCTCAGTATGCAGAAAGAATTTATCTTTAGAGAGGAAATACAGTAGCCAAAAGGAAGGAGCGTGGTTATCTGGTATTTGGCAAAAACATGAAAGAAGGGAGATTAACCTGCAGTGACAAATAGTTTTCTGGGGCAGAAGGGATGAGAGATGGTGGTGGGAGGAGAGAGGTTTCTGGATTGTAGAGCAGAGGGAATCCTGTCTCCTGGCAGCACCCCAGAGTGTAGGCAAAACCGCAGGACAACCTGAGTACAGTTGGACCTAGGCATATAGGATTACATGACCCTTGCAAATAGATTTCTAACAAACAATTCACAGAAACAGCAGAAAGAGCTGGACTTTAAAGGGGTATAATATAGGTTGAGAATAGGAGCATTTTAGCAGATAACTTTATATCCTAATTTTGGAGGATTAGATATCTCCCTACACTCACCTTATATTACCATGATACTTCATAAAATACAGACACTGCAGCTCACTCCAGTGTTGGGAAGGAAACACAAAGGACACTAAGATTAAATTAGTCATTCAGATGCAAAATAATTTCCAGTGAGAAACTAAGTAACATTATTTTATTTTTTAAAGTTTATTTATTTTGAGAGAGAGAGAGAGTGAGAGAGCAAGCATGAGTGTGGGAGGGGCAGACAGAGAGGGAGAGAGAGAGAATCGCAAGCAGTCTCCTCACTGTCAGCTCAGAGCCGGATTTGGGCTCGAACTCACAGACCATGAGATGATGACCTGAACCCAAATCAAAAGCCCACTGAGCCACCCAGGTGCCCCTAAGTAACATTTTAAATACACACAAGCACATGCACACACACACACACAACATTGAGTTTGTTGACTGAGATTTGAGTGTAATCTCTTAGCTTACTCAAGTTCCATCTTCCAAGGGATGTTTTATTGCGCCCATTTTAAAAAGAAGTAAATTGAGTCTCAGCAAGTTTAAGCAGTTCGTTCAAGGTCATTAGCTTTCATCTTAATGACAAATGGCTATTAAGTGTCTATTGTGTGGCGGGTTTTGCTGGATGGGTGTAAAATGAGGAGACAACACAGACACAGACGTGGCCTCGTGGGGCAATTAAACACTCACACAATTAACTGTAAATGGCAACTGGCAAAATCAGCCATGATGGGGGAATCTGATCTAGTGGGAAAGGGTGGAGAAGATTTTCCCTAGGAATGGATAAATTGGAGCTCCCCAGGGCAGTGAATCTCGAATGTCTCAGAATCAGCTGGAGGGATGGTGAAAACACAGATTGCCGAGCCCCTTTTGTGGAGTTTCTCATGGATAGGTCTGTGTGGCCCTGAGAATTTGCATAATGAGCACTTTCCCACATGATCAGGTGCTGCTGATGCTGCTGGTCTGGGAACCACTGAACGTCCCAAGCAAAGCAAATCATGTGGGCACAGCCTGTGGGAAGAAGAATCTAGCCCATTCTGTCTCCCTCCACACCACAAAAGAAACCCCTGCCTTTTTACACATGAAAAACCTACAAATGAAATTTCAGTGATGTGCCTTAATCACTGCTAGTAAATGGCACATGGGGCACCAACACCCAGGTTTTCTAACTTCCAGTCTGGCGATCTCTCTCTCTTTCCAGTGAGTGGGTCAGGCCATTCTGCCATCTCCCACTCTGGGACTTGTGGATTGCTTCCAAGGTGATGATCCAGCGAAAGGGGAATTGCAGCCCTGGTACCTGAAAAAAGTGAGCCAGCTCCGCCTGGCATATCTTGTCTTCAGTTGAGAGAATGCTGACTATTTTAAGCAACGCTTCAGGATATTCTTCCTCTTCTTTGAGACGGAGGTCTTAATCTTACTGAAAACACATTCTTTCTCTCAAGAGTGCCCTTGAACTAATACGGCAGAAACTCTGACTCCAGTGGGGCTTTCTGATGTGCCTTTGAAGAGGGTAAATTTACTAATCAATACAAATTACAATTTCTCAACTGGCAACTCTGCAAGCTAGGCACAGCCTCTGCTCCTTTATTATTCACAGCCTGGGCTCTCAGGACTGGAGCAGAGAGAGATCACGGACAGGGACCCTACGCAAGTACATACAACAAAGGAAGGGATTGTTTTGGAGGGGCTTAATGTGGGAATTATCATAAGACGGGCATAAAATGTACATTCTTAAAAGTTACACTGGCTTAAACAGTTTAAACATTATGCTAATTTAGGGTATGAACTAATAATCTCCCATAGATAGGAAAGGTTTTTTTCTTCTCTTTCTCTCTGTTCCTTACACATTCTCTGTATGCATGCATACATATACACAATTTGTATATAGAGGACACATGATTATCAGTTATATGTACATATATCTGTACACACATATATGTGTAATATATATACATGTGTATGTATATACATATGTATATATACACATATATTAGAGAAAAATAGAAAAGCACAGAAATAGGGATGTGCGATGATGTCATGAAAATTATGCTAACAGTCTAGTTTTCAGTTCTTGCATTCAGTTACTATGTAACTCTGAATGCAACATCACCTGTTCTACACCTCAGTTTCCCCACCCACAAAATGAGAGACCTGGTTAAGATAAAGACTTTTCTGGACAGATGCTCCCTGTATAAAGGGGACTGAAAATTTACTTAGGGATGTATTTCATTTTCTAAAATTTCTTCCCCTTGCAGATGGATATTGAAAACTCTTCCTTTTTCATATTTTTAAAACACCCATGCCTCCTTTTTATTTAAATGAAAATCTTATAATATCCTTTAGAGTTATTTAAAACTTAAAAATAATTTAAATGTGACTAAAATAAACCAAAGAATAGATAATTATAGAATAAAAATCTATTTTGAAGTATGCAGATCACATTCTTTGCAAGTACATGGAGTCAGTAATTTTGTGGAGCATGCTTACTTGCTGAAGCTTTGGAAGCTCAAACACTATCTAGGTCATTTTCCATATCACAACTCTTGGGCAACTTTGTTTTCCAACAGAGTCTCTCCAACTCTCCTGGACCCTCCCTTGCCCATGAGCCCTGTTCTCCTTGCAATCTCTGTAGTAAACTCTACCATTTCTTTTTTAATGTTAGCTCTTAATGGCTGGGAAAGATAGGAGCTAATATTTACTGGCCTTTTTCTACATGTTCAGTCTTGTATTATGCTGGGTTCTTCATATACATCATCTTATATAATCCTCAGATCTTCCCTCTAAGGGAGGCAGAACAATTATCCTCATTTTAAAGATGAGGAAACAAGAGCTTAGAGATACTGGAGACTTCCCTACGGGATATCAAACATTGGCAAGGCTTTAATCTGATTCTAGGTTTCTCTGATTGGGGATCCTATCCTATTTCTACTCCTCTATCTGGTCTCCCTAATTAACAGCCAGGAAGAGCAGAAAACAAGTGTTTATTGCTGACCTACTAGTTGGTTAATTATATGCAAACATTGTATATATCATCTTATTTAATTTTCCAAATGCAAGGTAGGAAGTAGTATCCCCAGTTTTTAAGATAAAAAGAGGTTAAGTATCTTAGCTGAGATCACAGGCTCACTATTTAATACAACTGGAATAAGAACACAGCTAGCCCAAAGTGGGACTAACCTCTCAAAGCTGGGACCGTTCACAGTCTCCAGGCATCTAAATATGTGCTGGGCAGTTTTCATAATAGCATGGAACATTTTTCTCATTTTGTAACATTAGTTCCTATTTTATAGGCATGCTAAGAAATCAAAAATAAGCAAAAATAAAGAACATCCTTTAAAACTGAGCTGTCCAGAAAATATCTAATTTGAATACACACATATGTACAATACACATAAATATAATGAAAAAGGGTTATAATAGATTTAACTATATTTTAGCTATTCCTGTACATGGTGAATTTTAATGGCTGCTTAGTTTTTTATCATATGGGTTTATTGGAATTTATTCACTCCTCTTAATTAGCCATGCATAATTTATTTTCAATTTTCCCCTATGAGAACAGTGATGAATTAAACTCTATGCTACATGGAACTTTATTTATAGTATATGGGAAGGAGAGGGGTATGTGTTTATTAAGCCAAACCAATAATAAAATGTTGCAAATTCAAAAACATTAGGTATTATTTTAGAAACCCATCACTAAATGGTGATAACCAAGCATTTGAGTAGTAGAGATGTATCCATATATGTGATGTAATATATTACAGAATTGTTGAATAGTTCAACAGAAATTTTCTAATACTTAGAGAGAGTCAGCCAGAAGAATTACACCATAGCAAGGAACTGAAAGCCCATCAGCTAGTCTAATATCTGAATGATGTCATTGTTTCTCATTTGACACAACATCCTTAGACCCCAGTGTGTCTATATTTTCTCTTTTCCTCCACTTCCTCCTCCACCTGCTCCCCATGCTCCTCTTTCTTTTCTTTATCATCTTCCTCCAACTTCTCATCCCACTTTATGACATTCATTGACACATGGACTTTAATAAACTTTAATAAATTGACACATGATACTTTAATAATAAGGGTGGCCAACTTGTTTTTAAATATTAAGATATCAGGGTATTTCCTTCCCCCATCCCATTCAAACAGCTGCCTCTGTATTTCCCTGCTTCCCGAGAGCTTTATAGCAACAGAAAACAGAAATATATGTCTTTCTGCCTTCCCTCTCACCCCCCAAAATTCCAAGATTTTAAAGGGATACTGAGAGCTTTGAGAGGAGGTAGAAAGGAAAGAAATAATGTTTCTTAGTAGAAACAGAGTAGCCTGGAAGAAGCTGAAGGAAGGAGAATATAACTATATGGTAGAGTCTGAACATCTCATATCCTTTACAGCAACAGTGAGAGCTAGCAGAATGGTTGCAGGTCACGTATGACCCCAAACAGGAGATGTTCATCCTCATCAAAGTGTCCTGTGCTTCCAGTGGAACTCAGAAAATTCACAGAGCCACCAAATCCGAAAGCGTCATAAATATAGGAAAAAGGCAAGACTGGATAGATAAACAGTGACAGCTAAGGGGAAGAGGATAATATTTTGGCATGTCATAAAACCCCAGAACCCATAACAAAAATCTAGGGAGTGTCTCCTAAGAATGTGCAAGTTCAACCTAACCTACCATTCTTGTAAGATGGAGATTCAAAATCAGGTTATTGATTTAAAAGTATAGAAATCTGATATTCTCACTTAACAGGTAGACATGTGATAGTCCTGAGGGGGGAAAAAAAAAAGTAATGTGATATTTCCAGAAAGACCAGAAATGTGATATTGGTTTACTGGATTTGTGGACTAAAATTCATACTGCTACATAAATTTACAGGAAAGACATCAGCTCAGGAAATCATGTTTACATCTATTCTGACTACAATTAAACCAGCTCTTTGATTGGACTCAGGATATTAAGAGGGTAATTAGTAAAAAAAGAGGGTAATTAGTACTTGTTCAGTTATCTGCACTGTCAGTCAAGAAACTAAGCTTCAGACAGGTGAATTCACTTGTCCAAGATCACACAATTCATCAGCACTATTCCCACCCAGATCTGACTGGACTCTAAATCCCTGGGTGCTTGGGTGACTTGGTCAGTTAAGTGTCTGACTCTCAATCACAGCTCAGGTCATGATCTCACGGTTCACAAGTTCAAGCCCCTGGTAGAGCTCTGCACTGACAAATGGAGTCTGCTTGGGATTCTCTCTCTCCCTCTCTCTCTGCCCCTCCCCTGCTCTCTCTCTCTCCCTCTCTCTCATACACATGTGCTTTCTCTTTCTCAAAATAAATAAACTTTAAAAAAAAGTAAATAAAATAAATACCTTGATTGATCTGATTTCCACTCCCACCCTAAAGTACTTATGACCCCTTTCCTGAGAGTTGTATCACACTGGTACTTTACAATTCCATAATCTCCAATGACTGGCCATTAATCCACCCTATTATACCACCCAGGATTTCTTATTTATTTGTTTATTTATTTTACATTTATTTATTTTTGAGAGATAGAGTGAGACAGAGTGCGAGCAGGGGAGGAGCAGAGAGAGAAGGAGACACAGAATCTGAAGCAGGCTCCAGGCTCCAAGCAAGGGTTCAGCACAGAGCCCAATGTGGGCCTTGAACCCATGAACCCTGAGAACCCATGGACCTGAGCCGAAGTCAGATGCTCAACCGACTGAGCCACCCAGGTGCCCCACCACCCAGGATTTTTTAAGCCACAGATTAATCTGCATAAAATACAGTCATGTAAGTAGCAGAAGTGTTCTGAGAAACATCCAACAGGAAGGAAGAAATCCACTGCCACAGGTTCAAGTATTCAAGTCCTATTTGCTAAAGGAATGTGGTAGAACAAGGGCTACTCCTGGAGGGAGGAAGGCAAATTAGTAAATAGGTCTTCAGGAAAGTTGGGTCAGGCAAACTGAATCACTCCGATTCTTCCCCTGGCTGACTGCACTTGTGCACGTTGACTTAGACATTAGTCCCATAACAATACAGTAATGAAAAGGGATTGCAGTCAATGAGGGCCCAATAACAGAAACAAAACTGGCCAACAGTTTGCATAATATTTTTGTCCCTGAAAGGGCTCTATTACCATCAAGCCTATAAGCAAGCATGGAGACTGAATGACTGCTGTGAGGTTTGATCAATTAAAGTTTGAAAGCCTTTTTTATTTGCTTGGATGCATGGTTCAGAGTGCAATCCATTATCATTTGTCACTCATAGGTGCTTTTTCAAAATCTTCCTCTGAAGTAGCAGAGGAACTATTCCTTAGAGAAAACAGGCCACACAAGACATTTGAAAGTCTAGTTATTTTTAGTGATGTTGAGTGGCTCTCGCTAAAACTAAGAAAAGCTTACTTTTAATCTCTTCCCATGAGCTGGGAAAGAAATAAAAAGATTTCTGAGGCATCTCTGCTTATTCAGCTTCCTTCTTATCAATCATATTAGGGTTTAAACCAAGTAAGACAAAACTTAAAGATGATTTTGGTCCCTGAAAAAAGTGGGGGACACTGTATTTTTAAGAAAAGTTTTTTTTTAAATTTTATTGACCACCACTTGGAGAAAAAAATCATCACACCTTGGGTAGACATGTCACAAATCAGTCTGTTACCCAGACACTAGCAAAGCACTTAGCACACTGCCTAGTAAGCACTTAAAACATGTTCGCAGTTAAATGCCAGGTGAGAAAGCAAAGGTCAAAAAAAAAAGCTGAGTTATTCCTATAAAGTCCAATCTAGAATGTTCTGTGCCATCTTCACAGTGAATCCAAATGCACCAAGTCTTTCAAACCATATCTGATGAAGCTGGCCCTGATCAATCTCAAACTCCAAGATCCGAGTTTTCTTTTAGGGCCTTTATTATATATTGACATATTTTTTGTTAATATATGTTAGATTCTTTAGTTTATTATTATTTTTTTAATTTTGTGTAGGTTTCGGCTCTATCAGATGCACATCTTCTATTGTATTTTGCCTTCAGGAGAAATTACTAAATCGCTTGCTGGTCCTGGCACCAAGGAAAGATGGGTACAATGAAATGTCCTCAGAAAGATTCCTCTACAATCCACTTCTCTCCAGACTTGTGGGGCTGAGATGCTGGGGAGGGAATGAGTTTCAAATGAAAACATGGGAGTTGTGCTCACACTCAGAAAGCTAAGCAGGACCGTGCTGGAGAGACAGCTCAAGGAAGATGGTGAAGTTTGCTTAGCATTGCATCTACTCCGGGTTTTAGAATAAAATCTAAACTTCCACACAGTACATGAATGGGCAGTTGCCAACATTATTACCCTATTTATTCACTTAGCTCCCTTACTGTTGTTGAATGGCAGTACTTGTGTTTGTTTTCAGTTTCTTGAAACTTTAGTGCTTAGGACCTTTGCCTTGAACACTTTCCCTTCTCCACTTAGATGGCTCTTCCACTTTTAGCTCAAATGTCCCTTCAGAGAAGGCTTCCTAAGTACCTAATTTCTTTACTTCTACCTTGTTACTCTTCATCAAAGGACCCTGTTGCAATTTTTTGACCATGCTTTTGCCTCTCTGAAATTAGTCAATACTATTTAATTACTTGGCATTGTGTTCATTGTCTTCATCCTCTACTAAAACAAATGCTGGTTAAGGACAAGCACTGTGTCTGTCTTCTACAAAGCTTTATCCTTAGTGTCTAGACTGATACTTAGCCTAGAGGTGGTACCCAGTAAATAGTTGTTGGAAGAATGAATAGATGAATGGATTAATATGGATACCAAAGGTATTTGAGATGTTCATAAGAACAAGCTGAATTTATCAGGATAGAGAAGCAGATGGGGATTTAGGGCAGAAATACAAATAAGAGAAGAACTTTTGCCTAGTGTAGCCTATGACAAACACTCTGTGCACAAAAGCAACAATGTTAGGTTATTAAATAGAGTACATGCCCAACAGAGAAGAGGACAGGGAATTTCAACTCCTAGGATTTCCTAGGGGCATAGTCTTGGTGACAAGTGAAAAATGCGGTGTGTTCTCATGTAGTACAGCAATGAATGTTGATACTCAAAAATTGATACAAGCCCTGTATCTGCAACTAGTTTGCTAGGAGAAATTTGAATTTTCAGGATTACTGGAAGATTTGAGCTCAGTTTAGGGACTTTACAACCACTCAATGGCCACTAACACTAATCATTTTTCTTGGCTACTTACAATGTCCCAGGAACTATGCTAAATTATTTAGAAGCATTATCTTGTTTGAGCCTCATAAGACCTCTGTGTATAAGTATTATTTTTGCTCTCTTTAACATGAGTTTATTGAGGTTTACAGAGCGTAAGTGACTTGCCCAAGGGCACACTGGAAATCATATAGTATACCTTGAATTTGATCCCAGGCTGGCTTCACTCCAAGCCCATACTCAAAACCACTCCATTACTAAGTGTTTCTCAGGAGGACGCTGCTGACATTTTGACAAGCAGTTAATTGTTTAGTAGGACTATCCTCCATAGAATCTCAGGCTCCAAACTAAATGCTTATGATACTCTTGGTACTGTGGTCCCAATTCTGTTGTGGAATACTGTGTTAATAAACCTAAAAGGACCTATGGAGAGATGTCTCCACTACCAACCTTCCAGATTCTTCAAACTTCCCAAATCAGAGATAACTTATCTCTTTATATTCCCAAGAGCTATACTGGACTGAAGAGTCTCCTTTACCAGAATTTTGGTAATCCAGATTTCTCACAAATAAATAAAAAAGTTTGGATAGAGTAAACAAGACACCTTCTTTTGGTACATTCAATGTATGGCACTTCCATGTTGGATTCGATTATATTCTCAGGAGCAAATAACCAAAAATTTGTAGATATCACCACCATGCAGGAAATTGTATGCAAAGATCATAGAAGTGTCAAGATTAAAGCTAGTTATTATCACATATAGAAATGCAACCTTGAAATTTACTACTATGACGTAAGACTTGAACTATTATTAATTGCACTCTGATCCCAATACCAGTTTCTCTCCAACCTCTCCATCTGCTGCATCTCTACAGAAAAATCTCTTTAAAATGTAGCTTTCACAAGGGTATACCCTACTCTAAAACATGCAGTGATGTTCTGTAATTTAAACCTTCATGCTTTCCCCTTCCTGGCTTCAGAGTCCTCCACAACTAAAACTTTAATGCTCTAGCTTTATCTTTTGCTTCTTACCAAGTGTCATTAATTCCTGTCAATGTTGTCTCTTTACTATTCCCTGATGCCTTTTACTTTTCACCTTAAGACATTTACTCTTTTCATTTATCCTGCAAGAATTATCTTCTTAATGCTTCCTGCTTACCCAAGTGCTATCAACCCTTCACTGGCCAAATATTTCCTCCTTCATGGCCATGCGAACCTAAGGCCATTCTTTCCCTCCTCTAATGGCCCAGAGATCATTTTTCCCCAGTCAGTAATTCTCCAACCTAGCTGGTCATCAGAATTACCTGTGGATATTTCTGAAAGTATAATTCTTATGTCTAAAACTCCAAAGTTCTAATTTAATACATCTCTATTAGGGCCCATGAACCATTACTAAAAGAAAAATATATACATGTACACATATATACACAGATATAAACAAAAACACACATATATAATGCTAGGTGATTTCAGATGACAAACCAGGTTTAGAAATCACTCAACTGGCATATCTAGTTATATTGCCTTAATAGATTTATTTTCATTTTATCAACATCACCATCATTGTTAACATCGTCATCATAATTTTGTCATCTCATATGTCACCAAAATATCCTTGCTTGGGTGGATCTATGTCTAACTCATCAAGGTCCTAATTTACAGAAAGCACTTAAATGTTTTCCAATGAACATACTGTGAATTACTTGGTAACATTTTATTTTGGTGTATTTGATAACTATGTTGACATTTTTCTCCTGGTCAAAGAATACATATATGAGAATATATCTTATTCTTATAATGAAAAAATCCATTTTATTGGACTGTGGCAAGTGCTAGATTGGAACATAAAATTGTAAAACTGATATGCCTCTCTCTTACTTCAAGTAAGGTAAAAATATATTGGGGCACCTGGGTGGCTCAGATGGTTAAATGCCTGACTTTTGACTTCGGGTCAGGTCATGATCTCACAGTTGGTGAGTTTGAGTCCCACATTATGCTCTGTGCTGCCATCCCAGACTGGATTCTGTCTTGGATTCTGTCTTCCTATCTCTTTGCCCCTCCCCTGCTTGCTCTCTCTCTCACTCTCTCTCTCTCTCTCTCTCTCTCTCTCTCAAAATATTGAAAAAAAAAAAAGAAAGGTAAAAATATCTACTAAGTGAAGTAACTTTCAGGAACTTTTAACAGCTTTATTCTTGTATCTTGCTGATCTCACAAAATATTTTAACAGGTTCAAATATTGTAGATTCCTTCCTGATAAGCTCATTTGAAATCCCAGTTGGAGGTGAGTATTCTGTATAGCTTTGATATAGGTGAAAATCCATGTGTGCAAATTGTGTCCATGAGAAAGGAACAAAAGTGAGAATGAGTGCTAATCTCCCAAAGGTTGGAATTTTTTGCCAAATGATAAATGCACTGATGGCAACTATGACAGAAAAAAAAGCCCTAAATTGTCATAAGACAGAAAAAAGAGACGAGAAAGAGGTGAGAGAATAAAGAGAAAAAGAAATGAGAAGAGATAGAGAAAGGAAGATAAGGAGAATTAAGGGAATGGTAAGCTAAAAGAAGAATAGGGAAAGAGTAAAAGTGTCATCAAGAGTTTTCGTTGGCATCAAAAATCCACATGGTGAGACTGGATCTATAAAAAAATTGTAGTTTATTCCAATTCAGAATCTCTACGTAAAATAATGTAAAATTACAGAAACAGTATTAGGTTTTAGAAGGAACCCTGTAAGTGAGGAGTTTGAAGCTTAGTTTTATTGGCTTCACCATATATGTGTTCATGATTCTTGATGTTAGTCTGATCCTAGAAATTCCTAAATGTGCCTTTTTGAGCCACTCCTCCACACTGTGACTTCCAAGGAAAAGATATTCATACAGAGCATGAAAATAAAGTGAAATATTAAAAGCAAAATGACAAAAGACAGAGTATCTCTTTATTGTTGGAAGATCTTGTATCTGAGACACCAAAGCCACTCTGATGAAAGGGAATGGAACATAGGCACAAAGCAAAGAAATAAAACTGAGAGGAAATGAGTCCAAGGACAATTACCAGCAATGCAGATGCAGTCATCTGAACGCCAAATATGCCATTATGGTAACATCGAGCCACTGAGGCATAATTCTCCCTCCAAAAATTAGACCAGCAATGACTTCTGATAATTACCAAAGGAATTATCATTTCAGGATTGATGTGTGAGTTGAAGTGGGCTTGTGAGCACCTGCCAAAGCAGGCAAGAAAGAACCATTTACTGCCAAGACTTGCTTCCTGTGCTTCAGTCACATCTTATGACTGTTTTGGCTCCTTTCCTAATATTCAAGTGAGTTTAATTCCCAGCAACACTACATGTAAGGTGTGCAGACACAAACTTGGAATGCTAATACAGAAAATCCAATACAGATCTTAACAGAGTTTATGGAAAAAGCAAAGCTCGTGTACAGAGCATACGGTGGCTAAATGTCAGTGCAGACGTGTGAGCGGATATGGATTGTGTACAGAGATTCGGGGCAACCCCAATTCTCTAGAATATGGCAAGAAAGTTAGAAAAAGCTCCTGTATGGCATAAAGAGCCGTGGCTGAGTTTATTCACTTTATAACACAGAAGAGGCCCTCAAGCCCTCACTAAGAGACAATTTATTTGTAAATTAGACACACATTTCAGTCAAGTGATTATCAGATTACCAAGCTACCGTGGCTCAGAGTAAACTGGAGGTTGAAGTGGAGAGAGTGGAGAGAGGCTGCTATAAGAGAACACAAAAATTACAGAAAACAATAAAATCACATTTACACTGCAAAAGTCTGGTGGGATTACTCAAAATGTAAGAAGTCTGGGCCTATTTACTGAAGGTGCTAAAAGTTTTACATAACCGTAACAAAGCTCTTTGAATCCTTAGCTCTTGACTTGGGTCATCACAAAGAGCAATCTACCTATCACGTTTATATGTTACAGCTCAAATACAAACACATATGGAAAGTAAAAGAAAGAAACATTTACCCAAGCATGAAGACTCAACCTGAAATTTAAATTTAAATATCAATCACCAAAATATTCCACAAAAATAATTTTTAAAAATATAAATATTGTCTACAACTTTGTCATCTAAGGGAGTTTTCAATATGATTGATTCCCAAATGTTTAGTCATTTTTTTCTTGTCACCTTCTCCTTTCTGGGATTGGTAGATAATATCCTTTAAGCAAAGAAGCACATGATTTCTACCCTGAAAAGTGCAAAATATTGCTGAAAGAAATTAAAGAAGACACAAATGAATGGAATGACATACCATGTTCAGGATTTGAAAATTCAATATTGTCAAAATGTCCATACTACCCAAAGAAATCTACAGATTCTGTGCAATTCCTATCAAAATATCAATGGCATTATTTGCAGAAATAGAAAAAAATACTAAAATTCATATCAAATGACAAGGACCCTGAACAGTCAAAGCAAAGATAGAGAACTCACACTTTCTGACTTCAAAAACATATTACAAAGCTATAGCAATAAAAACTGTATGGGACTGCTACAAAGACAGACATATGAACCAATGAACAAAACAGAGTCCAGAAAGAAAGCCAAGTATATCCAGTAAATGAACTTTGACAAAGGTTCCAAGGCTACACGTTGGGGAAAAAAATGATCTCTTCAATAAATGATGTTGAGAAAACCGGAGCGATATAGATATATAGATACAGACACAGTTGACGCAGATACATATATAGCTACAGATGTGGATATAGATATAGATATAGATATAGAACCAGGTATAGATGTAGGTATAGGTAGAGATAGATATAAATTATAGATATAGATAGATAATAATTTCTATCTTTTTAACATATGAAAATGAATGACAAGGATGTAGAAAATTAGAATCTTGTGCAATCATGGTGGGAAGGTAAAATGTTAGAGCTGCTATGGAAAACAGTATCGAAGCTCTCAAAAGCTTAAATGGAACTGCCGGCAAATGATTCAGCAAGCCCATTCCTAAGTATTTACCCAAAATAATCAAAATCATGAGCTCAGAGAGATCACTGCACTCCCATGCTCATTGCAGCATAATTCCCATCAGCCAAGAGGCAGAAACAGCCTGAAGGTCCATTGGCAGAGAGATGATAAAAAAAAAGTGGTATATACATATAGTAGAATATTATTCAATCTTTAAAAAGGAGGAAATTCTGCCATATGCTACAACAGATGAACCTTAAGAAATTATGCTAAGAGAAATAAGTCAGTCACAGTAGAACAAATTTCATGATTCCACTTATATGGGATATCTAAAGTAGTCAAAGTCATTGAAGCAGAAAGCACAGTGGTTGTTGCCAGGGATGGGGGCAGGGGGAAGCAGGGAAATGGAAGTTGTTCAGAGAGTACAGCTTCAGTCATGCAAAATAACAAAGTTCTAGAGATCACTGTACAACAACATGTTAACAATATTATACCATACACTTGAAATTTGTTAAGAAGCTAGCTTTCATGTTATGTGCTTTTTATCATAATTGTTTAGAAGAACATTAATGAAACATACACTTAAAAATAAAAGTCAATGTATACATAGTCAAAGAAAAATACGTAAATATAAGAACATGAAACATGATTTTTTTTTTCAGGACTGGTGGTCTGTATACTTAAAAAAATTCATATGCATGCTTACACACACACACATATGGGGGACTTGGGGGACTTTTTAACTTGCTTCTCTTTTCTGAACATGTCTCAATCTATTTTGTTAAAATTCAGGATCCAGAATAAGCACAGTAGTTGATAGTGTCTGATCACTGCAGCAAATTTTCTGGTTCTAGACACTGTACTTCTTTAACACTGACCAATAAATTTATATTTAGTATACTTAATAGTATTCTTAATATATATTTTATATACTTATATATTTAATAGTATACTTTAGTATACTTAATAGTGTACTTAATATGTAAGTATATACATTTCCATAAATTCTTTTCCAGTGGGTCCCTTAGTGTGTGTTCATATTAAGCTTGTGGTCCAGTTCGTAGACACAGGATTCTATCAACATAAAATCCATTTCTGATAAACATAAAATCCATTTCTCTTTACAAATAAAGTCCATATATATATATATATATATATATATATTGCTTCTGATCACTAGCTTCATAAATAACAGGTCAGAAATTTGCCTCCATTTGTCTGAAGCTATTTGGGACATCACATTCTTATTCGCATCAGTATCTTTTGGATGACCGTAATCTTCATTTGATTTAAAACAAACACTGATAGGTTTTAGTCTCCCTTTCTGGGTGAAATGAAGTACTTTCACAGCATTAAATAAACCTACTATATAAGAAAGGTGAGGGCACTTCAATTTCTATGACTAACAGAACCTGTTAAAATTGGCTTTAATTGCAGTTTTTGAAAAAATACATTAAAAATTTCAAGTAGCCACTTGTTATACTGAAGGAAATACATTACATTTAAATCTTGAAATTTGAAATAATCTACTTTAATGGATCTCAGGGGAATTTTGGATATCTGCTGGGGCATTTAATGGTTGTCACAATGAGTATTTGGTACATAGGTGTCCCAGTGTATACTCAGAAGTGTGAAGAAAAATCTGTATATAATTATCTAAGGCTGGATTCTAATCCTGTTTTACATATAAATTAAAATATTCTGCAAGCTTTAAATATGCATGGACTTTAAGAGGACTGAAACTCCTGAAGAAATCCAGTGAAGACTATTCTGTTTTATTGGGATTTTTACCAATAGTTGGTCATCACTTCAGAAATTTACATTCCAGACTGCTCCACTCAGGACTTTTTAAAGTCACAAATACAATGGACTTGCACTTGTAGATGTCTTATTCTCAGTAACTCTACATTTAGATGGAGGCATCTGACTGCTTCATTGTGTTTTTTTATTTTGGAAGAGTCTAGCCATTTACATATCACACGCCTTTTTAAAAATAGCTTTCCTATATGTCTGATTATAGACAGATGGTTATGTTGATTACTAATTATTAGTATTGTATGTGTGAGGATTTCTAGCAACCACCAGAAGCCAGGAGCTAGGCATGGAAAAGATTTTTCTCTCAGAGCCTCTACAATGAACCTACCTTGCTTCTGGCCTCCAGAAATATAAAAGAAAAAGTTGTTTGGTGTTGAAGCCACGTTGTTCATGTTCGTTTGTTACAACAACCCTAAAAAACTAGCATACCATGCAAGCCCTGGCCCATACATAGGAAGCCTTACCCCAGATCCACCACCTAACCACAATAAAACCCAAAGCCAGAGAGAGCCTTCCTTTTTCTCTCAAGCCATCTTTGGATTTGCTTGGGAGCCTTCTCTGCTATCACCATTAAACCTAATTGTGTGAGTAATCTCTTTATATCCTCTTGGTATATGTGCGGCATCATCACCCTCAACCTCTGAACCAACTTTGGGGTGGAGATCCATCCTGCTAATGTGGTCATTGGGATGACTACATTACATGTTTCCTAAATCAATTTCTGCCACTGAATGATTGTAAAGTTTAGAAAAGCAGGTAGCATTTATGTATTTCTATTTATTTGTTTAATTTCCATCTACAAATAGATAGGTTGGACCATAATTATGGTCACCAAATACAGGAGCTGAGTATCATCACTCCCCATTTCCTAGTTCATGGCCAATAGCTCTGTGAAATCATGTATTCTTTCTGATTAAGCCTGCATGGAGCCTCATTTTCCTAATCAACTACATGGTCTAGGAAGTTACTCCCAATTCCTCTTCTATCCTTAAAAGTCTATGAAAGGGGCGCCTGGGTGGCTCGGTCGGTTAAGTGTCCGACTTCGGCTCAGGTCATGATCTCACGGTCCATGGGTTCGAGCCCCGCATCGGGCTCTGTGCTGACAGCTCAGAGCCTGGAGCCTGTTTCAGATTCTGTGTCTCCCTCTCTCGTGACCCTCCCCCATTCATGCTCTGTCTCTCTCTATCTCAAAAATAAATAAACGTTTAAAAAAAATTAAAAAAAAAAGTCTATTAAAGATACAGACACCCATGGGTAGTAGTTTGCCACTCAATCTCTGGTTATCATTTTCTTTTGTCTGGGCAGATTTTCCCCACCAAATAGCTTTATTCTTGCCTTCCCCTACTGCTTCCTCTTTAGTGTTGATAACCTGGTGTGCATCCTAATCTTTCTCAATGTTTGCTTTTGTTTCCAAGTTGACATACAGTTCTCAAGATAGAAAAGGTCAACATTCTGTGATATATCCATAACTCTTATTTGAACCCAGCTTGTTGTAAGGCAAAGCACTAGTGAATGCACAGGAAGCATCAAAACACGCTTCTTCAATTCCTCAAACAATGTGTAATGGTGGTGGTGATTATTCATTGCAAGTGGTTTATGGTTTATGCAAAAAACTTGGGCTGTTATGCGTGCACTAGCCAACAAATGAAAAAGTCCACTACATATGTAGCATCTTCAGATGTGAAAATTTGAAGCTTAAAGAAAGCATACGTGAAAGGAAAAGAGTCAAGCTGAGACCTGCACTGATTCTGATTTTACAGCATTCTCTCCATGGATGAGCCACAGATCTGGCCTTGTAACTCCTGCAATATGCTTCTGCATTCAGAAATAATGAGAGGAGTTTCTCTGTGTGATTTCCTCTGTGCCTTCCGTTTCATTTTATGTGCTAGTAAAAGTATCAGAAATTAGCTATAAGAGACTACAATATATAAATAATTAGAACCTGGTGTAGTGGACCAAAAATATATATATATATATATATATATATATATATATATATATATATATACACACATATATATATGTATATATATATATACATATATATACACACACATATATATATATGTATATATATATATAGAGAGAGATATTGTATGTATATATATATATATAGAGAGAGAGAGAGAGAGACAGAGACAGAGAGAGACAGAGATATATAGATATAGATATAGATATATATATATATATAGTATGTATATATATATATATATAGAGAGAGAGAGAGAGAGAGACAGACAGAGAGACAAAGAGAGACAGAGAGAGAGGCAGAGAGAGAGAGAGAGAGAGAGACAGAGACACAGAGAGAGAAAGAGAGAGAGAGAGATGTACATATATTGATATATATATATAAGCCTTTGGTTCTCCTCTGCTTTTCTCCTCTCAGGAGCCTTAAGTTAGTCACTAAACCTCTCTGAGTCCAAAATTGCTCCTCTTTAACAGGAAGGAGGTAGAATAGAAATAGTCTAAGACTCTTTACAGCTCCCTGAATTTCTTTGATTCAAATGGTGTCATATCTAGATCATTGAGGGACAGTTTGCAATAAAACTGACCTTCACCCTGAAATGTAAAATAATATGTTAGAGCTACAGATACAGAGGTAAAGACATAGAAATACGTTTTTGGCATTTTACACTAGACTATAAGGAATTCAGTCTTACAGTAGCCCCATTCAAGCTGCAAGTTACCGCGTATTCAGTTAACAATGTGTATTTAAGAGGGGTGCCTGGATGGCTCAGTTGGTTAAGCATCCAACTTCAGCTGAGGTCATGATTTCATAGCTTGTGAGTTCAAGCCCCACATCAGGCTCTGTGCTGAAAGCTCAGAGCCTGGAGCCTGCTTCAGATTCTGTGTCTCCCTCTCTCTGCCCCTTCCCTGCTCATGCTCTGTCTTTGTCTCTGTCTCTCTCTCAAAAATAAATACACGTTAATTTTTTTTAAATGTGTATTTAAGAAACTGATATTGTCATTTTCTATGACACATTGATCACTTAGGAAACATTACTACAGTCACTGAACTTTGCATATATTGATCTTAACCCTGCATAACTTTATCTTTCCATTAGTAGGGAAAGCATAATAATATCTGTGACTTTGTGCTATAAAATGTGGGATAATTTAAGCAATAGTATTTATCCCCAATTTACAACTGTCTTTCAAAGAATCCATAGTCTAAGTTGGGGGGTTATTCATCACTTCATGTGCTTTATGGGTTTGTTTTATCCTATGAGGAGGTGACAACTGGAGAGTGTGAAATCACTGAATTAGTCCAGTAAACTGAGACCATAATTCTCACATTTTCCTCTGTGTTCTCTTCTGCCCTTTTCATTTCTATTATGAGTCAGAATAACATTTCCTAATAGGTGGGTTCTCTTCTTCCTTTTCCTCATTCAGTTGGGAACGTGATGTAGCAAGGAGTTGTTAATACATAAATATGATCATTTATTCTGTTTAAATCCCTTTGATGGTTCTTCTCATTCTGAGGATAATGGGGACACTTTAGTAGGACATGAAGTCTTTTTGTATCTAGCCCTTGCCTACAGCTCTAAGCTTAGCTTTATTGTTCCCCACTCCACCTCCACCAGTAATAAAACTCACTCTAGGTGTCAAGACATACCCATATAGTTTTCATACTCCTGACTTTGCATCTGCTTTTCATTATTAACTCAAAGCCTTTCTTCCCAATTAAACTCCTGTTCTGTTATGAAATGTTATAAAGTCTTAAGAATAAGCTATTTTCTTATTCAAACTACTTCTTCATCTTGAGATACTTTTATTAACATTTGATTCACACTGAATATAATCCTGACTATATCTGTTTACATGTGGTGTACTAAATTATAAGATGCATGAATGACGAATGGGATCTTATTCTTTTTTACTACCCTGAGTTCCTTGCTCAGTATCTAGCACATAGTAAGCTTTCACTTAAATTAGTTGAATGGATCAAAAGTCATCATCATCATCATTATCAGCAGCAGCAGCAGCAGCTGCACATATTGAGTGCTTAATGTCTACCAGGCACTGCTGTCTGATATGAGAGATTTTCATGTATTAACTCAATTAACCTGAGAAAAACTTTCTGAGATATGTACTCTATTTTTATTATTCAGATAATGATTATAAGACACGGAGAAGTTTAAGATTTTGCCCTAGACCACACAGCTGAGGTGGAGAACTGGGATTTGAATTCAGGCAATCTAGTTCAAGAGGTTAGGTCTCAGAGACCAGAAGACTAAGGATGTGTTGGCAACCTGATTCAAATCCATTTTAACATTCAATGACAAAGTAATCAAAACCAAGCTCTGGTGGCTTCCAATCCATAATACAAATTTCAACATCTTCTTAATCACATACTAAACATTTTTTATGATTTTAATCATATTTTCTCTCGTATACAACTTTGCATTTTTATGGTTTTCAACTCCAAATTTATACTATAAAATCACCTATTCCAATTAGGAAGAGATTTTTATTTTTTAGGAAGTTTTGTTTGATCATATAAGCAACTAAAATGGACTTTATGGTCCATTATGACAGTGGATGTGAGAGTAAGGTCTACAAATGGACTTTTATACACAGAATTCCATAGAAAATCATAGCAGCAGACACAAGACCAATTCCCATGAGTTCAGCCTTCTGCCTTCTACCCCACAATAAATTCCATGCCTAGAACAAGTAGACTTATCTCTTGGCCATGAAAGAAGAAAGTGGTGATGATCATTGAGTCTACCTCAAAGAAGTGTAAGAATTAAAAATAATTAACTGAATCAGTACATGTGAAATGCTTACCATGGGTTCTGGATATAGTATGTTGTCAATAAGCAGTAGTGATATCATGCACAGGAAACACTTCCTGAAAAATTTTAACAAAAGTCTGTCCCATTTGAAGGAACATAGGATACATTCAGATAATATCTATACCAGGATGTCAGTTCTATCCATCTAATAAAATCAAATCATTTTGAACAGACACTTAATTTTATTGAATTCACTACATTAACAAGCTGTCTTGGTATCGTGGAAATTTAGTTTTCTCAAATTGTCTACCAGGAAGCACAGATTCTGTCTGATATTAACTTAAAAAAAAATTAAAACACAAAATATCAAAGGGTTCTTTTGTCAAATGTATTGGAGATGCTTGCCTACTGTGTGATCCACTAGAGATTTAGAGATGTTTTGCATTAAAAATAATCACAGATGTTATTTAACCTAGAGGTTGTAACATTTCTTCAACCTCCAAAACCTTTTGTTAAGAAGGCATCTCTTGACGTTTCATAGAAAGGGAGTTACAGGAAAAGATAATTCAGAAAATGCTGAGACATATAAACCACTGTCTCTATTTTGACTTAAAATTATCTTCCTGAGGCTGTTCCAGCAAGAGGGAATCTCTTTGACTCAATTTTCTGTGCTTAATTACCTAGCCATGAAAATAAATTTCTTGGTTTATACTCACTTTTTGGCCAGTTACTTAGATCCTAACAGAAATTTGGAACATCTAAAGTTGAGTCCTATGATCCATAAAGTGATATTATTGGGAGTCCACCACCTTTATTTGCAGTGGTGCCAAGCACCAAAGCTTTGATTTCTGATTAGCAAAATTAATTTCTTCTGCTAATTGGAGGCAACATGAATGCTCCACATACTTGAGAAAATCTCCGCAGGTGCCAGCCTATTCCAGCAATGTTCTGGCTTCTGGAGAATTTTCAGGACTTGTAAGTAATAAACTATTTATTTATTTATTTATTTATTTATTTATTTATTTCAAATTTTTCTTGATGGTTATTGGCAGAGGGCATCTTGCTGTCACAGTAAGAACCACACAGCCAGTCCAGCCACAACAGTGCTTATCAACAGGCTGAGACTGGCACACAAAACACTGACCCTTGCTTGAACAACTTGAACAAAAAGTTTCAGGGAAGTTCTATGACCATGCAGGAAGTCCTACTCTATAGTTGCTAATAAGACATCTATTTGACCTCAGGTCACGTTAGTGATACAGAGAGGGTTATAAAATGGTTAAGAAGAAGTTGCCTTAATGAATATATTTGAATTAGACTCGGGTTTACTTAGTCCCCCATCATTAATTTCAACTGGATTAAAAACTATATGAGGGGAAGGACAGTGGTTTTTTTTTGATAGTTTGTAACAGTCTTTGCTCAAAACAAAATTTGCAGATCTGGTAATGAACTGTATTCCCAGAATCCTGCCCCCAAAAGTCACCCTGGTTACTTCAGCATTAGCTCAGTGATACAAAATCAACCGTGATGTGTCCCAAATGGTTTTCCATTTGACAATTTCTGAGTCTCCAGTTTTGTTTTCTTTTTTTTTTCTATTTTTTAAATGTATAGTTATTTTTGAGGGAGGGAGGGGGAGAGAGGGAGAGAGAGAGAGAGAGAGAGAGAGAGAGAGAGAGAATGAGCGGGGCAGAGGCAGTGAGAGAGAGAGGGACACAGATTCCAAAGCAAGCTCCAGGCTCTGAGCCCTCAGCACAGAGTCCGACATGGGGCTCAAACTCAGGAGCTGTGAGATCATGACCTGAACCGAAACTGGACACTTACCCAACTGAGCCACCCAGGCGCCCCTCCAGTTTGCTTTTCTAGTAATGTGCCAAGATTCACAAATACCAGCACTGTGCCAAAAAGTGAGACTGACTGCTTTGGTCAGACCCAAAAATCCATGCTTAGAGAACAAAATTGGCTGATTATCTTATTACAGATCATCTAGCTATGCAGAGCTTTAGACTCTTGGATATAGTATGTTCTATGTTCCTGAGAAATGGTAGAACAGCCAAAGCAGTGAATTGAAGTCATAAGACCTGAATTAGCCTTAATATTTATGAACCATAATTCTGAGTAAATGACTTCTATATTTGAACTTAGGTCTTTTAATTTCAAGTCCAGTGTATTTCTATTCTAATACAAGCCCCTCAAGGTTATATAGTACTGCCAAACCCTACAAATTTCTGAGGCCATATTAAGATTAAAGGAATGGATAATAATATTTAGTGAGCATCACTATACTTCAAATATTATAAAAACAATTCAGATCATGTAATATTCAGAAAAATACTGTGATGTTGGTAATATTGTCCTTCTTCTATATAAGAAAATGAGCATTTTAAGTAAGGTTATGTGGCTAATAATTGTCATGGCAAAGTCTTTAATGCAGATATATCTATCTATGTAGTCCATGCTCTTAATCATTATGTTATATAATATCCAATTCTCATTAAAATAACTATTGCAAAGTTTTGCTGCGGTGTGTTCCTTCCAGGTACTCCGTAACAGTCAGATCCATGGTATACCATACAATTTACTGTTAGAAAATAGCTGATTTTTCCTAATTTCCTCACCCATGGTATTCCAAATAGTTAAAGTGGCTCGGCAAAAGTGACTTGCTACTCTTTGTAAACTAAATCCAGTCATCTCTACCTTCAAAAATTATCCAGACTATGACAATTCTTACCATGTCCACTGTAACCAATCTTACCCAAACTGGTCATCATTATGGGATTATCTCAATATTCTCCTAAATTGTATTCCTTATTCTTTGTTTCCCCTGACCCAGTCTTATCTCAAAAGAGCAGCCAAAGTAATCCTATTAAATCATAAGATGAATTGTCTTTGTGCTCTGCTCAAAATTATCCAATGGTTTTATTTTTCACTAAGCATCAAAGTGATAAGTCCTTTTCAGTGGAGTAAAAGACCTTATATGGTCTCCTCCTCTCTCTACCCTTTGTCATTCTCACATCCCCTCTGAACTCATCTTCTGATACACTCTTCTTTGCTCACTCTGCTTCAAACCCAGTAGCAACCTTCTGTTCTTCAAAAGTGTTGCTCCCTCTGCTGGAATGCTCATTTGCTAGATACCCTCATGCCTTGCTTCTTCACCTTTCTCTTGTGTTTACTCAAATGCCATCTTCTCAGTGACAGATTTCCTGGCCATTCTATCAAAAACTGCAACCCCAAGATACTTCCTGCCTTCCTTTCCTGCTTTACTTTTTTTCTTTAGTATTTATTGCCATCAAAATGCTGTCTATTTCTTTGATTTATCTTATTTATTTCTCTCTCCACTTACTCAAAGTTAAGTTCCATGAAAACTTTTGTTGACCATTATATCCCACTACTTATAATTATACTTGACACAAACATGTGATGACTTTATGTATGTATGTATGTATGTATGTATGTATGCATGTCTATTCTCTGCCATCACTGTGCAATCCCTTTATCATGTTCCTCAGTTACCATACCAGGCATCAAGCACTGGAGAAGAATAAAACTCTAAGATTTGTGCACCATATACATTGGGCTCCTAAAATGTTTGCCAAGCTCTTGTTAAGCTCCACACAACATCCACACTATCCAGATCCACATACGCTAATCTCTTCTCATTTCCAGCTTACTTAGGTAACAATCATTCTGTTTAAGTGACAGCAATTCTTAGGAGAATATTCCTTCTACCCTAACCCAGCCCAGATCCTCTCCGTTTAAGAGCTACATCAGCATGAGTGATACATCCCCTCAATTTGCAAAAGATAAACAAGATGTATTTTCTTCTTCATGTAACAAGAATATTTTGCCCTCCTTTACCAATTCCATATCTTCCCTGATTCCATTTAAGCCTCTGAGGTCTGATACTCTACTTCCTAAGCATTCATCCCACATACGATTCACAATTTTGTTTGTTTGTTTGTTTTTAACCTATCAGCTCTACTGCTTTCTTTTGCCATGTTCTAGAAAGTCTCTGCAAATTGTTTAACAAATGAAGACATCACCCTCTAGGGTTATATTTTATCCTAAGAATTCCTGCAATAACACAGAATGACAAGAAGCAAATACCTCACTTCAGAAGCAAGGGATGTTTTCCTTGAGACAAGGGTGTGGAGGGAGGGAGAGCAAGAGAGAGAGAAAGATAGACATCATTAATTAAATACGACAGTGTAAATAGCTTAATATTAAAAGACAGATTATAATTTTCAAAACTGGAAACTGTGGAAGTCCGCAGTTGAATGTCTTTAGTATGCATTTAGTAAGCACTGAGAACATGAGTGACTTTGGAATGAAGTGAGTCTTAAGTACGTCTCATTTTGTAAAATATAATTTTTAAGGGGTTTTATATTTAGGGAAGAGCATTCAGGCTAAGCTGTGCAGGGGAAAAATATATTGTGGGCTGCATTTGCCTGGAGAGGAAGCTGCACTCTGATAGCGAGACCTCATTCCAGATGGTGCATGAAGTCGGCCCCTTTGGTGTTTATGATTGATTAGAGTCAGACTGTGATTGCTTCCCTAGGGAGAGGATATCGTCAAGAGAATACATTTCTTCTGTGGCTCTATTCTTCCATTTGAGCACTTAGATGCTAAGAAATTCAAAGGCAAAGAAACATTTCTCTAAATTCAAACTCTTTTTCAGGATTTCATCCCTATAGTCAATTATTTCTCCTACAGAAAGGCTTTGGCTGTATTGCATGTCACAGAAGCAGCATTGGAATAGAGTCATATACCTTGTAATGATGTCCCAAATTCGTTACTAGGTGCACTATTATGTCATCAGTTTTTTTTATATACACAAGATTTTTCAAACCTAAGCAGAATCATTTGAGTATCAAATATTCTAATGCACATAATGGCACTTGAAAACCGTAAACTCTCTAGCAAATACAAGATTTTATAACTGAAATAGTTATTTTTAACTGAGGGCTACTTTTACCATAACCATATAAAAGTCATTGTATGATATTAGGAAAGATCATAGGATGCACAGTCCAAAGACCAGAGATTAAAACCTAACTCAGCTTGTTTAGAGTATAAGACCCATGGGGAAAGCACTTCAGCACAGTTGATTTATATATATATATATATATATATATATATATATATATATAGTATGTCTTAAGTATGTCTCATTTTGTAAAATATAATTTTTAAGGGGCTTTATATTTAGGGAATAGCATTCAGGCTAAGCTGTGCAGGGGAAGATGCATTTTCCTGGAGAGGAAGCTGCACTCTGATAGTGAGACTTCGTTATATATATATATATATATATATATATATATATATATATATATGGATTAATAGTGGTACCTACAGTGATATTGCTAGTCAATATTTGCAAATGTGCTATGCAAATTGTCAAGCGTCGACTCCACCTATTTTCAGCAACACATTACAGATCTAACTGGAACATAGTAGAGAATAGACCTGACAATTTCAGAAGTCTTTGCAAAGCTAATATATGTTATTGCTATTTTCCAGCTTTCTAGTAAGAAAAAAAATCTAGCTTTATCCAGAAGTTAGAGGATCCTTGGAAAAACTCGACAGTGTTTCCTCTGAATCTGATAGAGGTTAAAAATTTGAGTCTTTAATATAATGGTTAATTTTCTTATACTTAAATGTGTTTATGTGAAGTAGAAAAAACATGTATTTCCTCAACTGTTGATATGAAATTCCACATTTATTTCATTTGTTATCTAAATAAACTTTGGTCTATGGTGGTAAAAATACAAGCAAACCAACAAAATCTGAGCTTTCTTATATCTTTTGGCAAGTTATAATTAAACCATCTTTATCCTGTCTTATTAACTTTAGGGAATAAAAATAATAAAAGTTGATTATTACAAGACAATGTGAAAATCAGTTCTTATTTTGGCATGCTGATAATAAGTCATTCAAATATTGTTATTGACAATTGACCATTCACTCCATTGAAAATAAATTGTTCGTGGTAGCTATTCCCTTTCCTCACAAACATTATTTTGTGACCATCCCAACCAAGTGTTTATAGAAAGAGATTCTGATGCCCTTAACCAAATATCCCATAAGTGCCCAGGCTGGATTTTTCATTTAATGTGGCTTTTACAAGTTAAGTATTGTTTCCACATTCCCTACCTAATTCTATGCTTTCTTTTTCCAAACTAAGGCCTGCATCTGTCTGTCGAAGTAACTTACATAAAGGAAGAGAAAGCTAGGCACCAAAGACATGTGCTTCAGGAAATACACTTGGAGTGACAGAAATGGATTCACTCTAAGTCACACTCACTTACTTGTTAAGTCCCTCACCTGTGTCACTTCAACTTCGATTGAGGACACTGAATATGGCCATTTGACAGAGTACAGATTTCTCACCCACATGCAAATGGGATAGTATTGACTTCATTGATCCTTTCCATGTCAGGATGAATCATCTACTGCTCACAGCAGTTTAGATTATAGAGGTTAGTAGTAGGGCAGCATTTGCTTTTAATTCTATTTGATGAAAATATTCTATTGGTTTCTGTAGAGTCTATGACCATCCATAGAGATATACAAATAGATATATGTATGGAGCATTTTTAAAACTTTAGTTAGTATAATTGATGGAAATATATCAGATATCAAAGTAGGTCTTTCCTCTAAAATGTTTCCTCAATACTAAAATCACCAGTATCTCTCATGTCTCATTTGGAAACAAGGTTTTATTGTATTTTTTTAACCTCTGGTTGTAGATTTTTTGAAGTTTATGTTGCATTCTTATTATGAATGTTCTAACATTTGGACAAAGTCAAAACCATATTTAAGAGAACCTCGTGAACATTTTCGCAAAAAGGACAAGTACAAGAATCACAATGGAAAACAACAACAACAACAGCAACTCACTAAGATCAGATATGATGTGAAGATCCAGAACTTTAATACATTCCCTTATTTTTATGACTTGTTTTTTTTATAGCCAAGTTACCACTACTACCCTTTTTGCTACTAGCTGCCGTTCACTGTGAGCTTATTATGTAGCAAGCATTGACCTAACCATTTCATATAGTTGCTTTATGCAACCAGAACAATGCTATAAGGAGTATGTTTTCTCATTACCACATGAGTTCATCATTATAATTATGGTAGTTCATAATACTGCGTGTCAGAAAGGTTAAACAAATTATCTCTGGTCACATAAAACAAAAGTGGTTAAGCTGGGATTTTGACTTCAGACTGGTACAAAACAATATCTCAATGTTATTTAACTACCATCAGATCCTTTGATTATTACTCTTACCAAAATACAGCCAAATTCAGTTCTGTGGCTGCTTACCTTTCAAAATCTCAAGTGGACTCTGGCTACAATGACCAAAGCATCAGGGATCTTAACATTCCCAATAGCCTCTCACAATGCCAAGCTATTTCACTTTGTAACAGGCAGAGATTTTTATGATATGAAATGTGCTTTCTACTTTCATAGCCCACTCATGAATATGCTCATTTTCCTTGGGGGCACAGTTTCTGTGCATCTTGAAACAGAGAAATTTAAAAGAAATTCCATTTTTGTGAGTAATTTCTCAATGTGAAATAATGATATAAAAAAATAAATATAAGCCATTTAAAAGGAGAGAAAAGAATTTACTATGCTTCCTCTGGAGAATAATGGGAGAGTTTTCTGACTTCCCTAATCCATCTCCTGAATGCCTGATGCACACTTTCACCACAGGGAGAAAGTAGCTTTGGTTTCCACTCTCTAAAATGAGCTGGACTATGACTCCTGCCTATCCGATGCTCTTTTCTGGGCTCTTAGCACAGTTAAAAATGGAGACGAAGCTGATTGTTTTTTTTATGTATGCCAAATGTTGGCTGATGCCCACAAATCTTAAATCACACTGGAGATGTGTCCAGAGCACAGAACACAGATTTTCTTAAGCTTCTAGGGAGCTGGAGGGCGGAGCGAGGGTGGTGCCCCTGTAATTGCTGGAGCTGTTTTCGGCTGGAATCTGTTGAAACTGATGAAGATGTCACACTAGCAATCTCAATATGTGACAGCTCAATATTGTGACAGACATATGGCTGCAAAATAGGAAAGGCAATAGCTTTACACTGGGAACATTGGCTCTGTTGCACTTTCCCCTAATAGCACATTGAGTTATTTGCATATGGGAGGCTGCAGAAAGTTTTTAGACTCTTCATTTCTCTTCTCCCCTCACTGCATCCTGACTCCTCCTTAACACATAATATATTGCAGGAATGTCACATCAAGTTTACTGCAATGTAGCGCTGGCAAAGTAGAGTTAGAAAAATATCTACCTGGAACAGCATTTCAGAAGTACTGTCTGGGATCTGAATTTAACCAGCCCAGAATCACTTGACCATATCAGTCTTCTATTGTTTGCCAGTTATGTCAAACATGTAAACATATTTGCCCCCAAATATAATTTTTTGAGTTTCAGGAGCCCTATAGTGACCTTACTGGCAAATATAGAATATGATATATTATTACCATAATTCACAACTAGTACTTAACACAAAACTATCAATGATGCCTCTTATCAAATACTGTTTTATTTAATCTTCATGACAACAACTTGAGGCAGGTATTATTAATGCCATTTTATGCAAAAGAAAATTGAGGTTCAGAGAAGCTAAGGGAATTGGCCAAGGTTATGTTGTTGGTAAATGGCAGCTCTAGGTCTATATCCCAGAGCTACCTCATTTAATTACTCTGCTGTCTCTACTACCTAATGCCTCTCGAAAAATATTTGTTAAACGGATTTGTATTCAGGGAAAATACAGCTAAGTATTGGGGGATGAATTCAACATTAGGTGCTCATTTGTGACAAGGCTGGCCCAGACTCAAAAGTGAAATATTTTCTGTGATCTCTCAGGCTGGTGACATATTCTTGAATTGGTAAAAAGGACATCTCAATAGGTACACATTCAAAATAACTCAGAAAACCATGTGCAATCCAGAGAACTCAACCAAAGCTTCTGAAACGTTGCTGGGTCATGAAGAAAGGAGAAGGATGAGACTGTTTCCTGATGCTTCTCATGCAGGTGGTTCTTCTTTTTCTATTGATGGCTGTATGTCCATGTTTTGGGAGGAACCAGAATTAGTTCAATCTTTGTGGGAAAGGAAGAAAGGAATTCAGGGATGGAACAAAGAAGTGGCGACACAGACAGGAAGACAGTCTGTATTTTAGATGGAGTCTTACATACTATTGAGAGTATACTCAATATGAGGGCAACTATAACTCTTCTATGATCTGAAGAAGCTGTTGCAAAGCCTCACATACAAGTGCCATGGAGGGTTCTCCTTACTGGACTCGGACAAAATCAGGGATTTCCTCTTCTTTATCTTTGAATCCAACACTCAGGATAATGTGTATTTATCAAGTATTGATTTCCCCCTCCAGTGGCTTGTGACTCTAGAGGGGATGAGCAATGAAGATACTTTAGTAATGAAAACCTTCATGGAAACATATCGATTAAATGAGCTCATCAGAGGTAAGAAGCATATTGTGCAGTTTTTAAGAACAGAGAGTTTAGAATGGAAATTTGTTTTAATCCAGACTCAGCTCCTGATTCTGTAATTGAAATGCAATCCCTTTCTCTTTATTGAGGTGACTTTGCTCCTCTTTCTCAACCACTTTATCTCCTTGTTCCACTTCCTAAGTCATTTACTTTTCTAATTCTTAATCATATTCACTACATTTGTAGTCGAATGAATATATGGATGAACAAATGAATAAATGATCAGGTAGTGTTCAAAGACTGTTTTCAAGCTGAAGAAGAGAAGTCATCTTTTTCTACAGAATGTGAAGTGTTTACAGAATGTAAAAGGAATACACACACACACACACACACACACACACACACACACACACACCTATTATGGATTTTGCAATAAAAAGCTGTGATTTAAATCATGGTCTGGCCAAGTTACATTTCTGAGCTCCAGTTACCTCTACTACAAAATGAGGAGAAGAAATAGATAAATAACATGATTTGGGCGATATGTAGTAACAGGGAAATTTGACTTTTTAATTTTGATTTTGAAAGAGTATTTTGTAGGCAGAAAAATCAATGAAGTTACAAAAACTAAATAAATAGAGAAATTAATTCCTATTTTTTAATTCCTAAATTAGAAGTTCATTTTGTAGACTAAATGAACTGTCTGTAAAACCGGGGTAAATAATAGCACTTATAAATGTATGTTCCTGTCTTCCTTCCTGCATACAGTTGTGGGTAGAGTATATTGCTAGGTCATAGCCATGCTTTGAATACCTATTTCTCACAATTGACTGCCAGATTTTTTTTCTTCTTCTTTCTGGATTTCACAAACCTCTTTCAGAATAAAGAATGGCTGAATAATAAAGGATGGAGAATTGTAGGAAAACAGTGCATACTGAGTGTAATTTCCATAATGATTCCTAATTCTCAGTGGTTTTAACCTAAGGGCCACTGAAGTTGTGTTTATGTCTTATGCTGAAAGGAGCTTGATTGAAGATACTATGACTATATATATATATATATATATATATATATATATATAATCAATGCATCTTTCAGTTTATTACAGATGAAAGCAAGTTGTTTTCCAGGCTTATAGGCTTTATTAAATAAGTGTGTTATTTTCTCAAATGACCTATAAAAACCACCTGAGTTAAATAGTTAAGTCTTAGCACCATATATGTGGAGTAAAATGCAACATTCTCATTAAGTCTGAAAACTAGGTAGTTTATACCAACACTTGGACATAGTTTGCTTTAGAAATAAGTGCTCTCTATTAATGTTGGTGGCTAGCAACAAAATATGGATTCTATTCCTTTATATTCATTTGATCTTACTCTAGATAATTTTTTAAAGGGGAAGGGGATCCATGGCTATTTATGTTATCACATTGCTATAAATTGAAAGCCTTTAGTCTTTGGCTCATAGACTTTTTATCAAGTCCTAAGGCAGTCTTGCAAAAAGATTCCCAACACCCCTATTCATCCAAGTAATATAATAATAAAATAGATCAAACTGATGGTTTTAATAGCCTGCTAATATTTACCAGCCCTTTCTTCTCTTGCCCATTTCACCCTGGTGTTCCATGATAAAATTTACAACCCTGAGCTGGAGTACCAAAAGTGAATGTATATTACTGAAATGAATTTAAATCTCAATTATAATTAAAGCTAGTTGTCTACAGGGGGATTTTTCTTAAGCCTTTTCTAATACATCCCAGACTCCCAGCCTATGGGTCTCATTAAATTTCTCAGCTGCCCTAGGGATTCCCAGGTTTTGTAGAGCTAAGCGATGCTTTTTGTTCAAGCTATACTGAAGGAGCTAATCATCAAATAAGAAGGGGAGAACATCTACACACATATAAGGAGGTATATATGAGACACTCTAAGACATGTCCACCAAAATGCAACGACAAACCAAGGAGTACATATTCAATAGGGGAAAATCAGGAGATCGTTTATGAAGGTAATATTTGCTCCAAATACTGAGAAAAAGGCTATAACTTGAAAGCAGAAGTACAGAGAAAAAAATAAATGACTAAAAAGCAGATGTGAGAAAAGGAGAGTATGCCTTGTCCGGTGTGCCTCAGCACAGATTAGCAGCAAAACATTGACCCTCTAGACCTTGGGATAACTAGTAGGATCTAGCATGGTCCTGCCTCCAGGAAAAGCATAATAATCAGTACCTGATGCTCACTGTTCAACTAGTTGTGTGTGTAAATCCAAGGAGGTACTCTCCAACGAGGCATCTATTTCAGCAGCCAGCTGTTAAACATGTTTCTGTGCGTTGTGGGAAAAGGGGTAGCTGGGATAGCTGAAATAGACTACATTGCAGGAGCTCAAGACACTTAGCCCAAGGAACAGGGCTCTTGGGTAAGGGAAGGACAGGTGGGAGCATCAAATCCTTTTTACAGAAAGAACAAGTAATATTAGACCAGGGAAAACATTATCATCTTAGGGTGAATTATGAATATAATTCATATATAACATAGGTAACAGCATAGGTTAACAGCATCTCAGAAGGTTAAGGAAAACCAACTAAATTCATAAAGCATAAGAAAGCAACAAAATGGCATATAAGGAGCTGCCTCAGGATAGAGAAGTGACACTGGAACTTAACTGTCAAAATTCCCACAGAAGTCCCTAATGCCTCTAGATGGGCAGGTCACCATTCAGCACACCAGGGTTGTATGGAGAGATGGCTGTAGTCTAGGACATATAACAGGAATAATCTTTGGCATCTCCAACCAGACAGTAAAAAAATGAGCCCTGAATAATGTCTGGATGAGACACTTCCTAATTTGCTCAGAGTATTAAAAAAAATTACTTTTTTTCATGAAATGTCCAGTGTTATTTCTGAGAATGTCTTAGGCCATACTTTGCTTGGGGCATGTCTATTCACTCTCATCTTGGTCAAGATATTGTGCAATAAGCACCATTTGGCAGTGAGCACACTTAGAATATTGCTCTAAGGCACAATCTTCTTTACATAGCCTTTTTACATCTTCCATTGACAACATGTGACAACATCACACTCATGTCTCAGGTAGAAGAATTTACCTAACCCTGTATCAGATATTAGCGTTTGGACCCCCAGAGCAAAATGGCTCATAACCCAGGTTAATTACTCTTTCAGTCAGCCAGATTCTTCAATTTATGTTCTTAACAACTCTAAAGCTTTGGCTTTTTGTTTTTTTAATGTTTATTTATTTTTATTTTGAGACAGAGAGAGCGAGCAGGGGATGGATAGAGAGAGAAGGAGAGAGAGAATCTCAAGCAGTCTCCATGCTATCAGAGCAGAGCCCTGCATTGTCAGTGTAGAGCCCCATGTGGGGCTCCATCTCACGAACTGTGAGATCATGACCTGAGCTGAAATCAGGATTGGAAGCTTAACCAAATGGGCCACCCAGGCACCCCTTTAGGTTTTAAAAAATGACTTCAGCAAGATCATGCCATACTATCTTCTCTTCTCTTGACTCTTCTTTTTATCATGAGAAACTCTGTATCTACAAGCACACATCAGCTTGCTCTGATTTTTTAAGCCAAATTAAAACAACAACAACAACAACAACAACAACAACAACAACAACAACAACAACTATCCCTCCTCTGCATATGAAATAAGTTGCCCAAAGTCCACCTATCCTATTATAGCCAGTCTCTAAATCTTAGTCTTGACATATGTATATTATCCTGCTGAGAAAATGATGAAGAAAAAGACTTAACCAACATTTATAGTCATTTCATATAGATTAACTTTTTGAAACTTATAATTATACTTTCAATTTAGATAATACTATTCTGGTCCTGTATCTCTTCCATCTTAAACTTACTACATTTAAAAACAAGCTCATACTCTTAAAAACTGAGAACTGAGGGTTGATGGTGGGAGGGAGGGGAGGGGAGGTGATGGGTATTGAAGAGGGCATCTTTTGGCATGAGCACTGGGTGTTGTATGGAAACCAATTTGACAATAAATTTCATATATTAAAAAATAAATAATAAGAAAAAAATTAAAAAATTAAAAAAATTTAAAAAAAACAAGCTCATCATCCACCTCAAGTCTCTCTTCCCTGCCCATTTCACTAAATGTAAATTGAAGCTTCCATTTACTCAAACCCCCAAAATTAGCATTATTCTTAATCTCTTTCTCTTTCACATCCTACCTTTACTAATCTCACAAATTATATATGCTCAAAACATAGTCAGAATCCAATCAATTCTTACCACTTGCCCCTCTATCATCATGGTGCTAGAAACTACCATCTTTCACGTGAATGATTGCCATAGCCTGTTAATCGTTCTCTCTTCTTGTACCATCATTCACCTCTCTTTAGGCTATACTTAACCAGAGAACCTAGAGGAAGCCAACCTCCTAACCCACATTTCCCATTCCGGTGCCTCAATTCCATCACTCTCTCCCTTGCTTGTTCTTCCTAACTTCTCTATGGACTTTGGAGCTCCTCAAATGCACTGAGCATGCTCTCACTTCACGGCCTCTCCACTTGTTTCCTCTACCTGAAAATCTTTGCTCCTGGATATTTGAATGCCTCAGTGTCTCACCTCCTTTCGGTTTTTCTTGCCTTCTTAGTGATGCCTCCTCTGACTATCCATTTAAAATTGCAAGGTGCTTCCTCACCAATACTACTTCTTCTTACTCTAATTTATATTTTCCTACAGAGTGTGACACCACCCAACATAATGGTTATTTAATATTATTTCATTCTACTTAGTTTTTCATTGACTGCTTCTGTGGGCTAAAATGTGGATTGAGTAGAGCTGGAGTTTGTGTTTGTGTTGTTCCCCATTCAATCCCCGAAGCCAAGACTGCCTGACTCGTGATGGGTGCTCAGTAAACATTTGTGGAATGACTGAATTCATACATGCCAATGACTTTGGAGAAAAACTGACTTGTGATCCAACTCCTGCTCTCTAATTTATTAGCTCTTGACCTCATGCATGACTTTCAATTTCAGTCTCATCTACCTCATCTATAAAACAGAAACAATGTTAAGAGTTTTGACCAAAATGTTAAATGTGAAATGTCTAAGGCATAGTAGATATGAAACAGATGATGCTTGCCATAAATATCTAAGGCATAGTAGATATGAAACAGATGATGCTTGCCATTGTTGTTATTAAAACACTACTTTTTAAAAAGTTTATTTATTTATTTTGAGAGAGAGAGAGAAGAGATCAAAAGTGGGGGAGGGGCAGAGAGAGAGGGAGAGAGAATCTCAAGCAGGCTCCATGCTGACAGTGCCGAGCCCCATGTGGGGCTCGAACTCACAAACTGTGAGATCATGACCTGAGTTCAAAACAAGAGCTGGAGGGTTAACTGACTGATCTACCCGAGCACCCTTAAAATATTATTTTCAATAACCTGTGGGATGCCATTTTCATCCTTCATTAGGTGAAAGAATTTCTACTTTTACCACAAAATATAAAGGCACATGAATTAAAAAACAAACAAACAAACAAACAAAAAACAAACAAACAAACACATATAAATGTCCAGCACAGAGTCTGGTCCATTGAAGTTCTATAATGAATGATTGTTTCAGCCATAGTTAAACTATTCTTAAGGTTTTTGTAGCTCTCCTATGCACTAAATTTCTTGAGTTCAAAAGTAGTTCAGCATCATGGGGGATTGGAAGGGTTTTAGAAATCCTTAGATTTAATACACCATGTTGCCAAAAGAGTGCTTTGCCTAAGGCTTTCCTATTCACTTCTGGAACAGTGACTAAGAATAAGGATTCTTCAAGGCATGCTTATCAGCTTCCAGGCCCAAAGTAGGTGGCCCTTGTTAAAGAGATTTCTTTTTCAACTTCAGGAAAATCCACAAGGACTTCGTTAGATTTTATTTGCTATCAAAAGCATGGGAACTCCTGGGGAGGCATTCTTATAATCTTCTTCCCGCAGGTAACCCACCGGAAAAAAAGGAACATTTTGTTATCGTTACTGAGAAAAAGACCCACCTCCAGTTTCCATCAAAATCAAAACAGCTAATTAACCAATAGGAAAGCTGATGCCATGATTTTCTTTGGCCAAATCCCATGAAAACAAGCCAAGGAGCTTACCTGTAGGTACCGAAGCTAGTTTGCACCAGCCTACAAGAGAATATTCTGCACATCTCTTCCCTCCTCTGTGTTCACTGACATCACATTGGTAATTGAAATAGGCCATAGGGGGAGTATTTACACCACAGAAACAGGAAAGCACCAAGAAACAGAGCTTTTATTTTTTTATTTATTTTATTCTCAGGTAGCTGGGTTTCCAGCACACTATTGGTTTTACTTTGTTATTTCCAAATGTATGAAATGAACAACAATTCATTCAAAAATTTGTTATTGCCGTGCCTTCTCTGTGCGAGGCACTGAATTTAGGGGTTGCTCTCTGAAATAGATGCATACCATTCAGTTGAATAGAATGGTTGTCTCAAATTGTTTTACTGCCTTGAAATTCCTGGTTTATGGTTTGGTTTCTCGAATAGTAAATGTGCACTGTGAAGCATTTTGCTTTACTGCAGAGATATTTCATTGTATTTGTAACATGAATATGGAGCTTTAAAGATGTAAAATGTGATATATCAGGCATAAGGTATTCCCATGATACTTAGCATATTTGTCAATGGTGGAAAAAAAGTTGAGAAAATTGAGGTACTGCCAATAATATGATTTTACCTAGTGGGACAAGCAGGAGAGGAGACTTCAGAGACATGGACCAATTTTTCATTCAAAAGGTGTTTCAAATGCACCTGGAAACTTCTGAAATTATGCTTGATAAGCTGGAATGTGGCAAGAAGATGCAATCGCTCTGACTGTGTTCTCTGCATTGCTTACCTATCACCTCTCAGCTCTCAACCAGGTCACGTGAAGGTGGCTCAGAAAAATTGGCTAAATCTTGTATCACATGGTCAGAAAAAGTGCAAGATCACATTCAGGAGGATAGAAATCCAGAGTATCTGCCACTCTTAGACACTTAGTTTCTGATGTCTTTAATTTCTTTATTAGCTTTTATATCCTGATCTTACCTCTGAGAATAAAATTCATATTTTATTAAGGAATTTCTTATGGGCTCTTGGCTTCCCAGTCATTTCTTGCAAGTCAATTTCCTTTTAATCCTATCTTCTCTTGTTTTACTCCAGTTTGGGAAGCCAGATTTTGAAACATGACTTTAGATTTGTCTTTTCCCATAAACTACTGCCTCCATTGCGATAAGTCCTTTTAAAAATGATGTAATACAATTCACCAAGGGGCAAATCTTCAGAAACAGAGATGCAGTCTTTAAAAAAGAAGAAGAAAAACAAACTACAATATTTTAAATACGTTATATAATAGGAATCTCTCTTCCTTATAAAAGTGATTATTCCATTACTTTGTTTATAAGTTTTTAATAATAAAACAAATTTTGTTTATGATAATGCCAAGATGTATTTTAAATAATATTTTAATTCTGAATATAAAAAAATATTTAAAAGGAAATAATTACTTAATATGTGGCCAATTTTTAAAACCTAATAATCTTTGTAAACATTAAAACCCACAGAATAGGGTAGTTTTCTGTTAATATAGATCATTCTATATGCCTAATACTGTATAGCATCCTAATCATTTCAATTAGTGGCAACTACAAAGTTCAAATGACAGATTAAATTCTGCCATCAGGTTCCAAATTCTTGGATTTTTCTTTCTTTTTTTCTTGTAGAGAGAGAGGGGAAGAGCACAAGCAGGGGAGAGGGGCAGAGGGAGAGAGAGAGAGACAGAGACAGAGAGAGAGGGAGGGAGGGAGGGAGAGAGAGAGAGAGAGAGAGAGGGAGAGAGAGAGAGAGAGGGAGAGAGAGAGAGAGAGGGAGAGAGAGAGAGAGAGAGAGAGAGAGAGAGAGAGAGAGAATCTTAAGCAGGTTTCACACTTAGAGAAGAGACCAATGCCAGGCCCAATCCAACGACCCTGGGATCATGAACTCAGCCAAAATCAAGAGTAGGACACTCAACTGACTGAGCCATCCAGGCATCCCAAAATTCTTGGAAGTTTTTTAAGGGTATGAGTTCTAAGTCTAATTTTCTGTATAGGGAAAGTAGTAAAGTGAATTTCCATGAAACAAGGTATGCCAAGTATAAATATAGTCTGTTTATTTCAATATGCTATCTTGACTCTTAGTCTTTACTGAAAATTGTACAAAGTGAAACTCACCATACTTCAAATTCCACTCTTTCTATTTATTTTATAGTACCAGGCATTCATGGAAAGCTTATCACCTGAAGAGCAAACTTTTTAAGGTGAAGACAACCAAACAAAAACCAGAATGCTTTTTTTTTAATGATCTTGTAAATATTCATTATTTAGAAAATCCCCTAAGTTATACCCCTGCCTTATCAATACACAAAGTCAAAGTTGATGTCCTCTAAGTAAGTATTTATGATGTAGGCCCCAAAGGTGTCTTTTCAACTGCAACAGTGAGTAGAACTCTTCTGCTTTTGCAGGAAGTCCTTTGTTTTGCATTAAACATAGTTTGTTTCTGGTCCATCGAGGTTCTTAGCATCAGGGTTCTTCCTGGTTTCTCTAAGCCTCTAGCATCCACTAGTCCAGAAGTGGAATGCTAGACTATTTGTTAGCAGTGCTTCTGACTTTCTGTCAGGGTTATTTTTATATTTGTGGCTAACGTCCCTTCCTTATAAAACTGGAAGGTCATTGTTTATGTGATATCCACCCTGACAGACTTTATAATCAGTTCATGAAAATCACAGCCCCTCCTTAGGTTATGTTTAAGGACAGAATTAATGCCTGTCTTAAAGGACAGTGGTGCTAAATCATGTTGTTACCATATACTGCTATTTTTGTTTATTCACCATATTTATTTTTTATTGTGTATAATGGGATGGGTGGAATTGACATTTGACTCATAGACCACCCGTCTATATAAATGGCAAAACATGAGGCTATTGCAGTTGGTATTTGGGGATAAAGCATGTATGATTAAATAGTGGGGCCACTTGACCTTAAATATTTTAAAGTACATATGTGAAGAAAGGTGTTTATTTTTCTTCTGCTTCTACCAGAAAAATAAGCACCTCAGTTCATTTGTAGGAATAGAATTCACATTAAGAATTCTTTAACTTGCTAAAGAAATGTGAAATGTGAGAATACATTATCTAGAAATGTTATAGAACTCATTTTCTGTAATTTTTTTTGAAAAAATAAGACAGATTACTTCCTACCAACTCAAAGCATGCTCTCTCCCTCTGCTAAACTCCTATAGCAAGTCATGTATGATGAGTAATGTGCTGCATGAAGCACCAGCAGCAAAGAGGAACAAGACACCGTCTTATTCCAAGGAGATAAAAACACCTTCCTAACATATATTGTAGTGATGCTAGTATTTCTATTTTAGCACTGGGAATGGTTTTTCTATGATTCGATAGTTAGATCTGTATGATGTGTATATAGTACAGGACATCTATATCTTCCTTAGTGCCTAAAATATTCTTTACCATGTAGGAGACAGTTATTAGTTTAATTCGTTTAGTATCTATTACTTCATTCAATAATTAGTTTTTAAAATTTTTTTAATGTTTATTTTTGAGACGGAAAGAGAGACAGACTGAGAGTGGGGGAGGGCAGAGAGAGAGGGAGAGCCAGAATCTGAAGCAGGCTCTGGGCTCTGTGCTGTCAGCACAGAGCCCGACATGGAGCTCAAAACCACAAAATGTGAGATCATGACCCAAGCCAAAGTCAAACGCTTAACTGACTGAGCCACCCAGGTGCCCCTCAATAATTATTTTTAATTCACTCCTATGTGAAGCAATTATCTCTCTCTTTTTTTTAAAAGTTTATCTATTTATTTATTTAGAGAGAGAGAGAGTATGAACAGGGGAGGAGCAGAGAGAGAGGGAGAGAGAATCCCAAGCAGGCTCTGCACTGTCAATGAAGAACCCAACAGGGGGTTCAAACTCATGAACCTCAAGATCATGAACTGAGCAGAAATCAAGAATTGGAGACAACCAATTGAGCCACCCAGAGGCCCAACAATGATCTCTTTAAGATGAATTTATATGCAGTCTTACCCAAATACAGTGGAATGGAGTTAGTGAAAAGTTTTTAACAACAGTTAAAAACAAAAAACAAACAACCAAAGAATCCAATTAGAAAATGGGCAAAAGACATGAACAGATATTTCCCTGAAGAGGATATGCATATAGAAAATAAGCACAAAAAATGATGTTAAGCATCACTAATTTTTAGAGAAATGAAAATAAAAACTACAATGAGATAATTAGGGACAATGCTCCTTGACATCAGTCTTGTCAACAATTTTTTTTTGATCTGTCACCAAAAGCACAACCAACAAAGGCAAAAATCAAGTGGGATTGGGCTGGCATTTTGTACTTGTATAGCCACAAAGACCAGGGCTGGCTGCCAGATGGGATTCAGGGTCCACAGCCTTCCGAGGCTATGGCAGAGAACATGGAAGAACCCAGAATGGCTGGTATCTGCAAACATGAAAATGTGTGGGGTTAAATCTAGTGAAATGCGTAGCAGTCTGAGGCTTGTTTCTTTAGTGGCAAAAGCTGATGAGGTCCTCTGCAGAGCAGGTCACTAAGAAGCACCATCACTCCCACTGCATGGTTGATACTGTTAGCACTGCCCTTCTTACTTGTTCTTACCTACCCCTATACATCTTAGCTTTGCCAGTCTCCGGGTGGGGTCAAACCCAAGTGGGTCCTTCATGTAATGTCCCAGAAGGCTGGGGTAGCTCACCCTTCCCTCTGTCCTCCCTTTCCTGGTAAGAGGATCTTTTTCCAGTTTTTCTTTTGCACATCAAAACTATAATGAGATACGTCCTCACATCTGTTAGAATGACTATTATCAAAAAGACAAAATATAGCAAGTGTTGGCAAGGATGTGGAAAAAAAGGAACCTTGGTGCACTGTTGGTGGGAATGTAAATTGGCATAGCCACTTAAGAAAATTCCTCCCAAAATTAAAAATAGGACTACCATATGATCCAGCAATTCCACTTCTGGGTATATATCCAAAGAAAATAAAATTATCTTGCACAGATATCTGCACTCCCATGTTTAGTGTAGCATTACTCATAATAACCAAGACATGAAAACAACCTAAGTGTCCATCAATAGATGGATAAAGAAAATGCCATAGTCAGTCATAAAAACCCTGCCATTTTTGATAACATGAGTAAGGCTTGAGGGCATTATGCTAAGGAAAATAAGTTAGATAGAGAAAGATAAATACTATATGATCTCAGTTATATGGCATCTAACTACACTGAACTCATAGAAACAAATAGTAGATTGACTGTTACCAAGGCTGGGGTGGAAGTTATAGGGAAGTATTGCTCCAAAGGTATAAACTTTGTTATAAGGGATGAGTAAGTTTGGAGAGCTACTGTACACCATGATGATTATAGTTAACAATATTGTTTTGTGTATTTGAATGTTGCTAAGATAATAGATCTTCAATGTGCTTGCCACCACCACAATTATTTGAGATGAAGCATGCTAACTAAACTTATTGCAGTAAACAGTTAACAATGTACACTTATATCAGATTATCACATTGTATACCTTAAACTTATACAATGTTATATGTCAATTATATCACAATAAAGCTAGGGGAAAAAACCTGTAAATATGCAACCAAAAACAAGGGGAAAAAACTCTAAATATGCAACTGTCATATAGTCCAGCAATTCACTTCTGGGCAAAGAAATGAAATCCTATGTTCACATAAAAATCTGTACACTAATTTTTATAGCAACTTTATTTATAATAGCCCAAACTGGAAACAATTGAGACATCCTTCAGCAGTGAATGGTTAAACACACTACTGTATATCCTTACCAGAAATACTACTCAGTTGAAAAACATGAATTAAGTATTGCATCCAATAACTTAGGTGAAACCCCTGATAATTATGTTGCATAAAAAAAGCCAGCTCCAAATGCTACATAGTGTATGGTTCCATTTATACAACATCCCTATAATGAGTAAATTATACCAACTGAGAGATCAGTAGTTGCCAGCTCCTTAAGGAAGAAGTTGGGGGATGTGAATGAAGTGAGTATGGCTATAAAAAGACAACAGGAAGGGCTTTATGGTGATAGAAACACCAATCAAAACCACAATAAGATACCACCTCACACTTGTCAGAATGGCTAAAATGAACAACCCAGGAAACCACTGATGTTGGCGAGGATATGAAGAAAGGGGAACCCTTTTGCACTGTTGGTGGGAATGCAAACTCATACAGTCATTCAGGAAAACAGTGTGGAGGTTCCTCAAAAAATTAAAAAGAATTATCCTATGACCCAACAATTGCACTACTAGGTATCTATCCAAAGAATATAAAAATGCACCCCAATATTTATAGCAGTGCTATCAATAGCCAAATTATGGGAAGAGCCCAAATGTCCATCAAATGAAGAATGGATAATGAAGATATGGCATATATATATATATATATATATATATATATATATATATATACACACACACACATATATATACAATATATATATTGCATATATATATATATATGTATATATATATACACATATATATACTATATATATATTGCATATATATATATGTATACATATGTTTACTATATATATATATATATATATATATATGCACACACACACACACACACACACACAATGGAATACTACTTGGCAATCAAAAGGAATGAAATCTTGCCATTTGCAACAACATGGATGGAACCAGAGGGTATTATGCTAAGCCAAATAAGTCAGGCAGAGAAAGACACACAACATATGATTTCATTCATATGTGGAATTTAAGAAACAAAACAGATGAACACAGGGGAAGGGAAGGAAAAATAAGATAAAAACTGAGAGGGAGGAAAACCATAAGAACTCTTAAATACAGAGAACAAACTGAGAATTGCTGGAGTGGAGGTGGGTGTGGGGGGTGGGCTAAATGGGGGATGGACATTAAGGAGAGCACTTGTTGGAATGAGCACTGGATGTTATATGGAAGTGATGAATTGCTGGGTTCTACTCCTGAAACCAGTACTACACTGTATGGTAACTAGCTTGAATTCAAATAAATTAAACAAAAAAGAAACGTTCTGCATTGTGACTGTACTAATGTCAATATACGTGTTGTATTACTGTCCTATAGGTTTGTAAGATAATTAATCATTAGGGGAAAAGGGGAACAGGGTACACAGAATTGCTCCACGTTATTTATTTTAATTTTTTTATGTTTCTTCATTTCCTGAGAGAGAGAGAGAGAGAGAGAGAGAGAGAGAGAGAGCATGAGCAGGGGAGGGTCAGGGAGACAGAATCTGAAGCAGGCTCCAGGCTCTGAGCTGTCAGCACAGAGCCCTACATGGGGCTCCAACTCATAAACTGTGAGATCATGACCTGAGCTGAAGTAAAATGCTTAGGGAACTGAGCCACCCAGGCGCCCATGTTATTTCTTAAAAGCACACATTAACATACAATTGTTCCAGAATAAAACACTTCATTAAAAATTCAAACATCAACAATAACATCTACATATTTTACATCTGGACTACAGGGCAATCACACAAATGCTTTTAGTTGATTTTAACGAAAACTGTTCAGTTGATAGCCCTGGTGCCTAAGTGTCAGTATTTTCTACTAGGCTCTGTTAAATTACTACCTTTCATTCAAATCCATCCTCCTCCGTTTTGAGAGGTGGGGCTTGGGTCTTTGCAAAATGCATCCCCTTTGCCACTGGGCTCCCTATTTCTATCAATAGAGAGAGAGAACTACAGGGAAACTGCAAGGTTCAAGGGGAAGAAGGAACTTAACACTTGTTCCCTGATACCATTACCCTACACAGCAGTTGGTTCCATCTTGCATTGTTTTCTACATTCCTAGAAATAACCTCGTTGTCCCCCTCTCCAAGAGCTATAACAACACTAGCTGCCTGGTATCCCATCCTCAGAGATGTGGTCTCAGTTCTGTCTGTTGAGCCCCTTCTAGTTTTTCAGGGTATAATATTGGCTGAACAGCATCCTTCACAAAATTCTGAGTTGCGGCTCATATGGCCCCAATCTGAGCTCTTGGGGCACTAGCACCCGGAGCTGGTAGAATTCTTGGAGTCATGAATCTCAGCAATGTGGAGTCCTCCTCACCCCTGAGCTTCTGAAGTTCCTCTGCTTTTCAGACAATGCTCTCACCCAAGATTTCTGAAGTCCAAGTCTGCAAAACCCCTCCTCCAATATTCTAAATTCTAATCATTTCAAAGTCTTGCCTGCTGTCCCTGAAGATACTGTAGCCACTTCTGTAGTGACTACATGTTTGATTCCTCAGGGTCCTCTTTTGCCTTTCCAGTTCTCCAATATCTGGCTAATGATTGTTAAATTTTATCTATTTTTTTAACATTTATTCATTTTTGACATACAGAGAGAGACAGAGTGTGAGTAAGGGAGGGGCAGAGAGAGGGAAACACAGAATCCAAAGTGGCCTCCAGGCTCTGAGCTGTCAGCACAGAGCCTGACTTGGGGCTCGAACTCACAAACTGTGAGATCATGACCTGAGCCGAAGTAGGATGCTTAACCAACTGAGCCACCCAGGTGCCCCATTTGGTTAATGATTCTTAAATTTTATGTTTTTGTTTTAACACTTACTCATTTTTGAGAGACAGAGACAGAGTGTGAGAAGGGAGGGGCAGAGAGAGGGAAACAGAATCTGAAGCAGGTTCCAGGCTCTGAGCTGTCAGTGCAGAGCCCAAGGCAGGGCTCTAACCCTGAGATCATGGTCTGAGCCAAAGTCGGACGCTTAACCTACTGAGCCACCCAGGCATCCCAAATTTTATCTGTTAAAATAACTGGAATGGTTTTTGTTTCCGGAGCTCAATCTAACAGATTCAGGCAATTTGTAGCAGGGTTTGAAGCTGAATAAAGGGAAAGAGGCTAGAGAGGCTGTGAGACTATGTGTAAGGCCAAGTTATGATGGGCAAAGAGAATGCTAAGAAAAACAATCAGAAACAAGAGTGGTGGGGGGGATGGACAGAAGTTCAGGGAGAAGTAGAGTTGCAAAGTTTTCTGTTGTTTTTGAGAAAAGTACAAACGTATAAAGACAGGCCAGTACTGCCCTTTTTCCCCCTTGTTTTCACATTCTTCTTCTGTTCTGGCTCACATATGTTGCCAGAATAACTTTCTTTTCACTTACAGGTGACTATCTTCCCTATAAAAGATCCAAACTAAAAGCAACAACAACAACAAAAACAAATAAACAAACAAGCAAGCAAAAAGCACCTCCTTTTCTGAATAGCTAGAAGGATTAAGATTAAAGGCAAAGAAAAGGGGCAATCATGCATACTTGAAAAAAAAAAAGAGCTTAAAATCTTTTCTTCTCCATTCGTTCATGTTCCCCTATGATACTTTATCTTGCCATTGCCTCCTCATCTTTAGAGAGCACTTTCTGCATATCTAATGTTCTTATGGGACTCTCAAAACAAAGTGGGCTCCCTGAAGACAGATAGCATGTCTTCTATTAGCTTAATCTAAATAACGTGATGGAGTTGATGTGGGAGAGAATAGCTGTATTCCAGGAAAGTCTTGACTTATGAATTTAGGACAGATATCTGTTATACATGCAGCCCAGGGAGAGCTAAATATTAACAGGAAAATGTATGAGCAATTCCTCCTACCGGTTTGTATAACATTTCTACTTCTCCCTTAAAACAGCATGACTGATTCAAGTAAGTATTTGCCAATTAAAATGGCAAGCATAAATGTCTCCCTTGCCATATAGATGGAGCTTAATGCCACTATAACTTTATATATTTTTTTCTCTTCAACACAGTGAAACACCACAGATGAATGAACATATTTCCATTTTACAGAGCTGGACAGGTTTTACTTCTGGGCTCAAATGGTCTTGACCATTGGTGGCACAACATTTATCTGAAGGAGATGCCACAATCCATGTCGAGCTCATGAACTGCCACTTGTAGGAGTCACTTGGACTTTCATGCTTCCCTACTGGTTCATTTAGACAAGTTCAACTTTTCCAGTAGCCCAACAGCAACTATTTTCATGCTGTTACCACATCAAGCTTTCCAATCTCACCAGGTTTTCAAAGGAAGAATAAAAAGCCGGCTACCTTCTCCAAACACTTTGTTCCATATTAAAAACCTAACTGCTGCCCCCACTTCAAAAAAGGAGGGGGACATCATCAGTTGTCTCTTTCATTCTGAATCCTGGGCAGGCCAATCTGCCACAACTCCCAGGCCGTGCAAAGGAACATCTGCTAGAGGAACAGTTAGTTTGACGCCCGCCCCTCCACAGAAATCACTGCTAGTAAATGTTTTATGAGGTGGGTACTTTTTTCCCCCGTTTCCTCCTTTTGTAACTGACTGAAGCCCAAATGAGCAAGATGAAATGGCCAGATATTTAGCCAGATGTTGGCACCCACATGTGTATGTTTGGGAGGGAAGAGAAGCTGTCAGCTGTACCAAAGGAGTATTAGAATCATCTGAAATGCAATTAACAGCCCCACAGTCAATGAATCTTTGAAGGATTCTAACAGAGTAAATTACACCTCTCACTTACCTATGGCAAATTGTCCATGGACCAGTTTCCTTGTTTGTGAAACATGAATCCGGTCAATTTATTCAGACTCCAGAGTAGTTTCAGGATGTTTCCATTCTGTTAATCTACATGGGTTATCTCTGCTCTTCCAGTAACTTCTATAAACACACACATACACACACACACACAAAATAAAAGGATATACTTAGAATATGTAATGCTGGATAAATACTAGTTGACAGTTTAGATTTTTAGCATCCATAACTCACGCTATTTTTTTTTAGACTATTCTTATTATTTGTAATAGAAAGTGATGGGAACAAAGCTTTTCTCCTTTAAAAACTACACTGAAGGTCAATGTGGTTTGGTATCTACAATTACAACTAGTAGAAGTATACCAGGTGAATGGCAAAAGCTTAATAAAAACATATTTATTACAGAGTCAGTATTATAGATTTTACTAAAATCTGCCTGTTATTGCATACCCTCAGAAGGTGGAAAGGAATTTAACATTTGAGAAGTTACCATGAACCTGGGGTTGGACTAGTATTTTTATATACATATTATCCTATTCAATTAGTATATCAATCTTTCTAGCACTTACTACCTATAGCTCTCTCTCTGACATTTTTCAGATCATAAGGGAAAGACTTATAGGTAGAAGGAGGTTAGATTTTAAGACTAGATAACCTGAATCCACTTCTCTTACTCTTTCCTTACTCAGGCATAGGAGAAGCTCATAGATTATTTTTTGTTTTGTTTAAATAATATCAAAATGTTTTGTATACCAAATATGCCCTAAGACTACATACATATATACATACATACATACATAAAAAGAGTGACTTGGTCATTGGGTTATGGGAAATTCCAAGGTAAGATTGATAAACTTCATGTCATTTCATGATATGATAATTATCACTTCATAATTATGGTCTAATTCCTTAAACACATAAATTTTCTTTCCCTTATCACAATTGTTTTGGCCTGAAATTTTATATCGATTTTAGATTCATAGGACTCTTGTAACTAAATTCAACAAAATCAGTTCCTGTGCATCTAAACCATATTGCTTATTTAACACCCTGTTGTATTAACTGGTTTATATTATGAGACCATCAGCTGTAGTGATCCTCTCCTCCCAACCTATAAGGATCGTTATGGCAGCAATAAAATATTCCATGGATCTCCTCATATTCCAGGAAATAGCGAGCCACAGAAAACACTTACTCCTCACATGGAATACTTCCTCTTTAGAAATATCCCCAAATTGCTCACTTATTCCCTACAGCCAACCAAGAACTGTTAAAAGTATTAATTAGAAAGTCTTCCCAGCTTGCCCAAATCTTAACAGAATTTGCAAATTAGATACAGTCTCAGTATTTTCTACTTTTACTCCATAAAATTTAGTCCACTTTTTATACAACTGAACCCTTGCTTAAGCAAAAGGGACAGTGAAACAGTTCCCTTGCCACAAACTTAGGATAACTCTGGATAGAAATGTCTAAATTGCTGACTCTTCTTACTACATGTTAAAAAAGACAAAACAAAACAAAACAAAACACATAGTAGAGCTTATAGTTCAAAAGGGGGTACAGATGGGGCACCTGGGTGGCTCAGTCAGTTGAGCATTCAACTGTTGATATCAGCTCAGGTGATGATCTTATGGTTCATGGGACTGAGCCCCGTGTCAGGCTCTATGCTGATGGTGTGGAGCCTGCTTGGGATTCTCTCTCCCTTTCTCTCTGCCCCTCCCCTGCTCATGCTCTGTCTCAAAATAAATAAATAAACTTAAAAAGGCGGGGAGAACAGAATCCTGGATTATATGTGAGGATGAATTTCAAACCTAAGAAAGAGGCTAAGTAATTGCTAGAGTTGCAATTCTGATACAATTAATTATCTGCAAAAACACTCAATCTATTTCATTGCCACTATTTCATTATTACAATTTTTTAAAATAACCATTTATTGGTGGTCCAGCTAGATGCTAGGCACCAGTTAAGTGACTTACATTTATCTGATTTATTAATGTGGAAAAAAAGTTCTTCAATGGAAAACTATGTTTTCTCTAGCACACCCTTCTGCTCTTTGATTCTGATGCTGTGGAAGAATTCTACAGAATCTATAACTCTATAAAATATAAATAGCTATTAGAAAAAAATAAACAAATAATTCTTTTCTATAAACACACAAATTTTATCCAGTCTAGCAGAGAGGTTCACCTGCCTTCTCTGCACACTGTGGAGGAAGCTAGGTTCACCCATATTTGCACATCAATTTCAATACTCCTGATATGTGAATGTGTGTTTATTTTGGACTTTTCTTTTTTTTAAACATGTTTATATATTTGTTTGGGGGAGGGAAGTGAGAAGGAGAGGGAGAATCCCAAGCAGGCTCCACACCGTTAGCGAGGAGGCCGACCTAGGACTCAGTCCCACAACCTGTGAGATCATGACCTGAGGCAAGATCAAGGGTCAGACCCTCAACAAGCTGAGCCATCCAGGCGACTATGAATTCTTCTTTTAAATGATTATAATACTCCTGGTTCTCTCAATGATTTGCAAATTTCATAAAATCTTAAGAATCTGTTCATTTTATATGTGCATGAGAGATGTGATTTTATTGCATTTTTTGAGACGATCTTGTACCATTCTTTACAGCAACTCTATGGGACATATACATTGTTAAGTGCATTTTATAGCAAAGGACCCAAGACTCAGCAGGGTCCCATGACTCGCCTGAGGGCCACAAACACAAACAGACATTCCTGATTATTAGACACTGTGCCACAGGCTGAGGGTGCAAAGCTAAACAAGGCTGTCTTTATCCTCAAGGTCAAGGAGACCAGGGGAAATCTTTATTGAGTGTTGCCTACATGCAAGGTGCTTCCATAGATATCCAGGAACTAAAAACATTTGATAAATCCTCACTATCCAAAACTCACCACTTGCTATATGAAATACTGAACTCAAATAAATTCAAACAGTGTTATACCCCTCACTATCTGAACTCATTCTATAAACTCTTAATAACTGAATTCGAGAATCAAGTAGATTTGTATAGGGAAGGGCACTCAATTGCTATCTTTAAATCCTCAAAGTCACCTTGTGAGGTAGGCATTCTTCCCATTTTTACAGATAAGAAAAATGAGGCTCAGTGAAAGTAATGTTAAAAAAAAAATCACATCACTTTAGAATAGAAAAAGATAGCAAGATCACACAGCCCAATGTCCTCATTTTATAGATAGAAAACCGGGGCTCAGGGAAACAGAGTGATTCTCTTGAATTTTTTATCCAGCTAGGAGCAGGGCCTGCTTCAACATTCGCTGATTCAACCTTCCATACATCTTTCCACTTATCTGGGACTAGTAATGCAAAAGAATGGGCCACACATCTGTCAAAGCAGGCAGAAAAGTGAGGGGCAAATTATTAAAACTTGCTCAAGAAGGTCCCAAGTTCTCTTTCCAACCTCACTTACCAGGTTATTTATCCATCTAGCTGATCTGAAGTTGGCTGTCTGAATTCATTCCCCTTTTTACTCTAATATTATAATTGCATATGTTTGTTAGTCTACTTAAGCAATACCATGAGCTATTTTCAATATTGCAAAAAGGCAGTGACTACCATTCTCCACCATAAGACGAAAGCCACCTAAAAGGCCAAGTGTCTGTGTGACTAGATTTCAATCAGCTGAAGGAGGGAATCATGTTTTCTAATACCAGTCTGGAATGACAGAAGGCTAGATCTTACTGATTAATAAGAATATGGAAAACACATTAAGAATCATCAAATCATGGACTATGTTCAGTAGGAAAAAAATTCAAATTATGGGTTTCATGTGACAGAAAGAAAGCAACAGAAGGGTCTTTGGTGGGGAAATTTGAGGAATCGCTTTTCTATATTCTACAGTTGCCCATGGATTTTGAGCACCTCTACAGAAAACAATTGTCCTATTTTAAGTGACAGCTTTTCACTTAAGTCAGCCTTTGCTCACGTGTTCAAGCACAAATTTCTACTGTCAGGACCAACAGGACAGGAGTGATTTTCCATTATCCTCATATGCAGAGAGTGGCTGAAAATTTGGGCAGACTTCAGAATCTGTGGCAGAGTAAATTAGTAAATTACTGTTATCCATGTATGGTCCCACAGTCTAGAAACTTTTAGGGGCACACCCTCTTGACAGCTAAACCATAAAATCGAGCAGATTCCACATTCCCTGTTGTTGTTTTTGCAGACCTCATCCCAACTCCTCTTGCTTCCTTCCCCTCCTCTATTTTCCTTTTTATCTTCTACCATTTCATCTTCTTCCTTTTCCTTATTTTCCTCCTCTCCCCTCACACAAGTATTGCTATGAGAAAATTATGATTATAGGTATCTAATGAATAGACTCATACCATATCACCTCTCAACAAGCAGAACAAAGAGAGGTCACCTATTACTACCATCCTTTAAAGAGTACTATATCACACCAGCAGCAACAGGTCACTTTTTGTTAGGAAAAATGCAACACATTTGTCATTTTTCTGTCCTTTCAGTCATTCTCAACAGGTTTCTTACATTGGGCTGGTTTTGTTTCAAGACTTCACACCCTCCAGAGACCTTCCCTTAGGAAATTTACAACCTTCTGTTCCTTTCCAAGTCATCAAAATTCTAATGGAGTAGTGTACTATGTAAACCTATGCTAATTTCAGTCATTATGCAGATGTCCAAATATCTTGCAGGTTTCCACCTAAAAGTGTTATTTCCCTCTAGAGTCAAAGGGACTTGGATGAGCTGTTGATCCCTTTGTTAAAATACAATCCACATATCAGTAGGCTACCAACTTTATCAAACTTCTGCCAGGAAAGCAGGATTCCCCTTAGAGAAGTTGGTGAATTGAGCAATGTTGAATTACTGTTTGTATTCAAAATGGAGTAGTGGGAAAACATTCCAAAGAAACTTAGCTTTTTAATTAATCATAATCTCCCACCTTTGTGAATTTTAAAATTTTCTGCTTTTGTTTTCATTTAAGAAGCTCTGTTTGGCTACCTCTGAGCTGCCAGGAAAACAGTGTAAAAATATTTTTCAGGTGTTGTCCTATATAATCCTCAAGACAACTTAAAAGGATCTGCCTGGAATAAATCATTTTTAAACATTTATAAACCGATGTTTTTTAGAGAAGTTACAAGCAATGACCAAGGCTACACAGTTAGTATTAAGTGTTAGAAGCCAGACCTTACACCAATTTTCAGGTTCATTTCTACTTACACCATATTTTCACTTTAAAAATGGTAGTCTAACAATTGGTCCAAGTTGGACTTGCCTTATATAAACACATACAAATATTTATGTTCTACATAGAGTGAGATGCATCAAAGACAGTAATGCTCCATCTAGGATAAATGAGGAGTTTCCCATTTAGCCTTAATCAATTATATCTATGATGCTCATACAACTAGATTAAGGGCAAAGAGTACAATAAAGATGTATTCAATGATAAAGTCAGATTTTTCAGATGGAAGGAGGAATGCAAGTTGACATTTCCTTAGATGCACTCAGTTACTGTGGCCTTTCCATATGCCTGAATCAAAGAGCTAGTATCTCTGGAGAAACTAAACTACATCATTAAAATAAAGGAAGCTATCTTGTAGTAAACACTCGGCCAAGACAAGTATCATCTTCTTTATGTGTTCTACATTTAATAAGAAGGGCAAAGGTTTTGAAGCCCAACAGTGGGCAAATGTGGCTTCAGAACCCTAATACAGAGTTCATAACACCTACCCTTCACCCCTGCCCACCATCCAGGCTTGATATGAGAATTAAAATATCTACATTTAAGGCTGCAGTGTATTGCTCAAATAGGACTCATAAATAATTAGAACTCTTATCTCCTCATTCAACACCAGGTCTGTCTTAGGGATGTGTGCTAACAAATTCTCTGGATCTAATTGTGCATTTTGTCACAAGATTTTGTTAATTGTGCAGAATATAATACAAGAGCAAGGGTTAAGGGAAGTCAAGATGCAGTAATTCCCTCTTGATTCCTAAAGACCAGAAGACACTGACACTCCCACAAGGTTCAAGCCCTGGTATCAATAAATGCTATCACCTCTTGCCCATTTGACCAGCCCCTTTGCAAACCTGACAGTTGCTGTGGATGTACCATTCACTGCGATTATTTCCAAAAGTATGTATTTTCACCATTTGAGTGTGAACACATAACTTATAATAAAAGCCAAAACAGAGACACTAATGCTAAATACAGAATCTTTGCAAATTATATCCCAACAAATAATAAATTTAATAGAGAATCATGAGACCCAAATTGCTAACCATAAGGAAGAGGGAATATATCATCTTCTAATATTATTTTACTGAACATAAATGAATAAAGCGTTCTTTTATTGCATTTGGGTCATCAGCATTCCAAATCTCAGTGGGGCTTTTGACATAAACATATAATCAAGAGCTGAGTTATTATTTTTATAATGATAATATCTTAGCTGGTGCCTTCAATCAGAAGCATGATAAATAATCACGATTCATATAACTCAATAACTAATGTGTTAATTCATCGATTTCAAAAAAGGATCTGATGCCCCTGTATATCATTCATTCATTCTCACAGTCTATTTCCTAATAAATTTTGAAACAAAAATCTAAGTTTAAACATGATTGTGGTACTCTAGTCAGATGTTCAAGTCCAACCTTCCTAAAAATGCATTAAAATATGATGTGCGGTACAGATGATTAAGTCACATCCAACTGTTTCAGCTAGGTTTTCAGGATAAGTTTGACTTTAAGGAAAATAATGTCTGGGTTTTTTTCATTCATTCATTCTTGGGAAAGCAAAGTAACATTATAATCATTTATAATCATTATAAAGTCATACAGCCTTATGTTCATTCCAGGTTGTCAGTCACTGACTTTGCTGCCTTCAGATACTTACTCTGATTTGTCTCTTCATATATAAAAGGACTATTCAACTAAATAATAAATAAATTTGAACTAAATAGTGGTATTTAACTAAAAGGATTGTTTCAGAATTAAGTGAGATAACCTAAAGAAAGCAAAAGCACTACTTCTGACATATGATAAATTCTTAGTGAATGGTAGCTATTATTTTTCAGTGACCTGAGACATTTTTGAAATTCCTACCAAGTGTTATATATTCTATTAGGCAACATCCAGATGACATAGATGTCAACTATGACCCTGTCTTGTCACATACAACCCAACCCCAAAGCCCATATATAAAGAAACTAGAGCATTCTCACAGAGCAGTAAAGAAATACACATTCCAGAGTCACACATTTAAGTTTTTATTTAAACTCAAGTTAGTTAATATACAGTCTAATATTAGTTTCAGGTGTACAATGTAGTGACTCAACACTTCCACATAATACCCAGTGCTCATTACAACAAGTGCACTCCTTAACCCCATCACCTATTTTACCTATCGCCCCCACGCCCCTCCTCTTTGGTAATTATCAGTTTGTTCTCTATCTATCGTTAAGAGCTTGTTTCTTGGTTTGCCTCTCTTTCTTTTTTCCCACTTGCTTGTTTGTTTTGTTTCTTAGATTCCTCATATGAGTGAAATCATATGGTATTTGTCTTTCTCTGACTGACTTATTTCACTCAGCATAATACTCTCTAGCTCCATTCATGTCATTGCAAATGGCAAGATTTCATTCTTTTTTATGGCTAAGTGGTATTCCACACTATCTATCTATCTATCTATCTATCTATCTATCTATCTATCTATGTATCTACAGCATCTACTTTATCCATTCATCAGTTAATGGACAATTTGGCTATTTCTATAATTTGGCTGTTGTATATAACGCTGCTATAAACATCGAGGTGCGAGTATCCTGTTGAAATAGTGTTTTTATATTCTTTTGATAAATACCTAGAAGGGCAATTGCTGGATGGTAGGGTAGTTCTATTTTTAACTTTAACCTGGTAGAAAAAATGAATAACAAAGCATCCATATTGGAAGCAAGTCCACCATGGGCAGCATGTGAGTTCCACAGCCTCTCTCAACATCTGTAGTCGCCCAATGAATGGAGGCTCACATCCAAATGATTAAATACTTCAGAGTTAAGAATAAAGCTAACAAAATTTTAACAAAGCTATTTCATTATCTTCCAAATGGACTAAATGGTCATTTTCAAAGTCAGAACTCTCAGGTGGCTTGGCATTTTGTACTGGACTGAGGTGGCATAGGAAGAGGCAGCCCTTGCCGCCCAACCCCCTCCCTGCAGCCCCTAGTATCTTCCTACCCCTGATAAGTCTAGGATTATAGGAAGGGCCTCATTTGCATGCATGTCAACATTCCAGCTAACAGTTCAAGCTCCAACTACATACCTTATACGAAGCCACCTTTCAGTTTATAGATATATACTGCAGTAGAGATATCTGCTCTTAGGAGGACCCACCAAGGGATGAGACCCATGCAAACACTAAAACAATGAATTTGAGTAGGAATTCCAGATCTCAACTAAGACTAAGACTTTATCTAAAAGATGGCTGGGGAGTATAAGTGGGACCCTCTCCTTAACTCTATGAAATCCGCGTCTACAAAAAGAATTGACTGGGGAAATCTTGTTTGGATTTTTTTTTTTTAAGTGTGGAGCCCAGGGAAGAAACATCTCTTGCCTGAGTCGAAATGCAGAACCAGGGCTTTGGAGCCAGATCAAAGGTTCGGATTCTGTTATTTAACAATTAAGTAATCTCAGACCTGAAAGGAACAATCCAAATGACAGCCCTGCCTTAGTTTAAAGCTAGGTTCTCTTTTCTGCTTATTATGGATCTTTAATAAGAAATACAATTGCTGAGAAGTCTGTTTTGCTTGCTGTTTGCTACGAGCATTGTGAGGCCTTTCCTGAATGTAACCCGCTGTGTAGTAGAATGGGTTGTAAAACTTCCTAAATGTAGTCTGATATGTAATAGAATGAGTGATTGTACATAAACTAACCGGCATTTCTCGCTTCTGTAAACCTGCTTGCTCAACACATTCCTCCCCTTCTCCCTTCCCCTTTCCCCCTTCCCCCTTTTTCCTCCTGCCACAAGTAACGGACAAAGCCTTCCCGCCAAAGGACAGACAAAGGACGCCCAATCAGAGAACAACAAATGTCCTTACTTTAAAATCAACTAATCAGGCCCCTCATAATTTGAAACCTCCCCTGTGCTATTTGTCTCTGTCTATAAAAACGCCGTACCAACCCTGATCGTGGCCTCTTGCGTCACCGGCGACGAGTGCGCAGAGGACCAGGTTCGAACCTGCAATAAACGACCCTTGCCGCTTGGCTTTGACTTACGACTCTGGTGGTCTTTTGTGGGAGGTTTTGGAACTTCAGGCATTACAGACCAATTATGTAGCCTTTATGCTTTGGTTTCTTTGTGAGAAGAAAATGGTAACATTTATTTCATAGTATTTGTGTGAGGATTAAGTGAGGAGTTAATATACACAAAGCTATTTAAAAAGTACCTAGGAGAGAGTATGCATTGCATTAAAATTTGCAGTTAGCTATTACTATCACTGTTATTGGTAGAAAGATTGAGAGAGACCCTGTTTGTAGTGGTAATAGTAATAAGGTGCTAGCTCTGAAATAATTTAGTAAATCCTAAAAATAAAACTCAGTAAAGTTTTTATTGTCTTTTTTTTGTTGTTGTTAGTTTGGAATAAGGGTCACTTAGATAACATTTATTTAGCTAGAATACAAGCCCTTATTTTAGGTAAGTAATTGTGGTATGAATTTCTGATTCCGGCCACAAAAAAGGTTGAACTAACCTAGTAACAGCTCCCATTACAAAACAGATAGAAATGTTGAATATGAATCTAAGAAAGAGATAAACAATAGGTACACAGCACCAAAGGGGAAAAAACAGTGAAGGACAGACTATCAGATGTGAGAAATTTAAAAAAGGAAATTTAACTAGTAGTATGACCTAAATAAAATGATGCATTTCTCAATAGATACAGATGAAAGGCTCTAGCAGCAGAGGAAATCTCTAAAAGCCTGAAGTTACACAACTGTATGTATTATACCATTTCTAAATTTGAATGCACCTAATAACAGTAACATGGTCCTAAAATATATAAAGTTAAAGGAGATAGAACTTTCAGGGAGAAATAGACAATTCCATAATCATAGCAGAAAATTTTAACATACCTCATTTAGTCACATATAGAAAAACATCAAGAGGATGGTAGAAATTAAGAAAAATAGGGACAGTCACTACAAAAGAAGCAAAGATTCTCAGCAAAACTAAAACTAGTTCCAATTCTCTTGATATTTTCTGAGTAAAACATCAGGTTTAGAGAGGATTTAAAGCTAATGAATAAACTTAACCAAGTGACAGTTAGAGAACACTTTACCCAACTAAGTTATTCATGTAGGAATGAAAAATTATACTTGATATCATGAAATATTTAGAACTGAATGGCACTGAATACTGTATATGTTTAATAGTTAAGGTGTGCAATGACATGACTATCTTTCGTGACAATTTAAGCCTTAAATGTGTATATTATAAAAAATGTACATTATATTATTGGACTTTGCATTTAATGAAAGAAACTAGATTTTTAAAAAGGAGATTATGAAAACAAATTGGAAAGAAAAGTTTGGGATCGATGCAGAAATTAACAAAAACAGTAACATTTGCAGAGAGATCACAGAAATTTTAAGCAAAAGTAAAGCTAAAAAAAATAAATAACAGAAAGGAAACATTTGTAATAACTGAGATAAACAACACTAAAGTCATAGCTGAAACAAGTTATAATCAGAAATAACATTGAAATTTAAAAATTGTAGTAGAGTACCATGGATAATTTTATGCAAGATATTAGAAAACCTATTAAAAGAATTTTAAGAGCAATATTAAAGCCAAAACTGACTGAAGAATACTTAGGAAACTTGAACAAACTAAAGTCTATTAAATAAATTGATTTGGTAGTAGGTAATATACCCTTCACTCCCTTATATCCTACTCACCTCATCACACCCTTACAATTTCCCCAATCCACACAAAAATCAAGCCTAATGATTTTATAGACAAATTCTTCTAAACCTTCAAGGAACTGGCACAAATTACCCCAAAGAACTGTATTCAGTAACAAAAGTTGTTCTGTTTGGCAGTTTGGTGAGACTGATGATTTGACTTCTGGTAGGGTGCTTTTAATTTGACTCAATAATGTTTCTACAAATGAACCATGTAAAATATATTCAGTAGATCAAGGATATAAGTTAATTAATGTAGATTCCTGAAACCTCCCACCCACCTTTTTTTTTACTTTAGGGGAAAAGAAAACAAAAATCAAAAAAACAACTGGTGGTTTCAGTAACTTCTATAAAATAAAGAAGTCACAGGTTAAGAGGAACCCAGAGCTCTATTTTCTTTTACATTATGAGGAGTAAGTAGGAGTGGGAGGTACATCTAAAGAAATACCTGCTGCCCATAGGGAGATAAACCCACATTCTATTTCCTGTTATGTTATAAAGTTTATGTATCATTTCAGTGCAATGGGTCTTACCAAAGCCTACTATGATTCTTTCAGATAATCTCCACATCTCTTATCATATCTCCATCCAGACACAGTTTGAGAAAACTGAAATAAACCATTCACAGACAAATACTACATGATCTCACCTGTATGTGGAATCTAAAATGGGCAAACTCATAGAAACACAGACTAGAGTGCTGGTTGTCAGGGGCCAGGTGGGGGGGAAAAGGAGAAGTTATTGGTCAAAGGATACAAAGTTTTAATTAGGCAAGATAAATAAGTTATGGAGATCGAATGCACAGCAGGATGACTGTAGTTAACAATCCTTCAGCGTATACTTGAAATTTTCTAAAAGGGTAGATCTTAAGTGTTCTCAAAGTTAAAAAAAGAAAAGAACAAAATGAAAAACAGAATATAACAAGATGAGGCGATGGATATGTTAATTACCTCGATTGTGGTGATCATTTCACCATGTAGATACACATTAAAATATCAAGTTGTATATATATTGGGGCGCCTGGGTGGCTCAGTCGGTTGGCTGGCTCAGGTCATTATCTCACAGTTTGTGAGTTCGAGCCCCGCATCAGGCTCTGTGCTGACAACTTGGAGCCTGAAGCCTGCTTCCGATTCTGTGATTCCCTCTCTCTCTGCCCCTCCCCTGCTCACGCTCTCTCTTTCTCTTTCTCAAAAATAAATAAACATTTTAAAAAATTTAAATATCAAGTTGTATATCTTAAAATATATAGAATTTTTATTTCTCAATTATACCTCAATTAAAAAAAAAAACAAGCACTACAGGATGAGGAAATAAAAACAACAACAACAAACCAAACCAAAGGGAAACAAAAATTTATTTATACCACTGGTGAGAGTATAAATTATTTCAAACTTTTTAAAGAGCAATTTGGCAATATGAAGAAGATGCTTATTTTCTATAACAGTTCTGGTATTAGATATATAACCTATGGCATCATCTTTCAAAGTGCTGATTACAAACCATTAAAAGATTGCCAATTCAATTTAGTGGGTCTTTATCCACTTTAATTTATTCAAAATAGAATACAAAGAAAATAGAATACAAAGTACCACAGTAAATTTTATTCGTCATATGTATATAAATAAATATATATAAATAAAAATATCTATATCAATCGATCAATCTATCATCTCCCTCTCTGTGTATATGTATGTGTTTAGAAAAGGTAGATGTAAGTATCTTTCCATATATAGATAGGTGTGCTTATGTGCAAGGCCTGTGTCCCAAAATAAAATATATTTCTTTCTATGAATTATAGTCCAGTAAGTTTAAATACAACTTTCCTGGAGAAACACCCCCACATAAGCACAGTGAGACATTTTTTATAACCATGAGTAATGGTAAATAATTAGATGTCCTTCAATTTAAAATGGGTAAGTAATTCATAGTATGCTTATATAACAGAACACTATCATTAAATAATCAAAATAAATGAACTAGCTTATCATGAATCACTACACAAAATTTCATAATACTGAGCACAAAAAGCAAGTTGAAAAAGTACTCTATAAAATTTATGTAAGTGAAAAACAAAATAATAATATATATCTTTACAGATATATGGAGTGAAGGAATACAAATATACATGGTGAGGATACCCACATGCTTCAGGAAACTAGTTCCCCCTAGCCTGGTTACCTTTATCTGGTAAGGAGAGCAGATCATGACTGGAGTAACGAGGACTCAGCTGTAACTACAAAATTATATTTCTTTCCAAAAGACAGACATGAAATAAATCTGATGATATTGCACTAGCATATACCTGAATGTTTGCAATGTCTCAAAAGTAATTTCTTAATCAAATTAGATCAAATGACTTACAGAACTGCTCTGTGTCAAGAGGAGTAATACAACTAATTATAATTATAGCATCTGTATTTAAATGCACTAATAACGCAAAAGAAAAACTGGTATCTCCCCAAACACATTCAACATATGCCCAAGGTTGTTATGGGTGGATCAAGATGGAATCACTTTAAACTGAATAGAAAAAAATAATAATAATAAGATATTGGAGTGAAATTCCCAACTACAAAATTTAGACTTTAGAGATTTTGAAAGAGATGGTAATCAACTAAATTTATTTTAGCTAGGGGTCAGTTAAAATGACCAACTTCCTCCTGAGGTACGTCTCATATTTGTGTGATACTAACCCCAAAAATATTTAAGTAAGTATGAAAATGCTAAGAATGGGGAAACACCTTCAACTCACATTGTCATCTATGGTTTTTGCCAAATACTTAACTTTCCTTTAGGCCAAAATATTTGCCACATGAATGATTCTAGTTACAAATGCAGACTATTTAAAAAGTGTTGGCAATCACCACAGAAATCAGATTAGCAAAAATAATTATTTTTCAAACCACCACTATATGTTAGGGCCAAAGGCACTTTTTAAATTAACTATTTAGTATTTTTACACAAACACCTTACCTACATGATACAAGGAAAGTGAACAAACTCATAAATCAGTTTCCCCATTCTAGGAAGAGATCAATTAGGAAGCAGAAACTCATGCTCCCTATCCCAGCATTTAACTATGAATACTGTATTTTTAAAAATGTAATTAATTATATCTTGGAAGCTCACCCAGCCTAGTAAGAAAACTAACATCCCACCAATTAATTATATAAACTCAATTGGTCAGTGAACTCCTTGGAACTTAGTTCTTTATGGTGGACAAACTCTGAAGTGGACTCCTGGGAGTCAAATCTTTGCAGAACCCACTTCCCTTGACTGTGTGGGCAGGATCTGAGACTTACTTCTAGCCAACAGTATATGACAAAAGGTGATGGGATAGTCACTCGGTGTTTTCATAAGACTGTATCTTAGCAGATTCTAACAATAGATTCTCCCACTGGCTTAAAGGTATAAGCTTCCATATTGTAAGATGGTCCATAGGGGGTTGGTGAGCAGACATGTAGATGGACATTTTAGTGAGCAACTGTAGGGTCAAGTAGGAGCAGAGGGCCCTCAACTGATAGCAAGTAACAAATGGGGACCTCAGTCTTACAATCAGAAAGAATTCAGCCCCAAACCACAAGAGCTTGGACAAGGATTCTGAGCTTCAGAAAGGAATACAGCCTGACCCACACATTGACTACAGTCTTGTTAGACAATGAGCAGAAGATCCACTTCAGTTGTGCCTAGACTTCTAATCCACAAGACTGTGAGATATGAAATGTATGCTGCGTTAAGCACCTAAGTTTGAGTAATCTATTATGCAGCAGTAGACAACTAAAATAATTCCCTATCTGTGAAAAAATTGGGTTGTCAGAGGTTCTCAATTTTGAGTGTGCATAACATTACCTAAGTCCTTTTTTTTTTCTTTTTAAACAAATACACAGCTCTGTACCTCAAAGTAAATGACTGATCAGAATTTTGAGAGATGAAGCTGAGATAGAATACTTTTTAAAGATTCCCAGGTGATCCTGATGACACTGACCTGATCCTTAAGCTCATTTCTAGTTATAAATATGTTTATAAATGACATTTGGCACCCAAAGCTTTCTACACTTACTTCCTCTCATTTCCTTGTACAGTAAATCACACGTGGTATTTGCTGTAGCTCCAGAGACCAATTTTTAAAACATGGGAATGACTGTGCTTACTAAATATATCTACCTTTGGCCATCTTCCAAACCAATATGTCATCAACTACTGTGTGGTCATTTACTTTCCCTCTTGAGACAGAGACAGAGAGAGAGAGGACATACACGCACACCCATTTTAAATGACCTACATGCACAAAGTGACTGCAAATGAAGTCTGGAGTAGGGATGGAAACAGGCACATATTATTACTTTCTTTCCTCTCCTTGTCTCTAAAATCAGAACTTTCATTTCCATCCCAACTCCTACTAGGCAAAATTCTCACATTTTCTATTTTTTGTACCAATACCTGAGCAAAGCTCTGTTGCTCCCTATCATCAATCTATAATGAGAGAGGAAAACACAGGTAAGGAGAGGAGAAACTAAGCCTTGGAGAACTCTCAGCTATAAATTAAAGTTCGATCTTACTTATATTTTAAAAGTAATGGCCCCATGGAATAGAAACTAGAGAGTTTTTCCTCCCTCCGTTCACTTCTAATTTATATTTGTCCCAAGCCAAGGTACTGTGAAGAAACGTTGTAGAAGCTATGGGGCTAGATAATTGATTTTCAGTTCTTGTCCTCAAAAAAGAGGAATAACAGGAACAGACAGAGCATTAGATCGTAGCTTTATAAGGGCATGTGCCTCAGTTTTGATCCTTGGTTTAATGTGCTAACCTCCATGCCCCTGGTTCAAGGCTCTATAGTTGTTGTGTTTCTAAAGGCAAATACAAATACTGAATAAGTGGTTCATTCTAGGTTGCCCTTTTTTCAAATGGGGTCAAACTACTTTTTACAGATTTTCTTGCAAGTGATTTATTATATTGCTGAAAAAATGAATGAATGAATAAATGAATGGACTCATTCTCCTTTTTTCCTAATCATCCCTGTGCAGAGTTTGTAAGATCCATTAATCATGTACTGGGCTTGAATGAGTTTTTAGGACTTCAGAAGGCAGCCTGCTTGAGTTTTAAGCAGAATTTTCCTTTTATTAATGAAATAGTAAATCAAAAAAATGTTGAAAAAGGAGAAGCAAATAATTTGCAATCTCATCTTCAAAGTCAAAGAGTTCTCAGAGACTTATTTTTTCCTGCTCTTAGGTACCAGGTCAGTGGGTCTGGGTTTGGGAATCCTTAGATAGCTCATGTTTCAAACAGAAAGCCTGGTGGGGTTCTCTTCTCTTCTCTCTTTCTAGCACTATTCCTCACCCCCACCCCAAGTCTTATTACTCTTTTCTGTTGAAGCTGTCTTTGGAACAAAGATTGACCTTTAATTAGCACTTGTGTGCTTCCAAATAAACAACATACTTCATTGTATTTCAGTCTCTTACTCTCAAAAATTCTTAATAATAACTTCATATGGGACTTCACATTTCAAATTCTGATTGGGCCGTGCCACTTGGCACTTTGACTTGTACTTCTTTTTTTATTTTATAAATACTTATGTTTAATCTGAATCTCTACTGGCTAAACTTACTTTTCTAAGTATGATGCACAATCTAATATATATCTCCCCAGGATATTGTGTCTTACCATTGAACTTATAGGAACAGTGGATAGGATATCTCGTCTTTTATAATAAACCCAACCAACCACATTATATTCTCACTGCCACTAGAACATTTAATCCCTTTGATAATAGTTTTAATTGTTGCTAAGAACAATATTTTCCCAGAGCTCTTCATTTCCATCACCAGAAAAAAAATATGTGTTTATTTCCTTTTCCAAGAGCAACGTTTTCCCCGGGGGGGGGGGGGGTTACCTTAAAACCACACAAGATGTATTAAGCATTCTAAGGAGTGGAGAACAATAAACCAAATTGAGAAGTGAAATCTGGAATATACAACCACATACACTAGATACAGACTTTCCTCTTACACTCCAGTGCCCCCTCATCCATAATGAAAATGAGTGCCTTGGGAAATAAGACAAAATTTCTCCACTTTGGGATTTCATGTAAGTGATCTAATTGACACATAGTAAATCCCTGAGAAGGCAATGTAGACTTCTCTCCCACATTTGCATGTGGTCATGCAAATGGTGAACATCAGTGGGAGGAAAGTGTTTCTGAGGATGACCATATTTGCATCTGACCAATTCAAACATCAAATTTTAGGTGGCTACACTGAAGGTATTCCAGAAATTTTGATCAATTGTTTTTTCCCATTTCTGAAAGCATAGTATCAATTCTGCTTTGCAGAAACAAAACAAAACAAATACATGCATATGTTGAAAAACTATCAGCATCAAAATTGCAGGATGTGGGGACAATCAGGAAATACGTCAATATTTCAGTGGTCAGTTTGGTCACTTACTTCTGTGAACCTCAATCTACCCATCTAGGAATCTGGAAATTGAATTAGACCAGTGGTAACGAGCTGTTTTTATAAGCACTGATACAGGGCGAAAATGTGCATGGACTTGCATTTGGAAGAAAGGCATATGTATACCTATCCCTATACCTACTGGCTCCTATTTCTATTGCCCTATTCATTTATATTAATACCTTTAGGACACATAACATCTGTAACTGAGACTGATGATTATTTTATTTCTAAATCAGAGGGTTTTTTACCAAAAAAAATCAGAAAATGTATTAATAGTCTTTGAAATAACATCTAAGAATAATAATAGTTACAGAAGATCCACTGACATACAGGGTGTAAGGTAAGGGACATGATTTAGTATTAGAGTTTAACCACACAAATAGGATTTTTAAATTCCCAATTAAGAGATTGGTAAGCAGGTGGAAGAATGTTGCTTCTACCATTTCAGCTCCTACTACTCTTGACTCATATATTTTGTTGCAGCAATATTGGCCCTCATTCCTTTTATATAACGTACAAGGTAATTTCTGCCTCAGGATCTTTGCATTCTCCTCTGTCTGGCACTCTTTGACCCAATACCTCTGAACAGCTCATTCATTCATTCTTCTCTTTATTCAGTGTATAATCACTGTCTCTGAGAGAAATCCCTACCTCCTTATATACTTGCCTCCCATCCATCCTTGTTTATAACATTACCCTATTTTAATTTTCTCATAGTACTCATCACTATCTAAAAATAATCAAGGCATATTAATTGTCTGTTTCTGTTCAAGAATGTAAATTTTCCAAAGGCAGAGATTTTATCTTATTCACATCTCCATCACATAGCAAGTGCTTATTAAATACTGGTTGAATGAAGAAACAGGTTTCTTTCTTGTCCCTGAGATTACGTCTTAGACCAAATTTCAAGAGAAAGTAAGTCATTAGTTGCTCATCACTGAATTATGTGGTTCTAAAAGAATACAAGAGGATATTAACTAGCATTATATTTAACATATTTACTCTCTTATTGATTTCCCCATTGAAAGTGATATTATAGACATACCTACTTTGAGGATGAGTTCTTCCCATGTCATTCTGACTTTAGATAAGCTCCAGGATTTTGACAGGACAACCATTTTTAACATGGTAAATTGGAAATGTCCACATTGCACTCTTTTTCTAGGTACACAGACCTCCCTCAATATCCCTTAACAATGGATTTCTCATCTCATTCTTGGGGTTATATAGTTGTGAAAACAAGCAAACATCACAAAATGCAAGAGAAAATCAAGCACGCTTTTAGTCAGGGGAAGAAATCTCAGATAAATCATGTTTTCATTAAAAAACAGCCAGTTTGTGATATAGTGGCCAGGATTAGTAACACTTAAAGCAATACTCAGGGATTCTTACTTTCTCACCTCACACAGTTGCCTGGCTATTTCGACAATTCACTTCATATTTGAGTTCCAGAAATATCCTAGTTTAGTGGAGGCATAAAAGAAACTACTTATGGACGTCTTAAAAAATAAGAGTCAAGCCTATTTAAAAAAATATACATTAAAGAATAATTGACATACAATAATGTATGAGTTTCATGTATATGATATGGTGATTTGATATATATATATATATATACACTACAAAATGGTTACAAAAATAATTCTATGGCCATCTGTCACCACACAAAGTTGTTACAATATTAGTGACTATATTCCCTATAGTGTGCATTGCATCTCCATGACTTATTATATAAACTGAAAGTTCATACCTTTTAATCTCCTTCAACTACTTTATCCATCCCCATCCCTGCCCCCTCCTGTGGCAACCATCAGTTTTTTCTCTGTGTCTATGAGCCTGTTTCTGTTTTGTTTCATTTCTAAATTCCATGTATAAGTGAATTTATACAGTATTTGTCTTCCTCTGACTTATTTCACTTAGCATAATAGCATCTAGGTCCATCCATGCTGTGTTACTTCTAAACTGGAGTTACTGGTCAGGTGGGTTTCCTTAACATTTAATGAAGCTCCAAGACCCCTCAACTGCAGAGCAGCCTGCCAGCCCTGAGAGTCACTTCAGAGTCCCAGAGGATTCCGCTTGGGCAGGGAAAGCCAGGTTGCAAACAGAAGCATATCCATAAGCATTTCTGGAAAATAGCCTACAAAGAATTCAGAAGATTCTAAATCTCTAAAATTTCAGGATCTTCCTGTGATTATTTTTCTCATTTGAAATAACAACTTGATTTTTTGCCTAATTTTGTTTTTGTATGTCGCTTGTTTGTTTTCTGCTTAAAGAAAGTATGGAGCTTTGGGTCCCAGAGAAACCAGTTCTGCCCTGGTCACAGAGTTAAGTTAGGACAAAGACCCTAGAGTATCTGCAAAACCAGCTAAGCCCGGTTTTTTCATTCTTTTCTCTTTCCACTCACACTTCAGAGCCAACAGAATATCAGTTTCTGATTTACTAAGTGTATGTTCGATCTATGATCTCCCTAGTATGAATGTCTTCCCCTATCATAACATTTTTGCCATTTATATTGTGTTATTCCTCAGCTGCTGGGCTGCATGTAACGTCAAAGACAGGCTATGTCTGACTTGATCACCATTTTATCTTTAATGCCAACTTCCACACCTGACACAAAAGTAGGTATGTAAGAACTCAATGAATAATTACTGAAGAAGCAAATGTTTTTCTCCTTCCTTAGATACATTCATGCGGTTTTTGAATGTTCCATACACCTTGTTGAAAAACACAATCTTTTTCACTTAAAAATTTCTACAGCAAAATACCTTTACCAAAGAACTCAGCCCAAATCTCTGAATTTGAAGAGAAGTACAGGTAGGAGAGTCAAACACTGTTCATGCGAACAGACAAAGCAGTATAAAAAGACAACTTAAAAGTATAGTAACATGGATTTAGATGTCACTGAAAACAACTGCCCCCCCCTTCACCATCCAAGACAAATCCCAAGACCCACAAAACACCTTTACAAAAAAAATGAACACATTTCCTATGAAACACAATGCATTTCCTAAAGAACAAAACGTAAGTTATAGAGATCTTTTGTTTTATGACAATTCCTTTGTGTCAGGAATTCAAAGTAGGTCAAATGACCGCAAAAACTTGTGTCAGGAATTCAAGTAGATTAAATGGCCAACCAGAAGATGAAGATTGAACAATCTTAACATTCCGGCTGCTCTTAAGGGAGTAGCATAAATCTTTTATGGCAGGTTGCAAGACAGTTTGATGTGTTTCAGTACTTGCTTCATGTGTCTCTGGGTCCTTCTGAATCAATACTTGTCCAATTTTTGTCTTTGGTTTCTTAGAATCATAGGAACATAGAAAGCAGAATCAGATGGAACCCTGGAGATTACATTAGATAATTTAACCTTCCACACTAGAAATTCCTTCCACAGAACCTTGAAAACAAGTGAGGGAACTTCACCAGGGAGACTTCCATATTCAGGGCAGCCCCAACTATCGGAAAGAGTGTTTATTTTCTCTTATTCTATTTTGTTTCTTTCAAGTTTCATCAATACCTGCCTTCCTATAATTTATTTCTGCTAGGTATTGTTTTTCCTTTTGAAGCACCACAAGATAAATATTCCCCTTTGCTACATGACAATTATCAGCATTACAAGATGGTGATCAGGCCTCTTCTCATGCCTTCCTTCTGGCTACTTAATTCAATTTGGTACCAGCTTTACTTGGTTTCCAGACCTTGATTATCTTGACCAATTTTGGCTGAATACACCTTAGACAAAATTGTTGGATGTGATTACTTATACACAGGATGGGCTATGAGCTAACAGTCCAGATAATTAATGTTAGGGGAATTATGTTACCAAAATAATATCAAGCCTATGAGTTAATCCTAAAAACAATTTCTGTTCTCTCAATCTCATACCAAAAGATATAGCATCTTAAGAAGGGCATAGTTTCCAGTTCCTCCCCTAAAATGTACACATGGAGATGAATGTATAATGAAGCCCTTCTGAAAATCAGAATCAGAGCAAAGGATTTTCAATATTTCTATCCAGCAGATTTGGTGGTTATAATCCACCTATGACTACCCTGAGTTAAAATTCTCTCCTTTTCTGAAAATGGAATTTTGATGTTCTTTCTTCTGTACTTTTCTTATATATTAGGTTCATTAGCATCTAATAACTGAGATTTTTAGGATATTCATCTTCACATTACATACAATGTATCTGAACCTGGAGGAAAGGACTGTTATTGCTCAGATTTCCTAGACTATGTGTGGATACATTTGGGAAACAAATGTATACATCATACTATAGTGTGTTTGTGTCTGACCCCAGAATCTATTTTCTCATATACCTTAATAATAAATACAATAACGTTTAGCTGTGTTTTGCTACTCAGTTAAGGAATAAAAGAAAAAGACAGCAACACAAATTTTCCAGGTTTGTGCTCTAAAATGTGCTTATAGTTCACATACTTAGTGGCAAATGAATATGGGTCTAGAATATACAATTTCATTTAAATTCTAAATATAGAATAAGTAATCATGAAGGAAAATGCTCTCCTCCCATCCTCTGAAAAAGTATATAAAATCACAAACTTGTACCTGAATTTGGAGTTATCTGCAGTTTACTTACTTATCTAGTTCCTTTTATTTACACAACCTAGTAACTACACAATTGTTAAGCATCTGAAGTTTGTTTTTCACTAAGAAATCAAAAGGGTTTATGTTAGCTAGTTCTATTTCCTGAAACCTAAGATAAAAAAAAAAATGTTAAGAGACAGAAAAACATTTGATTCTAGTCTTCTTCTTTCTTATAAAACATTTTATGATCAATATTCAAGAAATAGAGTTTCATATCTCCAAAACAGTTTTTATAATAATGTGTTTCCTTTGAAGACCATAGGGCTAACTTTAAAAGGAGAGTTGAGTTTGGTAGCAAAGCTTAGGCCACAGGCTTATTTCTAATATTACTCCATTCTGCGCTCTTGGGTAACTCATTTCCCACTAAAGGATCTCATTTTGCTAAACTACAAAAATGGGGGAATTTATACATAATTGCTTTTTTTATTATATCTAAAGTCTAAAACCATGCTTTGAGATAGATTTGATATGAGTCACATGTGTAATTTTACATTTTCTTGTAGCCACATTTAAAAGAGCAAAAAGAAACCGTTATAATCAATTTTAGTTATATATTTTACTTAACCTAATGTACCCAAATTAGTATCATTTTATCATGCAATCAACATAAAATAATTATGAGACATTTTAAATTCTAGTGTCTTTAAAATATAATATACAAATACATAATATACAAATATGCAACATACAAATACATAATATAATATGATATAATATAATATAATGTAATATAATATATAGTTTACACTGGCAGCACATCTCAATATGAACTAACCACATTTCAAATGTTCAACAGCCACATGTGCCTTGTGGCCACAGTATTGGATTATATAGGTCTAATACAATCTAGGCACTGACTTATGGATCTATGAAAAATCATCCACATTTTTGTGTTGAGTGTGGAGAGGGAGACAAGAAAGCATTGCTGGAAGTCTCCAGTGATGCCTCTCTGAGCTCTCAGGGCACCCTACCAGAGGACATAACGAAACCTTTTAATAGCTAGTAGAGCATGAGCACTGACAAATCAAAACAGACATCAGTCCCATCAGAACTGACATCATTCAAGAAAACATGAATACAGGTTGGATATAGGCCATGCCTACATATCCTTTCAAAAACAAACAAACAAACAAACAAACAAAAACAAAACACAAGTCACAAGTATTGTTAATGAATCCTTTGATAACTATCTGCCCCAGTATATAATACTCTTCTCGTAAAAGGGCCCTAAAGGAGGGGGGGGAGCTCCTGGGTGGTTCAGTTGGTTAAGCATCTGACTTTGGCACAGGTCATGATCTCATGGTTCCTGAGTTTGAGCACCACATTGGGCTCTGTTCTGACAACTCAGACCCTGGACCCTGCTTTGGATTCTGTGTTTTCCTCTCTCTCTGCCCCTCCCCTGTTCTCTCTCTCTCTCTCAAAAATAAACAAACATTAAAAAAATTTTTAAAAAGAAAACAATTTTAAAAAAAGGGCCCTAAAGGTTTTCCTTTATTATGACCCAATAATTTACACAGTGAAGGACACACATCATATAGTGCTTCACATTCTATATGAGAAAACATTTGGACTGGCAGTCTTGTAGTAAGGCAGGCTATGAAGGCTTATGCATATAGGATTTTGTATAACTTTGAGAAGAACATAATTGTCTAGCTTAAAGAATGAGGATGGGATACATGAAGTTGTGACCTAAAAGCACTTCACTATGGCATTACTGTACACAGGTTAAGGTATTCAATAAATATTTACCAAAGGGACAAATGAATGAATGTCTTCCAATGAAACATGACTTCATAGATCTTTGCCAAATGTGGTTCTTACTGGGTGCTTCACACCAATAGTATGGGCGTTAAGGAATACTTATCCATCATGTAACAGGTGTCACTTAATGATATCTTGGTTTATCTATTCTTTCCTGACTGACTATTGATAAAATCCCTAATCTATCTTCTGATAACAGAGTGATCAACAAATATTTGAGATATTCTAAACAGAATGGAGAATTAGCGGGTTTATTGGCTGTTCCTTGCATCTAAAAGTATAAAGTACTATGGAAGAGAGAGAAAAATTGACAGAATTGTATGAAATTTGGGAAAATTGGACTCAAGTCTAAGAAGTAACAATGGCCAAGAATAGAGTAATACCAGGCAACATATATAAAGATAATTCAAGAAAGGCCTTTCTAGTCATGCTCTTCCTTTTCTTCACATTGTCGGCCTCATGCTACTTCAACGCAGGAAAGAAACAAAAGATAGGTGCAATGGGGTAAATTTAAAGCAACACTGTCCTTGTACTAGAAAGTACTGGACAACAAAAGTATAGATAGACTAGGCATTACTTTTGCATCCTACCCCTACCCCCCCCACACACACACAAGAAACTGTGCCATCAAACATCCCTATTATATAAAGGTGTTTTTTTTTTTTTTTTTAATACAGAAAACAAGAACTGTTGCCTAAAATACTGTACAGGATTATTTGTAATGTTGATACCAATAACTTATAGAGATAGCTTTATATTTGGCAAAATGGGTAACAAAAAAACTTGAAAATTCTGCAAGAAATACCTGAAAATGTTGGATAAAAATTATCATTTAAAAGTGATACTGGCACAAAAACAGACACATAGATTAATGGAACAGAATAGAAAACCCAGAAGTGGACCCACACATGTATGGCCAACTAATCTTCAACAAAGTAGGAAAGAATATCCAATGGAAAAGATAGTCTCTTCAACAAACTGGTTGGGGAAACTGGACAGTGACATGCAGAAGAATGAAGCTAGACCAGCTTTTTACACCATACAAAAAAATAAACTCAAAAGGGATGAAAGACTTAAATCTAAGGCACGAAACCATGAAAATCCTAGAGGAGAAACACCTAGCAATCTCTTTGACCTCAGCCAGTGCAGCTTCCTACTAGACACGTCTCCAGAGCAAGGGAAACAAAAGCAAACATGAACTACTGGGACCTCATCAAGATAAAAAGATGCTGCACAGTGAAGGAAACAACAAAACTAAAAGCCAACCTATGGAAAGGGAAAAGCTATTTGTAAATGATATATTGGATAAAGGGGTAGTATACAACATCTATAAAGAACTTAACCAAACTCAACACCCACCCCCCCAAAAAATAATAATAATACAGTGAAGAAATAGGAAGAAGACATGAATAGACACTTTTCCAAAGAAGACATCCAGATGGCTAACAGATACATGAAAAGATGGTCAACATCACTCATAATCAGGTAAATACAGATCAAAACCACAATGAGATACCACTTCACACCTGTCATAATGTCTAAAATTAACAACTCAGGAAACAACAGATGTTGGTGAAGATGTGGAGAAAGGAGAACCCTTTTGTACTTGGTGGGAGTACAAACTGATTCAGCCATTCTGGAAACCAGTATGGAGTTTCCTCCAAAAGTTAAAGATAGACCTACCCTATGACTCAGCAATTGTACTACTAGATATTTATACAAAGGATACCAAAATGCTGATTCTAAAGGGCACATGCACTCCAATGTTGATAACAGCATTATCAACAACAATAGCCCATTATGGAAAGAGCCCAAATGTCCATTGACTGAAGAATGGGTAAAGAAGGTGTTGTATATAAATTACAATAGAATATTACTCGGCAATCAAAAACAATGAATTCTTGCCATTTGCAACAACGTGGATGGAACTAGAGTGTATCATGCTCAGTGATATAAGTCAATCAGAGAAAGAGATCATATGATTTCACTCATATGTGGAATTTAAGAAACTAAAGAGATGAAAATAGGGGAAGGGAAGGAAAAACAAGATAAAAACGGAGAGGGAGACAAACCATAAGAGACTCTTAAATACAGAGAACTAAGGGTTGCCGGAGGGGAGGTGGGTGGGAGGATGGGTGATGGGAATTAAGGACTTGTTGGGCACTTGTTGGGATGAGCACTGGGTATTAAATGTAAGTAATGAATCACTAATTTTGATTCCTGAAACCAATATTATATAATATGCTAACTAACTGGAATTTAAACAAAAATAAATAAATAAATAAAACAGGAAATAAAACTTATACATAAGTAGTAGAAAAGTTTTGGTCAAACAGGAGACAGTTTGGGGACTCTGCAAACAGCTGTAGTCTACAAGTCTTCACCCTTGTTTTTAAAAAAAACATGAAAAATCTACATATGGTACTGAAAACCAATGAGAAAACATGGCACAACAGATTTGCGAGGGCAAAGCATTGACTGTGCTGAAATATTAGGCTTAAGTTCTAATAAACTGAATTTAAATGCATCAGTTAATGAATACATTTCTATACAATTGATGAGAGTCATAAATATCTAGAATAAGGAGCACAGAGAGTCTTGAGGAAAAAAAGTAAAATAAAGATCTAAAGGATGGTTTAAATATAAATATAAATGTGTACATATAGGGGGTGCCTGGGTGGCGCAGTCTGTTAAGTGTCAGACTTTGGTTTAGGTCATGATCTCACGGTTTGTGAATTCAAGCCCTGTGTCAGGCTCTGTGCTAACAGCTCAGAGCCTAAAGCCTGCTTCAGATTCTGTGTCTCCCTCTTTCTCCCTGCCCCTCCCATGCTTTCTCTCTCTCTCTCTCAAAAATAAACATTAAAAAAATAAATGTGTATATGTATGTACACATACATACAGAGAGGAAGACAGAATGAGAAAACACACTTTGTTTTCAGTCTTGTGCTTAGGTCCTACAGTAAAAAATGCCTATAAAATACGGTCCTTGACCTTACTTGACCGACTTGACCTTAGGATTGTAGACTATATTTAAGCAGATAAACTTAACAGCCAGAAAAGAAAAGAAAAGAAAAGAAAAGAAAAGAAAAGAAAAGAAAAGAAAAGAAAAGAAATCCAAGGTGAGAAATTTGGATTACATATTCCAAAAATAAAACTACATCTATGTTCCTACAACTGTATTACCTTCTTTTTTTAGTCTTATAATGTATTCTACTATAACATCCTAGAGAACTGAGTTGTCATGCAGTGTAATAACAGTAACAATACCTACCCCATAGATTTGTTATAAAAATAGTAGTGATCAGTACCAAGATCATACACCTTGTTGCTATTTATCACTTAATTTTGTATCATTCCCATGGCCCAGCACAATGTGGGCATGTCTTAGAAGTTCAGTGGGTGATAACTGAATAAAAGGTCAAGTAAATGGAATGCGGAACATTAGGTGAGCTGTGTTGCTCAACCATAGCCTTGTACTGGAATCACCCTTGGAAACATCGATTATTTATCTGTCTGGGGTGGCCCGGGCATTGGGTATGTTGTAAAATTTTTCCAAGCGATTCCACTATGGAAACAGGATGGACAAATATGAAGCTAGAGGAAAATAAAGTTGGGTTGTAGTGCTTGCATAAGCTTCAGGGCTGGTAACAATAACTAGGCTTTGCCTAAAAAAAAAAAAAAAAAAGGGAAGGAAAAGAAATTTAAACATTTTTTTTTAAATCCAGATATAATTCACTCCAGAAAGAGATGACTCTCTTTCATAACATGAATAATTTCAGGGAAGTTGAATTGAAATCAGTAGTGTAACCATAGCTATAATTAGATACATATGTGATTGGCACAGTGCCTGATAACCAGTCTTTACATTAACCCTCCAAGACGTATCTCTATTTGAAGATGACCAAACTGTGGGCTAGAATTTTCCCACTTCAAGTGTGGCCCATGGACCAGCAGCCTTGACCTCACCTGGGAGCCTATAAGAAATGCAGACTCTCAGGCCCCAGGCCAAGCCTCCTTAATGAGAACCTGTACTTACCCTAGTGAACAAGGCAATGATACTCATAATAAAGTTTGAGTAATAGTAAGCTAGATTAATAATTTGCAACCTTGGGTGCTCACTGAAATCACCCTGAAACCTTTAAAAAAATCCTGATGCCTGGGCTTCGGGGTTTTTGAAAGCCACCTAATGTGATTCAGATATGCAGCAGTTTGAGAATCACTGGGTTGGACACTGCATATAATATGTCTAAGCTGGTACATACATAGCTTTGAATGATGGAACTGGGATTCCATCCAGAACTCTGGAGCCATTGTGCCATGGCCCTTCCTGAATTATTCCTCTTATGCTAGAAGCCGAGCTATCCAACCAGCCTGATGGCAGGGCCTGAGTGGTGGACGGATCGGCACTGCCGGGCAGCCCACCGACAGTGAAGCTTCTAGTACTCCCACTTTTATGTAATTTGGCCTTAATAAAAATACCTGGGGAACTGTCTGTTGGGGAATTGCCATTGACAGGCCCCCTGGGAACCACTGGGAAAGAAATAAGTTTCCGCAAGGAAATTGTGCAGCCCTACATCTAGCCCTTGCAACCCCCTATAAAAACTCTTCTACCTAAAGGAAGGACAGTCCCATACATTTCCCAGCAAAGGGGGAATAAATGGATTTAAAGGCCCCACTCTGGCAACAAAGGAGTGTATCTATGGGCACAAGTTACTCCAACACCTAGGCCCACTTGGCCCCCAGGAGGCATTCCAGATGATGACTAAACCTGGTCGGTTGAAGTACAGAATGGTTCATTAGTTCCTAGGTGCCTTGTCTCTCTGAGAATGTATAAGGCGTGGGTTCCTAAGGCCCTCTTAGCCCCCTCCTGGCACCTTGGACCAAGGTGAACACTTTTGTTCCACAAACCACAAATGGTTCGGGGAAACAACTAACAGGTAATGTCCCTGTAACTGTTCCACTTGAGGTGTTGAGAGATAGATGACCTTTCATGAAAACAGCAAAGCAAATGCTTTATAGATTACAGATAAACGTAGATACATAATGGAAATAACGTACGAAATTAATCAATAAGCAAAGAGCAGGAGGGAACGTTACGGGAAAATAACCATGTTATTCCTTAAAGGGTGATTACACATATGAACCTTTTTAGAATTAGGTAATGCCAGAAAACATAGATGACGTATGCTACAAGGAAATTGCTAACAAATATAATGCCACGTTTGCCACAATAAAGCGGCCAGTTCAACACACTGCTCTTGTCTGTGTCCATTTTTATTTTTGTTTTATTTTCTTTTTCACTTTTTTGCCGATGCTGTTCATCCTTTGGGAACCCCTGGACCTGCTGGGGCTGGACTCCAGCACTCTTAGACTCAAGAAATTTTCAAGTTCAAATAAAAATAAAAATATCAATTAACATATTCTACATATATATCATCTTCTCAATGAGTGTATGTTTCTGACAGTCATGATCATATTTTAAAATTATTTATATGTTCTTATATGCCAACATTCAGCTCAGTGCTAAGTAAATATTATTGCTTAATAAATACTATTTGATTAATACACATTGCTATTCAAGCAATGAGATCTATATTAATGGCAACAAAGACATACTTCTTTGCCCTTTCAAGCTAAAACTCAAATTGCACATCAGTATTAATATATGAGAAATGTTAAACCTTGTCTTTCTTGCTGTGATTGATGCATGCAAATTATTTCACTTATCAAGACAAAGCCTGTCTATAATTTTATATTGAATGTGATAAAATAATGAGGGCTAAAACCTAAATTTCCTAATGTGTAAATGGCTTGAAAATAAGCTTCATATTTATTCATTAGCTGTTACAGTGACTACATCCCAAGATTATTTTTTAGTATAGAATTAAACTTTACAAACAACCAGAACATCTCACTTGATAGCTAATTCACAGTAAGATCATTATCTTATTATAATAAATACCTGCATAAATAATATTTAAATAAGCATAGTCCTGCTTTACAGATTTTTTCCTGAGGATATTGTAACCATTATTATTCCATAATAATGCCTTGCAATGGATAGAATGGGGTTTATTAAAAAAAATCTGAATTGCTTTTGTCAATCATTCAGCAACATATTTTCCTGTGCTGCACTACAAATTCATTACTCCAGGATCAGGTTTTTAAATATCAGAGCAAAAGGTAAAATGAGCTACTGTTAAGGTTAGATGTTATCACACATATCTGCCTGCATTACATTTAGGGGAGCTTGGGACTGGAAGCCTGACCTGAACATTTGCAAAAGTATTGATTTGATAGGAATGTTTCAAGACACTTTCCTGGTAACTTTGCCTGTAAACATGGTCAAGATTAGTGTAAGAAACAGAGCAAACGCCTAAAGAAAAAGCAAAACAAAAACAAAAACAAACAAAACCAAACAAAACTATATTGTTCCTTTTTAAAATTTTTTAAAAATGTTTTTATTTATTTTTGAGAGACAGACAGAGAGAGTGAGAGAGGGAGACCCAGAATCCGAAGCAAGCTCCAGGCTCTGAGCTGTCAGCACAGAGTCCGATGCAGGGCTTGAACTCACGAGCTGTGAGATCATGACCTAAGAAGACGTCAGACACTTAACCAACTGAGCCACCCACGCACCCCATCATATTGTTCCTTTTATAATTATCTTCCTGGTAGAGTCAGCTGGCTATTTTAAATTATTTAGCCACTTATTTGTTTATTCCCAAAACATCTACTCAGATTAGAACTCAAGAATAAGGTACTGGGCACCTGGGTGGCTCAGTCAGTTGAGCATCCAACTTCAGCTCAGGTCATGATCTCACGGTCCGTGGGTCCGATTCCTGCATCGGGGTCTGTGCTGACAGCTCAGAGCCTGGAGCCTGCTTCGGATTCTGTGTCTCCCTCTCTCTCTGCCCCTCCCCTGCTCACAATCTGTCTCTCTCTTTCTCTCTCTCTCTCAAAAATAAACATTAAAAAAAAAAAAAAAAAAAAGAATTAGGCACCAAATGTTGAAAGGCTCCAGCCATCATGGTCCAGGAGGAAAAAAATCAGTCAAGACTATGACAGTACGAGAGATGGCTGAGAGTTATGACTTTAAAAGCTGCAGGACAGAGGCTATGTAAACACTGAATCCTCCCCATCTCCATGGAGAGGTCAGGGAAGTGGAATGCATGGAAATTTTTTTACAAGAGATAACACAGAAGGTTATATAGAAGGCTGATCCACACTGGACAGATACATAGGAGTTAGCTTTGTTTGGAGAAGACCTATTTATAGTTTCACACCTAAGGAACCATGATGATTTCAAGTGTTTCCTTTAGGAACCAAGTAATAAGAAGAGATTTAAACTTGCAATCCAGGTGGTGCAGAACTTTACAGTTTTCATAGCTGGGATGTGGTAAAGGTTATAGCATCTTCTTCACATAGGTATAAATAAGAAAATGAACAATGTTTTTTTTGTTCTGGAAATTTTCCCCTATGGCTATTCCAGTCCAAAGTAGAGGATGATGCTATTACTCCTGTAAATTCTTTGTTCTTCTAATGCAAAATCTAAAAAGAGCCCTGGATTAGAAATAGCAGAAACCTGTGTTCTAAGCCTAGTTCTATCTTTAATTGAGCTATACCTAACTGGTCAAGTAAAATTAACTCTTTTGGTTTTAGTGTCCTCCTTGGTAAAGTGAAAGGTTTTTCCTAAACCAGTGGTCCTCAGCTGGGGACACTCGGGAATTCCCAGGAAAAATTTGAGTTATTGCAATGCGGGGTCGGGGGTGGAGGTACTTCTATAGGTATCTAGTGAGGTGAGGCCAAGGTTATTGCTGAAGATCCTTGAACACAGAGGACATATCCTACAACACAGAATGTCAGTGGTACCAAAGTCAAGAAACCACAGCCTGAAACCAGGCTTCACTAGCTGCATTAAGCAATGAGCTGGTTGTGGTCTGGAAAGCACATGCTGACATGCATTTGGAAGTAACACCTGTGAGAGAACAAAAGCCAAAGCAGGGTTGGGCAATGGGAACCAATTAATCTGGAGTTAGACCTGATAGAATCTCTTCCAGTCCAATGAGAGTCTGGGAAAAGACTGCCTGCCAAAGAACCCTACCTTGGATGGAAATAACTAAGTCACTGCGTCCTTGCACCACTGCCTTGTCCAGTTCTTTTCCAGATGCTGCTCTGAGAAGAGATGATGTCAGCTGCCACTGACTTAGGTGATCATTGGCTGGAGTTTGCCCCAAGAAGGGTGTGACCTTGACTTAAATGCTAAGGTAGATCCTGAAGGAATTACCCCCTAAAGATTTTTGGCTAAACACAGTCCTTGAAGTTGGGCACTGAGATTTTTCTTTCAGGGCCAGCTGAGTCTACTACAAGAGCTGAAAGGAAACAAGGTCTATCTTTGTAAATCTAACACCACCAATGGATCACAGAAAGCTTTACTATTTATGAGCACAGCAATTGAGATTACAGCAACTCCTTCTCAGATGTGTAAATAAAAACAAAAAGAACAAAGGACAGTCGTTTTGTTTCTGGACTTTCTGCATCATCTTGTTTAAATCTCACAGTAACCAATGGGGTTTGTACTATGAATGTTCATACTTTACAAAGTGAAACAGAGAGACTCAGTAACCTGCCCAAAGTTAACCAGCAGGTAGGAGTGTGGGATTTGAAGCCAAGTTGTCTGATCAATCTTACCTTGTAAGAAATGTATTACTGTGATTCTCTCTAATGTTTTTCTTCATCCAGAAGATTGGATTTATAAGTCAGTTGGAGAAACACAAATGCCATATGATTTCACTCATACGCAGAATTTAAGACACAAAACAAAGGAGCAAAAGGGAAAAGAGAGAGAGAGAGAGAAAGAAACAGAGAGAGAGGCAAACCAAGAAACAGACTCTTAACTATAGGAACAGACTGATGGTTACCAGAGGGGAGGTGGGTGGAAGGATGGGTTCATTATATAGGACATGGGGATTAAGGAGGGCACTTGTGATGAGCATCAGGTGCTGTATGTAGGTGCTGAATCACTAAATTGTACACCTGAAACTAATATTACCCTATATGTTAGCAAACTGGAATTTAAATAAAAATTTTAAACGGCCCCTGGGTGGCTCAGTCAGTTATGCAGCTGACTCTTGATTTTGGCTCTGGTCATGATCTCACAGTTCATGGGTTTAAACCCCGCATCAGGCTCTGTGCTCACAGCATGGAGCCTGCTTTGGATCCTCTGTCTCCCTCTCTCTGTCCCTCTTCCCCCACCCCTCAAAAATAAATAAATGTTAAAAAAATTGTTTTTAACTTTAAAAAAATGAAAGGTGAGATTTTAGTGTCTGCTTTACATACTTCACAAGGTTATTATAATTATCATATGAGAGAATATGAGCATGTAAAACATTGTAAACATGAGATATTGAATAATTATTATTAATAGTACTAAATATCATTAATAAGTAGCATCATTAATGACAAACATGACTTCATTAGGTAGAGGTTCTTAGCTCAGAGAGCTCTAAGTTGGCTTTAATCTGGAGTGGCCATGAATTGAACCAGGAATGGGTACCTATCAAGAGTTGTGTTGTCTGTTAAATTCCTGGTACCCTATAGTACAGCCTGGCAGAGAGGGCTCTGCATAATGAGCAAAGAGGAGAGGGAGAAAGGGAAAGAGGGAATGAGAGAAGGGGAACAGAGAGAGAGAGAGACAGAGACAGAGACAGCTAAAAAGTGACATGTCCTTTCTGCTTCCCATGGCCTAGCAGTATCCCAAATAGTTTATCCTTTTAGGAGCCTCTTGAGAAGTGTAGTAAAGGACTAGTTGAGAGTCTTGGAGGCTTTCACTCACTTCGCCTGGCTCTGAATCCCTATCCCATTATTTCCAGCTGTGTAATTTTGGCTAGCACACTTAATGGCCCAGTGGCCTCATCTTATTCATCTATAAAATGGGGATGGTAAGAATAGTCCCTCATTGGGACGTAGAGAGCATTAAGCAAGTTAATACATATAAAAGTACTCAGGACAGAAACTGGTGCATGCCAAGTCCTCATTGCTATCTTATTGCTATTTTATAGGTTTGATGTGTTTTGTATGAAACTTTGTTTCTTTCAAACCAATAAGATTAACATACCATGCTATGGAAAATTCCTTACAAAATGCTTACATAATATACTTCATATGGGTCTATATTTAGTCATCTGCATGACATTGTCCATGAAGATTATGTATTGTTTTAAACAATTCCATATGCTTCAAGGAAAAAAAAAGGTGCGTTTATTTTATATTGGCAGTTTTCATTAGGCTGTATTTTCAGAAGGGGAATGATTGAATCAAAGGGAATGAACAACTTTAAAGTCTTTGACATAGGTGACACCCCATTGCTTTCCACAAGGTTGTCTCCATCAGCAGTGCACGAGAGTGACCATGCACTGCACCCTTGCAGCAGATGTGAAGAATCCAGATCTCATTTTCAATAAACTTCCTTAGATTAATGGAATAATGAACACTCCCTTCCCTGTGTTTTTCCTGTTTCTAGTATATCATGAATGAGTTAGTGTTCATCACTACCATCCATTTCTCTAGCAGGACTCTTTTTTTTTTTCTTTTTTCTTTTTTGCTCTTTCCTTATGACTTATTTAAAGATAAAATCCCTTGTCATATTAATATATATATATTTTTTCTCCAGTTTATAATTTTTCTTTTGAAGTATGACTAATTTTGATAAAAACACAAAGCTAAAACAAGTATCTTAACCAGTGGTTTCTCAAGTTGAGATTTTGGATAGCAGATATTATCCTGTCAGGATCCTAGCCCCTTGGCTTACCCTGGAGATCACCTGCAGACAATTCCCAAGAACTCTTATCACTTACTTATCTCTCTCTGACTGCAGACAGTCTCCTCCCTTAAGAGAGTCTCTAGGCTCTAAGAGGTGCAAACAAGAAGTATATGGGAGTTATCATCCCTCAATCCAAGAGGAACTGATATCTCAGTCTCATATCTCATGGGAACAATTCTATAGACTATTCCTCACTGTGTCTCCAATGTCCCCAGTTTAATTGAGCACCAGTTCCCATAACAGTAATACACTTGTCAATACACCTTTTATTTGCTCTCCCCTATTCCCTATCTCACTTCCTACTACCTGATATATTCCCTGGGATTGTCCCTCAAAGAAAGACTTGTACACAAATCCTTGACGAACAGTCTCTTCTTGAGGGATTCCAAACTAAAACACATGAGTCTTATTAAAGTGTTTCAGTGGGTTCTTATTTGTGGTCATGATTTATCCATTTTCTGAAAATTATGATTGCTGTCTGTGGTAGATTATATACAAACAATATTTATAGGAAGAATCAAGTTCAAGAAAAAACAATGGCAAAATGTCTTTTAGTCTATCACTTATAACAAAAAACAAAAACAAAAAAAAACCTATGGTTAGAGTTTAGTTTGATTTTATTACTATTTAGGTATTTCTGTAAAAAACTTTTCCTTTCTGAACTTCTATGATCATGGAGTTTGAAAAAGTTAGAAAACCACGGGGACTAAATGATCTCTTATATACTTTCCAGCTCTAAAATCATTTTACCTCCTTACAAGATTTAACACGGTTTGGTTCCAGACACATGCATTTTTTGGTTGATTGAATGATTCCTCCCCTTATCCATAGCTGTGTTTGCAACTTATGTAACAATTTAGTCTGCTCACTCATTTACTTATTCTTTCATGCATTCATTTAGAAAACATTTGCTGATTGTACTCTGCATGCAAATTGGGATTGTGCGAAGCAGAAGAACACCAGACTTGAACCCAGCAGAGAATCTGCACCCAGCTCAGACATTTTCTGAGAACCTCAGGCAAGCGCTTGGTTCTCTCTAGTTTGTTTCTTTATGTCTAAAATAAATAATTATAAGAGTATAAAAATACTGAGCACTATTATGGGCTTACAGTGTACCAGACCTTTTTAAAGAGTTTTACATGTACTTTATTGTATTTTATTAACTTATTTGATTCTATTTGGTAGGTATCACTAACATCTCCATTTCAGAATGAGGCAAGGAAGACTTACAGAGGTTAAGAAACATGCACAAGGCTGCATAATTAATAAGCAGCAGTAATAAGGATTTGAACTGTGGAAATAAATGAAAACCACCCAAATGAGAATGAGCACAGGTTATTTATTCAGAACTTGCTATAACAAGGAGTCAGCCACCATCATTTATATGTGCAATTGGTAGAGACTCAAAGGCTGACAGGGGAGTTGGAAAACTTAGTAAGACAAAATGGAAAGGCTTCAGGTATTCTCTGATGGGAGGCTCTGGGTGTCCTAACACTTGAGGTGGGCTAACTAGAAATGGGGTATCGTATATGATTGGTCAGATGAGCATATTTGGCTTTCTCTGCTCAGTCCTAAGTTGGAAGAAGAGGCAAAAATTGAAGAAGCTGGCAGTTATTGATCACGTCCTGACTAGAGCCAATTGCTACAGAGGTTGGGGTTTGGCTTCCTGGTGTAGCTGCTGCTGGGTGTGGGTCAGATTTCTACTTTCATATATTGTCAGACCACTGTATATCAGTATATTCAGTCTCTCAGATCCAAGGAATTTTTACATCAAAACTCACTCTATAAATCATACCCTATATTTCATAAAAGAATATATATTCATCCAAATCATAAACCCTGAATATGACATTATAAAATTAGTATAATTGTTCAGAACATTCAACTAAATATTTAAGAAAAGATAAGTACAACCTATTTTTCATAGGCATATATATATTTTTTCTTTTAGCTTAGGAAAACAAACATAAAGAGCTGAAGGTAGAATTTGAAGGAAAAGAACAATGTGGGCAAATTATGCTCATAGTTCCAGCCATGAAGTCTTTGAAGAAGTTATGGCTGTAGAAAGGAGTCTCAACCTCGAATGGCTCCAGAGGCCAAACGAGAAGTACTAATGAATGAAGCAAACATGTGATAAGGAAGTAGAGAGTGAAAGGTACAGAACACCCATCAAAAAGTTTTGTTCTTACTGGGCTTCAGTCATACAGGACCACAGCCAAGTGTGGCTGGAGATTTAGATTTTTATATGGAAGCTTTTGATTTTGAAATGTGACAACTAGTTATTTTATAAGTGAAATAAAGCATATCCAAAATAGACAAACAGACTAAGCTTGACAGTAACCAAAGAAACCATGTCTGTGAGTCTCATGGAGCCCATTGGCCACCAATATGAACCACTGCCTAGAAAAACACTCCAGACTGCTCAGAGGGGACTTACAGGCAGCTCCCCCTTTACCAATGCTGGGCTAAGCAGGCTACCCAAGCTTTTCCCTTCCCCAAGTATCCAATTTCCTCTGCATCTCCAGAGCTGTAACAGGACCAGAAGATGGGAATCAACATATGTTCTTTCACATAAACTTCACAGCCACTCAGTAAGCCAGGTATTATTAAGCCTTCAGGCATTCACGAAACCAGAGACAGAATGCAAACAACCGTACCAGAGGATATGAAAATAACTGTTCACTGATGTGCAGAGGGAATATGCAGGAAAGAAACAATCAGTGTATAGTGAAGTTGATTACTTTCCCCTCCAAGGAGGGGAGCTTGGTGGAAGCTCTTCAAAGAAAGTGACTTGAACTGGTAAATTTAGGGCTTGCCTCAGGTTACAAGACTGGAAAAGAACCAGAATTTGTTTATATGTTACCATCAAATGTTAACATTCTTAGCAAAAAGCTTTAATTGAACTTACACAGAGTTCTCCCAAAATATTCATGTATTTCACATAAACTCTTTCCTTAGTCCAGAGGCTGAGAATACCCATTTTGAATAACTGGCATCTTAAATGGATGACTTTCCAATTTGAGAGCCTATTGCCTTTGACACTCTTTTGTTTCAGTACTGACTCCATGGACAGGCAGAAGTTTGCATGCAGGTAAGGCAGAAATCTACTTGTTTTAGAAACCAAAGTGACCAGCCCATTTTCCCTTTAAGAAAACAGAGGCTTATCATTTCTATTTGCTACCTTGTTGTATCTGAGTCTCCTTGCAGGTGAGTTATGATTTAATCCCCCGCCCCCCAAGCCTCATAATCAGGTAAGTACATAATGCAGATTAAGCATTATGGTCCCTGAGAAAATAAACCCAAGACAAAGATCAGCATACAATGCATCAGTTCCCTAGGCATTCAGCAGAAAATGAGCATGTATTGACCAATGAGTGGAATAATAGCTTTGTTGACAATGTCAGTGGAGGTGTTCAATCTCCAGGCAGAAGAGGTGGAGAAACAAAGAGAGGGAGACAAAGAACAGCCTGTCTCTGCTCTCCACTTCTCTACCAGTTCTCCCAACACACGGGTGCACAATTTCTAGAAAACTGTCATATTATTTTGAAAGTTAGACCTTTGTAGTCCACTTCCTTTAAAAAGTTCAGGTCACAGTTCAAAGAACTTAAAATATGACCATTTAACAATGCAGAAGTGGGAATAAGGCAAAGAAACTGCAGATCTCAAGAGAATCATAAGGTAGAAGGAAAATTTCTGCTCATTATTGAAGAAACTATTTCTAAACAGGGGGAATGAAGAATTCTCCATTCATAGGATAATAATGACACCGTTTAAGAATGTTAAGGGCACACTGCAGATCAATCACTCTAAGCAACAGTCTGCTATGCCATATTGTTCCAGCTTATTTCTTCTTTACTAATTGTTGGTATTTACATGAATTAATGAAACAAAATGGGCTCCTATTTGGATTACATGCATATACTGATGCTTATCCTATGACACCACACACTTGCTTCTATTACAAATGTTTTCATAGTGTGGAATGAATCTTATCTATGAACCTTATGCATAAATATGATAGAAATATAAGCTGTTTGTGGAGAATTAGAAATAGAAGGAAAATGAATGTTTCACCTAGCAACGCTATGAGATTAATATACAGAATGAAATTGACAGTCCTCTATAACATCAAAGCCAATGAACCCAGTGAATACTGTCTCTGGGCTATCTTGTAGTAGATGTGTTGTAGGGGAGATTAATTTGCCACCCCAAAATGTGTCTCTTTGGCACGTGGCATTATTTTAGGTTGATTAATTTTAAGAAACAGAAGAGTCAAGAAGTTTTCTTTTATACTCCCTACTCCTATGCCACTCAACTGCCTAAAGGAATTTAGATACAGGACCTGTTCCAGGAAGGGAGCTCTCAGCATAGACAACTAGAGTATAATAGGAACCAGATGAGATAGATAGGGAGGAACCTAGTAAAGTCTGTTTGCCAATATTCCTCCCTAGGTCCCACTGTTTCTGTATTGCCCACCAAGCATCTTGTTTACCAAACACTTACTCTTTGTCATCTTCCTATGAATTGTCTTCCTTCCCTTTGAGGGAAGACCCTGCCCCCTTTTCCTTAGCTCTGGATGGTAGGTAAGCATCAAGCATCAAGCCACTGCCTGTGAGCCTCACATTCTCATGGAGTCCTTGTACACATGTAATTAAATTTAGTTTCTCCTGTTAATCTATTTCATGTCTATTTAAGTCTTAGACCAGTCACAAGAACACTGATGGGTACAGTAAAACATTTTCTCCCTAACAGTGTCATGATTGTTGTTTTCTACAACACACACACACACACACACACACACACACACACACACACACACACCACTGCATAATTATATATATATAGTTATATTATCTATATCTATATCTATATCTATATAGATATTAAACCTCAATTAAAAGTTTACATAAGTTGGTTGTGTGGCATTAAAAAAAACTGGCCAGCAATTTCACATAAGTTTTGTAAAGAAGTGAAACACAAAATCTAGATGGCTGACTAAACTCACACCGCAAACAATGAGGTTTAGGCAGAGAGAATACTAAAAAAGCAGATAGCTGTATAAAAGATTAGCATCCTATTTATACTATGGTGGCAATAACAGCCATTGAGTTTTCAAGGGCAGCAATTCTTTAGCTAAAAATGACTGAATAGAATGGAAATCTTAGCTACCATTTGTGGAATAGCTCTAAATGAAGTAAAGCAAGTCTTTGGGTGAGTGGGGGTGTGTGTGCCTGTGGGGGTTGGGTAGATAGTCTACAACTTTCTCTACGGGGCTCCCCTCTTCCACCCTTTAGGATACATAGCCAAGGAGTTTGTGAGTTGGTAAACACATGTAGCAGGTTACCACAACTGAACAGAGGTGAGCCAGGTAAGCACAAAGCCCTTTGTGAAGAGAGATTATTGGAGAGAGTTCTCTTTGTGCCACATAACAAGAGATGCGGCATTCAGAGCTCCTGAATCAGAGTGTGTCTGTGGCAAGGAAGGAGGAGTTAATTCATCCAAAAAAAATTCTCCAGGTCAAGGAAGAGGAGGGAAAATAAAAGGTGAGTTGGAATGACACAATGACACAGTCTATTCTCCACCAGGGAATGAGTGGTTGACATTGCCAAAGCCCTATTGTGTCCAGACACACTATGTTATTACCGTTCTGCTATCAGTGCCAACATAGCAATTCTGAACACTTTATGTCGCATCCTGATTTGCCCTGCGGGGTGTAAGCTGCTGATATCCAGTCATTTTGAGACCGTGAAAAACAAAACAATTGCGTTTGCTACCTGGGAGATGGAAAGCAATGCATACTAGCTCTGCTACCTTCTGAAGCTCTCTTCAGCAGTGTACCGATGTAGCTGGAAGTAATTGAACCAGAATCTCAGTGTAAAATAAACCCCCTGCAATCTTTAATACCAATAGGTCTTTATCAAAGGAAATAAAAGCAAGAATGAGGTAAACAGAACATCAGGGAAATTTGCTTCACCCATTAGGTCTGGAACTGCCAAGGAGAAATGAACAGTCTTCCATGCAGGATTGGGACAGCATTTGAGAAAACAAGGAGTGAATATGAATCAAGACTGCATTCTTTCCCGGCTCTTTTATTCTTACCCTCTGTGGAAATCATCTGGCACATTTTCATCACTTTCTTTTTATTGAGTTTTATAAAATAAATGATTCGAAAGCAGCAATCAATTATAGTCCACCGATGAGTATAATTCAGAGAAAGAGCTCCTGTTTGCTAGAGGTAATAGCAGTAAACACTGCTGTCCATAACGTATTACCCTTAAAATGCCAGACAGTTGTGTTGTTGTTGTTTTTCTTTTATTGGCTCCCATGGCTACACAGAACCATTACAGGAATCAACTTCCAGGAGCCACAAGGCAACAAAGTGTCTTAGGCTACTGGGGACAGTCTGTTTAAGGAGACAGCATAGTCCCAGCAGCTGATAAAACATACATGATGTTGCACCTACATGCGAAAGCACAGAGGTAGCACCTCACAAGTATCACACTGTGCAAATTGGTAGTGATTGAGTACTTTATAGAAGATGTATTGAGTTTACTTGTATAACTGCGCTTGAATATCAGTCTTCTGTCCCTCCTTTCTTCCATCATTTTCTTAGACATTTTTTCCTTCCTTTCTCCCATATTTCCAGGATTTCCTGCCTTTTCTTTTCTATTTGTTCTTTCCTGACTTTATTCCTTCCCATTTGCCCCTATCATGTTTCTCTCTTAAATATCTTTCATGAGGGTATTATGGACTACACACAGTGTACAATTAAATATTACACATGTTTGTAATGCCTGGGTGGCTCGGTTGGTTAAGTGTCTGACTGTTCATTCCCTCTCATATCATGATCTCATGGTTCATGAGATCTAGCCTTGCATGGGGCTCCATGCTGTCAACACAGAACCTACTTGGGATTCTCTCTCTCCCTCTCTTTCTGCTCATTCTCTGCTCTCTCAAAATAAATAAACATTTAACAAATATATTACACGTGTTTTCCATACATGAAGAACTCAATCATATGGTTAAGAGTAAAGAACAAAATTTTTAAAGTTTTTTTTTAAATCCAAGTTAATTAACATATAGCATAATAATGGTTTCAGAAGTAGAATTTAGTGATTCATCACTTACATAAAACACCTAGTGCTCATCCCAACAAGTGCCCTCTTAATGCCCATCATCCATTTAGTTCATCCCTGCCTCCCACCTTCCTTCCAGCAGCCCTCAGTTTGTTCTCTGTATTTCAGAGTCTCTTATGGTTTGCCTCCCTCTCTGTTTTTATCTTATTTTTTCTTCCCTTCTCCTATGTTCACCTGTTTTGTTTTTTAAATTCCACATATCAGTGAATCATATGCTATTTATCTTTCTCTGACTTAATTTGCTTAGCATAATGCACTCTAGTTCCATCCACGTTGCTGCAAATGGTAAGATTTCATTCTTTTTGATCTCTGAGTAGTATTCCATTTGATGGATGAATATAGATATATATCTATAGATAGATATATACATACATACATATATAGATAGATATAGATATAGATATAAATATAGATAATCACAAGAGGAAAGAACAATATTTTAAGTGAACCCTATGAAGGAAATAATCCACTCTGCTGGTGATCAGGCAGGTCATTATGAGATACCATGAAGAGAGGGGGTTTTTGCATAGGTTGGCTCCATTTATTTATTTAATCATCCAATAAATCTATTCAGCCTAATTTGATTGCCTACTTTCACTTTTTCCATAGCACTTATCTCCCTCACATATTCACATATTTTTATGTGTTTATTGTCTGCCTCTGTCAGAAAAGAAGTCTGAGGAAGGCAGAGACCTCATTGCTTTTGATTGCTACTGTGTCAACAGTGCTAGTTTGTAAAATATGGAATAGAGGGATGAGAGATAAAAGCCTGAGTGAAAAAGGAGCACCTCTGGGTTCGGTTCCTAGAGCTGCTCTCAGAAATTACCACAAATTGACTGACTTAAAAAAATTATTGGGGCGCTTGGGTGGCTCAGTCGGTTAAGCGACTGATTTCGGCTCAGGTCATGATCTCATGGTTTGTGAGTTCCAGCCCCACGTCGGGCTCTGTGCTGACAGCTCAGAGCCTGGAGCCTGTGTCTTCCTCTCTCTCTCTGGCCCTCCCCCCTCCTCTCTCTTTCAAAATGAAATAAACATTAAAATTTGAAAAATATACATTATCTCACAGTTCTAGACGTCAGAAACCAAAATGGGTCCCATGGGGCTAAAGTCACCATGTTGGCAGAGCTGCCTTGCTTTTTGGAAGCTCTAAGGGAAAATACATCTTGTGGCCTTTTCAGCTTCTAGAGGCTTCTCACATTCTTGGCTCAAGCTTCCCTTCAGTCTTCAAGACCAGCAATTGCATCCCTCTGGCCTCTATTTCCCTCATGTTTTCTTCACTGATGCCCCATGTTTCACTTACAAGGATGTTTGTGATTTCATTGGACCCACTTGGATAATTAACAGTAATCTCCCCTTCTCAAGGCCCTTAATCATACCTTCAATGTCCCATTTTCCATGCAAGGCAATATATTCAGAGGTTCCAGGGATTGGAAAGTGGATATGTTTGGGGTTATTATTCTGCCATAACCCCATTATATTTTCTCTATTTTTATTCAAATTCACCTCTTTCAACTATTTCCTTTCCTTCAAACATTCTAAGGAATGGAGCAGATTTCTACCCTTTACTGACCTTCATTTCTGTATCTCTTTCTCAAGGACACATGGAAAAGATTCCAAATATCTGTATGAATCAACAAACTCCAAGAAGCCATGTTTTTCCAGACTAAGATAAATACAGAAATAAACCTGATGATTCTTTAACTTCGTATTGTCTCTCTCTGTCCCATGGTTCAAATATTAGAATTAGAATATTGAAAATAGCACTAAATTTAAAGTTAAAAGATTTGTGTTTTAGTTTTTATTTTCCTTAGTATGATATTTGGGAAAGTAACTGGAGCTCTCAAGTCTCAGTTCTCATCCACAAAGATGAGGGAGCATAAGGCAAGCTGATAGGCTGCCAACATCCCCTCCCCAACCAGGTGGGATATGTGTGATATTTCTCTGGCACTCTTGGCTGCCCAAGAACAAAGGAAAGGGGAAAACAAATGGTTAACTGATAGAGATCATAGTCCTTTAGGACCTAAGTCTCCATCACCTCTCCATAGTGATGTGGGAAACAAAGGCAGAAGGAAATGGCAGATAGAACTAAATTTCCTTATAACCTGCAGCCCATGAACAAATACTTGAGGCTGACAGAGTAAAATGTTTCTACAGGAATTCCCTACTGTCTTAATGCTAATGCTTTGCTAGAGGGAAAAACAACCTTCGCTTGACAATAGCTACTCCTCCAGTATCACGAGAGTTTTCTTTAGCATATGAAAACCTCACTAGAAACTTCCCCTGGACTTTACCATCCCCAGCCCCATAGTATATAACCAGTCTCTCCTCACAGGTCCCTGGGCAGCTCTTGCTGCCCACAGGTCCTGTCCCTGTGCTTCAATAAAATCATCTTTTTGAACCAAAGAGATCTTCAATAATTCTTTCTTGGTCATCAGCTCCAGACCCCATGAACCCCATTGTCACCCCCCGCCAAAATCCTTATCACATAATGTGAAAAAAATAGTATCAGTCCTCTATACCTTACATATGAAACACTGGTTCATTGATGTAACACTCAGTTTGGACTGGTATAAGAAAAATGGCAGAGACTACCTGTGTTAAACAACACACATTTATTTGTCAGTGTTCTGGAGGCTAGGAAGTCTAAGATCAAGCACCAGCAGATTTGCTGTCTGGTGAGACCTGCTTTCCAATTCTTCTACCGCACATGACAGAAATCAAGACCTGTCTTGGGTCTCTCTTTTAAGGGCACTGATCCCATTTATAAAGGCTCCATCCTCACGACCTAATCATTTCCCAAGGGTCTCATCCAAATACCATTGCACTGGGGGTCAGGTTCTACCATTGAATTTGGGGGAAGGAAGACACAAGTATTCAGTCTATAGCATGGGCTCCTCATTCCTTTATTTATTCAATGAATATATGTATGTGTGTGGCAAATGCTTTGGTAGAACGGAGATGAGTAAAACATTGTCTAAAATGGAGTGACTGCAGGTTCAGCAAAGACTTCATGAAAGAAAAACATTGAACTAAGTCTTAGGAAGTATGGTGAGCATCACAGGGCAGATTGGACTAAGAAGGAGAGTGGTTATTTTTAGATTCAAATAAATTGATGTAGATGGAAATGTTTTTCAACTTTTTTCAAACTACAAAGCATGATTTGGGTGTAAATTGCTATTATCTTCTAACTAAGGGACATGTAATTCTCTAATAACATTACATTTCTATGTTGGAAAAAAAAATAATAGAAAAAATTTGGTAATACTAAAAGAAACTAGAGAGAAAAAAATCCCAGGCAATCTGGAGACTGAAATGACTGTTAATGATGATACTATATATTTTTTCTAATTCTCTAACTATATTTTACACCTATGGATCGCACTTGAATACTGTTTTTATTTTTCAGTAGTTTAGAGTGAGCATTTTCCCTTTAAATATTTTTAGGAATGTCATTTTAATAACTACATAATATTCTATTATATGAACATAGAATTAAATATAACCATTCTCCTGCTTTGACCTTAGTTATTTCCCCTTTTCTTACTATTATTAAAAAGTCATTGTAATACTCTTGAACATCAATCTTTGTCCATATCTGTGATATGTAAAGGCTATATACATAACGATGTATCTAAGAGTAGCCAAACAGGGGTGCCTGAATGGCTCAGGTCGTTGAGCCTCCAACTTGGGCTCAGGTCACGATCTTGTGGTTTGCAGGTTTGAGCCCTGCATTGGGGTCACTGCTGTCAGCATAGAGCCTGCTTCAGATCCTCTGTCCCCCTCTCTCCCCACCCCTCCCCTACTAGTGCTCTCTCTCCCTCAAAAATAAACGTTAAAAAAAAGAATATCAAAACCAACGAACATTCTAAAAATTGTTTCTCCATACAGTTGTGCAGTACAGTACAAGGGAATACTTTCACTTCATTTTCCCCCAGCATTTATTATTATTTCAGAAGCTTTGCTCTTTTGATAGTTACAAAATATTATTTCATTAGTATAATTTGCATTTCCCATATTCACACTGAGGTTGAACTTTCTTAATATGCTTATTTCTTACTTTTATGTGTTTTCTATACTCTCAGTTCCTTGCTTTTGGAGATGAATCTAGTCTGGTGAGAGAAGAGAACCAAGGAGAACATCTCTTCCTTTTATTCTTCCCCTTGTTCAAATCCTGACCAACCTGCCTCACCTAATGACCCCTCTTCTCTCACACAGACCTTATTTTCAAGAGGAGAATGGAAAAAGGGAGAGGAGGAAAAAGAAGACAGAGGGAATATTCCTGGAAAGAAGGAAGGGGGAATTAAATAAAGTAATACCAAAGGCAGCTTTTCATGGGTGATTCTCCTCCAATCCACCCCTCCATCCACCTTCACCTCACCAGAACATACAATACCTCAGCAGATAGAATGAAATGAAAGCCCTGGTTTCCCTAACCTACCTAACTGCATTTATTACAACTATCTGATTTCTGAACAACTGTAAGGTACTTGCAAGAGGATCTTGCACTAAAGAATTGTAGGAAATATACAGTGAATTGTCTTCATTCTCTCCACAGTCATAGATAGATTAAAAAATTGCCCAGAAAGGGATTAGTAATTAAAGATGTCAAATCATCTCTGGTAGAACACACCAAATGGCTAAACAAAAATTGACTGAGGTTAGCAGAAAAAGTGCCCCTGTAAGGTACAGAATACCTACTAAATTTTTTTAGCTATTGAAATTGAAAGAGAACTTAAAGTTCACTTTATCCAACCTATTCATTATGAAGGGCCAGAAAGTTGGAGAGGTCCTATAATTTGTTCAAAGCACACAGCAAGTAAATAAAGGAAGTTGGAATCCAATCCAATTTAGAACATTTTTCCCAATACCATGCTGCCTCTGATTTAAGGGAAATAGAAATATGATGGGATCTTTACAAATATATCTATTTAGTGTCTGAGAGATACCTCCACAATTAATTTATTCCAATAACAATACAATTACGTGTTAGGTGCTAGTGATGCAGTAAAGACAAACACACACACACACACACACATACACACACACACACACACAGGCTATCTACATAAAGGTTATTCTAAGGAATATTCATGGAGTTAATATAGCCCGATAAACAATCCAAATATTTTAGTCTGTAGGATACTTATACCTTATCTGCCAAAAATACCTGCTACAAAGATAATCTTATTGAGATGTCTAAGAATAAAGAGTCCTCCATTAAATATACATAAAGAGAAAGGATTTTTAATAATTTAGTTTGAAAGTCTTTAAAAAATTTTTAGTTTATAAAAATAAGTTTTTTTAAGCAAAATTCATTTTTGTTAAAATGGCTTTAAAATTCAGAGAAGTATCCAATATTTCCTATTGGATGCCCTCCATGGTATTCTTTAAGCAGCCATTTTTCCCATGTGAAGTTAACAGGAGGGGTGCTTTTTGAATGTTTCAATTTCTGGGAGATGATTGAATGTCTTAGATGACTGAAGATAACTTAGCTTAGACTTACAGCTTGTGTCTAATGCCAAACAGATTAATCCTCAAGAAATCCCTCAAGCCATCCGCTTTCCTGTCATGTCATTTTGTTTAAACATGAGACAGCCTTTGGATATTCCATGGTTGGGAAAACATCAGTTATAGAAACACACATTGGCTTTTATTGTTGTTTTCCTTTTATTGTAATTTTTACTTACCTTCCTACTTGCATATAATGTGTAAAATAAGAATGTTTGAAAAGGTAAAATCTTAGAATCCCATAGCACAAATTATGGAAATGTCAAAAAATCACAATCTTTCCATTAATAGTAACAAGGTACATTTATATATCAATCTTAAGTTTGCAGTATAATTACACATTCTTATCTCATGGAAATATCACACTGTCTCTAAAATGGAGATATTAGTCCTACGTTAGGGCGAATGAAATATGAGACAGGAAGATTAAGTTACTTCCCCAAGATTAAAAAGTTAGCAAAGGACAGAATTAGTACTTTAATTGTCTTGGGAATCCAACTGAAGCGAGCTTGCTGCCAATGCAAGGATCTGTATACTGAATTCATTTAGATTAGTAGTTTTGTCACTTAATTTGATAACCTTTTACACAAAGTACAATTAATTTTAGAAAAAGCCACTGAATAGAAAACAAAATGCATACTATTTTTGTGTATCCATCCATTTATTGGCATTCATGTATCCGTGACAAACTCAAATCACTGACATTGCTCTGCCCAGCTCATCCCCCCCACGCAACAAACTTTGAGAATACTTAGTTTTCCCTCAAAAGGGACACCATATTGTTTTTTAGCCTTTACATTATAAATTTTTCACGATATGATCAAGAAAATATAAATCATGTGGCTTCACCTCCCCATAAAAGTGTCTAATTAAGATTAAACTTGTCTCTGTGGTAAATGTAAAATGATTTAATTATAATCAAAATGATCTCAATTGAATAGCTTCTGTTTCAAAGAGTCACTCTCCCAGTGCTAAGAAGCTCATTAAATTCAATTTGCAGTAATGTACTGCTGTCATGTTTCCTTTCTGAACCACAGTATTATAGTAAAGTTCTTTGATTATTTCCCTGTAGGGCAGCATTAATGTGACACACCATGTAAAAGAAAAGCTTAAAAGAGACTCAAAGATGCACTACCTTTTCTTTTCTCAATTGATGTTAATGTTGAGCAGCATGAAAAATATGCCACAAACAGTTTCTGTAGCCTGTCCAATGAATGCAGAAAAAGTAGCAGAAAAAAATGTTATTGTTTTTCCTGAAAGTCTAAAGACTTGAGTCTGCACTTAAGTGACTGCAAACATGCGGGCATTTCCAAACAATGTAGATGATGCATTTTGGTTTGGGTTTTTATGTTTTGATAGGCATAGATTTTTCATGTGTGTATGAACATTAAGGTGTTATTGCTCTTTTCAAGAAAGTTTACTCTCCTGGAAATGTGGAATTGGAGTTTTCAAGATGAAAAATCCTCCTCAATCTAAAATTATTCAGTATTGCCAAGTCTGTATAAAGGAGTCACTCCATTTAATAATTTGTTATTTGGCTGAATCAAATAGAGACTTTAAAAATAATTTTTTTCTTTTTAAATGTAAAATGTTTTCTGGTTCATCTCATCACAAAAAAATATGTACTAAAACTTGAGGGTTTGAAGTAACTAATCCACAACTAAATATAAATCACTTAAGGGATGCTGGATAAAATAACTATATAATAGGAACAGAAAATTGGTAAAAATTATACACCCCAATTTTTTTAAGTTTATTTTTTAGTAATCTCTACCCCCAACGTGGGGCTCAAAACCATGACCCCAAGATCAAGAGTTAGTATGCTATTCTGACTGAGCCAGCTAGGTGTCCCAATACACACAAATCTTTTTAAAAATGTAATCTACTTCAATAGTCAGACCTAAAATTACAAAGGTGCCAAATTTGTTTAGTAAAACATGTTGCCATCACTTAAAGCATGTCAAAGAAAGAAAGGTTAATATGCAGGTGGGAATTTTGGTAGCTGTTGAGATCCACACAAATAGATATATATCCAGGTTATCATTTTATTGTTTTGGTTAGTCTGCCAAACAACAACATCAAGATAAAAATAAAATATAAAACAAATATAGATGCTTCTAGCTAGCACCAAAAAAATATGCTTCTTTGGTTAGCTTCCAATGAATCAATTAATTCAATTAAATAATCAGTATAGATACTGCCTGAAGAACAAGATGTCTTACCAAACTTAGAAATTTATCTTAATTTTTGAAGACAGCTTGGCTACTTTTCTTTCCTTCTGTCTTTACCTCCTTCTTTCCATTTTTCTTTTCCCCCTTTTCTTCTTCTCTTTTTGAAAATTGCTAATGTTTGGGGTGCTTGGGCGGCTCAGTTGGGTAAGCATCTGACTCTAGAAGTCTGCTGAGGTCATGATCTCTCCATTCATGGGTTTGAGCCCCACATTCGAGCTGCCAGCGCGCAGCCTGCTTGGGACCCTTTCTCTCCCTCTCTCTGCCCCTCCCCGCCTCATGCTAGCTCTCACTTTCTCAAAACAAAAGAATAAACATTAAAAAATTAAACAAAAAATTGCTAATGTTTGTTTTTAATTATACAAATTATGTAAAACAAAATCATCTCCAGAAAGATTGGACACATTCATCCTTTTGCCATAGCAAGATGTTGTTCACTTTCCCACATCTTCATTAATACAATTTAGTCTTAATCAAGCTTATTGGTGAAAAATTAAGTTTTGTTGTTAATTTAGTTTTCATTTGTTTGATTAGTAGTGAAGTTGAACATATTTTATATGTTAAAATCCCAGGGATACCTGCTGCTTTTTGTTTGTGCTCTATTCTTATTATTTGCCTGTTGGTATCTTGTTCTGTGGGAATATTCCTTTCTTTCTCCTCAACAATTAAGTTCCAACTCTAATAAAAACATTCATTACTTGTCATATTTATAATATAAATATTTTCTCCCACCTTGTCAGTGAACTACCTTTTGATGAAAAATATTTTCTCTCATTGTGAAAATTCTCAACTCACATGAATATGATTATCCTCACCATAGTTTAAACTTCTTGAGGGTGTGAAATACATCTTATTCAATTTTAGAGTTCATATAGAGTTCAGCATATTGTCTTATAGGTAATAGACAGCCGAACTGTTGAAATGAATTACTGTCTTTTAAAAATACCATTCTTGGTCCTTCCATCCCACTTTCTAAAGATACAGTTCATAACTGGCTACCCCTATTCCTCATTACTTAGTACCTAGTATTGTAGCCAAATCATTAAAGGCATTTGAATATTGATTGAACTGCATTTTTAATTTTAATTCTACATAATACAGACTCCACTTGCTAAACCTGCATATGTAACATCCAATAAGGGCTATCCATCACTATATACTTCTGATTATTTTTCTGTGCATCTCATTTTACTTCTATATTAATATTCTTGCCATTTTCTAATATTCCACAATGGAGTCAAAGAGATTTTTCAAGAGTTCATAACATTTAATAAAACAGAAAAATATTTCTAACACAACCTACATAAAATAATAGATGATACATATTAAACATTGACTATATGACAAGCTCTTTACAGCCCTAACTCATTTAATCTTCTCAATCATCCCCATTCAGAAGATGAAGAAACTGAAGCACAGATGATTAAGTGATTTATTTAAGAGTACAAAACTAGCAGGTTACAGAACTGGGCTTCGAACTTGAGTCAGGCTCTAGATTTTGTGCACTTCACTTACCTCCAAGCTGTACTGAAAAGATAGAGGCAGAAAGACAGATATATAGATATAGATATGATTTTCTCATCCATGAAACAGAGACAATACCCACAGAGGTTCCATAAAGATTAAATGAATACATGTAAATATTCTTTTTCTAGTTTCTGCCACGGTAAATGCTATGTGATGGTTGTTGCTATTGTTATTATTATTATTATTATTATTATTATTATTATTATTACTTCAGTATCATAGCAGTATCTATTGTTACAGAAACTGGTCTGGGGGCGCCTGGGTGGCGCAGTCGGTTAAGCGTCCGACTTCAGCCAGGTCACGATCTCACGGTCCGTGAGTTCGAGCCCCGCGTCAGGCTCTGGGCTGATGGCTCAGAGCCTGGAGCCTGTTTCCGATTCTGTGTCTCCCTCTCTCTCTGTCCCTCCCCCGTTCATGCTCTGTCTCTCTCTGTCCCAAGAATAAATAAACGTTGAAAAAAAAAAAAAAAAAAAAAAGAAACTGGTCTGGATCACCCAGTGGAAGAACCAAGCAACACTTGGAGATCTTGGAAGGTAGGAGGTTTATTTCACACTGGTGGGCTAAGAGGAGATCACTCTCCAGAGGTCTAGAGTCCCGAGCACAAGCATGGGGGACAATTCATAGTCTGTTACTTCCTCATTAGCAGTAATTTGGCGTGCAGGCATGGCAAGCAGGGTAGGAAGAAGAATACGGAAGGGGAATCTTCAGGCGGGGACTGGAATTCCCCTATCAGTCCTGTCAGCCACCTAATAACATGATTTTCCCCTATTGTTCCCCCTTTGGTGCCCCTTTAAACAGTTCTAGGCTATATTAGAGGGCATCAACTTCATTTATTATGGGCTGGTCCTTTCCCTTAGTTCCCTAACTTTGGTTGTGACTATTCCCAGATGGTTTATAAAGTAACAACATTCTTCTCCAAGGAAGATGCAGGTGCCCCCTTTCTCAGCAGTGAAGAGGTCAAGTGCCCATCTGTTCTGGAGGTCAACTCCTGTCAGGGAACTTATTTGGCTCTGCAAGGACACTAGGGTCACTCGTTCCATGTCTTCATTGAGTTCTCAGGACAGTTTATGTTATAGTCCCACAGAACAACCTATGCCTCCTACGCCAGTCCCTTTCCCCATGGCTATTCCTGCCCCTAGGAGGACCTGCAGCAACACCACTCATTTAGCCTGGGCCTTAGGGCTGAAGGTTTACAAATGGGGCCCAGATTAGAGGCAATCAATACGAACAAAACATCCTACCCATAAGAGGAACATGGATGAGAACAGGAATCTCTCGCTGTTTCTCCAGTTTTCTGGGGCAACATCTGCCAATCTGATGGCAAGGAGTAAGGACAGTCTATTTATTTTATTGGACCCGTGATTCCTTAAGCTTCTGCTGTGTGTGGACCAGCCAGCTTCCAGGGTGTGGCTGGAGCAGGGCTGAAGATCGTAAGAATCCAGAACTCGCTGGAAGGTCACTTTGAGAGGGTTGGTGGGACTTGGGTCAGTCTTCCAAGTCTGGGGCTCCTCAGAATTGGCCCTCTTGACTCTGAGTGGTGGGCCCATGGAATGATGTCTGTGACCTTAAAGGCAGTAGGAGTGGTCAGAATAATGGTATGAGGGCCAGTCCACTGTGGTTTGAGAGGGTGTTTTTTCCAATCTTTCATCCAGACTGAGTCCCCTGGTGAGAAGGGGTATACAGGGGATCCTAAAAAGACTGCGGCCTTCTTAGCATATGAGTTATCTTTGTAACTCATTTAGGGTGGTGGCTCCTAAAGTTTGAAATTGTTCTCTTATTCCCTTATCTCCTATTTGGTGTAGGTTCCCTGGGGGGGCTCCCTAGACATGGAGGGGGCCTCCCATATACATTCGTTCAAAAGGGGAGAAACCCTGAGTTCTTGGTGTGCAACAGACATGCAGGAGGGCCAGAGGCAACAGGTCCGGCCATGGGAGGTCTGTTTCCCGACAGAACTTGGCTAAGTTTCCCTTGAGGGTGCGATTCATCTACTCTACTTTCCCTCAGCTTTGAGGCCAGTAAACTTTGTATAATGTCTGCCACAAATGCAGGCCTGTTATCACTGTGGATTGTAGCCAGTAAGTCAAACGGGGGGACAATTTCTTTCAAGGAGTACTTTACGTACTTCCCAGGTCTGTTCTGTCCTGGTTGGGAAGGCCTCAACCCATCCAGAGTGTGTACAGAATATCATTAAAGTGTTCAGCTTGGCTGGACATCTGCTGGGCAGCTCACAAATACTGTGTCACCTTGGAACAGTCATGATTTGGTTCCCCTTCTTCAGAAGGTAGGAAAATTGCTGGGTTCAGCATCCTTACTGTTGCAAGAGTGACTCCTGGATTTTGGCAGAGGAGCCCCTAGTACTGGGCTAAGCGAGAGTTGGAGAAGAAGTGGTGTCCCTGAGTGCTCATGAGAGATAAGACGGCATAGGGGACTTCAACATGAAGTTCTTGTCCCAAGGTGAGCATATCTGCATCTTTAATGAATAGAATTGTTGCCACTAATGGCCTAAGACACGGCGGCCATCCTGCCTCTTCTGTCCAGACAGGGGGTTCTCTATCCGGCCCTACCAAGAGATTATAGAGGGGTCATGCTATTGCTGAGAATCTGGGAATCCAGATTCAGCAGAATCCCACAGACCCAGGAATTCTTGTAGCCCCCTCTTAGTTTGGGGCTGGGGTAGAGAGGTGATGACCTTCTTTCTCTCTGGCCCTAGTGCTCTTTTTCCTTGGGTGAGCAGGAAGCCTAAGTATTGGACCTGCTGTTAGCAGATCTGTGCCTTTCTCCATGAGACCCAATACCCTGAGTCCGACAGGAGTTAGAGGAGGACCCTTGTGCCCTCTGTACAAATCTCTCAGGTATTGCTGGCAAGGAGGAGGTCATCCACATACTGAAGAAGGGTGCAGCATGTGGCCTCCCTTAGAAAGCTGGTGAGGTGTCCGGCCAGTGCCTCCCCAAAGGTGGTACATGAGTTTTTAAACCCCTGTGGGAGGCACGTCCAAGTCAGTTGCATCTGACACCCTGTGTCTGGTTCAGTCCATTTGAAGGCAAACAAGGGTTGGCTCTGGGGGGGCCAAGTGAAGGCAGAAGGCAGCATCTGAGGAGGGTGTACAGGTTCAGAACCATTGGGTGCAAGGACACAGTCACTTTGCTGGTAGCTCATAGGTCTTTAATTAGTCGGTACCCTCTTCCTGGCTTCTTGACTAAGAAGAGCGGGGTATTCCAGGATGATTGGCATTCAACCAGAATGCTTGTTCCTTTGAGTATGGTCAGGTGTTCTTGGATGCCTTCCCTTGCCTCTGTAGGAAGGGGTACTGCCACTGTCTCTGTGTTTGAGCCCCTGGGATTAACTCTACAATGACAGGGGCCCAGGTGTGGGCAAGTCCGGGGAGGGGGGGTGAGTGTCCTTGGCCTATAAGTGGGGAAGGCAGTCCTGAGTTTGGGAGGCCACTCGTTTGGGCCTGGGGGCAGAATACCCTCCATTCTTGGTGTAGTGATTGCCATTATAAGGGGTTTTGGATCCAATCGGAGGCTGGTGTATCCCGTTGGCTCAAAGGTTATTTGGGTCCCCAGCTTTGAGAGTATACCCCGGCTGAGGAGAGGGGTAGGGCACTCAGGTAAGTCATGCTGTACCGTGTGGCCCCCAAGTTCACAATGACCTCTGCATTCTGCTCATTTACACAGTTTTCTTCAATCACCATACACACTCTGACATCTTCAAATAATATCACCACCAAGACTATTTACCAATCTGCATCTCCAGCACTGGCCTGCTTCCTAAATGTACCCCCATATGGACAGCTGACTAGTATACATTTCCACTTAGATATCTTTCATATGAAAGTTTGTTAACCTTAAATTCATTATCTCTGGGCCCTACAGCTTTATGCCTGTGTGGGAAAATGCTACAAATCTGTATTTTACGATGTTATGGGACTGAGTACGTTATATATTAGCAACTCTGGGCCAAATATTTAGTATGAAAAGCTAGAATTCAATAGTTTTAGAGCAAATATAAGATTTGCAGTCTGAAAAAAAAAAGTGAAGAAATATAAAAATTAGACATGGAAGTGTCTAATGTAGTGGCTCTCAATTTTATATCTCAGGGGATATTTGGCAATGAATAGGGACATTTCGGGTTGTCACAACCTGGGGATTGATGATGCTACTGGCATCTAGTGGGTACAGATCCAGCATGCGACTAAACATCCTACAGTGCACCAGGCAGGCCCTCGTAACAAAGAATTGACTGGCCACAAATATAATAAAACCGGATCTAACTCTAACTGCAAAGTATGGATTCAAGGAAGTGGTCAAGTAGCTAGAAATGTCCCTTTATAAACAAACAAAAATATAAAAAAAATAATCTCTCAGTCTTAATCAGCAGTAAGATTAATGAAAGGGTGTTTATGGTGCTGTTTCCTTCCCTGTTCGTTATTATTCAAATGTAGAATATAAGTAAAAGGGGGTAGAGAAGAGGGTTGAACAGGGGATTCCAGCAGCAAAACAAAAATGGAGAAGTGTAAGAGATAATAAGGGGAGAAGAAAGGAGGGAGAAGGAAGTATTCTCTTTCAGTAAAGAAGGCGTTTGACAGCCTTATATGCTTTGAGAGTGGTTGAAATAATAATAGCATTGAACCCATTAGGAGACAAAACATAATTTAAGTCAAATTCCAAATTTAACAGCCAAATAAGGAAAAAACAAGGCCTACCTGATTTGCGATTTAGAGTATTTATTTCATTCAAGCCTGGAGACGAACTGAGTCTAAATTAAGCAGTGACTTAGGACAGTTAATAATCTATCTTTGCTATATTTTTGTTGACAATTATAAGTTTTAGGGATTCATTATACCTGTTTGATAAAGAGCTTAAACCTTTAGAGAATAACTATATACAAAATCTATCTGATATTTAAATTCCCGTTTGTATTTTTTATACTTATATCGAGGAATTTCAGTAAGAGACTTGCAGGGTCAAAAATCTACAAAGAAACAAGGAACAGACTAAATTTCTTCAACATGACCTCTGACTCGTGTCTGAGTCTTTGATTTATCTGTTCTAATTAAGTAATCACATTGTACAACTCCTCCTAAAATCTCATCTCCAACCAGGTTGGGCTTTGGTCTAATATCTGGCAATTCTGCACATCAATTGTAGTGGCTATAAAGTATAGCAGTGTCGAGAAAGAAAACTAGAAAACAGACCCTGGTGGTTTCCAACTGAATAATAATCTCTCTGGGCCTCAGTTTCCTCAACTGAAAATTAGACATATTAGTAATTCCTATATTAGGGGGTTGTTTGAGGATAAAATAATACATGTCAGGTGCTTTAGGCTACTGGCTGCTACACTGTAGATGCTCAGTTAATGTTAGCTACTCTTTCTCATAATATTATTATATATAATTTCCAAAAGGGAATTGCATCATTTTAAGAACCGAAATGTATCTAATCCTTTCTATAAGTATACGCTTATACATGTGTGCATCCATATATTATAGATAATCATTCCATCATTATATTTTAAAGACCATTAACTTCTAACTTTTAAAAAAAATGTATTTATTTTGAGAAAGAGAGAGAGAGAGATCAAGTGCATGAAAGGCAGAGAGGGAGGTAGAAAGAGAAAATCTCAAGCAGGTTCCACACTGTTAGCATGGAGCTGGATGTGGGGCTCGAATTCACAAACCATGAGATCATGACTTGAGCCAAAACCAAGAATCAGCCATTTAACCAACTAAGCCACCCATGTGCCACGTGACCATTAACTTTTAGACTAGCCCTATAGACTGTTCATGTATTTCATCATGATAGGTTCTGACTGAATATTTCTAATCAAGTGCTAAAACATAAAGTCCATTCTTTAGAAATTAAAGTGTTTTACTCAAAAGAAAACACATGTTAAATACACTTTAAAATATGATCTTTAAATGTTATAGGAGTCAAAAGAGTATTAATGTAAACATGTTTGTATGTCTACACACACTCACGTGTGTGTGTGTGTGTGTGTGTGTGTGTGTGTGTGTGTGTATGAATAATGAAGTGCCTTTATCCACCCATGTACATATATGATTCAAACCTCATAACAACCCAGTTTGGTTAGTTCCACAGTACTCCTGTTTTAGTGATGAGAAAGTCAAGATAAAATAATTTGCCCAAGGTGCCAAAATTATTCAGTTGATTTAAAGTTGGAATCTCAGATTTGTTTAACAGCTAAATCCATGAACTTAATTTTTTTCTATTCATATTCAAAATGGGGCCTATCGCACCTTCTCATTACTGATCAAATTTTGGTATTATAAAACATTTTATAAACTGAAAATTGGTTATTAGAAATAATAGTGTGGGTTATGATAGAGAGACCATTTTACAGAAGTAACAGTCTAAGCATTTATAAGGAATACGTTGAATTTTTGTAAACAGAGATTAAGATTGCATTTATGTGTTATTTTATGGATAGAAAAAAGAATGTTTTGCTGAACATTTTACTTTTGGATTAGTTTGGTTGATGCTATGTAGACATGACCTGAATAAAGATCCATGGAAATCTGTGTGAAGGAAAGAAAATAAAATTTGTGGACATAGAGACTTTTTAAAAAAATAATAATAATTCAGATTTTATCAAGGATAGTAACTGAAAATGTTCTCCCCTTTGAGTAAAATCATGAAAGTAAGAACTGTCCTTAATGTTTTTTAATTTATAAGTTGGAAACATAAATGCATGTCCTAATGAGAAACCTAAGATAGAATAACAGATTAATCACATTAGGAGAAACTTGCCCTTTGCATTTCCTTGCTCCTGGGAACTTAAATGCTGAATTTTAATGTTGCATTAACATTTGCAATAAAAGTTAAAACCCTAAAAGTAAAATGCAAACTTCCTTGCAGAGTAATGTGGTAATTGTACAAAATAACTACACCTAATAACTCAGGAGGGCTAAAGGGAAGGATAAATTGTTGCCACTTAAAATTTTGAAGGGATTTCCAAGGAGGTTTGATGAAGTTACTGACTTAATTAAACTTTGCCACAATATCAAAGAAAACTGTTGTGTATTTGTCTTGCTTTATTTAATGGACATCTTCTGAAAAGGCATGTATCTCAAGCTCTTATAAATATTTCCTTGGTTGCTAACATTATTATCTTGGATATATCATATCTTCATTTTGGTTCCACTAACAATTTGATTTTTGTTTAACACTTCGATTTTCACTTATTGGATTTTGCAAGCGTCCCATAGCTAACACATAGGTACAATCCATATGTAGGAGGCTTTAAAAAAGGTAAAAGTCAAAACCAGGTGCTACAAAATGCTTTTGAAAGAAGTTTTAAACCTGAGCTTTTGCAGCCAAAGCTACTTGTGGGGATAAGAATAAGAAACAATGAAACAAAAAAAGGAATTTTTGAATAACTGGCATGGCTCTTTTAAAATACCACTTAACCCCCAAAATATTATCTTTCTGCTGAACCCAGGACTGACTTTCTAAACACCTTCCAAGGAAGCAGAGAAATAGTTTTCACACAAAGCTATTCCTAGAAAAAATTCACAGGTAGACAGTATTTATAGGAATGTTTCATTTTGTCAATATCCCACCTGTTTAATTAACATGATCGCCTACTTCTAAAAAATTTACCAATAACAGCGATGGGCCAGTGTGGAAAATTAAAGCAAACATTATATGGAAGGAAGGGGAAACATAGTAACACCATCTCATGGCTCCCTTAAAAGAGAGATTCTGGTTGTCTCACAAATTCGCTAACATCATACATATTGTGAGTATTTGATATATTTGAAAATTATTAATGAAAAAAGTGAAAGCATTCTATCTATCCTGAATTATGATTCCTTCAATGGGACCTTTTGCTATTTCTTCTATATACCTGATCTAAATGGATCCCTGTGGTATTGCTGAGGGAGGAAATTGTTCTTAAGTGGATCACTAAGAATTTTTGCAGTTCTGCTATTTATTTGGAACTTGGACAGAACAAATAAGCATACTCTTTCAAAGATTCAGGTCTAAAGAGTTATTCCCAATACTTTCCTCTGGGAATGCTGTCAAACCCCTCTTACACATTTGTTGGGCAATCAGTTAGCTGGAAACCCCAATGGAGTTGAAGTCTAATATGCCAGAGTTAGAAGCACACATCTGCCATTTTGTAGCTATAGACATTCCTACATGTTACATGCGCACTCTGAATTGGTTTCCTCAACTCTAAAATGAAAATACTAACACCTATTTAAAAGTGGGGGAAATGTGGGGTGCCTGGGTGGCTCAGTTGGTTAAGTGTCTGACTGCAGCTCAGGTCATAATCTCATGGTTCGTGAGTCCAAGCCTGGCATCTGGCTCTGTGCTGACAGCTCAGAGCCTGAAGCCTGCGTCAGATTCTGTGTCTCTCTCTTGCTGCCCTTCCCCCACTTGTGCTCTGTCTCCCTGTGTCTCTCAAAAATGAATGTTAATTTTTTTTTAAGGCTGGAAAGGGGATAAAGGATGAAAGGATGAAAACATATAACATGTGAAGAATTTTTACAAAGAAGTCATTCTATTGTAGGCATTATTTTGAAACCAGAATCTGAATAAGACATATAAAAATATAAACCTAATTTTCTGTGCTCCTACTCCCTGATTTAAATCTATCTTTAAATACATTTGTATTTAAAACCCAAAGACTTTTTTATTTGGTAATAATATGTAGATTTACTATAATTTGTTTCCAGAAACAAAAACGACAACAAAAAAGGAGACTAAAGAAAATAGTCTCCAAGATTGTTCTTGATCATTCTCATGTCCTAGTATTGTTCTTCTTCAGTCCCCTCCTCTACTGAACAGGGCTGACCTGAGTAACTAGTCAAATATTGTGGAAGTGACAGAGTATAGCTTCATGGCTCCTTCATAAAAGCCATGCAAGTTTTCACCTTGTTCTCTCCTGGATTAATTGCTCTGGGGAAGCCAGGCGCCATACAGCAAGGACAGTTACACAGCCCTACATTAAAAGTCATGTGATAAAGATCTATGGTGGCCAACAGCCAGCACCAATTTGCAGGTCATGTGAGCAAGCCACCATGGCAACAAATCTCGTACCTCTACTCATGCATTGAGGTGACTTCACCTGGCAACATTGTGACTGCAATCTCACTGAGACTCTTGAGCCAGAACCATCCACCTCCACCACTCCCATATCCCTGACCATAATATTATGTGAGAAAAATAATGTTGACTTTTATTATGACACTATGTTTTGGAGTGGTTTCTTATGCAGTTAAAGATATCTAATAAAGATTTACCCCTGCACCTGATAATAAAACCAGTGTTATTTTGTTCTTAAATGTCTAGCAGCCACCAACACTGGCTCAGAACAGAAGTACCATCCAACTGAGCCCACACCACTTTGACAAACCACAAAAATGGGTGTTAAATAAATGGGTGTTTTAAATCAATAGTCTGGGGTCGTTAGTGACACAGCAAGAGTCAAATGATATGTATCATCTGTGTTGTCATCTGAGGATATCATATTTCCTCTTCTGGGACTTGCCAAGCTGAACCTCAAGTGTTTATAGAAGAGAAAGTAATGCAAATCATCCAAACACTGCCCAACAGAACAAATTGATGGGAGAGGCACTGAGACCAATAATTAATATAAAACTGTACTAAGAAGATGTGGTACCAGGAGAAGAACGTAACAATTGACCCATGAAATAGAATAGAGAGATCAGAAACTGATACGCGCTTATGAGAAAATTTGATTTATTATGGCTGAGCTGGTAGTTTTCATGGGGAATAATTTGAATTTTTAATGGAGGTTTCTGGAAAAATTTTATTCATATGGAAACAATGATACTCTGTCTCTATCTTATACTATAGAAAAATCAATTCCATATAGACTCAGAGATTGATATTTGACAGACAAACTTCAAAATGTTTAGAGGATATCATAGAATAATGCTTTTATGACCATGGTAAGGAAAGCATTTCTTAGCAACACACATATGCATATACAGAGCACGAACCATGTAGGACAAGGTGGATAAACTCAACTGTATTAAAATAAGAATGAACTATTTATTTAAAAAACTAGCAAAATAGTGAAAAAAAATGAGCCACGGATTGAGATAAGGAGCATATACTACTTTCCAAAACTATTTTTCAAAATATGTAAAGAGCTCTATAATTTTTTATAATGAAATAAATTCCAAGTAGAAAAAAATGGACAAAAATATTGTATGGGCTCTTCACAAGTAAGGGAAACCAAATAGTCAATAATCTTAAAAAATAGTGTTTACTTGTTAGTATAAGGGAATATACCTCATAACCAAAATAAGATGCCATTTGAATTCATCAGATTAGCAGATTATAGCTAAAGAAAAAATTAGATGATACCAAATATTGGCAAGTATAAAGATAGAGCAGTGATAACAATGCCATAGAAGCCCAAATATCCATCACCTGATGAATGGCTAAAAAAGAAGTGGATAAGAAATGGATAGAGTGTACACACACACACACACACACACACACACACACACACACACTATGGAATACTACTCGGCAATTAAAAAGAATGAAATCATGGCATTTGCAACAATGTGGACGGAACTAGAGGGTATTATGCTAAGAGAAATAAGTCATTCAGAGAAAGATATCATATGATTTCACTCATATGTGGAATTTGAGAAACTCAACAGATGAACATAGGGAAAGGGAAGGAAAAATAGAAAACAGAGAGGGAGGCAAACCATAAGAGATTCTTAAACACAGAGAATAAACAGAAGGTTAATGAGGGGGAGGAAAAGGGGAGGATGGATTAAATGAGTGATGGGCATTAAGGAGGGCACTTTTGGGGATGAGCACCGGGTGCCATACATAACAGATGAATCACTGGGTTCTACTTCTAAAGCCAAGACTACATTGTATGCTAACTAACTTGAATTTAAATTTGGGGCGCCTGGGTGGCTTGGTCGTTTAAGCGTCCGACTTCGGCTCAGGTCATGATCTCACCGTCCGTGAGTTTGAGCCCCGCGTTGGGCTCTGTGCTGACCGCTCAGAGCCTGCAGCCTGTTTCAGATTCTGTGTCTCCCTCTCTCTCTGCCCCTCCCCTGTTCATGCTCTGTCTCTCTCTGTCTCAAAAATAAATAAACGTTAAAAAAATAAAAAAATAAATTTAAAAAAAGAATGTTTCTAGATAATTGTAATCACCTAGAACTATTGAATGTGCACCTACCACATGACTCAGCGAATGCACTCCTAAATACATAATCGAAAACTCTCCTGCATGAGCACTGGTGTCATTGATGAAAACGTTCATAAGCACAGTGTGTAGTGGCAAGAACTGAAAATGTCACAAATATATCAAAAATAGAATACAATCATATACAGTAAGGAAAATAAATAAATTGCAACAATACAATATACATGTATTTCAATCACGTTATAGTGAATTAAAAGAACAAGTCTTAGAAGAAATCACATACTGTTGACACTTGAGCAACACAAGAGTCAGAGGCCATGACCCCAGTTTAGTCAAAAATGTGCAGGTAACATCTGATTCCCCCAAAACTTAACTACTAATAGCCTACTGTTGTCCAGAAGACTTACTGATAACATAAAGTCCGTGAACATGTATTTTGTATGTTATCTGTACCATGTACTATATTCTTGAAATAAAGTAAGCTAATGAAAAGAAAATGGTATTAAGAAAACCATAAGGAAGAGGAAATACATACACAGTTCAGAGCTGTATGTATCAAAAAAATCATGTATAAATGGACCCACACAGTTCACACCTGTGCTATTCAGGGTCAATGGTAGTATATGTCTATTTTTATAAATATAAAAAACATGCAAAACATCCAAATGACATCCAAATATATGTGATAACACCTTAAAAAAACAAGAGAAGGAATGATAAATACAAAGTTGAGAACATCAGTTTTCTATGTGGGAAAATGATGTGGATGGACTAAGGAAAGGCCCTTATAGCACTCAGTAGTAGATACATGAGCTTCTTTAGTACTGTTATTCTTCATATCTTACACATGTTATAAATATTTTTTATGTCTATTTGATGCTAAAAAAATCACGATTAATTTAAAAAAGAAAAATCGAAGTCATCAGTTTTCTTATTGGACTTGATCATCAAGGAAGCGATTTTCCATGCCACTGATTCTTACTGCAGGTCCTATAAAAGCACTGTGCTTCACATTTGTGCCTCTGGGCAGGGGGTCATAGCAGATGTTTGCTATGAGCTGAAGGGAAACTGGATGCATGCCAAGAGCAGTGCTTATGACATTGCTCCCACCCTGGCAGAGACATTAAAGTCAGCATATAAAGAAAAGCAGTAATGTGCTGTATCCAAGAGGTCATGGATTCCTGAAAATCTCAACACCACCCTCCATAACAGCCTTAAAGCCATATTGAAAAAAAAAAACATTCATTCTCTGCCCATCTCTTCCTGAGAATTTGCCAAATCCATTAACCTTTTTATTCTAAAGGGAATGATTCCCCTATAGATCCAGAGAGCCAAGAAGGAGATTGTGACAGGTGGTGGTGGTGAATTTCTGTTTATAGAGTTGTAGGGAGGTGACCAATAGAATAAGAATGAGGATCTGGGATGCTTGGCTGTGCCTACCAATAGGGAGGCAGAAACCTGCTTGAGTAAACTCAAACTTGAAGGTTGCTGCCAATCATGCTGAAAAATGAACCATTATCTGGCCCTTTTCCTGCAGGGCTGACCCTTCTGGCAGCTTTGTTCTGACCCTGGAAGATTCAAACTCATTCACAGTCTGTATGTTCTGATTACAGGCATCACCAGGTTCTCTGTAGTCTTCCACAGGTTTACAAATTTATAAACTACTTGGCATTAGTAGAAACATGACACTCAGTGGGCACAAATCCTTCCATTGTTTGTCTTCCTGGATTATTTACCAGTCATAAAAACAGAACCATGAACTTCTGCCTTACATCAGAATTTTTAATTACTTTAAAATTTATGGGCTTTTTCTTTTCATCTTTTTCAAGAAAACCGAGGCCCTAAGTGGTTAACAATTTTTAAGTTTGTTCATACCAAATAAGAACCAGAGCTAGAAGTCAATCTCAGGTCTTCTGAAGTCTTTTGAAGTCCCAGAGCTTCAAACCTTTTCCATTATATCCCAAAGAGTCTTGAAAACACATGTTTGATGAAGAAGTCTGAAGGGGAAAAGTATACCTTCTTTTGGTACTGACATACACTCCATGATTGAAATGTTGGAAAGTGATTTTTTTGAGTCAATATTAGATGTCAATCACTGTGTTACATACTTTCATACACATTGCCCATTTTTATTTTCAACCATCTGATATGATGATGTTGATGATGATGATGGCGACCAAGATGATGATGATGATGATGGCAGTGATGATATGTTACTGTTGTTGCCATTTAGCAGATCAGGTTCTGACAGGACAACAACAACTAAACTGCAGAGGTATTTTTAAGCCAAAATCTGTCTAAATACAGCATCTAATTGCTATGAAAACACATGGCTTCCAAGTCATGTAAGATATGGAGATATGTACTATATTTCTGAGAATGCAAAGGTGATTTACATATATATCAAAATATATATCAAAATCACAAAATTTACATATATATCAAAATTACTATAACTGATAGGGAACAGGCAGAGATTTAACATTCTGGATGCCTATGTGCAAGTATGTGTGAGTATCTGTTAAATGCACTGTAGCTAGGAAATTCCTACGTTCAGATTAGGCAAAAGAGGATCTGCATAGAGATCTATACATTCCCAATTTTCTGTATTCTTCAGACACCATGGAAGACGTGGTGGATTCCTGTGTAGTCATTTCTCAAGAATTTCAAATACACTGGTATGTGTACATGGGATGGGGAGTGGTTCTCAGGAGCGATTTTGTTCTCAAGGGGACATTTGGCAATGTGTGGAGACATTTATAGTTGTCACAGCTAAGGAGGTGCCACAGGAACCTTATGTGCAGAAGCCAGGGGTTCTGCTAAACCTCTTACAATGTACAAAGGCAGCCTTCCATAACAAATTATGACCCATCCCAAAATGTCAAAAGTGTTCAGGCTGAGAAACCTTGGGGCCTGGGGCAAACAACAGATAGAAGCAAAGTGCCAAGTTTTGACCATTAGTAAAAGTACTAAAAACCTTCTAACCACTGCTTACTTATCCACTAGCTGGGTGTCCAAAGAGAATTGCCGAAAGCAAGGGTACAGCTCTTTCAATATTAGAGAACATTTAAGTCACCTGCCAACTATGTATTTCCAAGCACTGAAAGACTCCAACTAACCAACATGGAAAACAGCACCATAAATAATATTAGTACATAAAGTTATTGATAATATAATTTTCATTATTTAACTAAAAAAAGACATATTCAGAAACTTCTGGAAGAAGTCACATTAGCAAAGATACTGTTTATTTTTAAATAAGGGTGTTCATCAACATGGCTGCAGCCATCCCTAACTTTCTTTTATTCTTATGAGGCTAAGGAGAATGACTGGGCATTGAGCAGCCACTGGAGAGAGAAAGAATATATTCCTTTCCTACCCCCTCATTTATTTCCCTCCCCTTGCTCTAAGCTTTGCATTAATAAAGCATAGAAGGAAGAAGAAACCAGGACTAAAGATATGTGAATGCATCTTCCTTCCCATATAAAACCTATAATTTTCTGAAATTTTCAGAAATGCGTTACTTCTTTTGCCTTTTGACTGGCTGTGTTGAAATTCACAGAAACCAACAAAAGACATCATGAAGTCTCCAGCATGAATCATTTATTTGGACAAAATAGGGAGGCTATTTAAAAAAAAAAGGGGCAGTAATTCCTTCTTGCTGTCAAAAGATAAAGGCTTACAATTTCCTGCTGAAATGTGTACAATACCTTGTAAATTGTGAACATGTAATCATCTTTTGAAAAAGAGGAGAAAAACATCAATTGGCAACATTTTGCCATAGAAGTGAATACATTACTGCAAACCATAAATATTTTTAATTCTAGTCTTCTAAGGGGAGAAGATAAAGGTCAATTGTTCAGTACCAGACAATTAAAGGTTTAGTTAAAGTCAACTAAAAACGTGAGGAAAGTTAGAAAAGTGACCATAATAAAACTAGTCTTTTCCCAAGTAAACTTTTGGTCCCATTAGATCTTGGAGTCATACCTAACTTTATTAATGTTAGGTCTGTAATATTCCAAAGAGGCACAGAACGAGTAATTCAATTCCATCTGTCCTGAACATTACTGAAGAAAGCAAAGCTTCTTTTGGGTGGTGACAGTTCTACTGCTGAGAATATACCAAGACTGACTGCAGTAATTACAGTAAGCAAAATTATGTTTGTCCATGCAAACTGCCATGTTTCTATATTGTTCCCCATCCACCAACAGAGAATTATAAAGGAACATTTGCAGTAAGAAATTATATTGGTGCATTGTCATTTGGGAATCGTTATCACCCTTTAAGCTACAATATTGGTGTACTGGCATGGTTTTGTGGATACTCTGCATCCTTTAAAATCTTTCCCTGTAACAATCCTATTCAGTAGACAATCCTATTGAAACTGGCTAGTGAGAACATATTTAGATTGAAACGGGAAGCAGAATTCCTTTTTAAAGACAAACATCTCCCTTTCTATAATTGGGTGGAAAACGGCATGATTTCAATCTAGTTAATTTCTAGAGTTCTGAGGCAATATTGGGAAGTGGGTGGTTTGCTCTTGGTGAATCCCACCTCTCATTTCAGCTCTGTCCTTTCTACCCTCTGCCTCGCTTACCTCTGCTTTGATGCTTGCATTGGACCCATTCTCACAAAACCCACTTTTCTTTTCCCCTTTCCCACCTTCATCTCCTTTTCTCGTTAGTTATGGGGGGGGGTATTTTCACATCTAATCACACACAAGATGACACACTGTGATAACAGAACCCAGGCTCTCTTCATTAGACCACAGTCTTATAAAGAGAACCTCCGTTAGGGGCACCTGGGTGACTCAGTCAGTTAAGCCTCTGCCTCTTGGTTTCAGCTCAGGTCATGATCTCATCGTTTATGGGTTTGAGCCCTGCATCAGTCTCCATGCACACAGTGTGGAGCCTGCTTGGGATTCTCTCTCTGTCTTCCTCCCTCCCTTCCTCTCTCCCTCTCTCTCTGTCTCTCTGTCTCTCTCTGTCTCTCTCTCTCTCTCAAAATAAATAAATAAACCTTAAAAAATAAATGAAGATAACCTCCATTTGCTCCTTTCATACTCAGACAAGCTTCCTTTATTTCATTCTTAGGAAAACCAAGTTCAAACTATCAGAAAGGATAGTGGCTATGGCTTGCCAAAGCTCTCAAGGAGATCAAAGAATGACAAAAGCAAGACAGCTCTGGTTTGATTCCTATCACAGAGACATCATTATCTTCTGAAAAAAATAGTTGAAAAGTTAATAGACTTGATTCTTGACTTCAGGTTACTTAAGAGACATAAATTCATAAAAAGACAATAGTATAAGAGAATGCCTAAGGGGCCAAGTGAACCATAGAAATTATATAAAGTAGAGGACCTGACAAGGAGAGAGTGCATAGCCCTGGAAAATCAAGGATCACTTATCTTCACCTTCTGGGTAACTGAAATTTGCTTATGACCTTTGTTTAGGGCAAAGGAAGTGAGAATCTTATGTCATTTGATAGAGATCTCAGAACAGCACAGGATTAGAATCTGCCCATTTTTCCCCCAAAAGAATAGCTCAATCATGAAGACTAAGCCTCATGTTTAATTCATAAAATAAAATCTCTATGATTTATAGTATGATATATAGGTGCTATTCATGAGTAGAGGAGCATAATCATATTTTCATGGGTGATATCTCAAGTGATGCAAGGGGGATTCATTTCTGCTCAAATTAAAAGAATTTAAATCTGCAGCTCCTTCTGCATGAAAGGGACACTTGGCCATAGGAGATGAGACTATTAATTATAGCAAGAGAGGGATCTGACCCTCTATAAAGGGAATTCATTTCTCTCTGTAGTCACATTCAGTGAAGAAGCCATAGGATGCTGTTTTCCATAGAGATCTTCAGGGTGTGATTCAAAAATGTTTAAGAAATCATTCACTTGGTTGGGGTTTCAAGAGCAGTTCATATTACCTGTCTCTTGAACCTAAGTCAGGTTGCTTAAGAGACATAAGTTCATAAAAAGATAGCAGTACAAGAGAATGCCTAAGGGGCCAAGAGAATCGTGGAAATCATATAAACCAGGGGGTTCAGACAAGGGAGAGAGGGCATGGCACTGAGACAGCCTCATTTGTTTTCTTTTCCTCAGTCATGCCATTGTGGCCACATAGGAAGCACGGTTATGCAAATGTGCCACAGTGGCTGAAAGGGTCATTATTGGTCACCAGCAAAAGAGGTCCGTATAAGGAAGTAAGGAAGTTTGAAACACCAATAACATCATTACTAAAATTGACCTCTCTAGGGAGAATGGTAGAAGAAATGAGGAAACCCTGGTTAGATTAGTGTGTGTTTCTATACATGTTTTTACCTCTATAGAAAATTCATAGTAGCTATTTCTAGAGAGTGCATACAAAATGTATGTGTGTGGGTGCAAGGAAGAATTCTGAGTTATATTTTGTTGTTGTTGTTGTTGTTAATTATGTGCCTTTTGCATTATTTGGTAGTCATGTACACATATTACTTCTGAAATTTAAAAAAAAACAGGTTTAAAAGCATGCTCAATTGACTTTAATTATTCTTGACATATTTTCATCTAAGTCAATGTATCTTAACACAAACTGACATTTGTTTTAATATCTAATGCTGGATAAATATTGTATAGATTCATTAGGCCCAAATGGAAGCATCAAGGACTAAGGATGATTCAGAAGATGCTAAACAACTGGCTGTCCAGTGTCAAGACAGGAGTAACACTTAGGTGGTATTTTTGATCCCTTCGCATGTTTCTGTGAAAACAAAACAAAACAAAATAAAACAGAACAAAACAACAAAACAAAACAAAACTCAGTCCAGACCTTTTCTGATTCCTATTCTGGCCTAGTAACCATCACCTCAGGTTGATATTCCTGATATTGCCCAGACTGCATATTTTCTGTTTCTGGCCTTGTGTGATGTAGTATAATGTACCAGAATGATCATTCCACAAAGCCTGTACTCAAAAGCCTGCATTCTATCCTCCCTACTGCTTGCCTGGTCTCTAGCCAATGCTTAAGGTCTGGTAATGTTCTCTCTGAAATATCATAGCCCCTCCTCTCTGCAAATCCACTGGCATTATCTCCTGGACTTTTCAAAACTTCTTTCTCTGAGGTTCTTCCTGACCATCTCATCGCTGTATGGCTAGACCTCCGTTTATGATCCTTTATCAGTAGCTAAATCCCATGCTTTCAATCCATTCTATAATGAATTCATCCTATGATAAAACTGGTACATTACAGGTATGGTGGAAGGAGCACTGCCTTCTGAGTCCAACCAAACTGGTTATTTCCTGGCTCCCCCACTTTCTAGTTGTGGAAACTGTGGATGATTTAACTCCCTTGAACTCTGATTTCCTTATCAGTAAAATGAACAAATCTATACATCAAGTTGGAAGGTTGGCCCAAATACCACAGTAAAGTTTTTCTCTTTGCTGCCTTCCGAAAGGATAAAACCATATAATTTCTCTACTTACTGTCCTTTAACAACTTCTACTATACTGAAAGAAAGAAAAAGAAAGGAAGAAAGAAAAAAGGAAAGAAAAAAAGAAAGAAAGAAAGAAAGAGAGAGAGAAAGAAAAAGAGAGAGAAAGAAAGAAAGAAAGAAAGGAAGAGAGAGAGAGAGAGAGAGAGAGAGAGAAAGTAGAAAATCTACAGTCTCCAAAGTTCTGAAGACTGCTTCTCCAACCTCCCTTTACTCTATCCTTCCCATCATACCACCTGCTATAATTACTGGTTTTGGAATATTCTATTTTTCTCTTTGCTCTTCCATGAGGACTTCATCTCATCCTCCAAATCTCAGTTTTAATAGCACTAACCCGATGGTTCTAATAGTTCATTTTTGTCATCAATATAATTATACCACTTTGTATGTGTGTATATATATATATATATATATATATATATATATATACATACACAAAATCTAAATTTGTAATTATAAACTTATTGTTTTCCATTTTGCTCTGTCTTCCTAACCAGACTATAAGCAACTTCTATGTCTTCCTCCCCACCCCCCCACCCCAACAATATGTACTCAGGATCAATGTTTATTTTATAAAAGAATCAAAGGATAATGAGAATACTTTAGAAGGGGATTATGTTGCCTAATCCAAGCAATACATATATAAAACACCACAATGAGATATTATGAGATGTCTACCCTATGAACAATTTAATAATGATCCTTCAGTTATCTGGGGACTTGGTTATAAAACAGAGAAAAAGAGAAAGGGCAGGGATAGACAGACAGATGCTGGAAATTACTGTAGTCTATTTTCTACTTTAGTGGAAATTTAATTTAGAAAATTTTGGCAAATGCAGGTACTATATGTCAAAAAATCAAGGAGTATCTCTCCCACCACTTTCTCTTCTGTTACTTAGCCACCACAGAAACCCAAATATTATGCATAAAATGGTATCACAAAATAGTCTTGAGGAAGAAAGAAATGATGAGTATATTTCCATAGAAATATAGATTTACATGAATCTGGAAATAATAAAGACTATGAAAAGCATATAAACCAGTTCTCATTTTTTTAGGTAAACACACCTAGAGAAAATACATTATGAATGAATTCACCCAGAAAATTAACAAAAGTCAATAGTACAGGGACCCACTTTTCCTCATTTTTAGTCCACTGTTTCCTTTGTGCACCACAGCAGACCTACACAGATTTTGTTACTTGATTTCAGACTTTGTAATAATATTTGAAAGATGAAATTAATCTGATTTAGGCTATGAATTATTGTAAAGATTTGTAATCCCTCTGGACACCTGAGAGTTGGCTTCAGACTAACTGCCTTCATTTACATGTGTCACAATCTCTACCTTAAGTGAATAAAATAATTCCTGATTAATACTGTTTATTTTTCACTCAACTTACCACATCATTCTTTTTCTTTATCTCTTTGCCTTCTATGCATCTCTTTCATCTTCTTTGCATGTGAAAAATATATCGGTCAAAATTGAAAACAAAACACAACAAAATTTCTTCCATTATAATCTGCTAGAGACAGAACAGCTTTGAATGCTAAAATCAAAGTTTGAGATGAGGAACCACAATACTGGGGAAGAAAATAATGTCTCATTAATGGGCCACCATAAACCAGAATAAACAGCTTTTTTTTTAACTGATTGAAAAGAGCTTCATTACTCTTGAATGGATCTTTCTTCTGACAATTACAACTAAACCTTGTTTGCATTCCTTTTATGAAGAAATTCTTCCAACAAATCAAGCAATCAGTCTTCTATCCTAGAAATACCTTTTTTTCCTATGAAAAGCAAAACAATAAAATGCAATACAAAAACTGAATGCTTACTTTCACTAAAAGTCCTGATACTTAGATTTCTTCTGTTAAAAATTATATATATATAATTATATATCAAGTTATATATAAATTAAATACATAATTATATATATATAGTTATATATCAAGTTATATATAAATTAAATATATAATTATATATTATTATATATTAAATATATAGATATAAATATATAGAGAGATAGAGATGATATAGATATTCTTACAGTTAAAGTTTGAGTAAAACTTTGGGTCAAAAATACTGGGTCAGTATTTTGGGTCAAAAATACTGAACAGTTTGGGCAACAACTTTCAAAAGAAAAGTATGGTGCTCACACTTTGCTGGTAGAAAAGAAATCATCTTTCAGCTAAATCACATTGTAGCTTACTCAAGAAGGTAAAATAATTGGATGAAAATCCTTCTGGAGAGTAAATTCTTGCCTCTGAAATGCAAGCCTAGGTCAAAAATCTCAAAGATTTAAATTCTGGCTTTCTTTCTGAATGATGGTCTCTCCAGTTCATTTTCTGCTACCTGTTTTGCTAATTCAGTTTCAGTCTCCCACAAGTTAAAGTGACACCAAGTGCAAGTTAAACCAGCCATCATTGAGTTTGCTCCTGCCAGGTGCAGATACTGGGATCTGAGGGAGGTTAAAAAGCCACAGAAGGCATTCTAGAAGAAAGAGATCACACATAACAGAAGATTTGGTCTGGCTTTTGTCCTGTCCAGAGTCTGACTCCTCACTGTCACCTGCACCATCACGGTCACTACCGCCTTACCAGCACCATCACTTTCACCACAATGATTATTTGGTTTCAAATACTAGCAGGTTATTTGATGTCCTTGAGGTTAACGGTATGAAATTTTAAATGGGCATTTAAGACATCCAATTTTCAGAGTTGTTTTAAATATTAAATAAGGTTACACAAAGTACCTATCACTTTGTCTGTCTCTACTACCACTGTTTATGAATTATTTTAACTATTTGTTGAGCACTTATTAGGTTAAGGCATTCTCATCCCATTAAACCCCTAATCACAAAAGCTAGACACACAGTTTCCCATTTTAAAGGTTGGAACTCTGAAAGGAATAGCTCCCTTGCCCAAGGCTCCACAGATACTAACAGTTGGCATGAAGATTTGAACCCGGGACTATTTGGTTCTAAAACCAGTTATGGGTACAGATTATATTATTATGCAGTATCTGTCTTATAACTATACTATGTTCAAAACTATAAAAATATTTATTAAATCTGTCCAATTTTCTCTGTTCAAGTTGATTTTATTTTAATTTAAATTGAAGTTAGTCAACATAGGGTATAATCTTGGCTTCAGGAGTAGAACCCAGTGATTCATCTCTTATATATGATACCCAGCGCTCATCCCCAAAAGTGCCTTCCTTAATGCCCACCAACCATTTAACCCACCCTTCCCTCCAGCAACCCTCAATTTGTTCTCTGCATTTAAGAGTCTCTTAAACCCTCTTTAAGAGGGTTTGCCTTCCTCTCTGTGTACATCTTATTTTTCATTCCCTTCCCCTATGTTCATCTGTTGAGTTTCTCAAATTCCACATATGAGTGAAATCATACAGTATCTGTTTCTCTGACTGATTTATTTTGCTTAGCCTAATACCCTCTAGTTCCATCCATGTTGTTGCAAATGGCAAGATTTCATTCTTTTTCATCATCAAGTAGTATACCACATACCACATTTTCTTTATGTTAAAGTTGATTTTGAAGTCAGAGTATAAAACTGATTGGACCCACTTAGCCTGCATCTCTACCCAAAGAGATACCTAATTAATAAGATAATTATTAATTATGAGTTCCCTGAATCTTAAATTATCTGTTGTCTCTCATGAGGTAAATAGCTAAAGATATGACACCTATATCTCAGGCACAGCACATAAATTCCAAAATTTTTATGCCAGATTTTATAAATCTTGGTTCTACACTGGGCCTCTCTCTTGCCCATTGAACCAGTGATAACTTTTTATTTTTTAAGTAGATCTGACCGTATAGATACTTCATCATTAAAAAGTTAAGACCTAGTCACTTCAAATGTCCACTCCCCATTCATACCGGATCCCCAGGCCCCTAGAATATATAAATATATACAAATTTATTCAGCAAATGATAAGACCCAATCTTCCTGGAGTTTATTAGAAAGAAGAATCAAGGTCTTCTTGATTCTTAAATTAAGGTCTAGAATCTTTAACAAATTTTAAGGTAAATAAGTCACCATAGGTGGTTTGGGAGGAAGGTTGTTACTTAGAAAACAGGTATTATTATCACTTTTGGTAGTAAGAGGCCCATACATTCCATGTCATGGTATTCCTGAAAATATTATTAGGACTGATTTATTGCAATTATAGAGAAACTAAATATTTTATAAGGATGCACTACCAATGTAAAGAAAATGAGAGAACCAATTATAGCATATATCAAAAATGATAATTTTTAAAAATATAGGGAGCTATGCAAATTAAAGAAATTTCTGATTCTAAGTGTCTGAAGGATTAGAAATTCATCATTCTTTATTTTTTTTTTTTTTTAAGAGAGAGACAGAGAGGGCATGTGCACACACATGAGAGCAGGGGCGGGGTCAGAAACAGAGATAGAGAATCTTAAGCAGTCTCCTTACTCAGCATGGAGACCCATATGGGGCTCAACTCATGACTGTCAGATCATGACCTGTGCTGAAATCAAGAGTCAGATGTTTAATTGACTGAGCCACCCAGGTGCCCCAGAAATTCTATCATTCCTTGTGAGCCAAAAACAAAAAACTATGACATTTGGCAGTGACTATATACAATAGAATGCTAAAGGACATTGAACTAACTTCATTCCTAGACTGTATCTCCCAGATATTCTTCAAGTTGTTTGCAGAGATTAAGAGGTCAAAGCTTTTTGTCCTTCTTTCTTCCCTCACCCCCAATCCTGACACACAAGTGAATAGGCAAAAACACACATTCATCCTCAAGGAAATAAATGAATTTTACCGTCAGCTACAGGGTTGGTGAATTCGCCTGTAGAAGAGATTTACCAGAAACTAAACGTTAAAAATTGGCCCCTACATTAATCCCATTTCAATTAGAGAAGATTAAATACTCATTACACCTTCCAATGTCACTGAGAGAATTCTACTATATGGCTAAATAGGAGAAAAAAATAGGGAGCCAAAATATTCTTGGAATTAGGAAAAAAACCTTTCTTATACAATCCACAAAACATCTTAAAGTCAATTTGATCATCTCTAAGGACACCCCTAAATAAACAATATAGATCAACCATTAAGTAACTAAGGCTTAGCTTAAAAAAGGTTAAGGGAAAAGGTTCAAGAAACACTGATAATTCATATAAGCAAGGAATATATAATTTGAAGACACAGAATAATGGACAATTATGATACAATTAATAAGTGTTCTCTCCCAAAAGTCTTTTAAAATTTAAGATAAATTTGTCTTCACAAGGAAAGAATGAATGCCTCCCTCGGTAGTAAGTGGATACTAGCTGACATTTTTCTTAAGGCCAACACCATCAGCACCCTCTATCACTAATCTTTTTACTCTTATTTAACAGCCATGTAAGTGGAATTTACTGCTGACCTTTCCAGCTGATAAAATAAAGTTAGAGCCAAGAACTCTGATAGGTTGTCCATACAATCCCATGAGTAAAGAAACAATCCAACACATTGAATCCTAAGCAATTAGTAGAAAGGAGAAGAGCCAAGATTTTATAATAACACACTTGGAGTGCTGAGTAGAGGTGTATCCAAACAATACCATCAATCTTTGGCAACCCAATTAAATCAATATGCAGGAATATATGAGCATTGCCCACTCCTTCAATACACATTATGATTCCAGTTTTCCTTTTTTTTTTTAACATACCAAGACTTGAAGATTTCTAGATTCCACAGCATTATCCCAAAAGTCCACTGGATGCCTCAGTAGCATCATTTTACATGGGTCAATGTCATTATAATGCAGGACCCTAGCATAAATTCAACTGGAACCAAGCCCCAAATTCCAGTGCTCTTTGTGTGCAGCCCATTTAGAATGGTAGAGTAAACATACTTATCCCTCCCTAACTTTTCTGTTTGTGCAAAGACAGTAGTCACCCTCTTATAGAGTTACTCATTAATCTATGACTTTATATTTGGTACAAAGCAAATGCTTCCATATAAACTTTGAAATACATTATGATACGCATAAAAATCAAAATTTACGTTTGTCCTCTATTAAAATCACAAATGGAGATTAGCCTTGAAAATTCCCTGAGCGGACAAAACAAGTTTAGTCATACAAGCCTAATTTAGCTTATTTTGTAAGGCTAACTTGACCTGTGTTCTTTCTTGCTTATGCCTCTGAAAATCATAAGCAAAACTTGAACTGTTTCCCAAGGTTGATATGAAGTAACCACTGATCAATTCCCTCACATTTAAGAAAATTCTAATATTATAACCACTCACTGTGAAGAATAAACAATCACTGCTTTCTTACTTTATAAACTGCTTTATAACAGGATACTCCTGAGACCCATTCCATATTTTGGTTTAATTGCTCCTGGCTTGCAAACTGTCTTTTTGGTGTATGCACAATAAACTTTTATTAATTACTAGTTAGGTGATTCATTGGCTTTACTTCTGTTATTTCTAAACTTTGATGTTCCCAACAAAGGTTTTTTTCAAAAGGATTTTGTTAATGGTTTTTGTTCTTTAACCATATCTAAGAAATATGGTTGATATTTGGTTAATTATGGTTTTTGTTATTTAACCATATCTAATAAAATGATCTGGTTATCATTCTTTTAAAAACTTCACTGATTACCAAATCAAATAAGGAAGAATTTCTGCTCTTCATCACAAACTTGGGCTTTATTAGCTTTCATGATAGCCAAAGATAGAATTTAAAACTGGAATAAAGAAAGCTCTTCTCATCTAAGAGTATGGAATCTTTGTAGTTTAGAATTCCATCTGCCCTTGTTACTTCCAGCTAGAATCACCATATTTTATTTCTGACAATACATTTTGGTAAAGCAGAAAAAGACTACAGTCATAAAGGGGCATTATCACTTCACAACGAAGGGATAAGCAGCAGGAACAGATGAAATTCAAATCAGCTGAGATCCTGTTTCCATGATAATGTATCTCTCTAGCTTTGAAATCACATCCGAATTGCTTCTGTGCTGAGTGGTTTTCAAAGTCATCTTTGAGATATCATTGAGACTTTTTAAATAGATAGCATCTAGTAGAGTTAGACCCCTCAGAAAGGAGACTTCTGCATCTGAGGGGAAGATTAGTTCTTTCCATTCCCAGGTGGATGAAAAACACAAGTAGAATGTCTTGAAATATTTTTTTTCTTCTTCTTCAGATTCACTACGATTTTCCAATTAAGGCTTGGTTTCCTATGTAATTAAGGCAGGTTCCTTTGTCAAAAGCTACCAATCACTCTTCACCCTATCACATTTTGAACTAGAGTCTATTAAATAATGAATAGAGATATAAGCTAGTGTCATCAAAAAGAAAGAATGAATAGCAAGTAGATGGCATATCCTAATAGATTGGGCAGTTGAAGGACTTCAGAGAAACTAAGAAAGCATTAATTTACCATCATGTGTTCCTAATTACCTTTGCAGTTGATGCTTGTAATCCTTGGGGTCAAGAGACAGTGCAGTTGTTTATCTATTAATTCATTATTTTTTTGTTCTAGTACTTACGATCACTAATTTTCTGTTCCACTCTGTGACAGTTGTCTGTCCACTGACTAGTGCTACATTGTTATACATTTGAGTGAACACCAGTTGTTTTTAATTTGGGTCTCTTTGTAATGAGGTCATATAAAAGCCATCATCATTATGAATTTTTACATTGTGTGAGTACAGAGAAGCCTGTCCCCTCCCTCATAGCCTCCTGCATATCAGCAGCAGGGCCTAATGATGCAAATAGCATATTAGCATCAGGAAAGGGGATGCAAAGTAGCTCTTAAACATTTTGTTTTGTACTGCTCATCTGAATCTATAACTTGTAAAAGTGGAAGTGGTCAAGGTCTTCAAAGTCAGTGAAGGTCCACTAGGTTCTTTGATGAGAGTACATCAAGATTAAGATATTGCTTAATTATCATTTTCAGTGTAGGAAAAGGTATATTAGGGATAGCTCCTTGTATTCAATAGGATGTATTTCTTAGTGATATCAATAACCTTAAAAATAACATCAATAATCACAAAACAGAAGTTCACATGAAATGACTATTTTGTAAGACCAGCACTTTACTGTTTTGCATGTATAATCTCACATAATTCTTAAAATAATTACTCTTGCAACCCCCTCTGTCTTAGTTCCCTGTTACTCTTGTGAAAAAAAAATCACAAGCTACTGGCTTAAAAGAATACACATTTATTATCATACAGTTCTCAAGGTCAGAGATATAAAATGTGTTTCACTGGGCTAAAATCAAGGTGCTGGCAGAGATGCTTTCCTTTCTGGAGGCTCTAGGGGAGAATCTATTTCCTTGCCTACTCTAGCTTCTAGAGGGAAAGGGCTTTCCTTTCCTTGTGGTCTCCTTCCATGTGACCTGACATATTCACAGGATCTTGGATTATGACCTGGACATGTTTGGAGGGTCATTATCCTGTCTACCACACTCTTCAATCTCAGTGAAAATGAGATTTTCAAATAAAAACAAACAAAAGAAACTGATCACATCATTCCCTCTGATACCCTTCCCACTTTCAAACTGTTCAAGCTCCTTGTTAGTGGTAACAAAACAAAATTCTCTAACATGACCTTTAGGATCCAGGAGGGCCTAGTCCTCTCTCTCTGATTTTTCCTTATAGTCCCCTTCACTTGCTTTGCTCCAGTTACATTAGCCTTGCTCTGGACCCACGACCTAACATACACATTCCTCTTTTCCAAGCCTTGGTACCTTCTGTCTTCCATCTGGAATGCCCATCCAACACAGTTTTGCATAATTAACTTCTATTTATTCTTCTGCCTATGCCAAGCATCACTTCCTCAGGGAAGCCTGCACTAACTCTAAATCTCCCTCGTTAATTAATTAACTTATTTATTAATTTAGTTATATACATATATCTCTTCTGTGCTCACCTTATGCCAGACACTCCTCTCATTGCTGGGGATACAGCAAGGAACAAAATGTATAATGCTCTGGCTTTTGTGAAGCCTATATTCTGAAGATGGGAGACAGATGGTACACAAGAAGCAAACATTCAATATGTCAGGTGGACAAAATGCTATTCAAGAAAACGAAATCAGACTCGGAGATAAGAGAAATGAGTGTAGGAGCTAGGGGCTATTGTAGTCAAAGAGGTCAGGGAAGAATTCGGTAAGGAGCTGACATTTGAGCAACAGGGGGAATGGAGAAGGGGATGGTGATTCTTTTGGATCTTCAAGGGAAGAGCATTCCAGGAACAGGAAACAGTACATGTGAAGACCCAGACAGAGATGGAGCACCTTTGACACTCTGGTCCCAGAACTCTGCTCCACTGTGACAGCAAGGGTGTTACTTTCACATTTCAGTGTTACCATTTGACTGACCTCTGTCTCTTCAACTAGACTTTAAGGTCCAGGAGACAAGATACTCTTTCTGCTCTCACTTACCATAGTAATCATACTGCTTGTCACATTGTTGACCCACATAAATGTTTGTTGGATGAACAGATAAAGGACCCTACATATGACTAAGTGTTATTCTAATTCCCAGTGGATTTATGAGGAAACTGAGGATTATAGTACTTACTAACTTTCCAAGGTCATTTAACTAATTGGTCACAAAGCCATACCCTAAATCCAAGACTATCTGACACCATGGTTTATATTCTTAACCACTCTGCTCTATTATCTACTAAAATTTTTTAGAGATGCTTAATGTCCACTTTGTCTCTTAATGAGGAAAATGACTTACAATAGATAGGACAAATATTGTTACCAGCTACAGGTACAGAGGTTCTCTACAGGAACAGAGGCATACTTACTTAGAGCCCTGGTATTCTCATAAAATGGTGAGATTAATGACCACCTCAAAGTGTGTTTAAAGAAGCAAAACATTGCAGAAGATAATAAACATGACAACCATATTAAAATGGTAAAATATTTCTATGGCAAATTCCATATTACACATGGAATGGATAAGGAGTATAAAACTGCTAACATGTTCATGGTACTGATAAAAGTTTAATGGCATTACATGGAAAGTGAGTGTTTCAGTGTTCATGTGTATGCATGGCAGGTTATTTCCTTTTTCAGCTCATACCCTCATCAGGAAAGGGCTCTTCCCTCTAAAAGTTAGGGTTGATTATCTTTTATTCCTGTTATGGGGGAGAACAGAGAAATAGTAGATGATCTCAAGAAATGAGGGCTGAGTGGTTTTCAACAGAGTGAACAAGAGACAGAGGAATTCAAAGAATATTTTAGAAGGAATGCAATGTATTGGTATGACCATAAAATGAGTAACTTTGATAGATGTTGTGACTTAAAGTGAGCCTTAAAGGATATCCAATGCTCTTGTTAAACATATGAATAAGGGCCATGATTAAGATAAGAACTGAATTAGCATGAAACAACTGGGTGGAAAGGAGAGCAGATGGCACTTTGGACAATGTAAGCTGAAAGAGGCCAGCTCACACATTCTTTAAAAGTTGCAGACACTATTTCAGAATACATTTACAAAAATTTTTTTAAGTTCATTTATTTATTTTGAGAGACACAGAGAGAGAACAGGGGAGGGACAGAGGGAATGAGAGAGAGAGAGGGAGAGAATCCCAAGCAGGCTCTACACTGTGAGTGCAGAGACAGAAGTGGGGCTTGAACTCTCGAAACTGTGAGATCATGACTTGAGCCAAAACCCAAAGTTGGATGCTCAACCAACTGAGCCACTCAGGTGCCCCTGAATACATTTTTACTAAAAGTTCCCCACAACTTTTACCAGGAAGGAAATTTAAGTTTATGTTAGAAATATAGGGGCGCCTGGGTGGCTCAGTCGGTTAAGCCTCTGACTTCAGCTCAGGTCACGATCTCGCGGTCCGCGAGTTCGAGCCCCGCTTCGGGCTCTGGGCTGATGGCTCAGAGCCTGGAGCCTGCTTCCGATTCTGTGTCTCCCTCTCTCTCTGCTCCTCCCCCATTCATGCTCTGTCTCTCTCTATCTCAAAAATAAATAAATGTTAAAAAAAAAAGAAATATAATAAATATCACTTACGTTTATGGTATATAATTTTGCTTACATTAACTCCATTTAAATTATATGTGGTTCTCATTCCACTGTGTGTAGCTTGAATCATTTTAGATTAAGCTTATTGTTGTTCTCAGAAGGAAAGTTTAATTCAGGGTATTATAAACACTGGCATTATTAATCAAAGTTAACGATTATTTAAAAATATATTTTAGTTAAGCAATTTAAAAAGGTAATATATGCACATAGTACAAAACTCAGAATTGTAGAGTGGTATAAAATGAAAAGTTCCCTTCTGATACCCTGAGCTATTCAGTTTACACCCCCAAAGCAGTTTTATTCTAAATATGTCTTTCTACAGATAATTTACATATAATTATATGTGTGCATATATATGTGTGTTTTACTTACATATACATATGTAACATACATACATTTATGTGTATATATTGTTGATATTTTACTTTAAATTAAAAATACTTTCCTATTTGCTATTGTACAATAGGCTATATTCATTGTATTTTGTGATTGTTTTATATATATATATATATATATATCCTGCATATTGATTATAAAAAATTAAATTACTGAATTATCATTTGCAAGTTTTTCAGTTGATTTTCTTAGGGTTTTCACATAAACAACCTCATGGTTTGTAAAAAGTGATCATTTACATGTTCTTTTTCAATTTTTATAATTCACGTATCTTTCTCAGATTTTTCTGGCTCTTATGCCAAGACTATGTTAAACGCCATTGTTGATAAAGGACATACTAGCTTAATCCTGACTCATATATATATATATATATATATATGTTTTTTTCTTATGTTGATTTTTGAGACAGAGTGTGAGTGGAGGAGGGGCAGAGAGAGAGGGAGACACAGAATCTGAAGCAGGCTCCAGGCTCTGAGCTGTCAGCACAGAGCCCCACACAGGGCTTGAACCCACAAAATGTGAGATCATGACCTGAGCCAAAGTCTGACGCTTAACTGAGAGAGCCACCCAGGCACCCCCTGACTCTAATATTTTAATGGGGATGTGTCCAGAGATTTCTAAGTATGATGTCATCCTTAACTGATAGAGCAACACTATTTGTTTCTAAGAAGAAACAATAACATTGCCTTCTTTCAAATACATAATCTTAATAGATACATGATAGGTAGACAGATGCTTTATGTAACATCTACTAAGATAGCATGGCTCAGACCAGTCCTCAAGGACTTGTGGGCTATTTGGGCCCTTGTCCTGGGACTCAGGCCTGCTGGAAAGAGAGTTCCAGTCAGTGACCTGTTGAGGGATCTGGGTGACAGAACCAGACCAGGAGGCAATCTGGCTTTCTGAAAGTCACACAGAAGGATGAGGACCTCAGAGGATGAGGACAAGGAGAGGCCAGGGATCAAGGCTTAAGCATTATATACGTTATGACTACCAATAATAATATCAATACATATAATGAATATATATTAGCATAGAAATGAACAAAGTAGTCTCTTGGAGTTATTTCTGATTTCCTTTGCTGTTACATTAATGTCTGTGTTTTCACTTCTTATTTTGTGTATTTGTGTTTCACTTCCTTTTTTCCTGACTGGGTTAGCTAATGGTTTATTATATTCACAATTTTTCCCCAAAAGACTAGCTTTTGAATTTTATATTTTGATTCATTAATATCTGTGAAGCAGCATTTCTTTACATTTTTGTAGTATATGGGTCTCTTGGTGAACATGATGGAAAATTATGGTCCTGTCCTCAGGAAGATACACATGCTCACACATTCTTTAAAAGTTGCAGATTTTAGGGAGTTTATTTAAAAAAACTGACATTCACAGATCTTCAGTTAGAAGGATCCATTCATCATAGATCTTCTCAAGTATTGTCAAATAGCAAATCTGTTGAGTTTGCAAGGTAAGGTTCAGCTCAGACCTGGATCTTGGCACATTTTAGAACAGAGACGAGTCAGGGTGCCTGGCTGGCTTAGTCAGTAGAGCATGCAACTCTTGATCTCAAGGTTGTGATTTTTTTAATCCCACATTGAGTGTAGAGATTATTTAAAAGTAAAATCTTACATAATAAACAAAAACAAACAAACAAACAAACAAACAAACAAACAAAAAACTGAGGCCAGGCTGCTAACAGTTTTGGGATTCTATTACTCTTGCTTCTAGTACTATGATTAATGCTATGAAAAAAGACTTTCATTATTCCATTCCAGACAATGTGCCAGCACTTGACTTACTATCACAAAAAGCCTAGGAGGCAATACTATTATCATTGCCATTTTATAGATAATAAAGTGAAAATCCAAAGAGGTCTAAGTTTTAAGAGGAACTTGCTTAGAACCACATAGCTAGCATTTATGAGAGCCAGAATGTAAACCTTGGCCGGTCTAGCACTAAAGGTGGATAAGAATTCATCAAAGAAAAGTCAAAATAAGCTCCATTCATTCTCAACACTCTCATTGCTACTACCCTTTTTTTTTTTCATTTCCTTCACTTTAGGGCAATGATTCTCAGCTAGGGGCAATTATGTACCCCTAGGGAACATTTCACAGTGTCTTGAGACATTGACAGTTGTCACAGTTGGAGGGTGGTGCTACTGACATTTGGTAGGCCAGAAATACTGCTGGGCATTCTATAGTAAAGTCAAGAACTCTAGACAACGAAGAATTATCCAGCCTCAACATCCATAGTGTAGAGGCTGAGAAACTGCCTTAGAGAAATTGACAATGCCAGTTTAATAACACCTTATTTGGCAGCCAAATACAAAAACCAAATGGACAAACAAAACAACAGGAATCTAGGATGTATCCCTAAGTTATTTGTTTACGGACTGCACTGTCTCCCTGTAAAATTTGGATACTGAGGCTCTAATCCCCCAGTATCACAAAATGTGACTATATTTGGAGACAGGGCCTTTTAATAAAGGCCCACAATAAATATAAAATGGGGCCCTGAGGGTGAGCCGTAATCCAATCTGACTGGTGTCCTCACCAAAAGAGGAAATCTGAACACACAGAGAGACACCAAAGGTATCAGACAAGCGCAGAGAGATAACCACGTGAAGAAGCTGGCCATCTGCAAGCCAAGGAGAAAGTCCTGAAAAAGTTCTTTCTCTTATTCTCTTCAGGGGAAACCAACAATGCTGGTGCCCTGATCTTGGACTCCCAGCCTCCACAACTGTGACAAAATAAATTTGTGTTTAAGCCACCTAGTCTATAGTACTCTATTATGGTGGCCCTAATATACTACTTAAGGCTACAGACTATTTTCAAAAAACTTCAGCAGTCCTAAAGTAATTTTTACATAGTCTATTGCTATGCTAATTAAAGCGATTCAACTCTTCAGTAAACCTGGTGTTTAACTTCATTTACTGTGCAGCACTTTGTTAATTTAATTTCGTTTTTGTAGCAAGATCCACTTTTTGTTTCCCATTTCAGGCTGCAAGAGACTTCAGAGGTCTTCAAAGCCAGCATCCAAATGTCCTGCTCCAGTGAGCCTGCTGTGTGATGCTGGGGCTGGGTATTTTCTCCATATGCAAAAAGACTCATTGGTACTTGGCTAATTTTTCAAAGCTATTGTCTTTCAAAGGTTGACAAATCATTTACCTCAAAAGTTAAACTGGTCAAATGAAACCTCAAAAAATGCAAATTCTTGGCTTTGCCAATATGAGATGTAATGAAGCATCTTAAGCAATGCATTTTTTTTCATTTTTTTCTGACATCATTCTGAAACTGATTAACAAAATTAGCATTTCTCATTCCAACAATTTGAAAACCAATGAATGTGTGGTTCATGCAAGAGAAAGGCGTAGGCTTTAGCTTTAGGCCCATTTCCTTCCATTAGACTCTTTTTCATGCTTTGCTAGAGGAGGTCATTGTGTTTGGGTAGCAAAATGCACATCCCACAAAAGCACTTTCTTAACATCCTTCTTTATAGATACAGCGATATCATTTGCTTATATGATGAAACAAGCAAATCTCTCTCTCTCTCTCTCTCTCTCTCTCTCTCTCTCTCTCTCTCTCTCACACACACACACACACACACACACACACACACAAACAGCATTGCTCCTGAAACTCTTCTTTTCCCATGATGACCTAACACCATGACTTCTGTTACCTATTCATTCTACCCACTCCCTGTTGAGACTGATTCTTTTAGATCATTTACAATGGATAGGACAGCCTCTAATCTCAGCCTTGAGACTGTGCAACAGCCTAGAAATCAATTTGTGTCTCAGTACCTCTAAAATAGCTCTTCTGGCTAACAGAAGTTTAGGAACGAGAGTGAGCAGGATGTGAACAGTATTCTGTATTATCTCATACATACATTTTGGTGCTTACAACTGTCCCTGTGCTTTTCTCTTAGTACCCATTGCCTAATAGTTCATGTGGTACTAGAAAAAAAAATATTACATTGCTGTAATCCAGGGCTGTTTTTGTATATTTCCCCAGAAAATAAATTGTATATCATGTTTTTTGTTTTGTTTTGTTTTGGCTAGTCACACCCCACATCTTCTGTTCCCCGAATTAGCTAGCTGGATCATAGCAAGCTACTTCCTTCTTAGCAGTCTGGAGTTTTCTGCTAGAACGTTCCCTTTGGTTCCAGGGACATGTTTTGTTTTCCACAATTACTATGGCAGCAAGTGCTATGGAAATAGGAGGGTAGGGTCAAGGGATGCTAAAAGTCCTGCTATCAGCAGTGTGGTTCCCACACACAGAAGAACTGGCTAGCCCAAAATGATAATAGCACACCTGTTGAAAATCACAGAGAGGTAATAACACTCTAGATCACAGAGTTAGAGACAGAAATATTGGCTTCCTCAAAGCCTCAAATATAAAACATTCCTTGACAAGACACTTTTGTTATTTTGTAGCTCTGAAACCTTAAATGTTTTACATTTGAAGTCGCTGAGAGTAAGGAGGCATTATGTGCTGATGATGACATCTGGAGAATGACATTGAAAGTTACTCGAGTACAGTGCTGTTGTTGGAAGTTTATGTTAGGGAGTCTATCTCCGGCAAAGTGCAAGTCTGGGCTGAGAGAACAAACATCATTCACCGTTTTTTCAGCAAACATTCCCTGGCAACTTTTCTATTCTATCCTGTGCTAAGGTGCTCTGGAACTGCAGATAAATTACATAGGATCCTTGTCTCTGAGGAGCTATGTTTTATTGAGTAACTGGCTTAAAAAGAATATGCCTGCTCCAATGGTTGACCTTATCAAGAACTCTGAGTCTTTAGTAGTCTTTGGATTTACGTATTATTTGCTTGGTGCATGACTTGTCCTGTTCCCCTGCCATTTGGATGGCAATTTGGATGAAGAAATAGAATTCCTGGTTTAGGGCTTTAATGACTTAAAAGTCTCCTTAACTGGAGAAATATGATTTCAGATATACCCAAATTAAGGGCCTTAGGACCCCTGAGGAGGGATTTTTTTTCCTGCTTGTATTAATATATTAATAACCAATGCTTTACAAACAAGGCATTAAGTAGGATGTGCTACCATGAGACATTGGAACGAAGAGTTTTACAGATCTCTATGGTTTGGAGAAAAGGAAGCTAAGGGTGTAAAGGTACTTGGGATGAGTGAAAAATTTGGGACTCAGGAGCATAGAGTTCAATAGAAGCTAGGATCAACTTGGTTCTTACATAAAACCTTGTGGCCTGCTTTATTTTTCATCTCCCCAGTTTGACTATCTAAATCAAACCTGAATGTATCAAACCAAGCTCCCTTTGTCTTCTTACACCGATACTCACCCATGTAATCATCCAAACCACACACCATGGAATAAAATTCAGGATCATGGAAGGAAAGTACAGGCTCAGTCACCACTGCTAATCAAAACCTCTCTGCCTCTTATATATTCAGTGTCTCCCTCTTAATTGTTTCATACCATTGGTTATTTTATCTACTGACTTATTTCTTCGTTCCTTGTCACAGCCAAACCTCTCAAAAACTATAATGTATTTTATTACTTTATATCCATTTCCTAATTTCATGCATTTGAGTGTATGCCCATTATACATCCAGAATTTTCATCAAAATCACTAATGACCTCCATATCATTAAACTTCATGGATTATTCTTTGGTCCTCATCTAACTTCACTTCTCAGTGGCAACACAAAGCTACTGACTACTCTCCCTTCTTGAAACATTTCCTTCATTAAGCTTCTGATTAACTCTGGCTACAACCTTTTATCTCTTCTTTGGGTATCTCCTCTTCTTGTAGGTCATTAAATATTAGAGTTCCTCAAGGTTCAGCCTCATGCCTTTCTATTTTATTTATTTATTTTTGTTAAATATTCTCTATGTAGGCAATCTCATTATAGCATATCAATTGACCACTTATTTGGAATGACTCTTAAAATTATATCTCTATACCCTGAAGTTATCCACCAGGCTCAAACCCATATGTAAGCAACTACCTACATAGATGATATTTAGGAACCTAAAGAAATGATATGTTAAATTCAATCTGTCTAAAATGACAGCATGATCTAACTACCTACGCACAGAAAATTCAGTCCATATATGTATTCACCATTTTTTTAAATGTCTATTTATTTATTGTGAAAGAGAGAGAGAGAGCACAAGCAGGGTAGGGGCAGAGAAAAAGGGAGAGAGAGAATCCCAAGCAGGCTCTGGCAGAGCAGAACCCAATATGGGTCGATCTCACAAACCCATGGGATCATGACCCAAGCCGAAATGAAGAATCCAATGCTTAACCAACTGAGCCACCCAGGTGCACAAGTATTCACCATTTAAATGAATATACACAATTCATCCAGTTTTGTAAACCATAAAGCCAGGAGTCATCCTCAATATCAGCCTTTTCTTTAATCTACTACCTACCGTGTCCAATTCATCATCTATTTACGTTCATATTCTAATTACTTTATACTTAGTGAATATTTCTATAATATTCCATACCAATTGAGAAGGCCAATTCCAAGTTACCACTAGCTCTTGCCTGGATTTCCATAATGAACTACTAATTGAATTCCCTATATTTGCTCTTTGTACTAGGTTTAAAGAGAAATATGTATATATGTATAATATATATAAGAAATATGTGTATATATATATTTGCTTATATATGTATAAATTTATACATTTATACATTTATATATAAAATTTATATGTATATATTGCTTATATTTTTTTATTTATATATGTATAAATATATATATATATATATTTAAAGAGAAATATGTATATATATAATATATATAAGAAATATGTAGGAGAAGGGAAAATATATAATATTAATATAATTATATTATATATAATATATAAATATAAATATAATATAATTTAATCTTTTAATTATATAATATTTATAAATATATAAAAATATATTATATATAATTATAATATTATAATATAATGTTGTATATAATATAAATAAATAGAAATATAAATAAATACATATAAATTAATATCAATATAATTATATATAATTATATTATATAATATATATTTATATGTAAATATATATTATTATATAATTATATATAATTATTATATATTATATATATTTTCCTTCTTCTATATTATTTTAATACATATAAAGAGATTTGTTATAAAGAATTGGTTCATGTGATTATAGAAGCTGAGAAGTCCTGAGATCTCTGTTGGCAGGCTGCAGACTAAGAGCAACTGATGTCGTTCTAATCCACATCCAAAGACCTGAGAACCAGTAGAGTCAATGATATAAGTTCCAGTCCAAGGGCGTGAGAAGACCAATATCTCAGATCAATCAGTCTGGCAGGTGAATTTCCTCTTAGTAAGTTTTTTTGTTTGTTTGTTTTATTCAGGTCTTCAATTGGTTGATAGAGGGCCACCCATTTTAGGGAAGGAAATTTGTTTTAGTCAGCCTACTGATTCAAATGTTAATTTCATCCAAAAGCACCCTCGCAGACACAACCATAATAATGTTTGACCAAATATGTGGGCATCCTGTGGTCCAGTCAAGTTGACATATAAAATTATCCATCACACTCATATACCCAACCATACATATGTACCAATGACCAGAGTTATTTTCCCCCAACTGCATGTACCTTAATGGAGCCTACAAAGCCTTGAATAATTTGGTCCCTACACAACTCTTTAACTTTATCTCACACTTGGTTTCTACTCTTCACCTCCACCAGTAACTTACAGTGCCTCAAGCATGACTTATCCATGCTGGTTTGTCCTGCTGAAGGGATTTCTTGCCTCCTCCTCTGCTGACTGATTTCTCTGCAAATTTCAAATCTCAGCTCAAATGTCATTTCCACAGGGAAGACTTCCATGAATACTCAGATTTGGTTATATATCCCCATTACATGTTCTTATAACACCATTTGCTTCACCTTCATACATTTTTACCTCAGTAATAATTTTCATGGTTATTTAAATTTTGTTAGTCCAGGAGACCATGTCATGTTAAATTTTGCTTAATGCTCTACCTTCAGGTTCAGGCCTAATTCTTGGCACATCAGAAGTATTTAGTACATAGTTGGGTGAATGACCCTTACCTATATTGTACCTATGGTCCACTAAATCAGTAAGGAAATTAGAGTCACTTAGCCTGGAGTTCTATTTCTTGTCCAAATTATTATATTTTGTTTGCCAACTCATTGTTCATATCATTAATATTTTTATAGATTTTTCTTTCCTTTTTTTTATCAGCAAACTTCCCCAAAGTAATTAGACTACAGAACCTTTCAACCAATAGTGTTAGCTTCCTTGACAGATGGGAACTGGAAAACATACATACACTCAGAGTAAAAGAAGGAAGAAAAGGCAGTTGGGTGGAGCAGAGGATTAAAAAAAAAAAATGAAGGAAAAAAAGAGCACCACTGAGTTTTGACCAACCCATGGTGTGAATGTGAAATTAGATTAAAGGCATAGAGAAGATCATTGGTAATGCAGTAGAACAGGGCTGGCAAACTGTGTCTCCTGGGTCAAATCCAGTCTGCCACCTGTTTTTGTACAGCTTGTGAACTAACAATGATTTTTATGTTTTTATTTATTCATTTATTTTTTTATTTTGATATTTTTAAACAGTTGAAAAAATTTAAAAAAAGAATTATATTTAGTGAAGTGAAAATTTTGAGATATTCAAATGTCAGTGGCCACAAATAAAGTTTTATTGGGAAATAGCAACGCTTATTGTTTATATAGCTTCTATGGCTCTTTGTGTCTACTGTGGTCTATGTCTACAAAGAAAAACTGAGCAGTGGTGATAGAGACCAGATGGTTCACAAAGTCTAAAATATAACTATGTGGTCCTTTACCAAGAAAAGTTTGCTGACCATTGCAAAAATCTAAACTACTCATTTATGTCAGAGTAAATTCTTTGCAGATTCATTTGGTTGGAGCAAAATGTGCACTAGTGTTCAATGTTACATATGAAAGTGCATTTGAAGGCTAAATTAATTTTGGATCATTCATCAGTTGGGATTACCTGTGTCATGCACTTGCTCCTGATATAGCACAGATTATTAAGGCATGATGGAATATTCCATGACGTGAAACTCATCCAATTCCACAGTCCATTTGGAAAATATGTGTATGATCGCATTTAGTTGTAGTTCTGGCTCTGCTTCTAACTAGTATGAACTATATTAGTGGACATGTTATAGTGTTTCCAGAACATTGTCTGATGTTTATTTATTTTTGAGAGAGAGAGAGACAGAGTGTGAGTGGGGGAAGGGCAGAGAGAGAGGGAGACACAGAATCCAAAGTAGGCTCCAGTCACTGAGCTGTCAGCACAGAGCTCTACATGAGGCTCAAACCCATGCTCAAACCCTCAAACCATGAGATCATGACCTAAGCCGAAGTTGGATGCTTAACCAACTTAGCCACCCAGGTGCCCCAAATTGTCTGAATTCTGATAAACCATGTATTGAATTTGGGCCTTGTCATTTACAC